>NC_135232.1:332475883-333100883 GCF_051348905.1 Ranitomeya variabilis | reverse complement strand
ATTAGTCAAAGTGCCATATTTGTCAAAGTGCCAGGCAGTTAAACATTGCTTGAATATAACACCCATGTCTTCTACAGTATATGTTCATTTAATCTGCCGTTTATCCGTGTAAAGTCTGTATCTCCACTTCCATCTTTGCAAGCTTTAATTAACGTTCATTGTGTTCACTGTTAAACCTTATGTGACAGAATGATCCACTGTTTACGCTATAGAATCTGCCCTTACTAAAGTCTCTAGTCTACTAACAGCTAAATCTAATGGTCCCTGCTCCCTGCTGATTTTTTCTGCAGCATTTGACACTGCGGATCACCAACTCCTCTCCTCACTATGCTCCGCTCTATTGGACTCGAGATCGCTGCTCTCTCTTGGCTCTTCTTCTACCTCTCTCCTCCAGTATATCTTTTGAACCTTGCTGTCCTTTCTCTCCTTTTTTGGAGTTCCTCAGGGTTCAGTCCTAGGTCCCCACCTGTTTTCTCTGTTGGTTTCCAGTACTATCTCTATGTTGATGACACCCAAGTATACACAATTTCTTCCAATATCACACCCACATTAAAATATCAATAATTGTCCGTCTGCTGTGTATAACATCATGTCCTCCCTCTGTCTGAAACTAAATTTCTTGTGTTTGCTCTTTCTACTAACCTACCTAAACCTGATATTGGGTGGTTGTACCTTAACTCCCAAGCAGCATGATCACCATCTAAGGGTTATGTTTGACTGAGATCTTTCCTTCACTCCCTATATTCAGTCACTTGCTCATTCATGTCACCTGACCGCAAAACATCTCAAGAATCTGTGTTTTTTTTTACCTTTGACACTGCAGAACCACTTATTGTTACGGTTTGCTCACACTAGCATATAAATTGGATGCTTGCAATGCAATAAAAAAAGGTATTGTGTTGAATCGCAGGAACGCGGGATGCAGTAACGGTCAGAGGCAGAGCAAGAGTTAACGGATTTATTACAGGGGATACTCCACGCAGGGAGATAATGGATTAAGCAAGGGGGTGTTGAAAATGAGGAACAGAAAGGAACAACAATTAATGAAACAAATAAACTTATCAGTCTGTTGATCTCCTGGCTGTTGAAGCTTGCAATCCCACAGGGGCACCCACGCAAGTGTCGCGTGAAGTCTCTGGCGTGGTCCTGAAGATGTTAAGGATCCGGCTCCCGACATTGGCGGCGTATCCGGGTTGTCTTAGGCAAGGTCCTGCGTTCACGGTTCGTCCTGTGTGATGCGGCACAGTCTGTGACACCGCTGGAGTGTGACTCAGTTCGGCAGTGTAAGCGGGGAAGAACCTACCCGGCTCTGTATGGGTTATCCGTTCAGTCTTAGTAGGGTCATCCGTTCGGTCTTAGTCACACGCTCGCGGCAATTAGAGGGATGGTGCGGGTCAGCTTCTCAGACACGGGAGGAAGCGGGCACACCGCAACCTGCTGCTCACAGCCCATCTGCACAAAGGCCGGGGGAATACAGTGCAAGCCTGCGCTATCACACCTCACACAGTGGAGAGCACCAAACTTCCCCTGTCGCGAGCTCTGCCTTCCCGCCAAATGTCCCACTTTCCAGCGCACAGCCCTTTTTATCTCTGACACGCCCCCTGCTGTTAAGGTCAGAGGTCCGACCGGGCCAGAAAGCTCTCCTCCTGGGAACAATAGTGACAGCCCCGACAGTTCCGGGACCAGCACCAGAGAGGTACCCCCGGTCCGGTCCATCTTCCTACAATTGCACTCTGACCAGTGTTATTCAATGAGGCAGTGCTAATCTGTGTATTTTTTCTCAGCTGTATTCGGCATGAGAAAAAAATTGCAACATGCTGCGATTTGTGAGTAAAAAATTGGATATCATACGAACAATCAGTATGACATGTTATTTTTTTCAGATACATAACAATTCTGTAAAATAGGAAACTGTAAATGGTGCTGTGAAAGATTAATAACTGCTGAGTAAAAAAACGAATTGTAAACGGACAGCATAAGACAAGTGACAAGTGAGAAAAATAATCGTACCACTCTTCTGGATAATCTCTCTATTAATTGGTCTCCTTTTTAAACTCTTCCCTCTCCAATCTATCCTGAGTGCAGCAGCATTGGTCATATTTCTGTCCATCCATTACACCCAGGGCCGGACTGGCCATTTGGCAATTCTGGCAAATGCCAGAAGGGCTGGTCTGGTTGTGGGCTGCCTTGTGTGCTACTTTGTTAACAGAATCAATGTACTCAAGACAACCATACCGTTAACAGTTGTGACAGAGCACAAAGCCGGTTACTCCATCACTTACCAAAGCATGCCGTGGGTATAATTAGAAATATTGGTCTTGTAGTAATTCTTCCTTTCCTCCATCCAGGGCAATATTAGTAATATATCCCATCTAGTTATTGGGGACGGGGACACCATGGGCCTGTGTGATTTCATATGCCAGGGCTAAATTTCATCCCCAGTCCGTACCTGATTACACTGATGCCTCCACCCTGTGCCAGTGATTGCACTGGTTGCCTATCTACTAGAGTCCAATATAAACTTATCACTCTCACCCTCAAAGTTCTCCACAGTTCTGCACCACCCTACATCTCCTCCCTCATCTCTGTCTACCATCTACTGCGGTTCTCTGTTCCACTAATGACCTTAGACTACCCATATTTATTTTTTAGATTGATGACTGTACCATACACAACAGGAACTTTTTACGCTATCTCCTGATAGATTGTAAGCTTGTGAGTAGAGCCCTCACTCCTTGTTTGTATTGGTGAATAATGTATTGCTCTGTAATCTAATATATAAAGCTGAATGTGTGTATGTGTGTATGTATGTATGTATGTGTGTGTGTATGTCCGGGATTGGCATCTGCACCGTCGCAGCTACAGGCACAAAATTTTGCACAGTCACACGTCTGTACCCCGAGAGCGTCATAGGCTATGTTGTGAGGTGAAATTTTAACCCCGCGCTTTCCAATTCACCAAACAATTTTGCCCCTATCTACATAATGGGGAAAAAATGAAAGGAAAAGTGTTGGAGGCAAATTAACAGCTGCCAGATGTGAACAAGGGGGACTTAAAGAATGAGAGCGATGGCGCCAAAGAGTATATACTGTACAGTTGCTAAGGTGGGGCCCCGACATGGGATAATCACCACACCACTACGGGGATATGAACACACACAAAATGCGCCACACACTACCACGTGCTCGAACACATATACCACCCTCAGCGCACATTTCACCACACATACACCAACCTCGCCACATAAAAGTCGAAACACAAAAGTCGAAACACAAAAGTCGCCGCTCAAAACTCGCCACGCACAAAACTCTCCACATGCAAAACTCGCCACACGTGCAAAACTCACCTCATGGAAAACTCACCTCATGCAAAACTTGCACACACAGAAAAATTGCCACATGTACAAAAGTTGCACCACATGCAAAAGTTGCCTCACACAAAACTTGCACATACTCAAAACGCACCACACATAAAACTCGCCACGCGCAAAACTCGCCATGCACAAATCTTGCTGCACACAACTTGCTACACTAACCTGTCACATGCAACTCGACACACAAAATGTTGCTACACGCATGTCGCCACACAAAACTCATCTCACAAAAGTCGCTACATGCATGTCGCCACACGCAACTCAACACACACAACTTGACACATGAAACTCGCCCTAAAACACACACAAGTCTGGTATTGTCCTTCAAAAATAAAAATCTGATTAATAAGCAGACAAACTACAAGAGCAACAAATGTACCATATAGGAATCCGGCAGCTGTCAGTCACATGACCAGTCTATTATGTGTATGTGTGAGCTAATATATACTGCCAGGGGGAGGGCTTACTGTTGGCTGGGGATTTATCAGGCTGCCAATAGCAACCAATCGCAGCTCAGCTTCTAATTTGCTACAGTTAATTAATCTGAGCTCTGATTGGTTAATATAGGCAACAAAGACATTCTCAGTATAACAAAGCTAATATATGTTGTGAAATTATTCTATTAGCTTAGTTTTTGCCTTTTAATAATTACATTTCTATCTATTTGTTTTGTGGTTTTTGTGTGCAGAATAAATTTTTGTTATCACATTCTATTTTGCTAACAGCAGTCATTAACCCGGGCGAAGCCGGGTAGTACAGCTAGTCTAATATATAAAGCTGAATGTGTGTGTGTGTGTGTTTGTGTATGCATGTATGTGTGTATGTCCAGGATTGGCATCTGCACCGTCGCAGCTACAGCCACATAATTTTGCACAGTCACACGTCTGGACCCTGAGAGCGTCATAGGCTATGTTGTGAGGCGAAATTTTAGCCCCGCGCGTTCCAATTCACCAAACAATTTTGCCCCTATCTACATAATGGGGAAAAAGTGAAAGGAAAAGTGTTGGAGGCAAATTGACAGCTGCCAGATGTGAACAAGGGGGACTTAAAGAGTGAGAGCAATGGCACCAAAGAGTATATACCGTACAGTTGCTAAGGTGGGGCCCCGACATGGGATACTCACCCCACACGGGGATATGAACACACACACAAAATGCGCCACACACTACCACGTGCTTGAACACATATATCACCCTCACCACACATTTCACCACACATACACCAACCTCGCCACATAAAAGTCTAAACACAAAAGTCGCCGCTCAAAACTCGCCACGCACAAAACTCGCCACATGCAAAACTCGGCTCATGCAAAACCCGCCACACGTGCAAAACTCACCTCATGGAAAACTCGCCACATGCAAAACTTGCACAAGCGGAAAAATTGCCAAATGCACAAAAGTTGCAACACATGCAAAAGTTGCCTCACACAAAACTTGCACATACTCAAAACGCACCACACATAAAACTTGCCACGCGCAAAACTCGCCATGTGCAAAACTTGCTGCGCACAACTTGCTACACTAACCTGTCACATGCAACTCGACACACAAAAAGTTGCTACACGCATGTCGCCACACAAAACTCATCTCACAAAAGTCGCTACATGCATGTAGCCACACGCAACTCAACACACACAACGTGACACATGAAACTCACCCTAAAACACACACAAGTCTGGTATTATCCTTCAAAAATAAAAATCTGATTAATAAGCAGACAAACTACAAGAGCAACAAATGTACCATATAGGAAATACGGCAGCTGTCAGTCACATGACCAGTCTATTATGTGTATGTGTGAGCTAATATATACTGCCAGGGGGAGGGCTCCCTGTTGGCTGGGGATTTATCAGGCTGCCAATTTAGCTTACAAATACTGAGGTAAAAATACTGGGCAAATACCGTGTGAACGAGGTCTAATACAGGAGGAGATGACACACAGATATTTACTATATACAGGAGGAGATGACACACAGGTATATACTATATACAGGGGAGATGACACACACCTATATACTATATACAGGGGAGATGACACACAGGTATATACTATATACAGGAGGAGATGACATACAGGTATATACTATGTACAAGAGGAGATGGCACACACATATATACTATATACAGGGGAGATAACATACAGGTACATACTATATACAGGGGAGATGACACACACATATATACTATATACAGGGGAGATGACACACAGGTATTTACTATATACAGGTGTAGATAACACACTGGTATATACTATATACAGGGGAGATGACATACAGGTGCATACTATATACAGGGGAGATGACACACAGGTATATACTATATACAGGGGAGATGACACACAGGTATATACTATATACAGGGGAGATGACAAACAGGTATATACTATATACAGGAGGAGATGACACACAGGTATATACTATATACAGGAGGAGATGACATACAGGTACATACTATATACAGGAGGAGATGACATACAGGTACATACTATATACAGGGGAGCTAACACACAGATATATACTATATACAGGAGGAGATGACACACAGGTATATACTACATACAGGAGGAGATGACACGCAGGTATATACTATATACAGGGGAGATGACACACGTATATACTATATACAAGAGGAGATGACACACAGATATATACTATATACAGGAGCAGATGACACACAGGTATATACTATATATGGGAGGAGATGACACACAGGTATATACTATATACAGGAGGAGATGACATACAGGTACATACTATATACAGGAGGAGATGACACACAGGTATATACTATATACAGGAGCAGATGACACACAGGTATATACTATATACAGGAGGAGATGACTTATAGGTATATGCTATATACAGGAGGAGATGACACACATATATACTATATACAGGAGGAGATGACATACAGGTATATACTATATAAAAGAGGAAATGACACATAGGTATATAGAGGAGGAGATGACATACAGCAGGTATATACTATATACAGAGGAGATGACATACAGGTATATACTGTATATAGGAGGAGATGACATACAGGTATATAGTGTATACAGAAGAGATGACATACAGGTATATACTATATACAGGAGGAGATGACACATAGGTATATACAATACACTGAAAAAACAAAAAAACAATACCAATGGAATCCTAGACTACTAAACCAAACCAAAACACAAGGATTCCTAAAATATAACTTTTAATATTCAAAGTTAAAATACAAAGTTCTAAAATTGAGGACAATACAATGAAAATAAGTAACAAGGGAACTAACTGACCCCTGTCAAAACCCTACTCCTATCCACTACCTATTTGCGGGGGTAGGCACCCTAAGTTTCTGCGGTTGGTGCCCCCGCTCAACGAAGACTGGCCCTGTTGGCCCTACAAATACCCTATAATGCCTAGAAAGGTAATGTCACCAATATGAACCCAAAACCAAAAATATCATAAAAAATTAGCAAAAATAGTATAAATAAATAAGAAAAAAACTTAGAAAAAATGAACTAAACAAAAAAACAAAAGTTAGTATTTTTTGCCCAAGCTGAAGACCCTAAATAGGGTGTTCACATCATATATTTTTGGGGTATATAGCGGGAGAGACAAGAGAGAGCCCCTCAGATCACAATAATACCAACATCTCCCCCTCCCTACATAGAGTAAAGAACCCCAATCACCTCATTTACAATAATCTGCAAATTTGTCTTTAAGCAAAAATATCATAAAAAATAAACAAAAAATTGTATGAAACACATAATATAAAAAATAATCAAAAACAAACAGAACAAAAAAACTGAAAAATAGTTCAGTAATCAACAGCTTGGATGCCCCAATAAGGTGTATAGACCAGGTATAACTTTTTGGGCCAATAGAGAGGGGAAATATTAATGTCCCATTTATGCAAAAAAACTCAATTATGGGAAACCACTCAAATGACAAAAAATGTCTATATATGGTTCTCACACAATGGTGGGATCAGCAAAAACTAGGTCCATAAAAAAAGCCTCCTTTAGTACAACGGCTAGTTCAAAAAAGTCATTTCAAAGAGTGGAAATACCAGAGTATGATGCAATTCTTATCCCAAAAATATGGGTATATCATATATCAAAAAAGTCATTCTGATGGCTATATCATATATGAACCAGATAAAGCGTGTTTCACACAGAGAAGAGATGAGGATATGGCCCGTCCAGTGTGTCGAGGTCCTTCAATCCTGTTGTAAATATGGATCCAGCAGTCATATAGATAGCCGCATATCATGCAGCAAAAGATAGTCATTAAACCATATCAAGCATATCGGTGCGGCAACCATTTATATGGCCATATCATATGCAGCAATAACAGTCATTAGGCCATATTAGGCACTTTACTCATCTGATTCACAGAGATCCTTTCACCAATGCTGCAGATATCGGTCCAGCCACCACGTCTCCAAGGTGTAATCATCAGGCCAAATCGAACCCTTTACTCATCTGATACGGACAAAATCCTTCAATAATGCTGTAGATATCAGTCCAGCCATCAGAACATCTTCATCCAGGATAACATCCCTTACAGTGCCCAACGCGTTTCCCCCCCGTGGGAAAGCCGGGGGTTCATCAGGGGTACTGACCGTCCGAACAATACAGACAATGCAGAGATAGTAACAAACCGCTCATTCAAACTTCATATATATAGCCACTTACCGGCTACATTTCCACGTGGGACCAATCTCCACCCACCGATAATGTGCGCCGCCGTCCATCCCTCTGGAACGCACGCTGCCGCCCACATGGATGACATAAGGGCCGACAGCGTTCATGTGGGACTAAACTCCACCCACCCTTCTAAGCGCCGCCGTATCCTTCTGGAACGCACGCTTCAGCCCACATAGATGACCTCAGGCTGACAGCGTTCATGTGGGACTACACTCCGCCCACCCTTCTCAGTACCGCCGTATCACTAGCTGGAACGCAAATGCGCTCCAGCCAACAAATATGACATAGGCGATAAGTACAGCTAAGGAACAGGGGTCGTGGTAAGCGAGAGGGGCGTTCTGTCCCTTGGCCTTAGTTTTGTTCCAACCACCAGGTTTGATCCCTTTAACTGGGTTAAAGATCTTAATTTGTTCACCAGAAAATTAAAATGGAAACGTTTTTTTCAAAAAAATGATGCACAGAAATGTCAACAATTAGGCATCTCTCAGTCTGACCTTGCTGACCTGGAAATACTAGAGGATCTTGCGGAGGAGGGGTCCCGCCCTGTGGGCGAAGGTCCCTTCTCGGAATTGAAACCTATCAGTAGGAGGATGCCTCCGCCAAGCGAGTATGGCAGTATTGAGATCTTTCAAAAACTGGTGACGGATGAAATTAATAAGATAGACCCAAGTTCTGATTCAACTTTCCCTTATTTGTCAGGTGTGGAAAAGAGAGCATTGGACGGTCTAAAAAATAATCACTCAATTGTGATTAAGCCTTCAGATAAAGGCGGTAACGTGGTCGTCATGGACACCCGGGGCTATGTGGACATGTGTCTGGCTATTGTGTCGGATAGGGATTCATATGATATTCTCAGATGTAATCCAACTCAGGTATTCTTACAGGAGCTCACAGGAATTCTTACATTAGCATTGGAACAGAGATTAATCTCTAGGAATGAGTTTGACTTTCTTTTACCCAAATCACCCACTACTGCTACATTTTATGCACTCCCAAAGGTGCATAAGGGCACTACCCCTTTGAGGGGTCGCCCTATTGTATCAGGGATAGGTGCTTTGGCGCAGAATTGTAGCATCTATTTGGATAAGCTTTTGCATCCCTTTGTGCTGGCCCTACCCTCTTACATCAGGGATACAGGTGACCTCCTTACAAAACTAGAGGGTATCACAATTGAGGAAGACACAATCATTGCCTCGATTGATGTCGAGGCACTTTACAGTAGCATCAGACATCAAGACGGCTTGAGAGCTGTGAAATTTTTCCTGAGGGAGAGGGGTATACACCTTGGGCCACACAATGAATTCCTGATGAAGCTTTTGGATTTTGTGCTAAGGCGGAATTTTTTTCTTTTTCATGGTAAGTTTTACCACCAGCTCAGGGGCACAGCAATGGGGAGCCCTTGTGCCCCCACGTATGCTAATTTGCTCCTGGGCTGGTGGGAGGACACGTTTGTTTTTCGAGAGGAGGATGATCTATGGGGCCCCAGGATAGTTTTCTGGGGCCGTTACATAGATGATATTTTGGTTTTTTGGAAAGGGGACATTGAGTCCTTTAAAGGATTTATGCAATACCTCAACAGCAACATCGAGGGTATGGTGTTTACGTATGAGATTGGGGTGGATAAGATCACCTTTCTTGATGTCCTCATCTCGAGACAAAGCGATGGCCTCCTTAGCACTACCATATTTAGGAAACCAACGGCAACGAATAGCCTATTAAGGTGGGAGAGCCACCACCCTTGCCCCCTTAAGAGAGGGATCCCGAAGGGGCAGTTTCTCAGACTACGTAGAAACTGCTCAGGGATGGGTGATTTTGAAACAAAATCCCTGGACCTTAGACATCGTTTTGAAGATAGGGGCTATCCCAGGGATATTGTCAATTCCGCTTATCAGATTGCACAAAATACTAACCGGACTTCTTTGTTGATGCGGAGAAGGGATGAGGATATGGCACCGATTACTCGTCTGATTGGTACTTATGATGACCAGTCTGGTCGGATTTCTCAGATTCTTAGGAAATATTGGCAAATCCTGAGATCTGATCCGGATATTGGTGCGCACATATCCCCCTACCCCTCGGTTACATACAGACGCGGCAGGTCCATAAGGGATATTGTGGTGCGGAGCCACTTTGAACCCCCAAAAAGGCCAGGCACCTGGCTGGAGAATAGGTCCCTTGGAACTTTCAGATGTGGACATTGTTCTTTTTGCAAACACGTTAGAGTCACAAAGTCGTTCAGAAGTTCGGCAACTGGAAGAGTCTTTCAGATGAGACATTTTGCAAACTGCAGAACGAAGGGGGTGGTGTATCTCTGTACGTGTGGGTGTCCCAAAGACTATGTGGGAAAGACGAAACGTGAATTTCGTGTCCGTATTGGAGAACATTTGGGGGACATTAGGCATAAAAGGGACACCCCCCTGGCTCGACATGTGAATATAGTGCATGGGGGTGATCCTGGGTCCCTGGCGTTTATGGTTATTTCCCCTTCCGTTAGATTGGGGGATTGGGATTTGAGGATTGTTCAACGTGAGACAAGATGGATCTATTTGATGGGGTCGGTGAGTCCCTCTGGCCTCAATGAACAGTTGTCCTTTGTAAGTTTCATCTAACCTGGTTTAAGTTTTGTATTGTTTACTGCCTGGGTCGATTGGGGCCCCTTTGTGAATAATTTTCATAATTGATATATTATGGTTCTTTTTTTGTTTTTATGCTTTAGATTTTTGTTTTCATTCACTTCATGTGTGTGAATATAGGGAGGGTGCATATTGGTATAGCTTTGAGCTAATATGGGACTTACTGAGATCCTTGGAGATATATGTTACTTGCCGGATGCATCTCTAATTATGAACCGGCACAGGTTTTCCATGTTATGGAAGTGGTATTTGTAGGCTCCCTCCTTCTTTTTATGTTTGCCCTCCGAGTGTGTTAGCTTATCAGCAGGGGTATATATTGTATATCCTCTCCTGATACATATAGGAGGATTGGATTCTATTTCTTATCGCTGCTGTAATAGAGGTGTTCCCCTGTGGCACTTAAGTACAGTTGCGGTCCCTCCTACGCATGTTATCCTCGCATAGTACTTATCGCCTATGTCATCTTTGTTGGCTGGAGCGCATTTGCGTTCCAGCTAGTGATACGGCGGTACTGAGAAGGGTGGGCGGAGTGTAGTCCCACATGAACGCTGTCAGCCTGAGGTCATCTATGTGGGCTGTAGCGTGCGTTCCAGAAGGATACGGCGGCGCTTAGAAGGGTGGGTGGAGTTTAGTCCCACATGAACAATGTCGGCCCTTATGTCATCCATGTGGGCGGCAGCGTGCGTTCCAGAGGGATGGACGGCGGCGCACATTATCGGTGGGTGGAGATTGGTCCCACGTGGAAATGTAGCCGGTAAGTGGCTATATATATGAAGTTTGAATGAGCGGTTTGTTACTATCTCTGCATTGTCTGTATTGTTCGGACGGTCAGTACCCCTGATGAACCCCCGGCTTTCCCACGGGGGGGAAACGCGTTGGGCACTGTAAGGGATGTTATCCTGGATGAAGATGTTCTGATGGCTGGACTGATATCTACAGCATTGTTGAAGGATTTTGTCCGTATCAGATGAGTAAAGGGTTCGATTTGGCCTGATGATTACACCTTGGAGACGTGGTGGCTGGACCGATATCTGCAGCATTGGTGAAAGGATCTCTGTGAATCAGATGAGTAAAGTGCCTAATATGGCCTAATGACTGTTATTGCTGCATATGATATGGCCATATAAATGGTTGCTGCACCGATATGCTTGATATGGTTTAATGACTATCTTTTGCTGCATGATATGCGGCTATCTATATGACTGCTGGATCCATATTTACAACAGGATTGAAGGACCTCGACACACTGGATGGGCCATATCCTCATCTCTTCTCTGTGTGAAACACGCTTTATCTGGTTCATATATGATATAGCCATCAGAATGACTTTTTTGATATATGATATACCCATATTTTTGGGATAAGAATTGCATCATACTCTGGTATTTCCACTCTTTGAAATGACTTTTTTGAACTAGCCGTTGTACTAAAGGAGGCTTTTTTTATGGACCTAGTTTTTGCTGATCCCACCATTGTGTGAGAACCATATATAGACATTTTTTGTCATTTGAGTGGTTTCCCATAATTGAGTTTTTTGCATAAATGGGACATTAATATTTCCCCTCTCTATTGGCCCAAAAAGTTATACCTGGTCTATACACCTTATTGGGGCATCCAAGCTGTTGATTACTGAACTATTTTTCAGTTTTTTTGTTCTGTTTGTTTTTGATTATTTTTTATATTATGTGTTTCATACAATTTTTTGTTTATTTTTTATGATATTTTTGCTTAAAGACAAATCTGCAGATTATTGTAAATGAGGTGATTGGGGTTCTTTACTCTATGTAGGGAGGGGGAGATGTTGGTATTATTGTGATCTGAGGGGCTCTCTCTTGTCTCTCCCGCTATATACCCCAAAAATATATGATATGTGAACACCCTATTTAGGGTCTTCAGCTTGGGCAAAAAATACTAACTTTTGTTTTTTTGTTTAGTTTATTTTTTCTAAGTTTTTTTCTTATTTATTTATACTATTTTTGCTAATTTTTTATGATATTTTTGGTTTTGGGTTCATATTGGTGACATTACCTTTCTAGGCATTATAGGGTATTTGTAGGGCCAACAGGGCCAGTCTTCGTTGAGCGGGGGCACCAACCGCAGAAACTTAGGGTGCCTACCCCCGCAAATAGGTAGTGGATAGGAGTAGGGTTTTGACAGGGGTCAGTTAGTTCCCTTGTTACTTATTTTCATTGTATTGTCCTCAATTTTAGAACTTTGTATTTTAACTTTGAATATTAAAAGTTATATTTTAGGAATCCTTGTGTTTTGGTTTGGTTTATATACAATATACAGAAGGAGATGACATACAGCAGTTATATACTGTTTACAGGGGAGATGACATACAGGTATATACTATATACAGGAGATGACATACAGGTGTATACTATATATAAGGGAGATGACAAACATGTATATACTGAGAGGAAAATGAGAGGTGTGAGGTGAAAATGAGGGGTGTGAGGTGAAAATGAAAAGGTGTGAGTGCAAAATGAGAGGAGTGAGGGAAAATAGTGGAGTGATCAGAAAATGACAGATGTGAGGTCGAAATGACAAGTGTTAGGGGGGAATTAGAGGAGTGAGGGGAAAAATAAGAGGAGTGAGGGGGAAAATGAGAGGTGTAAGGGAGAAAATGAGAGATGTGAGGGGGAAAATGAGAGGCGTGATGGGAAAATAAGAGAAGTGAGGTGCTATAACTAACCACAGATATTTACTATGCCCAGGCAACGCCGGGCTCTTCAGCTAGTGTCTTATAGAGTTTGTTCATGTCTCATCTGATTTGTAAAGTGCTGCAGAATATGTTGGTTTTATAGAAGTAAAATTAAAATTATTTTTAAAGATGTGTGGTGACCGAAAAACCATAATTATATCGTTTTGATTGTTTTCTCTTAAAGGTGGTTACCGTACAAGTTAATTAATTGTATATTTATATTAAACCTATACTTTTATGGACACGGCGATACCAAATAAGTTTATTTTATTACGGTAAACGTATTTTATTTTTAAAGAAGCTATCCCAACAAAGTTTTATTCTCTTAATATATTGCAATCTTAATATTATACACCACTCTTTACTTACATTTGCTCATTATGCCTTTTAACCTAGTAAAAAAAAAACCTGATGTAGGGAAATTTGGGGATATGTGCACACTGAGTCTTTTTACTGAGTTTTTGGAGTAAAAAGTGAGCAGAAACTCACAGTTCTTGAGTGGTTTTGTGTTTTTAAAGATGATTAAGCTAGTTTCTGCTCCAAAAAGTCTTTAAAAACTCCATGTACCCATACTGTTCCCTTGGAGATGTTTATTTTTCCTGAAATGGTTTTGAAGAGGTTCTGGAGTATGTTTTGGGGTAAGTTTTTTTTTTTCAAGTGAATACTCTCCAAAATACTCCTCAAAAACTGTTTGAAAAGTTCTTGAAAATCCCTTCCAATTCTGGGAAACCCACTTTGTGGCTCAAATAATGAGGTTTTTGAGGATTTTTTTTTCATTTCCAAAAGAGGCTTTCAAAAACACATGGTAGAAAAGAAAGTGCTTGTCCCTCCGTTGAAAAGGATCCTGAAGGAAACCTCTCCAAACTAGGCTCTATCCAATCAAAAGTCTGCAAGAACCACTTCAGAGTTCGGAAACATTGAAGTGGTTGAAAAACATGACATGCTCATACCGCAGGCCGCTTCTGCTAGGCCGCTTCTGCTAGGATGCTGAAGGCTCTATATTTACAATACAGAGTAAGGGTCCCTTTCCACTTGCGAGGAAAACGGACGCGTGCAATCCGATAAAAAATCGGATTGCACTCGGACCAATGTTAGTTAATAGGTGGCTTTTCATTTGCGATTTTTTTTCTCAGCCGAAATCGGACTGAGAAAAATCTGGATCGGCTGAGAAAAAAATCGCAGCATGCTGCGTATTGCTGCGATTCTCGGACGAGACTCGCCAATGCAAGTCAATGGGTGCGAGAAAAAAAACGCAACATGCGTATGCCATCCGTTTTTTACGGATTGAAGTTAGAGAAATTAGCACAAAACAGTGAAATGCTCCCATGACAGGAAGTGACCTACAGGGAAGTGTTGGCAGGCGCCCCTACAGCACATGTCAGGAATCCCTGTTTGTGTCACACCTCCACGGAGTGTAAATTTGTCCTCAGTTTGCCATGTCGAATATAATTAATGTGGAGACGCTCTTGGTGTTAGTCCAGGAGCGCCCCGAACTTTGGGATCCTCAAGATTCCAATTATCACAACCGCCTTGTTAAGGACGCCTCCTGGACTTATATTTGCCGGCAATTATTTCCAAATTATGCAGAGAGCACCCCAGATGTCCAGACGAGGCTGAGTAAGTAAAGTGTTAATATCTGTGTAGATATATATATATATATATCTACATATATATATATGTATATATATATATACATACATATATATATATATATATATATATATATATATATATATATATAGAGAGAGAGAGAGAGAGAGAGAGATATTTATGGGTGTGTCAATTTTTTAGAGAGATTTTATTTATATATATATATATATATATATGTATATATCTGCATATCTATATATAGAGATTATATATATATATATATATATATATATATATATATATATATATAAATATATCTCTGTATATAGATATATCTTTGTTTTCGTGGTTTTGGGGGTTTTTATTTTATAATGAAGCAAGAAATATATATATAGAGATATGTGTGTATATATATAATAGATGTTTGGACAATTGGAAACGCATAAGGTATTCTCGAATGTTTAGGTAGTACTGTATATAGCACAGGTCACGTACTACATTGCATAGCCACGTAGTATATAACAGAGCCCACGTATTATCTAGCCCATCCACGGATTATTTTTATATGTTGCAAGGATATTATTGTTTCCCAAACAATTTTAGGCCAAAAGCGGTATATACTCACCCTCCTGCATCATGTGTATACAAAGCAGGTGTTTAACGTTGTACGTTGCGAGGCGGTGGTCTGAAGAATGCACTGTCGTCTTGAGAGATGATGACGTGCGTCCTCGCAATACCGCTACGTCATAATCTTGCAAGCTGGCAATGCATGGTCCTGAGCCTCCCCAACCGCGCTAACGTTGTTGGAGGGTGAGTATATAAGTATTCTTTATGTTAGTTATTATTTTGCGCATAATCTCGTTTAAATATTGGTGCTGGCTAGGAATCATCCAGCTTTACAATTTTGATCACACAGGGTTAATGTCACCGATAACGGTGCGTTACCCGAGGCATAACGTGGTCCGGTACCGCCGACATTAACCCTGTCTGAGCGCTGACTGGAGGTGTGTATGCGGGCGGCGGGCATTGAGTGCGGGGATTAAGGAGCATACATTTTTGTCCGGACTGTGCGCATCGCTAATTGGTCACGGCAGCCATGACAGGCAGCTGGCGAGACAAATCAGCAATCGAAGATCCGCCACAGACAGACAGAAAGACGGAAGTCCCCTTATCCAATTATATCCTACATATATTTTGTTGCCTTCACATGACGAAGATTTGTCTGGTTAATTTTTTGTTTTTAATTTTTGTTTGCAGTGAATGATGTAACCCGGAGGTGGCGGAGCTGCCGGGATCAATACAGGAGAGAGCGCCAACAACGTCAGCAAAGTGGTTCTGGGGCTAGACAAAAAAGGCCATACTTGTATATGAGCCGCTTAAACTTTTTAGCACGCATCATTGACCTAAGACCGTAAGTACCCTATACCCTCGAGTAGAAGCTGTGTATGCGTTGTCCCACTCATCCCTGTCCTGCTATGCGTGCCTAACCCCGTTCTGTTGTGGTATGTGGCTTGCCTTGTCCTGTCCTGGTATGTGTGGCTCATACAGTTGTATGCCTGACTCTCGTGGGCCCGCATTGCTCATCTCCCCACTTTTAACCCAGGTTGTAGGCATGTCTGACATTCCCCCCCTTCCCATCATAATCACCCTCTGTCGCTGCATCTCCGTCCCTGCCTCACTGTTTTTCATTGGCATTGCAAATTGTAGGACATTAATTCCGATTTTTCCCATCAACATTTAGTAATTGCACACATTTTTTATATCCAGAACGGAATCCAACATACGAGAAACCGACACAGGCTCGGAGGCGGAGGCAGGCCCATCACAACGTGAGCAACAACGCTAAAGTGATGAAGATGTCCCTGGACCATCAGAGGAGGAAGGTCGAGAAGCCCCAAACCCTCAAGAGGATCATGCCCAGCAGGAAGAACAGCCCAGGAGCAGCAGCCCAACATTGCCCCTATCTAGCTCACCACTGCCATCAATACCACAGCGAATGCGCCGAAGGAGAGAAGCCCAAAATCTCGTGACAAGGAGGGAGATTGATAGATGTGTAATGGATTATATTGGTTGCACCATTTCAGATGATGGCGAGGAAGCATTTTGTCGCAGCTTGGCCCAACATCTTCGCCGAATACCACTGGATTTAAGGTTAAATACTAAAACAGCGATAATGCACCTCATACATGCTGCAACCCCCCCCCAAAATCCTCGTGAGCTTTTTGAAATAATTGAAAAAAACCACCAACAGCTGTCTGCCTGCCCCGATGCCTCCAGCTCTGGCACTGCTCATGTCCCTGCAACTAGGGAGTCACAACAAACAGCTATAACTAGTCCAAATATTGTCTCTGGGCGGCCATCTTCATCTGTAATTTCAACACAATCCTTGCCACGTCATAGTATTGGTGAAGGGCAATTAGGTCAGGAGCATGGCAACATAGGCCAACCGCCTCCTTTTTGTGGTTATTCAAACACCATCAGCAATATTACCCACACACAGACTCAGCAAGCATGGCCCCCATACCAAAGACATTATGGTCAGCAAGGTCAATATGGTCCACAGTATAGGGAAGCAAATGTATTTGGGCAGGGTGAAGGCTGGCTTCCTCGGGCTCAACCCCAAAATTTAAATTTTGCACAACCAAGCAATATATTTCCCCAGCAACATACACAACAAGCAGCTTTCTATTCTCATGGCCAAGTTGATTATGTGCCCAGTCAGCACCAAATAATGCGAACACAGGCCAACCTCCCAGCATCAATCAATCAAAATGCTCCACGTGAGCAAAGCACTGTTCCAGAAGGCACCAATATTCACAGTTCAACCTCTTCCCCAACCACATCCCATAATTCTTTTATAGATTTGTAAAGTTTGAAAATGTTTCCCTGGTTAATTTTTGGCAAACATTGTCTAGTTGAAAGTTTAGGCAAAAGGTAGCCTTGTTAGTTTTGGAAGTTGTATTCTTTCCAAGCCAAAATGTCGTTGCCACACATAGATTGGGCTATTTTTACATGAAAACATGTAGCCAATGTAAGGATTCAAAATACTTTCCCAAGATAATCGAGTAGAAGCCAAGAGGGGGAATTTGTGGCCTTGCTAAATGCCCCTTAAAGCTCGGCTTATCCAAATTTTTTTATGTTGTTCCAAATTAGTCACAAATTCAAATTCCTTATATGACGGTCAACACCCCGGCGAGTATAAGCCCTCCTAACATAGGCTATTATTTAGCCATCGACTATTGGTGCCACTGTGCCTCCATCATCCCTTGCTCACATTTATGTAGTGCGAGGTACCCCCATGGACCCCAAAATTGTTTTTTGAAAGCTTATGACCATGGTCAAGTTGGGCAAAAAACTAAAACCACAACAATGCCTTTTTTGTCAACGCCAAACAAGGCTATCCTGACATTTGTACAAACATAATGTTTGCAGTTAGGTACGACCTGATGCGTATAGCCCCAGTCAGGAAGCCATAACATAACATCATAGACCCACCCATTCACACAATGTTCGTTTTCCTCCAAAAAAAAAACATCACTAGTAATTGCAAACATCACAACCAGCAACCTCACCCTGAACAGCCAATCATTGTTTGTTTGACTTGTAATGTTTTTTTGTTTGGAAATTAGCCAAGCATTGCCAAGTATGGCACTTTTTGTGTTTTTATAAATGAAGGCGGAATCTTGTTTTTATGTTTGTACAAATAAACCACACGTTTGATCTTGCTTTGGGTATTTTCCTAATTTTGAAAATCGAAACATTGTTTGAAAACAGATCTAAGGCAAATTTATGAACACTTAGAAGAAAAATAACAAATCCACAACAATTGTCTCCAATCAGATTACAACATTTTCTTGCCAGGGTATTGCTCCCTCCTGCGAAACAAAATAATTTGCTAAAAAATTACGGACTCTGAGGCCTGAGAGCTGGGTTCGTCTGGTCAAAGCCTGGGCAATGTGTGGAGGATTGATTGGTGAGCCTAAATTGCCATCCAGAGACGCCGATACATCATGTTGCCGGGTAAAGTTGTGGAGTATGACGCAGGCCTTTATTACTATGTCCACATTGTTGGGGCTTAACTGGATGGAACTATGCAAGACCCTCCATTTAGCTGTCAAGATACCAAATGCACATTCCACCAGACGACGTGCACGAGTTAGTCTATAGTTAAAAATGCGCCCACGTCTGTCCAGACCCCGGCGCGGATAAGGCCTCATCACATTCCCTGTTAGCTGAAATGCCTCATCACCAACTACCACATATGGCATTGGTTGACCACCAGAAGAAGGAAGGCTCCTCGGGGGTGGCACACACAATTCATTGGCCTTCAGCCGCCGACCCATAATGGAAGAACTGAAGATTCGAGAATCTCCAGTTCTTCCATAGGCCCCTATATCTACAATTATAAAATTGTACTTGCTGTCAACTAAGGCCAACAAGACAACTGAAAAATAACCCTTATAATTGTAGTATAGGGACCCAGAGTTCGGCGGCTTCTTGACCCGGATGTGCTTCCCATCAAGGGCACCGAGACAATTTGGAAATTGGCACGTGTCATAGATGCCATTAGCAATCCGTTCCCAATCTTCGGTAGTGGGCTGAGGCATCACTTTGTCCTTTAAGGCAATCCATATCTGGGAGCATGTGTGCTTCACTATATTTGATATAGTCGGTACACCCAGAAGAAACTCGAGATGTAGTGAAGCATAGGTTTGGCCCGTTGACAAAAACCTACAAATGTAAACAGCAAAACACAAACAGCAACAAATTAGAAATGATGAATATGAGACCATGTTTAAGTAAAACAAAAAGATTTCAATAGTGCCAAAAGGTTTTTGTTTAGAACCAAAAAAGCCTAACCCCACCCCTTAGTATAGGTAGGGGTAGGGGTAGGGTTATGGATAGTGGTATGGCCAAACAGTGGATTAAGCACACATATGGGTTATGGCCGTACTCAGGCCAAATAGGCCAACTTGGTGCGATACATTTTTCATGTTACCCTTGCTGAAAGGAAAAAATTAGTATGTGACCAAAAGGTTTGGATTAACCTTTTTTTTTTTTGTGGTTTTAAAAGCTTTTTTAAACCAAAAAACAAATATACTCGAGTAGAAGCCGAGATTTACCCATAAAAGTTTAGGCCTGAAAGTGCCCCTCTCGGCTTATACTCGAGTCACGGTCGGCCGCAGGGTCAGCGGGTGAGGGGGAGAGAGGATCGGCGCATACTCAGCTAGTCCCAGCGCTCCTGGCGCTCCCCCTGCCTGTAACACTGTCTTCAGGGCCGCAGCTAGTCCCCTGTTCAGCTGTCACGTGGGTCCGCTCATTAGAGAAATGAAGATGGACTCCACTCCCATAGGGGTGGTGGCGCATATTCATTTCTGGAATCAGCGGTGCCAGTGACCGCTGACAGAGGAAGAGCTGCAGCACCCAAAGACAGTGTTACAGGCCGGGGGAGCGCCCGCACTAGGTGAGTATTTGAGATTCAACTGTCCATGTTCCACCCGGCCAGCGCCGCTCTGTCTTCCCGTCCTCTGGCTATGAGTGTTCAGCTCAGAGAGCACGATGACACATATAGTGTGCGCGCCGCCCTCGGCCTGAACAGTCATTGCGGAGAGACGCCGAGCCAGACGGTGAGGAGCTGCAAGCAAGAGAGGTGAGTATGTTTTTATTGTTTTCAAATTGCTGCAGCAGCTTCAGAAGCAGCATTATATATGGCCCAGCTTTACAAGGAGCATCTATGGGGCAATAATCAACGGTATGGAGCATTATATATGGCACAGCTTTCTATGGAAACTCCTTTTGGCCAATAATGAACGGTATGGAGCATCTCTTTTTAGTTTGTTAAGTCACCGGTAGATGCTGTTTTTTCAACCCTAGGCTTATACTCGAGTATATACGGTATGTCGCAAACAAACAATGTCGGAATCAGCAGGATACATACCTGAGTTTAAATACTAAAGGGAGAGTGACGTTAATTGTATTAATTTGGCCATTCATTCAAGGGACACTGACACCTGAATTTGTATGGACCAATCTTTAGACCTAGGGGCATGGTTTTTGTGTGTTGGAAGCACCCTTTCCTTACCTGCCGGCTGCATGCTGGCTGCAATATTGCATTGAAGTACATTCTCTGACCTCCGTAGTACACGCCTGCACATTGTCTTGTGCAGGCATGTACGACGGAGGACAGAGAATGAACTTCAATGAAATCTTGCATCCAGCATCCAGCCGGCAGGTAAGGAAAGGGTGCATCAAACACCTGAAAACCACACCCCTAGGTCTAAAGATTGGTCCATACAAATTCAGGTGACAGTGTCCCTTTAAAATGTCCTAAACCAGTGTGCAGGAATGGCTTAGGCAAACTTAAAGCAAACATGTCAATTTAATTTGGGATATATCAACATTCATCTATGTTTACAATATGTGCTTTTCCGGTGGAAATTTACCGTAAGGTTAACAGGAGACGTTCTTCGGCAGAAATGCATCGACGAAAACGTGTATTTTTAAACGTAATGGCTGGCCGAAGCTCTGCAAGGAGATAGTCAAAGGCCTCAACTGACATCCTGGTGTAGTTAAAAAATTTATCCCTATGCCTCCGCAGATGTTCATATAGGCGCACAAAATGTCCTTTTCTGGGCCGATGGGTGAGGAGCGGATGCACCCAAAATCGACGCCGCCTCCTCGGAGCATCAACAAGGGGATATCCCACTCCATATTCCCGTGATAGCATCCAGTTAAAGAGGAGCTCCTCAGTAGGGTCCAGACTAAGATTTCTGGCAGCCATGCTTGCTTGTTGATCAGCCAAAAAGTGCCCAAAACAAACCTCACAACAAGCAATCACAGATGTTGCTAAATGCCTTTATATAGGCCTAGCACACATGAATTCTGATTGCTTGCGTTTTTTCTGTACGTTAAAAACGGATTGCATACGGATGTCATACGGATGGTGCGATAAAAAAATCGCATGGCACTCGCATAACACTCGCATGACAATCGCATACGTTCCATCCGTTTTTTCGGTCCAGATTACGGACCGTTTTTTATCTCGCAAGTGGAAAGGGACCCTAAGGCCGGCGTCACACTGGCGAGTTTTACGGACGTAAGAGCGCAGAAACTACGTCCGTAAAACTCGCATAACATACGGCACAATTATTCTCAATGGGGCTGCTCCTATTAGCCGTATATTACGGTTCAGTATTATACGGCTTTCTACGGCCGTACAAAATCGCAGCATGCTGCGTTTGTCAGCGTACTGCGCAAAAAAATCGCCAATGAAAGTCTATGGGGGCGTGAAAAATACGGATTCCACACTGACCAGCAGTGTGACTTGCGAGAAATACGCAGCGGTGTTAGTGAAAAGTCGGTAATTCAATTGCCGGCTTTTAATTTCTCCTGCACAAACCCGACAGGATATGAGACATGGTTTACATACAGTAAACCATCTCATATCCCCTTTTTTTTTGCATATTCCACATTACTAATGTTAGTAGTGTGTATGTGCAAAATTTCAGCGCTGTAGCTGCTGAAATAAAGGGTTAAATGGCGGAAAAAATTGGCGTGGGCTCCCGCGCAATTTTCTCCGCCAGAATGGTAAAGCCAGTGACTGAGGGCAGATATTAATAGCCAGGAGAGGGTCCATGGTTATTGGCCCCCCCCCGTGGCTAAAAACATCTGCCCCCAGCCACCCCAGAAAAGGCACATCTGGAAGATGCGCCAATTCTGGCACTTGGCCACTCTCTTCCCACTCCCTGTAGCGGTGGGATATGGGGTAATGAAGGGTTAATGCCACCTTGCTATTGGAAGGTGACATTAAGCCAGATTAATAATGGAGAGGCGTCAATTATGACACCTATCCATTATTAATCCAATTGTAGGAAAGGGTTAAAAAACACACACACACATGATTTAAAAGTATTTTAATGAAAAAAACACAGCGGTTGTTGTAATAATTTATTGTTCTCTCAATCCATCAGGAACACCCTCGCTTGGAAAAATAATAAACGCACAAGATACATACCCTCAGCTGTCAGATCAGGTCCCACGAAGTAATCCATCTGAAGGGGTTAACTAATATTACAGGCAGAGCTGCGATAATCCACTCGCTCTGCCTGTAATCCCCGGGTGCTGAAAGGAAAGCAGTGATCTATACTTACATTCAGTTGCGGTGATGCGCCCCTGCTGGATGTTCTCATGAACTGCAGCCTGGGAACTTTTTCCCACGCTACAGGTCATATGAGGACATCCACCAGGGGGCGCATCACCGCGACTGAAGGAAATGTAGGTCAATGACCTATAGTTACCTTCAGTCGCGGTGATGCGCCCCCTGGTGGATGTCCTCAAATGACCTGTAGCGTGGGAAAAAGTTCCCAGGCTGCAGTTCATGAGAACATCCAGCAGGGGCGCATCACCGCAACTGAATGTAAGTATAGATCACTGCTTTCCTTTCAGCACCCGGGGATTACAGGCAGAGCGAGCGGTTTATCGCAGCTCTGCCTGTAATATTAGTTAACCCCTTCAGATGGATTACTTCGTGGGACCTGATCTGACAGCAGAAGGTATGTATCTTGTGCGTTTATTATTTTTCCAAGCGAGGGTGTTCCTGATGGACTGAGAGTACAATAAATTATTACAACAACCGCTGTGTTTTTTTCATTAAAATACTTTTAAATCATGTGTGTGTGTGTTTTTTAACCCTTTCCTACAATTGGATTAATAATGGATAGGTGTCATAATTGACGCCTCTCCTTTATTAATCTGGCTTAATGTCACCTTCCAATAGCAAGGTGGCATTAACCCTTCATTACCCCATATCCCACCGCTACAGGGAGTGGGAAGAGAGTGGCCAAGTGCCAGAATAGGCGCATCTTCCAGATGTGCCTTTTCTGGGGTGGCTGGGGGCAGATGTTTTTAGCCACGGGGGGGCCAATAACCAAGGACCCTCTCCTGGCTATTAATATCTGCCCTCAGTCACTGGCTTTACCATTCTGGCGGAGAAAATTGCGCGGGAGCCCACGCCAATTTTTTCCGCCATTTAACCCTTTATTTCAGCAGCTACAGTGCTGAAATTTTGCACATACACACTACTAACATTAGTAGTGTGGAATATGCAAAAAAAATGGGGATATGAGATGGTTTACTGTATGTAAACCATGTCTCATATCCTGTCGGGTTTGTGCAGGAGAAATGAGAAGCCGGCAATTGAATTACCGGCTTTTAACACATATCGCGCTGAATGAAATCTAAATACAGAATATATATATATGTGTCTCAATGACATATATATATATATATATATATATACTGTATATATGTTTTCCCGAACATTTGAGCACATAAATCCATTAGATGTCGGTTTTGCAAGCCTGCGCGAAAATCTCGCAGTACGGATGCCATACGGATTACATACGGAGGATGCCATGCGCAAAATACGCTGACACACCCTGACTACGGATCACTATTTTGGGAACATTTCACCGTATTTCGGCCGTATTACGGCCGTAAAATACGGACCGTATTGTCTTACGCCGAGTGTGACGCCGGCCTAAGAGGCGCCAAAGGCGAAGCCACTTCTGGAAAATGACTGTCACTGTTTTCCTGAAGCAACTTGACCTGAAAAAAGTTGCCAGTTGTGCTGATGTCTAAATGATGTTGTATGTATGTTCCCAAAGTGAATATTGTCAGGCGGATTCCACCTGGAAATGCGTCTGAAAAAGCACTGAGTAAGCTCTCCATAAAATGAACATAGTGCACAGGAATGTCAAAGTAACATTGCTGTGCAGGAGTTCCGTCTTAGGTCACTAATTTTATCTGCTTCTGTGTCTGGAAACCCTCAAGCAGTTAAAATAATTGACAATCTCATTTCGGATTCCAATTGATAGAGTAGAATGAAAGACACCGGCAGTGGAGCTACAGCAAGAACACCGGCAAAGCCGCTAGTGAAACTGCCTCAGGAAAATGTTGGCCGTTGTGTTCCTGAGGAAGCTATCTCTGGGAAAACACAGCGACTGTGCTGACGTCTAAAAAGGCGCCATGTGCACATAGTCAAGAGCCCTTCAAAACAACTTCAAGGGAAAAAAAACCAACCCTCCCCTGACCCTAACCCCCTCTACCATCAGCTAATAGGGGAGTCTTCTGAAGCAGTTTCCGATTCAAAACTTGTGGTTTTTTAACTCCTGAAAAGACTCTTTGAACATAGCCATAACATATTTACTAATGTCTGGTAACAGAATTTATACACTAACATGTAGTAATGGTGCTTCAAAGATCCACACCATTTAGTGCACTGCATCAGAAGCTCATGTAACGAGAGGCCGATATTTGCTGCTAATGTACAACAATTATGTTTCGGACTGCAATCACTGTAAAAGCATTTATATTTACATGAGGCTTTGTGGAAATCACAGTAAAACCACAGTAAAACTGTAAGTTTTCACAAGCTGCTGCAGTTCAGTAATGGCATATTTATCATGAGCCATGGGACACTTTAATAAATATGTCTTACACATCAGTCAAATTAATGACTGTGTTTACACAGTGCCACAACTTGTTTCAGCAACAGTATCGATAAATCTGTCTCCGTGTCCACTTTATAGACACCTTAATGGTTGAATGTTTGTGATCATCAAGGCCTTTGTTGCATTGCATTGTTTTAACATGTTGTATCATATTTTCAAGTTGAGTCGTGAAATAAAAAAATGATAGAAAAACATGCAAACTAGAAAAGTCAAAACAGACAGAGGAAAAATGATATGATTCTTATGATAGAAGTGTAATATATGTAACATACTGCTGCCACCCTGCATGATGCTGCCCATTTAACTCCTTAGATACTACAGTCAATATGGAACTCAGCATCTAAGTAGTTTAAAGGGAATGTCTTGACAGAAAATTGCCTATTGTTAAAATAAGGTTTCTGCGTTGCACATATTTTTAAATTTTTGCCAATATTTTTCTTTTTTATCTCACAATCTAGATTAAGAAACAAAATTAGTAATCTGACCATTTTTACATTAGTCGTTGGGGCTATTTTAGTCTCATAATTCAATTTTTTTCAGGAACTGTTTTCAGCTAGCTCATTATCATCAGAGACAGGATTACAATTGTACGTAACACTTCTATAGCTAGCTAATAACAAAGGATCCACCATTCACAATAGGTGGTGTCATAGCTGTGAGGACAGTGGGTGTGGACCTACTGCGCCACAGCCTGGGCTTACCTTGCAGGGGCATAAATAAGTGACTACCGGGTCTTCACTAGAGCCTCTGATGATGTAGATAGGCTTGGGCCGTTAGGGTAGCCGCTAGGTTCCCCACCAGGACAGTCCCCTGCAACAGCAGACCAGCAGTCAAAGGCACAAATATACGAGGCACAAAGTGAGATGTCAGAGACGTGGTCAGACAGTTTGAGGATGGGTAGAGCAGCACAGGTTTGAAATGCAAAGGAGCGGAGAGATCAGACTAAACGAGTAAACAATCCGGGTCGGAGAGTAAAAACAATAATGCACCTAGACAGAGAACTAGTAGTGAACTTCAGCTAGGACCTAAGCTCAGGCAAGGTATGGAGGGAGAAGCTGCCTATTATATAATATATCTACTGCTGGCAAGGAATACAGTGCCTTGCGAAAGTATTCGGCCCCTTGGAACTTTTCAAACTTTTCCTACATATCATGCTTCCAACATAAAGATACCAAATGTACATTTTTGGTGAAGAATCAACAACAAGTGGAACACAATTGTGAAGTTGAATGAAATTTATTGGTTATTTTAAATTTTTGTGGAAATTAAAAAACTGAAAAGTGGGGCTTGCAATATTATTCGGCCCCTTTACTTTCATTGCAGCAAACTCACTCCAGAAGTTCATTGTGGATCTCTGAATGATCCAATGTTGTCCTAAATGCCTAATGATGATAAATACAATCCACGTGTGTGTAATCAAGTCTCCGTATAAATGCACCTGCTCTGTGATAGTCTCAGGGTTCTCTTTGAAGCACAGAGAGCATCATGAAGACCAAGGAACCCAAAAGGCAGGTCCATTATACTGTTGTGGAGAAGTTTAAAGCTGGATTTGGATACAAAATGATTTCCAAAACTTTAAACATCCCAAGGAGCACTGTGCAAGCAATCATATTGAAATGGAAGGAGTAGTGCAGCGCCCCAGAGTCCTGGTCGTTGCAGTACTGTGGCTCCGCCACTAAGGGGAGCTATGGTACGTCTGATGGCACTGAAGGAGTTCATCTGACCAGGTATCACAGACACCAATACATTTCACAGCCGGGCCTCCAGGGGGAGCTAAGGGTTCTATTCATTAGGCCACTCCTCACATACTGGTAAAACTGGGGGTCAGGCAGGAAGTTAGACAGAAAGCTGACTGGGTTGGAACCAGGCAACACCTTGTGGCAGAGGGTGTTGTGGGAGAAGATTCGGTAAGGTCCCTGTCAGGGGTGGGATCCTGACAGAGGCCTGGCAACTTGAGCGAACGTAACGGGACCGTGCCTGCTCAGCATAGCGGCGGTGCCCAAGGAGGGATTGGAAGCGAGATAGATTGTGCTGAGTGAGAAACGAGATCAAAGCAAGAAGGAGAATACCAGTAGGAGTCATGCTGTGAGACCGAGGCAACATCCTACTGAGGCGCACAACCAGCGGCCGGAACGCCGAGGGAGTATTACAATATTCAGCTTCAGGCAATACTCTAAACCAACGGCAGGACAGTCAGTCTAAGGCGGGCTGTCTCACCTAAATCACCTATGCAGTCTTGGGGGGCAACTTGTGGAGAGGGGCGACTCTAGGGTCCCGGAAGAGCTCCGAGCCTACCCGTCATACGGGTGCCGTCCTAACCGTAACATCAGGGAGGGACGGAGGATTAGCAGAACATCATCTAATCGAGTTGTGAGGGAACTTAAGAAACGGATACAACAGTTGTGGGGACTTTCCGTAAGCACAGCAGGGAAGGACCGCAACACCTAGCGCTAGAAGGAAGGCACAGATTTCCACCTGCTAAGAGAACTCTGGAGGTGCCATTGGACCGGCCGGACTTGCGCAGCCTGGTTATCCGGATTCCGGACTGAGGACCCAGAGATCTTCAGTAAAGAGGTAAAGAGACTGCAACCTGGTGTCCTCGTTATTTACTACAATCTACACTGCACCGCAACATCACCGTCTACATCTATCACTGTACGCTCCTCAGCAGGGTCACGGACCGGGCCTAGCCACCGTGACAACCCCAGAGCAGAGACTCAGAGGCCCGGTACCGGGTACCCCTCGGCCCTGCGGCAGTGGGGGCGCTACAATTTGGCGTCGCGAACAGGATCTACTTAAGCCTGAAGAATCAGGTCATGTGTGCCTTGGAACTGTGATTTACTGTGATTTGTTGTGCTTGGACTGTGAATTATTGCAAAGACTGTGGATTGCCACTTGCCGCCAAAAGTTCCCGCCAAAACTGCCGCCATTACAGCGCTAAGGAGAGCGCAGGAGAAGAAGAAGGGCGTGGAAGTGGGCGTGAACACGCTGAAGAGCGCGAAAGACAATGGCCGCCCAGTCTAAATATTTCGGCCCCTTGAGGACGTGTCCGTCAGTAGCCGAGATCCGCCTCCTGATCCTCAATGGAGGGCGGAGACAACGAAAAAGAAACCGCCCACGAAGGAGAGAGCGGGAAAAGGACCAGGAAGAAGGAGTCAGCGACATGGAGGACGCCATGGCGAGCCACCCGGAGCGGGAGCGTGGGGTCGGAGCCAAGGACTCCCCCAGCTACCCAGGGAGGCATCGCAGCCAGACCTCCACAGCTGACGCTGACCTCCAGCAGACCGGAGCGGACGGGCTGATCCACCAACCCCTGCAGACGCAGCTGAGCACTGAGGCCGGGTGGAAGAAGACCATCATCGGGAGCCTCGCCAGACGTCTGTCGGTAGCCTCGTCTGGTCCGGAGCAAGAAAGAAGTTCCAGCGCTCCGAAGCCAGAAGGCAAGGCCCTGCCGGAAAGCGAGATGCTGCAAACGGAGATGACAACGCAGCAGCGCAAGGCCCCGCAACCAGCGTTCCAGACCCCAGCGGAGGCGGAGCAGACCGGCACCGGAGGGACCACGTCTGAAGCAGGTATGAAGGACGACCCTGCCCTGACGACCGACACCACTCCAGTGACTGCTAGTGCCACAGCTGCTGATTCCGTTCCAGTGACTGATCTTGCAGCAGCCGCTACCTCTGCTGCAGGAAATGCCCATACTCAAGCTGCGCGGACCTCCATCGCTGCGCATGATTTAACTGTACATGAAAGACGGATTAACGGCGTTTGTCCAGCACTGGGTGTAACCCTGGACCTCACTTTGCCCAGGCCAAGAAGGGTTAAGTGCCAGGTGCAGCCCTGGAAGCCGTCCAACTAAACCTCGGAAACCTGAAACTGTACATAGTTAACTGTTTGTTTCCCTGCTTTTTGCTACTTTAAACCCGACCTGGGTTATTCTTAAAGGGATCCCTTTGTTTACCCGGGATCCCTTCTTCTGCTTTTTGTTTTGGTTCCTGTTTATTCATCACTGAAAGAACTGCTGGATCATGAACAGTGCATGATACAAACTGCTTGTAAATAGTTTGCACCTTATTAAAGGTGCTCCCTACTGGTTTTACTTAAAGAAGGACTCTTTGTGAAGATACCACACCGGAACCTTTGCTGAGTATGGACTGGTAACTTGAGAAGATGTGCTACCTCATAAAGACTTGGTCCCCTCTTAAAGGGGATGTTCATTTGTTTCACTTAAAGAATGGTATTGCTTTAAGACTGATAGATAGCAATAATGTCTTGACCAAAAGAAAGTGATGATGATGCTTACATGAAAAAGTTATGTGTATCCAACCAGTTGATTGTAAGAGATGATTGATAATTTTGATAGAAAAATGAGGACAGAGGGTGAACCCGTACGGGGTTAGTCAGTGAGTCCTCTTAGGAGCCATGTAAGGATGGCTCAGTGATTTCAAACTGAAAGCAATGTTATGTTCTATACTGTGTATAGTAGTTGAAAAGGCAGTAGGCCCGGGCTGAAAGGGGCGGTCCTGTAAAGAAAGGAGAGGCAGTAGGCCTGGAGCAGTTAGGACAGGCGGTCCTGCAGATTTAATGAAGGAGAATGAAAGAGAAAGAGTTAATTAATATCATAATGTTTTATAAGTAAAGTCTTTAGTGGATAGGAAGTGTACGTCCTTAAAGGCAATGTTAACTTATTATTCGAAAGTTTGCACTGAGTAGAATACCCGGTTGGGTAACAGGAGTTATTTATAGCCTGTAATTTATAATGTTTAACCATGTTTGTAACGTTCAAGTGTCCTCACCTCCTGTCACGATTCACACCGTGACTGTCAAGATCCCTCAGCCGCTGCCCACAATATGTCACGGATTGGGGTGACTTTAAACCAACAGACGGCTATCACATGTGCAGGGGGCTTATCTAGGTATCCCTCCACTGCCACAATGTGATGAAAAAACACACACGAGGCTATTGACCTCTTAGTTTACAGCAGGGGCTTATTCTAGGTATCCCACTGCTCTTCAATATACCATGAACTGCAGGGATTTGTGTCTATCCCGCTTACAGTTCCACTTAACACTTGCAGCTCTCTGGCGCCCCCCTTACTCTCAGGTCAGATTAGGTACTGCACCTGGGGTAATTAGTCGCCAGAAACGCTGCCTGCTATGTACTGGCTATTGGGAACACTGCAGCGATGCGATAACTACTCCCACTCAGGCAGGAACAATAATTATCAAGCCCCAGTCGCTACAGGGACCCCCAAAAGCCGGCACACGGTCGCTGCCACCAGCTCCAATTGAACGGGTCTGGAGCAAACCCCAAAAAAACAGTAGCGTAATTCCCTTCAGAGACAGGGTACGGTTTAGGGCAGGAAGAACGAACTAGTATTAAATATGATACCCCATAAATGATTTTTAGGCAGTGTTTATAAAATATTTTACAAAGATGTTACAAATGAGACAATTGCAAATATGTACAAGGTAATTATGAAAATAAAAGGATTAAAGGAAGAAACGATAACACTCACATTTCTCAGATCATTGCATGGCAGTCAGCCAGACATCCCAGCTCATTGGATGTGCTGCTCAGGGCTCACAGGAAAAGAGAAGAAGAAGACTGAGCCGGGAGATCTGGCCACAACTTTATAATCTACAGTCTGTGACCTCACAGAAAGGGCTGGCTTTTCCAGATCCTCCTACCTTTCAGTCTGAGTAACTTGGATACAAATTGGTCTAATGCTTATAACTCCGTCCCAGTACATATCAGAGTCATATCACACCCAGCATAGAGCTTGTATTAACATGAGCTTTCTAAGGAGATCAAATATGTCCTATTATTTACAGAGCAATCCCTACTTCTTCCCCCGATGGAGTTAGGCGACTGTGTTTAGAGTGATGGGTAGATGCTTCGACGGAGATAAAGAATATGTATTTATCATTCCACTATCCTAAATAGTTTGTCTAATATCTCACAATAACCGAACAAAGGACCGCATGGTTCTAGAAGTTTCTCTAACTGTTAAAGCTGAGCACTTGCTACTACAGGAACTGGGGGTCGTAAATGCCTTTCGTCAATAAAACTCACTTCCCCCATCTACATTGGCAAGCAAGCTCAACTCTGAAGCAAAAGACAAGGGGGGCCTCCTAGCCCACATCCTGGCTGACAAGAGCACTAAACTTATGATATTTCATACCATCTCGTGACACCTCCCCCTTTTGGCGTGCGCTACGGTGGCAGGACCTCTCGGTATGCCTCCATGCGCACCTCCGTGGGTTCACCCTGGCGGGAGAGTCCATCTGCATTACCATGCTCTTTGCCCGCTTTGTGTTTAACGGTGAAGTCAAATTGCTGAAGGGCAAGGCTCCAGCGTAGCAACCTGCCATTGGTTCCACACATGGTGCTTAGCCAGCGCAGAGGGTTGTGGTCGGTCACCACGGTGAAGGTGCGACCGTACAAGTAGGGCTGCAAACGCTGCAGGGCCCAGACTATGGCCAGGCACTCCTTCTCGATGGTGGAGTAGGCCACTTCCCTCGGCAAAAGTTTCCGGCTCAGGTACAACACGGGGTGCTCTTGGTCCTCCGAGTCAACCTGGCTGAGCACAGCACCAAGGCCAAACTCACTGGCGTCAGTCTGTACCAAGAACGGTCGACTGCTGTCGACGGCTTTCAACACAGGGGCGTTGCACAGTGCTGTTTTCAACGCCTGGAAGGCCCCCTCACAGCCATCTGTCCAGTTGACGATGTGGGGTAGCTTCTTCCTGGTGAGGTCCGTCAAAGGTTTTGCCAGGCTACTATAGTGCTGCACGAAGCGCCTATAGTACCCTGCAGTGCCCAGGAAGGACATCACTTGTTTCTTGTTCCTGGGAGTGGGCCAGTTCACGATCACGCCCACTTTGTCAGGCTCCGGTTTTAGGGTGTTTCCGCCTACCCGGTGCCCCAGGTAGTGAACCTCCCTCATGCCCATCTGGCACTTTCCCGGCTTGATAGTCAGGCCTGCTTGGTGAATTCGCCCGAGCACCTCCTCGAGATGCTGCAGGTGTTCATCCCAGGAGGGACTGAAGATGGCAATGTCATCTAAGTACGCCACTGCGTACTTCTCCAGTCCCTGAAGCAGGAGATTGACCATCCGCTGGAAAGTGGCAGGGGCATTCTTCATGCCGAAGGGCATGACCGTGGACTCGTACAGTCCAAAGGGTGTGATAAAGGCGGACTTCTCCTGCGCCTCGGGGCTCAGGGGAATCTGCCAGTATCCGCGACTCAGATCCATTATTGTCAGGTATTCTGCGCCAGCTAACTTCTCAAGCAGCTCCTCGATGCGCGGCATTGGGTGCGCGTCAGAGGCTGTAATGGCGTTGAGCCCCCTGTAGTCCACGCAGAACCGGGTGGTCCGGTCCTTCTTTGGCACGAGAACTACAGGTGAGGCCCACGCGCTCTTTGACCGTCGAATCACCCCCAGCTGTAACATCTCATCGATCTCCTGGCGCATAATCTGCTGCACCTGGTCAGAGATTCGATAGGGTGTTCGCCGTAGTGGGGCGTGATTCCCGGTGTCCACCTCGTGGACGGCTAACTCAGTCCGTCCAGGCCGGTTGGAGAACACGACCCGGAAGGGTTCCAGCATGGTTTGCAACTGCAACCGCTGTGGTTCATCTAGCGAGGCGCTTACCTCCACGTCCTCAATGGACCCACGGGCCTTGGCTTGGGCCAGCATGTCCAGGAGGGTGTCTTCCTCCCCGTCTTCGGGTAAGCTGCAGACCGGTAGGACGAAAGGTTCACGTTCGTGATGAGCTTTCATCATGTTGACGTGAAAGGCCTTTCGCCTACCCCGAGTGTGGTCAAGCGTGACCACATAGGTGACCGGGTTGAGCTGTTGGTGGACGACGTACGGGCCCTCCCAGGCTGCCTGAAGCTTATCCGTTGGTACAGGAACCAGCACCCACACCTTTTGACCCACGTGGTAGGTCCGCTCCCGGGCGTTCTGGTCGTACCAGTGCTTCTGATCAGCCTGAGCCTGCGTCATGTTGTCATGCACCAACTGCGTCAAGGTCTGCATCTTGTCACGGAAGCGCATGACATACTCCACTATGGACACTTCAGAAGGGTTCGGCTCCTCTTCCCAGGATTCTCTTACCAACCCAAGGGGTCCCCGGACTCGCCTGCCGTACAGGAGCTCGAAGGGGGAGAACCCCGTCGAGGCCTGCGGAACCTCTCTGTAAGCGAATAGCAGGTGTGGGAGGTACCGCTCCCAGTCGCGCCCTTGTGTCTCAACCAGCATGCGTAGCATCTGTTTGAGGGTACCATTGAAGCGTTCACACAAGCCATTGGTCTGTGGGTGATACGCACTCGATACCAGGTGCTTCACCTGCATTTTCTTACAGAGAGCCTCCATTAGGTGAGACATAAATTGGGTCCCTCGATCAGTAAGCATTTCCCTGGGAAATCCTACACATGAAAAGATGGCCAACAGGGCATCCGCCACCTTATCTGCCCTAGTTGACGACAGAGCTACTGCCTCTGGGTACCGGGTAGCGTAGTCTACCACAGTAAGAATAAATCGCTTTCCAGAGCTGCTGGAGACGGCCAGCGGGCCCACAATGTCCACCGCAATCCTCTGGAAAGGCTCCTCTATCACTGGCAAAGGGATCAGGGGAGCCTTAAGAGCAGGCCCCGCCTTCCCCACTCTTTGACAGGTGACACAGGAGCGGCAGTAGTTTGACACATCTGTCCCCATCTTAGGCCAATAGAAGTGTTGAGACAGCCGGGCCTTAGTTTTGCTGATCCCCAAGTGTCCAGCTAGCGGGATCTCATGGGCAATCCGCAACAACTCACCCCGGAATTGCTGTGGGACGACCAGCTGTCTTTCCCTCAACCACTCCGTTTGTGATTCTCCGGGTACTGTCTCCCGGTACAACCTTCCTCCTTCCCAGAACACCTTCTCCTTATCAGTCTCGGAGAAGCGCGTCCCGGCGAGTTGTCTCAAACTCTCTAGGCTCGCATCTGTGTGCAGAGCGGCCTGAAACTCCTGGCTAGGGGAAGCCAGAAGCGACGTCAGGGTCCCTTCCCCATGGGAGCCCTCTGGGACCTGCTCTGGGTCCACCTCTGGTTCAGTCATTCTGATGACTGAGGAGGGTCCGGGAGGCAAACAGTTATCTGCGTTCCGGGCACTCTGACTGCGGGTGACAGCAGCTATGTAGGCTGTCTCCCCGGGGATTTCTACAGACCCAACAGCCGACGCTGCTATGGGCTCTACCTCCCCATCCACCCCCATTACCTCAGGAGCATTGCTACTTAGGGGCCAGTTACCTTCCTCGGTGGCACTGGTCAATTTCATGGCGTCACCTGTCTCACAGTTCCCATGTATCTCCCCATTTCTTGTAGCACCGACACTTGCCCCTGCTAGGGGTTCCTCAGCCGTCTCACTCCGCAGAGCAACGTGGCTGAGCACTCCTGTACCTATGGACACATCAACTTTTACAGAAACATCATTATCAGATACAGTTGGCACAGGTACAACATTTTCACCATCAATCCTAGGGAAAAAATGGTTAGCAGATGCATCACTACAAGATAAAGCATGGTCAGGTAACACATGCGATTTCCCATCATCATCATCATCATCATCACCATCAGGGTTAACGTTACCCTTATTAGCAGATTGGGGAGGGGTGTCAGGGACGTAGTATGCAAACAACCTCCCCAAATCAGTCCCCAACAAAACATCAGTGGGCAAATTATCAGACAGCCCCACTTCTTTCACCCCGCTCCCGGCACCCCAATCAATAAAAACCCGGGCCATCGGTAAGGGACAGCTGATGCCCCCAATCCCAGTGACAGTTAGGGTTTTCCCCGGAATGATTTCTTCAGGGGCCGCCAGCTCGGGTCGGATGAGGGTTCGTTCAGCCCCGGTGTCCTTGAGGCCTGTAGCAACACGACCTCCCACAGTGACGGGCTGTACGTTGTCACACACCCTCCCAGCCACACCACCCACCAAAAGAACTGCTGCATTAGGCCCTGGGGCCTGGGATGAGGAGTTCTTCTGCTTGGCTTGACATTGGTGACTGAGGTGTCCAGTCTGCCTGCAGTGGTAACACTGGCGAAGTTCGGTGGTAGGTCTGGTGCTGTTGGCCACGGGGACAGGACCTCTGGTGTGTTGGCTGGCAGGGGTACTGGCGTTGGCTGCAGGCTTACCCCCTCTCCAGCTGGTGGTGACTGGCTTCCGCACTTCCGATCTACGGTTGGCCTCATAGGCATCGGCAATCTGCGCTGCTTTCGTCACATCGTTGGGTTCTCTGTCCATCACGAACTGTCGCACTTCAGTTGGGCAAAGACGGAAGAACTGGTCTTTGATCATCAGGTCTCGCAGCTGTGTAAAGGTGGTCACTGACAGTCCTTGGGTCCACTGGTCAAAGTGGGTCCCCAGTCTATGCACCACATCACTGTAACTGTCGTGTGGGCCACGTAGGAGGGTCCGAAACTTTTTACGGTACACCTCGGGTGTAAGCTGGTACTTGGCTATCAGAGCCTGCTTGATGGCCTCATAGTCACCATCTTGTTCTGGAGGGAGTGCAGCAAACGCCTCCAGAGCTTTTCCTCTCAGTCCTGGTGTCAGGTATCGTGCCCATTCTTGTGTAGGCAGCTGGTACTGTCTGCAGGCTTTCTCAAAGGCCCGCAGAAAAGTGTCCAAGTCCCCATCCTTTTCCATAACAGGAAAGTGGTCGGGCCGGGGCTTCGGTATCTGAGCGCTGCTGGGCTCACGACTTGACTGGGACGACCCCTGCATTTGCAGTTGGGCCATCTGCAGCTGGTACTCCCGCTGCGCTTGGGCCTCTCGCTCGGCTCGGGCCTCGGCTCGCTCCTGGTATTGCTGGATCAGCTGCAGACGTCGGTCCAGGTCATCTGCGGAGCATTGTTGCAGAGCCAGCTGCAGGAGGTGGTCTGCACCCCCCTGGTTGCCAGTAGGGCCCGTATTCAGTGGTTGAACCTCTGCTGCAGCACCACGTTCGCTGGTGCTGGCATCTGCGGCCTCTGGGCTCTGTGAGTGGTCTAGAGCGGCTTCCCATTGCACCAGTTCAGCGACCATTTGAGTCTTGGTCATGCTCTGGGGGTTCAGGCCATGATACGTGCATATCCCAGCAAGAGTGTCTTTCTTCTGCTGGTTGTACCAGGCTTCTCCTTTCGTTGCCATGGTTGCCAAATAAAAGATAGGATAGAAAAACGAAGAAAAAGGGAGGGGATAATCACCAGTACACACAATTGTCTCAAGACTAATAAACACTGAGTTCGTTCTCCAAACTTATTTGCGCAGAGTTCTCGCAAGAACTTTCTGCAAGTTTTTAGTGAGAGGAATGATTGCTCAAACCAAATCACTAATGCTCTAATATCCCACCGCCTTGCCACCAATATGTCACGATTCACACCGTGACTGTCAAGATCCCTCAGCCGCTGCCCACAATATGTCACGGATTGGGGTGACTTTAAACCAACAGACGGCTATCACATGTGCAGGGGGCTTATCTAGGTATCCCTCCACTGCCACAATGTGATGAAAAAACACACACGAGGCTATTGACCTCTTAGTTTACAGCAGGGGCTTATTCTAGGTATCCCACTGCTCTTCAATATACCATGAACTGCAGGGATTTGTGTCTATCCCGCTTACAGTTCCACTTAACACTTGCAGCTCTCTGGCGCCCCCCTTACTCTCAGGTCAGATTAGGTACTGCACCTGGGGTAATTAGTCGCCAGAAACGCTGCCTGCTATGTACTGGCTATTGGGAACACTGCAGCGATGCGATAACTACTCCCACTCAGGCAGGAACAATAATTATCAAGCCGCAGTCGCTACAGGGACCCCCAAAAGCCGGCACACGGTCGCTGCCACCAGCTCCAATTGAACGGGTCTGGAGCAAACCCCAAAAAAACAGTAGCGTAATTCCCTTCAGAGACAGGGTACGGTTTAGGGCAGGAAGAACGAACTAGTATTAAATATGATACCCCATAAATGATTTTTAGGCAGTGTTTATAAAATATTTTACAAAGATGTTACAAATGAGACAATTGCAAATATGTACAAGGTAATTATGAAAATAAAAGGATTAAAGGAAGAAACGATAACACTCACATTTCTCAGATCATTGCATGGCAGTCAGCCAGACATCCCAGCTCATTGGATGTGCTGCTCAGGGCTCACAGGAAAAGAGAAGAAGAAGACTGAGCCGGGAGATCTGGCCACAACTTTATAATCTACAGTCTGTGACCTCACAGAAAGGGCTGGCTTTTCCAGATCCTCCTACCTTTCAGTCTGAGTAACTTGGATACAAATTGGTCTAATGCTTATAACTCCGTCCCAGTACATATCAGAGTCATATCACACCCAGCATAGAGCTTGTATTAACATGAGCTTTCTAAGGAGATCAAATATGTCCTATTATTTACAGAGCAATCCCTACTTCTTCCCCCGATGGAGTTAGGCGACTGTGTTTAGAGTGATGGGTAGATGCTTCGACGGAGATAAAGAATATGTATTTATCATTCCACTATCCTAAATAGTTTGTCTAATATCTCACAATAACCGAACAAAGGACCGCATGGTTCTAGAAGTTTCTCTAACTGTTAAAGCTGAGCACTTGCTACTACAGGAACTGGGGGTCGTAAATGCCTTTCGTCAATAAAACTCACTTCCCCCATCTACATTGGCAAGCAAGCTCAACTCTGAAGCAAAAGACAAGGGGGGCCTCCTAGCCCACATCCTGGCTGACAAGAGCACTAAACTTATGATATTTCATACCATCTCGTGACACCTCCCATAAAGGGAAGCTCTGTTCAAGCTTACTTATTGTTATTGCATTTTCAAAATTGTATGTCTTTTTGCTAACCTGTATTGTTGTTTTCTTCCCAGTCCAGGAGTACTGGATTTAACCGGGGGGGAGTGCAGCGCCCCAGAGTCCTGGTCGTTGCAGTACTGTGGCTCCGCCACTAAGGGGAGCTATGGTACGTCTGATGGCACTGAAGGAGTTCATCTGACCAGGTATCACAGACACCAATACATTTCACAGCCGGGCCTCCAGGGGGAGCTAAGGGTTCTATTCATTAGGCCACTCCTCACATACTGGTAAAACTGGGGGTCAGGCAGGAAGTTAGACAGAAAGCTGACTGGGTTGGAACCAGGCAACACCTTGTGGCAGAGGGTGTTGTGGGAGAAGATTCGGTAAGGTCCCTGTCAGGGGTGGGATCCTGACAGAGGCCTGGCAACTTGAGCGAACGTAACGGGACCGTGCCTGCTCAGCAAAGCGGCGGTGCCCAAGGAGGGATTGGAAGCGAGATAGATTGTGCTGAGTGAGAAACGAGATCAAAGCAAGAAGGAGAATACCAGTAGGAGTCGTGCTGTGAGACCGAGGCAACATCCTACTGAGGCGCACAACCGGCGGCCGGAACGCCGAGGGAGTATTACAATATTCAGCTTCAGGCAATACTCTAAATCAACGGCAGGACAGTCAGTCTAAGGCGGGCTGTCTCACCTAAATCACCTATGCAGTCTTGGGGGGCAACTTGTGGAGAGGGGCGACTCTAGGGTCCCGGAAGAGCTCCGAGCCTACCCATCATACGGGTGCCGTCCTAACCGTAACATCAGGGAGGGACGGAGGATTAGCAGAACATCATCTAATCGAGTTGTGAGGGAACTTAAGAAACGGACACAACAGTTGTGGGGATTTTCCGTAAGCACAGCAGGGAAGGACTGCAACACCTAGCGCTAGAAGGAAGGCACAGATTTCCACCTGCTAAGAGAACTCTGGAGGTGCCATTGGACCGGCCGGACTTGCGCAGCCTGGTTATCCGGATTCCGGACTGAGGACCCAGAGATCTTCAGTAAAGAGGTAAAGAGACTGCAACCTGGTGTCCTCGTTATTTACTACAATCTACACTGCACCGCAACATCACCATCTACATCTATCACTGTATGCTCCTCAGCAGGGTCACAGACCGGGCCTAGCCACCGTGACAACCCCAGAGCAGAGACTCAGAGGCCCGGTACCGGGTACCCCTCGGCCCTGCGGCAGTGGGGGCGCTACAGTATCATACCACTGCAAATCTACCAAGACCTGACCGTCCCTCTAAACTTTCATCTCAAACAAGGAGAAGACTGATCACAAATGCAGCCAAGAGGTCCATGACCACTCTGGATGAACTGCAGAGATCTACAGCTGAGGTGGGACAGTCTGTCCATAGGACATCAATCAGTCGTACACTGCACAAATCTGGCCTTTATGGAAGAGTGGCAAGAAGAAAGCAATTTCTCAAAGATATTCATAAAAATTGGTGTTTAAAGTTTGCAACAAGCCACCTAGGAGACACACCAAACATGTGGAAGAAGGTGCTCTGGTCAGATGAAACCAAAGTCGAACTTTTTGGCAACAATGCCAAACGATATGTTTGGTGTAAAGGCAACACAGCTAATCACCCTGAACACACCATCCCCACTGTCAAACATGGTGGTGGCAGCATCATGGTTTGGGCCTTCTTTTCTTCAGCAGGGACAGGGAAGATGGTTAAAATTGATGGAAAGATGGATGGAGCCAAATACAGGACCTTTCTTGAAGAAAACCTGTTGGAGTCTGCAAAAGACCTGAGACTGGGACAGAGATTTGTCTTCCAACAAGACAATGATCCCAAACATAAAGCAAAATCTACAATGGAATGGTTCACAAATAAACGTATCCAGGTGTTAGAATGGCCAAGTCAAACTCCAGACCTCAATCCAATCGAGAATCTGTGGAAAGAGTTAAAAACTGCTGTTCACAAACGATCTCCATCAAACCTCACTGAGCTCCAGCTGTTTGCCAAGGAATAATGGGCAAGAATTTCAGTCTCTCGATGTACAAAACTGATAGAGACATACCCCAAGCGACTTGCAGCTGTAATCGCAGCAAAAGGTGGCACAACAAAGTATTAAGTTAAAGGGGCCAAATAACATTGCACGCCCCACTTTTTAGTTTATGAATTTCCACAAAAATTTTAAATAACCAATACATTTCATTCAACTTCACAATTGTGTTCCACTTGTTGTTGGTTCTTCACCAAAAATTTACATTTGGTATCTTTATGTTTGAAGCATATGTGGGAATAGGTTGAAAAGTTCCAGGGGGCTGAATACTTTCGCAAGGCACTGTATGCCACAGTGGTTTCAAATTCCTTCAGAGTCTGGCCGAGGCTCTAAATAGTTGGATATACACTCTCCAGCAACAGGAGGATGTAGCAGTCTTGGAAGTGTTGAACGAGGCAGCTCGGCAAGATGATCTGACGCTTGGAGGAGTAGAGCCGTTTACACAGTGAGTAGGACAGCCCTTACAAATTGTGCAAGTCACTGGCATGACAATAGCTGACCCTATCCATCTCTCGTCACAAGAACACTCTCCTTAGATGCTTTAATACGAAAGATTGGGGTTGAGTCAGTCTATTATGGCTAACTAGATGTGGCCCGATTCTAACGCATCGGGTATTCTAGAATATGTATGTAGTTTTTTTTATGAAGTTTTCAGAATAATGCAATTTATACACAGGATTCGGCCGGCCGGCCGCGACCAATTAGCGAAGCGTGTTTCAAATTCCGTGCCAATTTGCGGGCGGACTGCGACTGTCACTGATTGTGCGTGGCTGGGCGTGACCAATCAGTAAAGCCAGGGCCGGCTCCAGGTTTTTGAGGGCCCCGGGCGAAAGAGTCGCAGTGGGCCACCCTCTTTAACACATACCATGATTCATGATGCACAGATACAGCAGAGAAATATAGCACAGCCAAGTAGCATATAACACAGCCACATAGTATATAGCACAGCCACTCAGTATATTGCCCAGCCACATAGTATATAGCACAGCCTACGTAGTATATAACACAGGCCACGTAGTATATAACACAGCCACGTAGTATATAGCACAGCCACGTAGTATATTGCCCAGCCACATAGTATATAGCACAGCCCACACAGTAAATAGCACAGACACGTAGTATATTGCCCAGCCACGAAGTATATTGCCCAGCCACATAGTATATTGCCCAGCCACGTAGTATATAGCACAGACACGTAGTATATAGCACAGACACGAAGTATATAGCACAGACACGTAGTATATAGCACAGACATGTAGTATATTGCCCAGCCACATAGTATATTGCCCAGCCACATAGTATATTGCCCAGCCATGTAGTGTATAGCACAGACACGTAGTGTATAGCACAGACACGTAATATATTGCACAGCCACGTAGTTTATTGCACAGCCACATAATATATTGCATAGCCACTTCGTATATAACACAGCCACTTAGTATATAGCACAGAGACATAGTATATAACACTGCCCATGCAGTTTATAACCCAGGCCATGTAGTATAGAGCACAGCAGTGTAGTATATTGCCCAGCCACGTAATATATACAACAGCCATGTAGCATATAGCACAGCCCACATAGTATATGGCACAGAGATGTAGTATATAACACAGCCCACACAGTATCTAACACAGCCCACATATTATATAGTAATGTGGGCACCATATCCCTGTTAAAAAAATAATTAAAATATAAAAATAGTTATATGCTCACCTTCCGTCGGCCCCAGAATCCAGCCCAGGTGTTTACCGATGCTCCTCGCGACTCTCCGGTCCCAAGAGTGCATTGCGGTCTCGCGAGATGATGACGTAGCGGTCTCGCGAGACCGCTACGTCATCATCTCGCGAGACCGCAATGCATGGATTGGACCGTCGCGAGGAGCGGGAAAGACGCCGCAAGGTGAGTATATAATGATTTTTTTTTTTTTTTATTATTTTCAACATTAGATCTTTTTACTATTTATGCTGCATAGGCAGCATCAATAGTAAAAAGTTGGTCACACAGTGCTGCGGTGTAACGCAGTCCGTTAACACTGCCATTAACCCTGTGTGAGGGGAGTATGGAGCGGGCACTGACGGCAGGGGAGTAGGGAGTGGCCATTTCGCGGCCGCACTGTTCCCGTCGCTGATTGGTCGTGGCCGTTTCACCGCGACCAATCAGCGACTTGGGATTTTCGTGACAGACAGACAGACAGAAAGACAGACAGAAAGACAGACAGAAAGACAGACAGACAGACGGAAGTGACTCTTAGACAATTATATAGTAGATGTATACTGTACTGTATGTGGATTTCCTGAAACATGAGGTAGAGCAGAACAATATTGTATCATACAATTATTAGGTTCTGTAGAAGGACGTAGATCTGGGGATTTATTATGATGGAATATAGGCTGAACTGGATGGACAAATGTCTTTTTTCGGCCTTACTAACTATGTTACTATGTTACTATGTTAGGTATGAAAGTAGAATAGCCCCAGTGATGAGTTTGAGAATTGCAATATTTCTCATTTTTATTTTTAATACAGATTGTAATAAGGGAAGAAAAAAAAATGTTTCCAAAAATGTTTAAAAAATATATTTAACAAGAACATTAGGGCATTTACAGGAAACCTTTAGAGTGGTATAATTGAAAGTGAGCTGCAGAAATAAAATTAATATTCTCCCTGCTGCCGCTTACTTCCAGTCATTTTTTCCTTTAGCCACACTCTCTGTTAGATCGCTTCACTTTTTTTAAATGGTATGTACCTGCAGATTACCGTACCTCTATTATCACTACCATTGCAGGTAAATACTGTTTTTTTGCTCTCAGGTTCCATCTAGCAAAAGGAGGGGCTCCCTTTGTTACCCCATCAGTGTTGTTTAACCCCTTAATGACCACCAATACGCCTTTCAACTGACCTGAGATATAAGAGAATAGCATCCCCATACAGCTGACAATCCAGCAGCTGTCAGCTGTACACTATGGCTGACAACTTGCTGCATCAGCCACGATCAGTGTTTACACCGTCCAAATCTGTTTAACCCCTTAGATGCTGCTGTCAATAGTGACTACATCATATAAATGGTTAACAGAGTGTGGGGGCTTCCTCTTTATCCCAATTTGTGCCCACAGATCATGATTGTGTGGTCCTGTTGTTTGCCATGGCAATTCACGATCAAATAGCAGCCTTAGAGTCTGATGGCTGTTGTAACCTGTTCAGATGTTAGTGGAATTTACACTGTGTTCCAAATTATTATGCAAATAATATTTCCTCATATTTTCTCTAAATTACCTATCTGAATTGCAGTCATTGTTATTTTCCAGTCATCTACTATTCTAGTATAATTGCAATGTTTTGGAACAAACTTCCTATGAAAACAGTATCTTTAAAAAATAAATAAATAAACACTCAAAATGCATGTTCCAAATTATTATGCACAGCAGAGTTTTCAACCTTTTTTTTAATTTTGAACAAAAAAATGGTCAATTGTGAAGTTATAAGCATTATCAGCTTATTACAAAATGAAATCAAACAGTTTTCAAGTGAAAACTTTATTCTAGGTGATGTTACATTTGCACATAGGACCCCTTGTTCGAAAGAAGCTTCTGAACTCTCTCGTCCATTGAATTTGTCAGTTTTTGGATGGTTTCTGCTTCAATTGTTTTGCATGTGGACAGAATACCCTCCCAGAGCTGTTGCTTAGATGTGAACTGCCTCCCGCCATCATAGACACTCCTTTTGATGATGCTCCAGAGGTTCTCAATGGGGTTGAGGTCAGGGGAAGATGGTGGCCACACCATAAGTTTGTCCTCTTTTATGCCCATAGCAGCCAGAGATGCAGATGTGTTTTTTGCAGCATGAGACGGTACATTATCATGCATGAAAATGATCTTGCTGCGGAAAGCACGGTTCTTCCTCTTGAACCATGGCAGGAAGTGTTGTTTTAGAAACTCTACATAGATTATGAAGTTCATCTTTACCCCTTCAGGGATCATAAAGGGGCCGACAATCTCTCTCCCCATGATTCCAGCCCAAAACATTACTCCACCTCCTCCTTGTTGGCGCCTTAGCCGTGTTTTCATGGGGTGCCCATCAACCAGCCATCCTCCACTCCATCCATCTGTACCATTGAGCGTTGCACAGCACTCATCGCTGAACAAAACAGTTTGGAAGTCAATCTTCATATATCGTTTGGCCCACTGGAGCCGTTTCTGCTTGTGTGCAGTGGATAGAGGTGGTCGACAGGATGGCTTACGCACAGCTGCAAACCTCTGAAGGACCCTGCATCTTGTTGTTCTGGGGACATTGGAAGCACCAGCAGCTTCAAATACTTGTCTGCTGCTATGACAAGGCATTTTTGCAGCTGCTCTTTTAACCTTATGCAATTGCCTGTTGGAAAGAGTTCTCAGTTTTTCCTTATCAGCACGCACACGTGTGTGCTGGGAATCAGCTACATACTTCTTGATTGTGCGATGAACACGATGAAGTGTCTTGGCAATGTTGATTGTAGTCATGCCTTGACCTAAATACTCCACAATTTGTTGCTTCTCAGCAGCCGACACATCATTTTTCTTTCCCATTTTGGCAAAAAATGTAGGCTGCTTAATAATGTGGAACAGCCTTCTTAAGTAGTCTTGCCTTTATTTGGACACACCTGCCAACTAATTTGCACAGGTATCTACAATTGCTTTCAGTGATATAAAGAGCCCTGACACACATCACCATCAATGAGTTTAAATGACGAACAAAAAAATTCTAACCTTATCACTCCTAAACTCTTTGTGCATAATATTTGGAACACAGTGAAGGTGGTAAAAATACACATTTTCATTTCTGTCATGCCACTTTGCATTAATTTCTGAAAATCACCTGAAGGGTTAATAAACTACCTGACTGCAGTTTTCAATATGTCAGGGGGTGCTGTTTTTAAAATGGTATAACTTTTGGGGGTTTTCCAATATATAGGACCCCTAAAGTCAATTCAACATGAATATGACCCTTAAAAAATACATTTTGTAAATTTCCTTGAAAAAATGAAAAATTACTGCTACATTTTCAAACCTCCCCAAATGCTAACAAAATAAAATAACATTTTACAAATAGTGCTGATGTAAAGCAGGCGTGTGGGAAATGTTATTTATTAATGTTTTGCTGTGGCATGACTATCTGGATTAAAGGAATAATAATTCAAAGTTTGAAAATTGCTAATTTTTTAATATTTTTCTCAAATTTCTGATATTTCTTATAAATAAACACAAAATATATCGGCCTAAATTTACCATATTCATAAAGTATAATGTGTCACGAAAAAACTGTCTCAAAATCACTGGGATTTGCTGAAGCATTCCAGAGTTAATACCACATAAAGTGACACTGGTCAGATTTCAAAAATTTGGCTCCGTCACTAAGGGGTTAAGGAGTTGTCATGTCAGCCTCTATGCCCCATGTCTGTCAGCTGTATTTGCCTATTAAGCCCTTCATTGGTAGAAGGCCCTTTAATGTAATGTTGGACTTGGTTTCAACTCATCAGACTTTGATTACATTCATCTCTATAGACCATAACCCACAATGCCATTTGTTGTGAGGAAATCATCCAGTTCTTTTTTAAAAGCTGATATAGTGTCTACCATTACTTTCTCTTGTGGTAGGGCATTCCACAGTAACTGTTAGTATTTAGCGAGAGAAATAATAGACAGTAATCTCCCTCCACCGTTTCTACCACAGAAAAATCAATAATAATAGCAAAAATAATTTGGCTTTAAATCGTAACTTTTACTTGTTAGTTTCTAAAAAGAGGTCTATAGCCTCAATAAAATTATGTGAACAATTATACCATCACACAAAATAAGACTAAATAGATCATGTATTTTTTTTCTACTTCCTGTTTGGGAAGACGTGTCTCCCGACGCGTTTCCTCAACAGCTTGATTCATCAGGGGAATGGCACATGTAGTCCTTATCAGGAGCAACTGGGCAGCATATCCCTCCACCAGGGATTTCAGAAAGGCAATGGCATCCTTTCTGAAGTCAGGGTCAGTCAAGGGCTGGCTACTAACAGAGCTAGCTGCTGTGGACTGCCCTTGTAAGAGCAGCAGTTTTGGGGTACGAGGGTCAGCCAAATAATAGGGACTGTCAGGGATTGTGCTGGTGACCTCTACGCCTTGAGGTTGCAGCTAAAGGAGGAAAAAGAAAAATCATCAATTGGTGAAATTGTTCCTTTTTACTTTATTGCAACAAATATGTGTGGCAGACATTGCTTTCTGGCATATACAGTATGTGAACAATGTGTATATATAAAAAAAAAAGCTCATTTTTTTTTATTTCCCACTATGTGGATTTGGGGTTTCTGTTGGTTCACATAGTCATCTTATGTGGTGTGACAAATGTCTAGAACGGGATATACTTCCCAATAGGGAGTTGAAGTATTGGCTATTCTTCCCAAACAGGGAGTAGAAAAAAAATACATGATATATTTTGTCTTATTTTGTGTGATGGTATAATTGTTCACATAATTTTATTGAGGCTATAGACCTCTTTTTACAAACTAACAAGTAAAAGTTTTAAAACCACATTGTTTTTCCTATTATTGCTGCATTCCACAGTAACTGTAAAGAACCCTTTCCTATTTAGCTGTCAGAATCGCCTTTCTTCCATCTATAGCGAGTGCCCCCTGGTCCTTAGTATGGTCTTTGGAAGGAATAAGTCATGAGTCAATCCTTTGTACTGACCACACATATATTTATACCTATAAATAATCTCCACTGAGGCGTCTTTATTCTAAGCTAAAAAAAAAGCCCAACTTTTCAACCTCTCATCATATGAAAGGCCTTTTATCCCTTGCAATAATCTAGTTGCCGCCTTTGAACTGACTCTAACTTTCGAATATGCTTTTTAAAGTGTGAGGCCCAAAATTGGATCCCATATTCTAGATTTGGCCTTACAAATGATTCTTGGAGGGGTAACATGCAGATATGAACATGTACATTCACTTTTAATTATTGCATGATAATCTTGTTACTCGTCCATGCAGCTTATCAACAAGAGGGTTATATTGTAATTTTGTGAATCAGCAATGAGAAATAGATCCGAATGACCAGTAAGCCAAATAAAGTTGCCTTGTGTTGGACTTTGAAAACTTGAGCTCACTAGAGGTTCCCCTTGTACGGATCTTCTGCCCTGACAGAAATATACGGCCAGGAAAAAATATGCAGCTAATGAATTCTTTTGAGAACCCTGCTATTATAAATGGAAATAAAGAACAAAGACAACAAACTCTGACTGAAAATAGAGGAGCAAGAGAAACCCACTACAAACAAAAATATGTCTAAATAAAATGCACAGAACAAGGGAAACAAACAAGGAGAATTGGAGCTGCTAACACAGGAAGAGAGATATGATGTCATAGGCATCACTGAAACTTGGTGGGATGATACACGATTGGAATACAAACCTTGAAGTCTACAATTTATTAGAAACAGGATTAACAAGAAGGGAGGAGGTGTTGCATTGTATGTTAGGAAAAAGTATACCCACCGAGATCCAAGCTTCAGAGGCTGGTAGCTCTGTAGAAACTGGGTAAGAATACAAGGAGAGACGAACAGAAAGGACACTTTTGTAGGTGTTTACTATAGGCCACCTGGAAAGACTGAATGATGAACTCTTTTTACATCAGATGTCTCTGTTGTCATAAAAGTACAACATAGTGATCATGGGAGATTTTATCTATCCAGATATTTGTTGGGAATCTCTCTCAGGCAAAAGTAATGGGTCCATAAAATTCTTATATTCTCTTGCTGGCAACTTTTTCTTTCAAAAGGTAAAAGAGAAAACAAGAAGATCTGTGTTGTGAATTCTGCTCTTGGGCTCCCTCCGGTGGTTGTAAGTGGTAGCGCTGCTGTCTCTGAATCGCAGCATTTGTCAGGTGTGTTCACTTTTTGCAATTTTGACTGGGCTATTTAGTCTTGCTTCACCCTTTAGTCAGTGCCAGTTGTCCATTGTTCCTGGAGGATTCACATCCCTGCCTGGTCTCTTCTGCTTTGCAGTTCATTTCATTTGATTTTTGCTGTCCACATGCTGTGGTCTTATTGTTCAGTTCTTTTCCATGTTTTTGTCTTGTCCAGCTTCGTCTGTATAAGGATTTGATTAGCCAAGCTGGTATCTCTGGAGATGCAGATATACCCTCCATATCTTTAGTTAGCTGTGGAGATTTTGTATTTTCTGTGGTGGATATTTTCTAGTGTTTTAATACTGACCGCATAGTACTCTGTCCTATCCTTTCTATTTAGCTAGAAGTGGCCTCCTTTGCTAAAATCTCATTTCAGTCTGTGTATGTTTTTTCCCTCTCCTCTCACAGTCAATATTTGTGGGGGGCTGTCTATCCTTTGGGGATTTTCTCTGAGGCAAGATAGTTTTCCCTTTTCTATCTCTAGGGGTAATTAGTCCTCCGGCTGTGTCGAGATGTCTAGGGAGCGCTAGGTACATTCCACGGCTACTTCTAGTTGCGGTGTTAAGTTCAGGGTCTGCGGTCAGTACAGGTACCACCTTCTCCAGAGTACATCTCATGCTGCTCTTAGGCCACCAGATCATAACAGATCTGCAATCCTGAACCTAATTCTTACCAACAGGGAGAAAATGGTTAAGGAAGTAAAGGTGGCTGGGAATGTAGGAGGCAGCGATCATGCTATACTCAAATTTTTAACTACAGGAGGAGGAAGACCAGCGAGGACTCAGACTTTACAGTTGGACTTCAGAAAGGCAGATTTTAATGGACTCAGCAAAAGGGTAGGAAAGGTTCAATTGCTGCATGTCCTAAACAACAGAAATGTCCAAGACGGATGGGATATTTTGCTAAATGAAATTCCAACTGCACAATTGGTAACAATCCTGAAAAGAACGAAGAATTTGAAGCATTTAAAGAGACCAGGGTGGATGAACACAGAAATTAATCACTTGTTAAAAAGGAAAAAATAAATGTATATCAAATGGAAAGAGGGGTTCATATCTAAAGAAGAATATAATGCTATTTCCAGGAAATGCAGTGCAAGTATTAGAAGAGCTAAAGCCAGTAATGAAGTAAAGCTTACAAAGGAGGCCGAAATCATTAAAAAAGGGTTTTGAAGGTATTTCAAAAGCAAAAGAAAAGTCAAGTATGCTATAGGATTTTTACAGGGTGAAAAAGGGTGAAGTGGTCAAAAATGATGTTGAGAAGGCCGAAATTTTAAATTCCTGTTTTGCATCTGTGGTCTTTAAGAAAGCAATTGTAACATCAACTGATCATCGTGGCGTCATCTAAAGAATAAAAAAATCCACACTATCTATAAACAGAGAAATGGTGAGGGAACACATAGCTAATTTAAATAAATCTAAATCTGCTGGACCAGTTGAATTACAATCTAGGGTACTGAAAGATTTAGCAGAGGAAATTGCAGAACCACTAGCCAGAATCTTTGAAAAATCCTGGAGAACAGGAAAAGTCCCAGAAGATTGGAGAAGGGCAAATATTGTCACTGTCTTCAAAAAAGAAAAGAAGATGGAGCCAGGAAATTACAGGACAGTGAGCCTTACTTGTATACCAGGAAAGATATTTGTATAAATTATTAAACAGCATGTATGTAAGTACTTGGTTAAGCATACAGTAACTCACCAGAGCCAACATGGATTTGTAGCAAAGAAGTCATGCCAGACTAATCTAATTTCCTTATATGATGGAATCACAGACTGGGTGGATCAGGGAAATGTGGTAGATAAAGTATATCTTGACTTCAGCAAAGAATTTGATAAAGTATCTCATACTATACTTATAAAAAAATGACCAAGTATGGGTTTGACAAGGCTACAGTCAGGTGGATTAATAACTGGCTCAGTGATCATACCCAAAGAGTAGTAATAAGTGGTTGCACATCCAATTGGAAGAGTTTTCCAAGTGGGGTACCACAAGGCTCTTTCCTCCCCCAGTGTTGTTCAACATTTTTATAAATGATCTAGATAAGGGAAATAAAGGTAATCTGATCAAATTTGCAAAGCTTGGAGAAATAGCTAATACTAGGGAAGACAGACAAAGGTTTCAGACAGATCTAGATAAGCTTGAACAATGGGCAGCGACTAATAGAATGGTATTTAACAGGGAGAAATGCAAGTTTTATATATCTGGGCAAGAAAAACAAAACTTACATCTACAGAATGAAGGAATAGAACTAAACAACAGCACATGTGTCAACAGTGTGATGCAGCAGCAAAAAAGTCAAACTCCGTTCAAGGATGTATTAAGAGTAGCATAGAGTCTAGATCACGTGAAGTAATAATCCCCCTCTACTACTCCTCCTGGAATAGGCCTCATCTGGAATTCTGTGTCCAGTTCTAGGCACCACATTTTAAAAAAGACATTAAAAAACTGGAGCAAGTTCAGAGAAGAGCAACAATGATGGTGAGCGGACTTCAAAGTGTATCCTACGAGGAACGCTTAAAGAATCTTGGAATGTTTAGCTTGCAAAAAATAAAGCTAAGAGGAGATTTAATAGATGTCTACAAATATCTGAAAGGATGTCACAGTGTAGAGGGATCATCCATATTCTCATTTGCACATGGAAACACCAGCAGGAATGGAATGAAATTAAAATGGAGAAAATACAGATTAGATTATAGAAAAATCTTTTTGACAGTGAGGGTGATCAATGAGTGGAACAGTCTGCCATGAGTGGTGGCGAGTTCTCCTTCAATGGAAGTCTTCAAACAGAGGCTGGACAGTCATCTGTCTGACATGGTTTAGTCAATACTGCACTGCATTGAGCAGGGGTTAGACTCGATGACCCTGCAGGTCCCTTCCAACTCTAACATTCTATGATTCTATGAAAGTAAACATTGGTTTGTGTCTGTCATAAGATATGGTAAATGCATTTTTCTGTGGATTTATTTTTTTCTGTTCCTGTAACAGGACAGAAAAATAAAACTTTGAATGCAAACATGAACAGATTCCAAGATGTCTGAGAAAAGTGGGTTATGGCAGAGTAAAATTGCAGTATCCTAATAGAAAAATGATGGAAGCTGTAGCAGGCACAATTTGTGGGCACCACAGCAAATTGCAAAGGTGCCTAAGCCTGCGAGGGGTTAATAATAAAGTCTAACAACACAGTGGTTACTTATGCTCAGTGGAGGTGCTGGACACTGGATTGGTGGATGTATTTGAAGGAAGGTCAAAAGGGGGTTATAAGTTAATTGGAAAGGATACCACACCCCGTTACCTTATTGTGTGGACCATCAGGAACAGCGATGTCCGATTTCCTGGAGAAGATGGTGATGGAGCGGGTGCAACTGCAAGGATCTTTGTGGTTGCAGGAGATGCTGACGAGAGGCTAGCAGCAAGGATAAGCCCTCCCAGCAGACAGCCGACAGATGTTGCCGGTTGTCGACTGATCCGCTTGTACCTGAGCTCCCTGCAAGGTCAACAAGAGGTATGGGTGTCTGTTGACATCTCGAGAGGCTGTGCACAGCTGCTCGATGCAGGGACGGATCCAGTTCTCATGGCTGCTACTTCAGTCCAAGTAGCTAGAGGTGAGCGGGATGAGGGGACAGAGCAAGAGTAGAACATGGCAGTGCCGGTTGCTGAGCATAGCAAGGGGAGGATTGTGTCAAACTTGTATAACAGGGAGAGATATCAGATACCTCAGTCATGGGGGTTTAGGAGGGAGTTAGCCATAGGAAAGGTGTGTGATCCTGTGTCTGGATTCCTATGTTTACAGCACGTCAATTTCTCAGGACACCCTTATGTTCCCCAAGGCCACATCCTGTGGGTGTAGGACGTTAGATAGGGACAGGAGTAAAGATGGTTGGTTGGCTAGGGCAACCGATGTATGGATTAATGCTTTCACAGAAACCTCAGTTATGACCTCCCTTTCATGGAGCAGCCACCACTGGGGCATCAGCGGCCCCCGTGGCAGCTCAGCAACTTACAGGAGACTGTTGGCTCTTCAATGAGAGACAATGCAGATTCTTTGCTTCCTGTAAGTTCCGCCACGAATGTATAAATTGTTGCAGGGCTCAAGCAGTGCTTCGTTGTTTCAGAAGAAACAGACAGCCTGAAGAAGCTGCTTTGCCCAGTACAGTAGAAAACACTGATGCGCATCATCCTAATGCGACAGTGGTTACAACCAGTTGAGGGAGACAAAGCCAACCAGTGACAAAATTCCTTGTTGTATTGCCACGAAGTCGAACCCTGTGCATCTTGTGAGTGCTATAGATTGTGTCCATGTACACGAACAGCTCTGCCCCATTTTCGGTAAAACATTGACACAGGATATAGGCCAAGGTAGAGAAACCCTTGATTAAATTCCCGAATGTTTTTGCTACCTTTGTCTTCCTTTCTAAATTACTTTAAAAAACCCTTTACTTATCAACAGTCACATGATCTACTGGAATGAAAGACCAAATATTCATGAACTCATGTTGGATAATTGTGTTCCTCGATTCTGTAGGCATGTGAGCACCAAGCGGAATAACCACACAAAACATTGTATTCATAAAAGCTAAATCGGCACAAAATTCAGACCGTCCAGGCGGAGCCAAAGACTCCCCTGTATGATCCTGAACCCTTGGGTTGCTGTCTTTTTGCTCCAATTTTGCTAACAACTATTTTAAGGCTTTAACACAATGATCATTTGCACTAAACACATTATCGTAGACTGCCGTGGGTAAGGTATCACTGCAGGTCAACTCACCCCCATCAGTTGTTGCGGAAGTATTCTTGGTGTTGTAGGGTTCATGGGTTGTGCCTCCACAGGCGACGGGCTGAGACGGAACTCCGTAGGAATCTGTCTGTCCCCCGGATTATGGTGGCAAGAATCTCGACAGCTCCTACTTTACCTTCAGTGTCTGAGCTGAATTGTCCAAAGATGAACTGGTGATACAAGGCAAAAATCTTCTATGGATGCTCTCAGTACACCCTCTTGTTATTGACCGTCTGTGACTTGACCGATGACTTCAGCCATGGTGACAAAGAAAAGTGGAGAGCGAAAATTGGCCTGGTGCGATTACACCTTGAAGGTGTTTCTACGGGATTTTGGATCCCTTTTCAGCCCTTGTTAACTTTGCAGATTTCACATCATTTAATGTCATTTACCGAACAGCCAGAAGTAGCACATGAAAAATATTTTAAGGATGTGGTTTTGCCACGAGTGGCGGGTCTTTTTACAGATCCACCTTTCGTAAACCTGAGGGTATCACATATTTGCCTGGTCCCCAAAAAGCAACATGGTAAGTTCCGACTTATCCAACTTTTTCCCTATCCTCCCTCATACTCAGTTAATGAAGGGATATCTAAATAAGACTCAGCGGTGTCTTATACATACTCTGATGTAGCAATGGTTCGTCATCATGGAAAAGGAGCATTGCTTACTAAATCAGATGTTGAATCGGCGTTTCGTTTGCCCCATTAACCCTGCGCATTATCATTTATTGGGTTACAGGTAAGACAGTTTGCTTTTAGTGTATATGTGTCTGCCAAGGGGCTGTTTCATCTTGTGCTATTATTTTGAGATTTTTGCATCTTACCTCGAATTGATGGTGAGATTTGAGTCAGGGGTTCCATCAGTGGTACATTATTTAGATGACTTCCCACTTGTTGTTCCTAGTAGCGATAACATAAGTGCTTAAAGGGAACCTGTCACCTGAATTTGGCGGGACCAGTTTTGGGTCATATGGGCGTGGTTTTCGGGTGTTTGATTCACCCTTTCCTTACCCGCTGGCTGCATGCTGGCCGCAATATTGGATTGAAGTTCATTCTCTGTCCTCCGGAGTACACGCCTGCGCAAGGCAATATTGCCTTGCGCTGGCGTGTACTCCGGAGGACAGAGAATGAACTTCAATCCAATATTGCGGCCAGCATGCAGCCAGCGGGTAAGGAAAGGGTGAATCAAACACCCGAAAACCCCGCCCATATGACCCAAAACTGGTCCTGCCAAATTCAGGTGACAGGTTCCCTTTAATTGTATGCTTTCAGGCAGATGATGGGGCACATTGGCATTTCTATCGCATTATTGGCATTCCTACCTATTCCCAATAACAAAATGGAAGGCCCGACAACAAAGCTTTCATTCCTGGGTATCGAGCACGACATGGTTTCTATGGTTTTTCATCTTCCCTACTAAAAATTGCAGAGACTAGTGTCCCTTATTGATCATTTTGTGATTGCCAGGAAGGTAGAACTGAGTGCAGTCATTGTTAGGGCTACTGGCTTTTGCATTTGGAATAATACCTATGGGTCAAGTTTTTTCAAGGCAACTGTTGGCTACTCGCAGTATTCAAATCCGAACCATTTTCTTCAAATTACAAAAGCAATAAGAGAAGATTTGCTAGTATGGCAAAATTTTTTTTTACTTCTTACTGATGCTGACAGTAGTTTTGGTTTCGGGCAGTCCTGGGCTCATCTTAGTGCCAGGCAGGCAGCCTGGCCACCAGATTGGTGTTATTCTAGCCCAATCACTAACCTGATGTTTCTCAAGTTTTTCCTATAATAGTTGAGGTTGAAATTTGACATTCAGAATTGGTTAACAATTCATTTTTGGACAGATAATCTCTGTCGTACACGCGATTAATTCATTATCCAGCTCTTCTTTGCTGACTTAAGCTTAATTGTGGTATTTGGTATTGCATTGTCTTCAGTTGACCATATGGTTCAGGCTCACCATGTTGCAGGCATAGATAACAGAATCACAGATGCTTTATCTTGTTCTCAGATGGATCGTTTCAGAGTGCTACACCCTAGTGCGTCAGAGGTTGGTTTACATTGCCCGGATAACTTGGGGGCCCTGGCACAGCTGAACTGTTTCCTTTAATGGAATCGTCATTGGTACAGCCTAGGATACTTGGTTGAGTATAGCCATTGTAAATTTCCTTCCATTGCTCAGCAGCACATTTAGATATTACATTATATATAACATTGTCCGTACTCGACTATTGGAGAAAGAAAGGCATTTTCGGTGCTAGCATGCAGAAAGGCCTTATGGCAGGGATGTCAAACTGAAATATACAGAATGCCAAAATGAAAATGTTGGACAAAGTCACGGGCCAACCTTAATATTAAAAAAAGTGCTCAATTGAGTAAATTTTTCCTTATCATCAAATATGGAAACTAACCTAAAAAATTGTCTTCCGAGCAAAGTATATTTTAATTAATAAATCTTAAGAGACAGACCACATGACCAGAGCATTGGGTATTTCCTCGTGGGCAGGGGCTTACATAGAAATCATGGGGTCTCATAGTAGAAGTACTAATTGGGCCACCCACCCTTTCCAAACAAAAGAAAACCTAATATTCGATGGAGTCAGAGAAGAGCATAACTCACAACTTTAAAGCCCTTACAAAGTAACTTTCCTCCTATTGAAACCTCCAGATTGACCTTTCATTGCCTCCATAAAGTATGATGCCCCCAAACATAGTATGATACCCCCCACAGTAAATTCCTACACAGTACATTTCACATGCACAGTATGATGACTCTACTGTACAGGGTGGGTCATTTATATGGATACACCTGGCTGGACCATGTATATGGATAAACCTAAATAAAATGGGAATGGTTGGTGATATCAACTTCCTGTTTGAGGCACATTAGTATATGGGAGGGGGAAAACTTTTCAAGATGGGTGGTGACCATGCCGGCCATTTTGTAGTTGGCCATTTTTTAATGCAACTTTATAAATGGCCCACCCAGGTGTATTCATATAAATGGCCCACCCTGCACACCCCCTCAACTCCACTGGCAAAGTATAGTGATCCATAGTATATTGGACCCAACATAGTCTTCCATACAGTATAATGCTCCAATATAATCCTCCATACAGAATAATGACCCCACATACTCCTCCATACAGCATAATGAACCCCAACATAGTCCTCCATTTGGAATAATGGCCACACATAGTCCGCCATACAGAATAACGGCCCAACATAATGCTCCATACAGAATAATGGCTCCACATAGTCCATAGGCATTACGGGCCAAATATAATCGCCCTGCGGGTCAGAATTTGACATGTACAGCTTTTGGGTATTGCTTTATGCTAAAATTATGGGACATAAGCGATGTGACAAAGGATTTTGTTATAAAGCAGGTTGTTTAAGGTTTGAGATAGGAGAGAGAAAGGTGAGATCAGAGGAGTCCTCTGTCTTTTGCTATGTTGACCTGTATTTTTGGTGTGTTTGAGTCAATCAGAAACAACTTATATTTAGGCATGTCATTTTGCAGTGGCTGTTTCTCTAACCTTTTTCACAGCTTTATGCGTAGGCAAGTTAGTCACACCTAGCACTAGATTCAAGGGCGGATTGCAGGCCAGCGATGTCATCGCTTTCATTGAAGGCTTGAAAATCTGTGTGCGTAAGTCTAAAATGAACCAATGTGGTCAGGGTTTTTGGTGATGGTAAAGACATTGGGGGGGACAATTTTGCTGTTCAACTGGTTAAAGAGTTTATTGCTATTTTTTCTTTAGTGTCACAGTTTTTAGTACACAAGTCAGGTGCTTAATTACCACAGTACCAATTTAAAGTCGCCTTTACATCTTCTTTGCGTCATGTCGGGGAAGATGCATCATAATTCAGTATGCATTCCTTCAGGATTGGCGTGGCAACGAAGGCAAATATATTTGGTGTGGGCGATGAGACTATAAAACAGTTGGGAAGATGGGAGTCATCCTACTTTTGCATGTACATTAGACAGGATATGTTATAAAGCATCTACGTTTTTGAGTTTCTCCTTTGTTTTAGGACTTACTGGTACATCTTGTGAGGTAATGACCGGTGTCACATGTAGGGGTCGCTGTGTGTTCCCCCAGGATGCAGATGGAGCCCTATTAGACCCGCTGGAGTGCCTTGTGGTCACAGCAGTATGCCTGTGAGTCACAGGGCAAAATAAAAGTAAGCGTGGACCTGGTCAAGCTCTTTGGCCTGGGATTTTTCAGGAAAAGCCGGTATGGGCTTTTATTTTGGAAACATACTGCAGGAAGAAAGTGGGGCCGATCAGTTTCCTCCAGTTCAGGTCTTACAGGTGGCCTAAGGCCTCAGATTCCAGTTTGAGAGTGCATTGCAGTCACAGGCGCAGCTGTGATTGCAATGCAGAATATAAATAAGTATAGGTCTTGGACATTTTAGTGTCCAAGGCAGATTTAAGGAAAATCTGCTCTGGCTTTTGGTGTTTTGAAGCAGACCGCAGCATGGTAATCGTGCAGTCCGTTTCAGTCCCTGTCCGGGTTTTCCATGTGGCTGAAGGTCACAGATTCTAGTTTAAAATCCCTACAGTAAACTGTTTGGGTGTTTCAGTATGATAGTGGAGTTTGCAGCAAGCAAAGTAGACGGCTCTGCAAAAGCTCAGATCTGTGTGAGTGTAACATAGAGTCCAGCAGAGTGAACTCCTGGCACCCGCAGCATACAAAGTAGCAGTCGCCCACGGCAACCGATCTGAGGTGGATCGGTGTATTTAGGGAATGTAATCTGGAGGATATGGTTCCGGCTGCGATCCAGAGGATATTGTTTACTATGTAGAGCTATGAGTTGGACATTAATGCTGTGTTTTTGTGAGTTGGACATTTAATGCTGTGAAGTAAACGCATTAAAGGGACTTTTTGTTTGAACTGTGCTGGGTCACTGCCTCATTACTGCATAAGTGTGCTACCGCTGCACTACAACCTGATTATGTTTCTTTTCAGATCCATCTATTCCACATATCTGGATCCTTGGTCACTTGTACGTAGTTTGGTCTTAAAAAGGAGCAGAGTTCCGGTCAGCGGGATTAAACTTGTGTTTGCAGCATGCAGAAGTGCACTGGTAAGATTTCAAAGGTTTGAGCTGGGTCAGGTGTTACCTCAAGTAGCAGCAATTAGCGAGTTGCTAGAACAACCCGTTGTGTTGCTCATACACATCGGGGTCAAAGATTTGGTTAAGATCAAGTTGGCAGATCTCACTGCTTTTTTTAAATCCATCTTGGCCAGGTTTAAAAACTTATTTCAGCAAAAGTGTGTGTTGGTATGGTCAGGAATCGTTCCAAGAAAAGTTTACTGGGAGGCTAGGAACTTGGCAGTTTTACAAATGGCTTTCAGGCTGCTGAATATGGCGGGGTGGTTGTACATCATTGCATGATGGAAGGCGACAAACAGGATTTGCTTTTGGCAGATGGAGTTCATTTAAATTCTATTGGTAATGATATTTTCCTGTCCGGTTTACAGGATGGGATAAAAGATGTGTTAGTTTTATTGGGTGGTGATGGTCGGAGGTGGTTTCGACCTCCTTCCTTGTTGGTTTTTGCCCTGATGTTTCACATGCTCAATGCTTCGTGCTGTGACTCTGCATGGGGTGCAGTTGTTGTTATACAGGATCCAAAATAAAATAAGGTTATGTATAGTTTAGATTATTTTAATTAATAAAGCTGTGGCCACTCGTTTACCCTATGCCATTTCTTTGTGTCAATTTTTCCTAGATACAAGGCTTTGTCATCTGTTAGAGGTGAATGGAAGCAATCAATTAAATATACCACTGATGCCTAGCAATGTTTTTACACACACACGAACATGTTCACACATACAGTGGGTTGCAAAAGTATTCACCCTCTTGGCTTTTTAACTATTTCATTACATTACAACCTGTGTTTAAATATTTTTGTAATCCAAAGTGTGTGATACATCAACACTAAATAGTCTAAGTTGGTGAAGTGAAGTGAGAAAAATATAGATATAAATTAAATTTATGGGATCAAATAAATAGAAATTGTGCGAAATGTATTTTTCTATGACGCCCCTAAAAATTTCTGGTGCTAGCAATTACTTTAATAAGTCACATGCTGAGTGAAAAGAAGACCACCTGTGTGCGATCTAAGTGTCACATGGTCTGACAGTATATACACACCTTTTCTGAAGGTCCGCAGAGGCTGCAACACTATTAAGCAAGAGGCACCACTAACCAAACATTTAACTTGAAGGATTGGGCCTTGAGGAAAGGGCAAAAATCTTAGTGGCAAAATGTGGAAAGCTCGTAGAAACTTATCCAAAGCGACTTGCAGCTGTAATTGCCACAAAAGGAGGTTCTGCAAAGTACTGACTTTAGGGGAGTGAATAGGTTTGTACTCAAAAGTTTTCAGTTATTTTGTCATATTTTTTGTTTGCTTCAAGAAAACCAAATATTCACAGTAGTAGGCCTGTTCTTTACATAAACTGATGCAAACCCTCAAAAAAAAACGTGGAATTCCAGTTTGTGAGGTAGCAAAACATGAAAAATGCGAATGGGGTGAAAACTTTCTCAAGTCACTGTATGATGCACAATTTCACACATGCAGGCAAGGGATGCTTTTACATGTACTAGGAGGCTCTTGTTTACACATACACACAATCCATCTCTCTCTCCGCTACTCCTCCGCTTCCCCCCTCTGCAAATCTCTTCACTGGCTCCCATTCCCTCAGCGTATCCAGTTCAAATTACTAATACTGACCTACAAGGCCATCCATAACCTGTCTCCTCCATATATCTCTGAACTAATCTCCATATATCTTCCCTCACGTAATCTCCGGTCCTCCCAAGACCTCCTTCTCTCCTCCTCACTTATTCGCTCCTCATCCAATCGCCTCCAAGACTTCTCCCGAATATCCACCATCCTCTGGAATTCTCTGCCCCAACACGTCCGGTTATCCACCACATTCGGATCCTTCAGACGGAGCCTGAAAACACATCTCTTCAGGAAAGCCTACAGCCTGCACTGACCCTGCTGCCTCCTCATCACTACCGAAGCTACCGCCTCACCAACACCGGAGCTCCCGCAACCCCCAACCTACTGTCTCCTTCCCCATAATCCTGCAGAATGTAAGCCCTCAAGGGCAGGGTCCTCGCCCCTCTGTATCAGTCGGTCATTGTAAGTTTGTCTACTGTAAGTGATATCTGTAACTTGTATGTAACCCCTTCTCATGTACAGCACCATGGAATCAATGGTGTTATATAAATAAATAATAATAATAATAATAATAATACACATTCAAAACCATACCGCTACCATACATATAGTAACATAGTAACATAGTTATTAAGGTTGAAGTAAGACTTTAAGTCCATCTAGTTCAACCCATAGCCTAACCTAACATGCCCTAACATGTTGATCCAGAGGAAGGCAAAAAAAAAAACCAAGTGGCAAAGAGTAAGAGTAAGAGATTGGGGAAAAAAATTCCTTCCCGACTCCACATACGACAATCAGACTAGTTCCCTGGATCAACGCGCTATCAAGGAATCTAATATATATAACCTGCAACATTATACTTTTCAAGAAAGGTGTTACCGCTGCTGTGCGTCGCCGCCTCTCTGCTGCTGGGTCCAGGCGCGTCGGCTCCTTCTCCCCTGCTGTGGTGCCTGCTAGAGTTGAGCGACTTTCATTTTTTTAAGATCGAGTCGGGTTTTGTGAAACCCGATTTTGTCCAGAGTCGAGTCGAGTGCAGTCGGCCGATTATCGCTAAAAGTCGGGGATCGACCGAAACACGAAACCCAATGCAAGTCAATGGGGAAGCATAGTCGGCAGTGAGTGGAGGCCAGGAAAACACCTACAGTGCCCATTTTAATGCCAAAAACATCCATTCTTGTTTCTGAAGCTTGTCAATCTTAATTAACTTTATAATAATAGTTGGGCATAGGGAATTGGGGGTCATTTGGCAAAAGTTGTGGGGGGAGTAGGGCCGGCTCAAGTTTTTCGTGGGCCCAGGAAATGCGGACTACGTCACGGCGGTGTTGCAGGGAAAGGTAAGTATTTCAACGTTGCAAGTGCTGTGATCCTGAGCAAGCAGGGGGGGGCCACTCGTTCGCATTGGCACTGGCACAGGGCCCCTCAAAGTACAGCGATGTGTGTTTGCATGGCGGGGGCGCCTCCCACCAGCAGCGACACTTTTGCGTACTCTGAGGGGCCCTGTGCCAGTGACGTCGCCAACGAGTATGCCCCCCCACCTGATGAAGGAACCTGCACTTTCATCTGCACCTTCCTCTCTGTCCCTGTGTAAGGTGGTATAACATGCGGGAAGGGGAACCTTACTTTCAGCAGGGTCAGATTCTGGCTGTGTAGAGTATAAGGGGAATGTAGTGGTCTAGGTCAATGTACCAGCAGACTCATCTAGCAGTGGCTGGGCAATGGGCAGGATGAGGAGGAAACAGATATAGGGCCAAAGAATAAAGTAGGCTAAATGCAGTTCAAAATTGGTAACAGGACTAAACAGGCGGCATTGCTTTGTTCAGTGGAGTAGCAAACCCAAGAGCAGCAGACACTGTTTCAAGGGCCTAACCACACTAGTAGGCCAAATGCAGTTTAATATCTGATAGTATAGGGCGAAAGCCAGAATGTGGAAGCTCAGCTTTGTTCAGTTGAGGACAACACCAGGCAGGGGCAGACAGACACCTTTAGTAGGCCGGAACAGCCAATTTTTAAAAAAAACAGCAGTTAGTAAGAGGCAGAAGGTAGAAGCTCAGCTTTATTCAGTTGAGGACAACACCAGGCAGGGGCAGACAGACACCTTTAGTAGGCCGGAACAGCCAATTGCATTTTTAAAAATGGTAATTTGGAACTGAAGGTTGAAGCTCAGCTTTATTCAGTTGAGGACAACACCAGGCAGGGGCAGACAGACACCTTTAGTAGGCCGGAACAGCCAATGGCATTTTTAAAAATGGTAATTTGGAACAGAAGGTAGAAGCTCAGCTTTATTCAGTTGAGGACAACACCAGGCAGGGGCAGACATTCACCTTTAGTAGGCCGGAACAGCCAATTGCATTTTTAAAAATGGTAATTTGGAACAGAAGGTAGAAGCTCAGCTTTATTCAGTTGAGGACAACACCAGGCAGGGGCAGACATTCACCTTTAGTAGGCCGGAACAGCCAATTGCATTTTTAAAAATGGTAATTTGGAACTGAAGGTTGAAGCTCAGCTTTATTCAGTTGAGGACAACACCAGGCAGGGGCAGACATTCACCTTTAGTAGGCCGGAACAGCCAATTTTTTAAAAAAACAGCAGTTAGTAAGAGGCAGAAGGTAGAAGCTCAGCTTTATTCAGTTGAGGACAACACCAGGCAGGGGCAGACAGACACCTTTAGTAGGCCGGAACAGCCAATTGCATTTTTAAAAATGGTAATTTGGAACTGAAGGTTGAAGCTCAGCTTTATTCAGTTGAGGACAACACCAGGCAGGGGCAGACATTCACCTTTAGTAGGCCGGAACAGCCAATTTTTTAAAAAAACAGCAGTTAGTAAGAGGCAGAAGGTAGAAGCTCAGCTTTATTCAGTTGAGGACAACACCAGGCAGGGGCAGACAGACACCTTTAGTAGGCCGGAACAGCCAATTTTTTAAAAAAACAGCAGTTAGTAAGAGGCAGAAGGTAGAAGCTCAGCTTTATTCAGTTGAGGACAACACCAGGCAGGGGCAGACATTCACCTTTAGTAGGCCGGAACAGCCAATTTTTTAAAAAAACAGCAGTTAGTAAGAGGCAGAAGGTAGAAGCTCAGCTTTATTCAGTTGAGGACAACACCAGGCAGGGGCAGACAGACACCTTTAGTAGGCCGGAACAGCCAATTGCATTTTTAAAAATGGTAATTTGGAACTGAAGGTTGAAGCTCAGCTTTATTCAGTTGAGGACAACACCAGGCAGGGGCAGACAGACACCTTTAGTAGGCCGGAACAGCCAATTTTTTAAAAAAACAGCAGTTAGTAAGAGGCAGAAGGTAGAAGCTCAGCTTTATTCAGTTGAGGACAACACCAGGCAGGGGCAGACATTCACCTTTAGTAGGCCGGAACAGCCAATTTTTAAAAAAAACAGCAGTTAGTAAGAGGCAGAAGGTAGAAGCTCAGCTTTATTCAGTTGAGGACAACACCAGGCAGGGGCAGACAGACACCTTTAGTAGGCCGGAACAGCCAATTGCATTTTTAAAAATGGTAATTTGGAACTGAAGGTTGAAGCTCAGCTTTATTCAGTTGAGGACAACACCAGGCAGGGGCAGACATTCACCTTTAGTAGGCCGGAACAGCCAATTTTTTAAAAAAACAGCAGTTAGTAAGAGGCAGAAGGTAGAAGCTCAGCTTTATTCAGTTGAGGACAACACCAGGCAGGGGCAGACAGACACCTTTAGTAGGCCGGAACAGCCAATTTTTAAAAAAAACAGCAGTTAGTAAGAGGCAGAAGGTAGAAGCTCAGCTTTATTCAGTTGAGGACAACACCAGGCAGGGGCAGACATTCACCTTTAGTAGGCCGGAACAGCCAATTTTTAAAAAAAACAGCAGTTAGTAAGAGGCAGAAGGTAGAAGCTCAGCTTTATTCAGTTGAGGACAACACCAGGCAGGGGCAGACAGACACCTTTAGTAGGCCGGAACAGCCAATTGCATTTTTAAAAATGGTAATTTGGAACTGAAGGTTGAAGCTCAGCTTTATTCAGTTGAGGACAACACCAGGCAGGGGCAGACAGACACCTTTAGTAGGCCGGAACAGCCAATTTTTAAAAAAAACAGCAGTTAGTAAGAGGCAGAAGGTAGAAGCTCAGCTTTATTCAGTTGAGGACAACACCAGGCAGGGGCAGACAGACACCTTTAGTAGGCCGGAACAGCCAATTGCATTTTTAAAAATGGTAATTTGGAACTGAAGGTTGAAGCTCAGCTTTATTCAGTTGAGGACAACACCAGGCAGGGGCAGACAGACACCTTTAGTAGGCCGGAACAGCCAATTTTTTAAAAAAACAGCAGTTAGTAAGAGGCAGAAGGTAGAAGCTCAGCTTTATTCAGTTGAGGACAACACCAGGCAGGGGCAGACATTCACCTTTAGTAGGCCGGAACAGCCAATTTTTTAAAAAAACAGCAGTTAGTAAGAGGCAGAAGGTAGAAGCTCAGCTTTATTCAGTTGAGGACAACACCAGGCAGGGGCAGACAGACACCTTTAGTAGGCCGGAACAGCCAATTGCATTTTTAAAAATGGTAATTTGGAACTGAAGGTTGAAGCTCAGCTTTATTCAGTTGAGGACAACACCAGGCAGGGGCAGACAGACACCTTTAGTAGGCCGGAACAGCCAATTTTTTAAAAAAACAGCAGTTAGTAAGAGGCAGAAGGTAGAAGCTCAGCTTTATTCAGTTGAGGACAACACCAGGCAGGGGCAGACATTCACCTTTAGTAGGCCGGAACAGCCAATTTTTTAAAAAAACAGCAGTTAGTAAGAGGCAGAAGGTAGAAGCTCAGCTTTATTCAGTTGAGGACAACACCAGGCAGGGGCAGACAGACACCTTTAGTAGGCCGGAACAGCCAATTGCATTTTTAAAAATGGTAATTTGGAACTGAAGGTTGAAGCTCAGCTTTATTCAGTTGAGGACAACACCAGGCAGGGGCAGACATTCACCTTTAGTAGGCCGGAACAGCCAATTTTTTAAAAAAACAGCAGTTAGTAAGAGGCAGAAGGTAGAAGCTCAGCTTTATTCAGTTGAGGACAACACCAGGCAGGGGCAGACAGACACCTTTAGTAGGCCGGAACAGCCAATTGCATTTTTAAAAATGGTAATTTGGAACTGAAGGTTGAAGCTCAGCTTTATTCAGTTGAGGACAACACCAGGCAGGGGCAGACAGACACCTTTAGTAGGCCGGAACAGCCAATTTTTTAAAAAAACAGCAGTTAGTAAGAGGCAGAAGGTAGAAGCTCAGCTTTATTCAGTTGCAGCTTCTTGGCAATAATATAAAGAAGACGCGACAGGACAACACTCGGTGGATGCCATATCTGTGTTTTCAATGGAAAAAAACCTTTCAGTTAACTACTTGCAGGAGCAAGTTTTTGTAGCTGGTGGCCAATTTTTGTACTGTACCAGTTTTTTGTTGTATGTGTTTTTGTTTTTAATGTTAAAATGTCTGCATTTGATATCTCTCCAGTATTTTCTTTTTTATAAGCAAAATACTGCAGTTTTACATCGGTTACATGGATACACAGGCAGCTTGGTGGTGAGTGGAGGAGTATTTAAAGTAGGGACCGCAGACAGGCTATCAAAGGCCTAAAATAACAAACAATAGGCTCATGGCAGCTTTACAGCGGTTACATGGATACACGGGCAGGCAGCTTGGTGGTGAGTGGAGGAGTATTTAAAGTAGGGACCGCAGACAGGCTATCAAAGGCCTAAAATAACAAACAATAGGCTCATGGCAGTTTTACAGCGGTTACATGGATACACGGGCAGGCAGCTGGTGATGAGTGGAGGAGTATTTAAAGTAGGGACCGCAGACAGGCTATCAAAGGCCTAAAATAACAAACAATAGGCTCATGGCAGCTTTACAGCGGTTACATGGATACACAGGCAGCTTGGTGGTGAGTGGAGGAGTATTTAAAGTAGGGACCGCAGACAGGCTATCAAAGGCCTAAAATAACAAACAATAGGCTCATGGCAGCTTTACAGCGGTTACATGGATACACGGGCAGGCAGCTGGTGATGAGTGGAGGAGTATTTAAAGTAGGGACCGCAGACAGGCTATCAAAGGCCTAAAATAACAAACAATAGGCTCATGGCAGCTTTACAGCGGTTACATGGATACACAGGCAGCTTGGTGGTGAGTGGAGGAGTATTTAAAGTAGGGACCGCAGACAGGCTATCAAAGGCCTAAAATAACAAACAATAGGCTCATGGCAGCTTTACAGCGGTTACATGGATACACAGGCAGCTTGGTGGTGAGTGGAGGAGTAGTGCAAGGAGTGTCTGTCCCAGTACTCCCAAAATATAAATAGATGTTAATGTCTCGCAAAACAACCAAAACAAAAAAAAAGGTGGCATACTTAGGTACAGGGGTGGGCTCATCTACTGAGTTTCTGACATAGTAATTTGGCAGTAACTATTTAATGGTGCCAATATAGGACACAGACACAGACTACTTTAAGTTGCATCATAGATGTCTACAAATTTGTATTGTCAGTGCCAGACATTGAATGATGTCAGCGAATAGACTAAAGATTGGTGGAGCTGTGCGACATAATTTTGCACGTGGTAGAGCACATTTTGAGCTGGGGTAGGGGGGAACTCTCTTGAGGCCGGCGGGACCGCCCCAGGGCCCCTCATGTTACAACGGTGTGTCTGACGTTGGGTGCGCACCACCACCGCCAGAGACACTACATTGTACTATGAGGGACCCAGTAGCAATGCCGTCAACCAAAAGCGAGCACACCCACCTCTTCAGACAAACAGCAGTCTCACGGGTGCTTGCGCCAAGTCGCGATACCACGGCCCCGTGTGGGGAGTTTTGCCATTTAGGGAGGTGTAAACATGTCGTATGCTGTACAATCAGCTGCAGCAAATTAGACATTAGAAAAGTAATTCACAGGCAAGAGCTTTTCATAGGAAAGCTAGGTGTCGGCCGGGCAAGGTGGGGCAAAAGATTTCGAAATCCAGTTGTGGTTCATTTTAATGAATGTTAGATCGTCAACATTTTGGGTAGCCAGACGAGTCCTTTTTTCGGTTAATATTGAACCTGCAGCACTGAATACTCTTTCTGATAGGACACTTGCTGCCGGGCAAGCAAGCTCCTGCAATGCATATTCTGCCAATTCTGGCCAGGTGTCTAATTTGGAGGCCCAGTAATCAAATGGGAATGACGGTTGAGGGAGAACATCGATAAGGGATGAAAAATAGTTAGTAACCATACTGGACAAATGTTGTCTCCTGTCACTTTCAATTGATGCAGCAGTACCTGTCCTGTCTGCGGTCATAGCAAAATCACTCCACAACCTGGTCAGAAAACCCCTCTGTCCAACGCCACTTCTGATGTGTGCACCCCTAACACTCCTAGTCTGCTGCCCCCTGGAGCTCGTGTGAGAACGATCACGTGCGCTGTGTGCTGGGAATGCCTGAAGCAAACGGTCAACAAGAGTTGATTGTTTGGTTGCTAATATTAGTTCCAAGTTCTCATGTGGCATAATATTTTGCAATTTGCCTTTATAGCGTGGATCAAGGAGGCAGGCCAACCAGTAATCGTCATCGTTCATCATTTTCGTAATGCGTGTGTCCCTTTTTAGGATACGTAAGGCATAATCCGCCATGTGGGCCAAAGTTCCAGTTGTCAAATCTCCGGTTGTGATTGGTTGAGGGGCAGTTGCAGGCAAATCTACGTCACTTGTGTCCCTCAAAAAACCAGAACCCGGCCGTGACACGCAACCAATTTCCTGTGCCCCCGGGAAAGGTTCGGCATTAAAAATATACTCATCCCCATCATCCTCCTCGTCCTCCACCTCCTCTTCGCCCGCTACCTCGTCCTGTACACTGCCCTGACCAGACAATGGCTGACTGTCATCAAGGCTTTCCTCTTCCTCTGGTGCAGACGCCTGCTCCTTTATGTGCGTCAAACTTTGCATCAGCAGACGCATTAGGGGGATGCTCATGCTTATTACGGCGTTGTCTGCACTAACCAGCCGTGTGCATTCCTCAAAACACTGAAGGACTTGACACATGTCTTGTATCTTAGACCACTGCACACCTGACAACTCCATGTCTGCCATCCTACTGCCTGCCCGTGTATCCTCCCACAAATAAATAACAGCACGCCTCTGTTCGCACAGTCTCTGAAGCATGTGCAGTGTTGAGTTCCACCTTGTTGCAACGTCTATGATTAGGCGATGCTGGGGAAGGTTCAAAGACCGCTGATAGGTCTGCATACGGCTGGCGTGTACAGGCGAACGTCGGATATGTGAGCAAAGTGCACGCACTTTGAGGAGCAGGTCGGAGAACCCAGGATAAGTTTTCAATAAGCACTGCACCACCAGGTTTAAGGTGTGAGCCAGGCAAGGAATGTGTTTCAGTTGGGAAAGGGAGATGGCAGCCATGAAATTCCTTCCGTTATCACTCACTACCTTGCCTGCCTCAAGATCTACTGTGCCCAGCCACGACTGCGTTTCTTGTTGCAAGAACTCGGATAGAACTTCCGCGGTGTGTCTGTTGTCGCCCAAACACTTCATAGCCAATACAGCCTGCTGACGCTTGGCAGTAGCTGGCCCATAATGGGACAACTGGTGTGCAACAGTGTCATCTGCCGATGGAGTGGTTGGCAGACTGCGTTCTGTGGAAGAGCTGTAGCTTCTGCAGGAGGACGAGGAGGAGGAGGAGGAGGGGGTGCGAACGCCTACAGCCAACTGTTTCCTAGACCGTGGGCTAGGCACAACTGTCCCTAAATTGATGTCGCCTGTGGACCCTGCATCCACCACATTCACCCAGTGTGCCGTGATGGACACATAACGTCCCTGGCCATGCCTACTGGTCCATGCATCTGTAGTCAGGTGCACCTTTGTACTCACAGATTGCCTGAGTGCATGGACGATGCGCTGTTTAACATGCTGGTGCAGGGCTGGGATGGCTTTTCTGGAAAAAAAGTGTCGACTGGGTAGCTCGTATCGTGGTTCAGCGTACTCCATCAGGGCTTTGAAAGCTTCGCTTTCAACTAACCGGTAGGGCATCATCTCTAACGAGATTAGTCTAGCTATGTGGGCGTTAAAACCCTGTGCACGCGGATGCGAGGAAAACTACTTCCTTTTTCTAACCAGAGTCTCATGTAGGGTGAGCTGGACTGGAGAGCTGGAGATCGTGGAACTTTCGGGTGTGCCGGTGTACATGGCAGACTGAGAGACGGTTGGAGACGGTATTGTTTCCGCCGGTGCCCTAGATGCAATATTTCCTCCTACAAAACTGGTGGTTCCCTGACCCTGACTGCTTTTGGCTGGCAAAGAAACCTGCACAGATACTGCCGGTGGTGCGGAAAATGGTGGCCTTACAGTGACGGAAGGGATGTTGCGTTGCTGACTAGCTTCATTGGCCGAGGGTGCTACAACCTTAAGGGACGTTTGGTAGTTAGTCCAGGCTTGAAAATGCATGGTGGTTAAGTGTCTATGCATGCAACTAGTATTTAGACTTTTCAGATTCTGACCTCTGCTTAAGCTAGTTGAACATTTTTGACAGATGACTTTGCGCTGATCAGTTGGATGTTGTTTAAAAAAATGCCAGACTGCACTCTTCCTAGACTCGGATCCCTTTTCAGGGATTGCAGACTGAGCTTTAACCGGATGGCCACGCTGTCCTCCAACAGGTTTTGGCTTTGACACGCGTTTTGGGCCAGATACGGGCCCGGCAGATGGAACCTGTTGCGATGTTGATGCCTGCTGCGGCCCCTCCTCCACCTCCGCTTCTGAACTACTGCCGCCTGCACCCTGTTCCCCCAATGGCTGCCAATCGGGGTCAATAACTGGGTCATCTATTACCTCCTCTTCGAGCTCGTGTGCAACTTCGTCTGTGTCACTGTGTCGGTCGGTGGTATAGCGTTCGTGGCGGGGCAACATAGTCTCATCAGGGTCTGATTGTGGATCTGTACCCTGAGAGGGCAATGTGGTGGTCTGAGTCAAAGGAGTAGCATAGTACTCTGGCTGTGGCTGTGCATCAGTGCACTCCATGTCAGAATCTACTTGTAATGGGCATGGCCTGTTAAATGTTTCACTTTCTAAGCCAGGGACGGTATGTGTAAAGAGCTCCATGGAGTGACCCGTTGTGTCGCCTGCTGCATCCTTCTCTCTTGTTGTAGTTTTTGCTGAGGAGGACAAGGAAGCGACTTGTCCCTGACCGTGAACATCCACAAGCGACGCGCTGCTTTTACATTTACCAGTTTCGGAAGAGGAGGCAAAAGAGCTAGAGGCTGAGTCTGCAATGTAAGCCAAAACTTGCTGTTGCTGCTCCGCCTTTAAAAGCGGTTTTCCTACTCCCAGAAAAGAGAGCGTTTGAGGCCTTGTGTAGCCTGACGACGAAACTGGCTCCACAGCTCCAGACTTAGGTGGAATATTTTTATCCCCACGACCACCTGATGCTCCACTACCACTACCATCATTACCAGCTGACAATGAACGCCCACGACGACCTCTTGCACCAGACTTCCTCATTGTTTTAAAATCTTAACCAAAGTAACTTTATTTGTTGCTGTCAAACAACTTACACGGTGAGCTATAACTTCAGTATGATTTCAATATCCCTTAACAGGTTGGTGAGACCACAAGGAAAATCAGGCACAATGTTACACACTCTGTTTTCTGTGGCACAAAATCACAGAGATGACACACACGCAGGACTGTCACTCAAGCACTAATGTCAATATTAATCTCCCACCTAATTTATTTTTTATTTTTTCTCAGGGAGACTTTAGAAACCAAATAATATTAAAAAAAACAAAAAAATAAATAGGCTTTCTATGGCCCACTGAATGAGAGAGAGAGGTGGCACACCCAGGAGTCAAGACTGGCACACAAGCTGAAAGGGCAATATTACTCTCCCACTGTTTTTTTATGTATTTTTTGTTTTTTAAGGGAGACTTTAGAAACCAAATAATATTAAAAAAACCAAAAAAATAAATAGCCTTTCTATGGCCCACTGAATGAGAGAGAGAGGTGGCACACCCAGGAGTCAAGACTGGCACACAAGCTGAAAGGGCAATATTACTCTCCCACTGTTTTTTTATGTTTTTTTTTTTTCAGGGAGACTTTAGAAACCAAATAATATTAAAAAAACCAAAAAAATAAATAGCCTTTCTATGGCCCACTGAATGAGAGAGAGAGGTGGCACACCCAGGAGTCAAGACTGGCACACAAGCTGAAAGGGCAATATTACTCTCCCACTGTTTTTTTATGTATTTTTTTTTTTTTAAGGGAGACTTTAGAAACCCAATAATATTTAAAAAAATAAATAAATAGGCTTTCTATGGCCCACTGAATGAGAGAGGTGGCACACCCAGGAGTCAAGACTGGCACACAAGCTGAAAGGGCAATATTACTCTCCCACTGTTTTTTTATGTTTTTTTTGTTTTTTAAGGGAGACTTTAGAAACCAAATAATATTAAAAAAACCAAAAAAATAAATAGGCTTTCTATGGCCCACTGAATGAGAGAGAGAGGTGGCACACCCAGGAGTCAAGACTGGCACACAAGCTGAAAGGGCAATATTACTCTCCCACTGTTTTTTTATGTATTTTTTGTTTTTTAAGGGAGACTTTAGAAACCCAATAATATTAAAAAAATAAAATAAATAGGCTTTCTATGGCCCACTGAATGAGAGAGGTGGCACACCCAGGAGTCAAGACTGGCACACAAGCTGAAAGGGCAATATTACTCTCCCACTGTTTTTTTATGTTTTTTTTTTTTTTCAGGGAGACTTTAGAAACCAAATAATATTAAAAAAACCAAAAAAATAAATAGGCTTTCTATGGCCCACTGAATGAGAGAGAGAGGTGGCACACCCAGGAGTCAAGACTGGCACACAAGCTGAAAGGGCAATATTACTCTCCCACTGTTTTTTTTTTTTTTTTTTTTTTTTCAGGGAGACTTTAGAAACCAAATAATAAGAAAAAAATAAAAAAAATAAATAGGCTTTCTATAGCCCACTGAATGAGAGATAGCACACACAGCAGTGGCACACAAGCCCTGACTGAGGCCAATATTTTTCTCCCACTGATTGATGTAGTGTTTTTGTGTTGAGGTAGATTTTAGAACACAAATCAAGGAAAAAAAAAAATGCTTTCTATGGCCCACTGAATGAGAGAGGTGGCACACCCAGGAGTCAAGACTGGCACACAAGCTGAAAGGGCAATATTACTCTCCCACTGTTTTTTTATGTATTTTTTGTTTTTTAAGGGAGACTTTAGAAACCCAATAATATTTAAAAAAATAAATAAATAGGCTTTCTATGGCCCACTGAATGAGAGAGAGAGAGGTGGCACACCCAGGAGTCAAGACTGGCACACAAGCTGAAAGGGCAATATTACTCTCCCACTTTTTTTTATGTATTTTTTGTTTTTTAAGGGAGACTTTAGAAACCAAATAATATTAAAAAAAACAAAAAAATAAATAGCCTTTCTATGGCCCACTGAATGAGAGAGAGAGGTGGCACACCCAGGAGTCAAGACTGGCACACAAGCTGAAAGGGCAATATTACTCTCCCACTGTTTTTTTATGTTTTTTTTTTTTTCAGGGAGACTTTAGAAACCAAATAATATTAAAAAAACCAAAAAAATAAATAGCCTTTCTATGGCCCACTGAATGAGAGAGAGAGGTGGCACACCCAGGAGTCAAGACTGGCACACAAGCTGAAAGGGCAATATTACTCTCCCACTGTTTTTTTATGTATTTTTTGTTTTTTAAGGGAGACTTTAGAAACCAAATAATATTAAAAAAAAAACAAAAAAAAAAAGGCTTTCTATGGCCCACAATTAGAGAGAGAGAGGTGGCACACCCAGGAGTCAAGACTGGCGCACAAGCTGAAAGGGCAATATTACTCTCCCACTGTTTTCTTAAGTTTTTTTTCTTTTATTTTCAGGGAGACTTTAGAAACCAAATAATATTAAAAAAAACAAAAAAATAAATAGCCTTTCTATGGCCCACTGAATGAGAGAGAGGTGGCACACCCAGGAGTCAAGACTGGCACACAAGCTGAAAGGGCAATATTACTCTCCCACTGTTTTTTTTTTTTTTTTTTTTTTCAGGGAGACTTTAGAAACCAAATAATAAGAAAAAAAAAAAAATAAATAAATAGGCTTTCTATAGCCCACTGAATGAGAGATAGCACACACAGCAGTGGCACACAAGCCCTGACTGAGGCCAATATTTTTCTACCACTGATTGATGTAGTGTTTTTGTGTTGAGGTAGAATTTAGAACACAAATCACGGAAAAAATAAATAGGCTTTCTATGGCCCACTCAGTGAGAGATGGCACACACAGGGATGGCACTGTAGCAGAAATGCCAATCTTAATCTCCCACAAAAAAAAAAAAAAAAAAAAAAAAACAGGGACTGTCCTACAATTACTATCTCCCTGCAGTAATCTAAGCCAGGTATGGCAGGCAGCAATAGGAGTGGACTGATGCACAAATTAAATAAAAAGTGTGGACAAACAAAAAAGATAGCTGTGCAGAAAGGAACAAGAGGATATGTGCTTTGAAAAAAGCAGTTGGTTTCCACAGTGGCGTACACACAGCAATACAGCTATCACGGAGCCTTCTAGGGCAGCCCAATGAGCTACAGCGCTGAGGAAAAAAAAAAAAAAAATAGCTTCCACTGTTCCTGCACACCGAAGGTGGTGTTGGACAGTGGAAATCGCTACAGCACAATCGGTTTGGTGGTTAGTGGACCCTGCCTAACGCTCTCCCTGCTTCTGACGAAGCGGCAGCAACCTCTCCCTAAGCTCAGATCAGCAGCAGTGAGATGGCGGTCGGCGGGAACGCCCCTTTATAGCCCCTGTGACGCCGCAGACAGCAAGCCAATCACTGCAATGCCCTTCTCTAAGATGGTGGGGACCAGGACCTATGTCATCACGCTGCCCACACTCTGCGTTCACCTTCATTGGCTGAGAAATGGCGCTTTTCGCGTCATTGAAACACGACTTTGGCGCGAAAGTCGCGTACCGCATGGCCGACAAGCACAGGGGTCGGATCGGGTTTCATGAGACGCCGACTTAGCCAAAAGTCGGCGACTTTTGAAAATGATCGACCCGTTTCGCTCAACCCTAGTGCCTGCTGCTGCGCGCTCCAGCCGCTCTGTTTCCGGGTCTGGGCACTCCGGTCTCTCCTCTCCTGCGGCGGCGCGCTCCCTGGGCTCTGCTTCAGGGTCCGGGCGCACCACTCTCTCCCCTTCACTTCCAGTGCTTTGCTCTCCTGGGGGAATTCGGTGTCTGCGCAGGGGCTCTGGATTCTCCAGAGGGTGCAGGCGCATCTTTTCTGTTTCTTCTTCCTGGGGTCACCAAGGTCAGTAATTCCAGCAGCCAATCCTGCTTCTCCCTCTGCTATAAGAGGCAGTCCATCCTGCATCTAGGTGCCTGATTGCTATAGCCTTGCTAGTGCGTCTGGGCCTTCTTTCTTGTGCTTGTGCCTTGTACTCCGTTCCGCTTGGTTCTGTGCTTGGCTTCGCTTAGTCCATTGTTGTTCCTTTTTGGCTCTTTAGGATCCCTCTCCAGTTTCGGTTATTCCCTCTCCTGGCTTCTAACGTCACCTTTTGTTTTTTCCACAGCCTCACTCCGTTCTGGCTTCCCTGCTCTCCAGTCTGTCCTCAGTCTACCCGGGTCCCGCATTTGGAACCTACCCTCAGATCCTTCCGTCTCTCTTTCCTTCTTGGAGCCGTCCCTCTTGGTACTTCCACCGTGGGTAAGTGACCTCTGGGCCTGCCCCTGACGGTCCCTGTATAGGGGTCGGAACATCACTAGGTCCGCTCGCCCAGGGGTAGGTCTCCCACGGTCCAGAGTGTCCACTCTCGTTCCACTGTCCTGAACGTTATAAAAGGCATACAATCCCCTCTTAAATTTAAGTAAGGAATCACTCATTACAACATCATATGGCAGAGAGTTCCATAGTCTCACTGCTCTTACAGTAAAGAATCCGCGTCTGTTGTTATGCTTAAACCTTCTTTCCTCCAGACGTAGAGGATGCCCCCTTGTCCCTGTCTCAGGTCTATGATTAAAAAGATCATCAGAAAGGTCTTTGTAATGTTCCCTCATATATTTATACATTAAAATAAGATCACCCCTTAGCCTTCGTTTCTCCAAACTAAATAGCCCCAAGTGTAATAACCTATCTTGGAATTGCAGACCCCCAGTCCTCTAATAACCTTGGTCGCTCTTCTCTGCACCCGCTCTAGTTCAGCTATGTCTTTCTTATACACCGGAGACCAGAACTGTACACAGTATTCTAAGTGTGGTCGAACTAGTGACTTGTATAGAGGTAAAATTATGTTCACCTCATGAGCATCTATGCCTCTTTTAATGCATCCCATTTCTTTATTTGCCTTTGTAGCAGCTGCCTGACACTGGCCACTAAATGTGAGTTTGTCATCCACCCATACACCCAGGTCTTTTTCATTGACGGCTTTGCCCACAGTTTTAGAATTAAGCACCTAGTTATACATCTTATTTCATCTACCCAAGTGCATGACCTTACATTTATCCCCATTAAAGCTCATTTGCCATTCGCCAGCCCAAACTTCTAGTTTACATATATCATCCTGTAATATAAAATTGTCCTCCTCTATATTGCTTACCCTGCAGAGTTTAGTGTCATCTGCAAATATTGAAATTCTGCTCTGTATGCCCCCTACAAGGTCATTAATAAATACTGTATGTTAAAAAGAAGAGAGCCCAATACTGACCCCTGTGGTACCCCACTGCTAACCGCGACCCAGTCCGAGTGTGCTCCATTAATAACCACCCTTTGTTTCCTATCCCTGAGCCAGATCTTAACCCACTTACACATATTTTCCCCTATACCCATTATTCTCATTTATGTATCAACCGTTTGTGTGGCACCGTATCAAAAGCTTTTGAAAAGTCCATATACACTACATCCACTGCGTTCCCTTGGTCCAGTCCGGAACTTACCTCTTCATAGAAATTGATCAGATTTGTCTGACAGGAACGGTCCCTAGTAAACCCATGCTGATACTGGGTCATGAGGTTATTCCTCTTCAGATACTCCAGTATAGCATCCCTAAGAATAACCTCCAGGATTTTACCCACAGTAGAGGTTAAGCTTACTGGCCTATAATTTCCGAGTTCAGTTTTTGTCCCCTTTTTGAATATTGGCACCACATTTGCTATACGCCAGTCCTGTGGTACAGACCCTGCTATTGTGGAGTCTTTAAAGATTAAAAATAATGGTTTATCAATGACTGTACTTAATTCCTGCAGTACTTGGGGGTGTATCCCATCCGGGCCCGGAGATTTGCCAATTTTAGTGTTTTTTAGACGCCGCCGTACTTCCTGCTGGGTTAAGCAGGTGACATTTAATGGGGAATTTTTGTTATCACTAATCATATTGTCTGCCATGGAATTTTCTTGTGTAAATACTGATGAAAAAAATCATTTAGCATATTGGCTCTTTCCTCATCCTCATCCACCATTTCCCCCAGACTATTTTTATGGGGGCCAACACTTTCATTTTTTAGTTTCTTACTATTTATGTAGTTAAAGAATATTTTGGGATCATTTTTGCTCTCTCTGGCAATGAGTCTCTCTGTCTCAATCTTTGCTGCCTTGATTTGCTTTTTACAGAATTTATTTAATTTTCTGTATTTATTTAATGCCTCATCACTACCTACTTCCTTTAATTCTCTAAATGCTTTCTTTTTGTCACTTATTGCGCCCCTTACAGCTCTATTTAGCCATATTGGTTTCCTCCTATTTCTAGTATGTTTATTCCCATGCAGTATATACTGTGCACAGGTCCTATCCAGGATGCTAATAAACGTCTCCCATTTTCTTTGTGTATTTTTGTCTCAAGATATCGTCCCAGTTAATTACACCAAGATCATCTCTTATCCATTGGAAATTTGCCCTCCTGAAGTTTAGTGTCCTTGTGCACATACGTATACATGATCAGAGTCATGGCTTTAGAAGTACATGCATGTTCAGAGTAAAGTTATTTCACAATGCATACATAGAAATTCCAAGTCATGCTTTTATATATACATATCTACACAGGAACACACAGTCATAGTTACCATATATAAACACACTAACAGAAATACTATTTACATCATATTAGTCTGCACTGGTTCAGTCCAAGGCATCGTCTAGTTACTGCTCCGACTTTCTCCTGCTGCTCTTACTAATTAGGGATACTGATTGGAAGAACTGTTGTCAGATAAAAGAGCTGAAAGACTCCCTCCAATCAGTTCTCCTACTCATGATCATGATCATTGGCGGTACTAGTGCAGCGCCCCAGAGTCCTGGTCGTTGCAGTACTGTCGCTCCACCACTAAGGGGAGTGATGGTATGTCTGATGGCACTAAAAGAGTTCACCTGACAGTCACACATTACACTTCACACTCCGGCCGCCAGGGGGAGCAAAAGGCCCTATCTACTAGGCCACTCCTCACACTTGGGTAAAACTGGGGGTTGGATAGGAAGTTAGAGAGGAAAGTAGCTGTGAAGAGCTCGAGAGAGGACCTGTCAGGGGTGGGATCCTGACAGAGGCCTAGAAAAGGACAGGTCATTACGGAGCCGTGCCTGTGCCTTATAGCGGCAGACTCCTAAGAAAGGACACGAAGCAAAGCGTATTGTGGAGAAGTGAGAAACGGGATCACAGCACAAAGGAGATAGAACCAGAAGGAGTCGTGCCTCAAGATCAGCAACATCCTTCTGAGGCGCGTAGCCAGTGGCCGCAACGCCGAGAAAGTAAGAGACTCCACGCATTACTTTGAACTACGGCCGGGCAGTTAACTTTAGGTTGGCTGTCTCACCTTTACACCTAACGAAGACAACGGAGGCAATTGTGGGAGAGGGGCGTCTCTAGGGTCCCTATAAAATAGCTCCAGGCCTACCCCGTCATACGGGTGTGTCCTATCCATATCATCTGGGGGACGGAGAGAAAGAACAGAAACATACACGACAGTTGTGAGGACTATCCCATGGTGCTCAGCAGGGAGGTACTACAACACACAGGCGCTGGTAGGAAGGACACTGATTTCCACCTGTAAAGGGAACTCTGGATGTGCCTTCGGACTGGCCGGTCTCAGCCAGCCCTGTTAGCAGTGCTCTGGATTGCAGATGCCGAAGCCTTCAGTAAAGAGGTAAAGAGACTGCAACCCTGTGTCCTCGTTATTTACTGTGATCCACACCGTCACCTACTGAAGCGCCCCCACTGCCGCAGGGCCGAGGGGTACCCGGTACCGGGCCTCCGAGTCTCTGCTCTGGGGTTGTCACGGCGGCTAGGCCCCGGTCCGTGACCCTGCCGTGGGGCGCACAGTGAAATAGGTACAACAGATGATGAGGATGAGGCCGTAGTGGTGGTGGTGGTGCGGTGGTGCAGTGCAGTAAATAACGAGGACACCAGGTTGCAGTCTCTTTACCTCTTTACTGAAGATCTCTGGGTCCTCAGTCCGGAATACGGTTCACCAGGCTGCGCAAGTCCGGCCGGTCCAATGGCACCTCCAGAGTTCTCTTCACAGGTGGAAATCGGTGCCTTCCTACTAGCGCTATGTGTTGTGGTCCTTCCCAGCTGTGCTTACGGAAAGTCCCCCACAACTGTTGTGTCTGTTTCTTAAGTTCCCTCACAACTCGATTAGATGATGTTCTGTTAATCCTCCGTCCCTCCCTGATGTTCTGGTTGGGACGGCACCCGTTTGACGGGTAGGCTCGGAGCTCTTCCGGGACCCTAGAGTCGCCCCTCTCCACAAGTTGCCCCCCAAGACTGCATAGGTGATTTAAGGTTAGACAGCCCGCCTTAGACTGACTGTCCTGCCGCTGTTTGGAGTATTGCTTGAAGCTGAATGTTATGATACTCCCTCGGCGTTCCGGCCACCGGTAGTGCGCCTCAGTAGGATGTTGCTTCGGTCTTACAGCACGACTCCTACTGGTATTTCTCCTTTGCGTGATCTCGTTTCTCACTCAGCACAATCTATCTCGCTTCTAATCCTTCCTTGGGTACCGCCGCTACCCGGAGCAGGCACGGTCCCGTTACGTTCTTTCTTGTTGCCAAGCCTCTGTCAGGATCCCACCCCTGACAGAGACCCTACTGTATCTTCCCCCACAACACCCTCTGCCACAAGGTGTTGCTTGGTTCCAACCCAGTCAGCTTTCTGATCTAACTTCCTGCCTGACCCCCAGTTTACCCACTATGGTGGGGAGTGGCCTAATGAATAGCACCCTTAGCTCCCCCCGGAGGCCCAGCTGTGAAATGTATTGGTGTTTGTGATACCTGATCAGATGAACTCCTTCAGTGCCATCAGACGCACCATAGCTCCCCATAGTGGCGGAGCCACAGTACTGCAACGACCAGGACTCTGGGGCGCTGCACTCCCCCCTGGTTAAACACAGTACTCCGGGACTGGGAAGAAAACAACAATACAAGTTAGCAAAAAGACATACAGTTTTGTTGAGTGCAATAACAATAAGTATACTTGAACAGGCTTCCCTTTATGGGAGGTAAGGACACTTGAACGTTACAAACATGGTTAAATTTCATAGCAACATGCTATAAATAACTCTTCTTACCCAACCGGGTATTCTACTAAGTGCAAAATTGTTGAACAATAATTTAACATTGCCTTTAAGGACATACACTCTAAATCCACTAAAGACCTTCCTATAATCACATTATAAGGTAATTTAACTTTTTCATTCTCCTTCTTTAAATCTGCAGGACCGCCTGTCCTATCGGCACCAGACCTTCTGCCTCTCCTTTCGGTTACAGGACCGCCCCGTTCAGCCAGGGCCTACTGCCTTTTCAACTACTATACACAGTATAGAACATAACATTACTTTCAGGTTTTTGTTAAGAGCACTGAGCCATCTCTACATGACTCCTATGAGGACTCAGGGTTTACCTTCTATCCTATCTATCAACATTATCAAAACATTTTCTATTGAACATTAAGCCTTCTCATTATCTTTCACCTTTTCCTTTTCAAAGAACATCATCAGTATTTCTTCACAATTAACTAATTAAATACATATAACTTTCTCATGTAAACATTATCATCACTTTCTTTGGTCAAGACATTATTGCTTCCAATCTTAAAGCAATATCACGGTTTAAGCGCAACAAATGAACATCCCCTTTAAGAGAGGACCAAGTCCTTATGAGGTAGCACATCTTCTCAAGCTACCAGTCTATACTCAGCAAAGGCTCCGGTGCGGTATCTTCGCAAAGAGTCCTTCTTTAAGTAAAACCAGTAAGAAGCACCTTTAAGAAGGTGTAAACTATTTACAAGCAGTTTGTATCATGCACTGTTCATGATTCCAGCAGTTCTTTCAGTAATGAATAAACAGGAAACAAAACAAAAAGCAGAAGAAGGGATCCCGGGTAAACAAAGGGATCCCTTTAAGAATAACCCAGGTCGGGTTTAAAGTAGCAAAAAGCAGGGAAACAAACAGTTAACTATGTACAGTTTCAGGTTTCCGAGGTTCAGTTGGACGGCTTCCAGGGCTGCACCTGGCACTTAACCCTTCCTGGCCTGGGAAAAGTGAGGTCCAGGGTTGCACCCAGTGCCGGACAAACGCCGTTAATCCGTCTTGCATGTACGGTTAAATCATGCCCAACGATGGAGGTCTGCGCAGCTTGAGTATGGGCATTTGCTGCAGCAGAGGTAGGGGCTGCTGCAAGATCAGTCACTGGAAAGAGGTCAGCAGCTGTGGCACTAGCAGTCGCTGGAGGGGTGTCAGTTGTCAGGGCAGGGTCGTCCTTCATACCTGCTTCAGATGCGGTTCCTCCGGTGCCGGTCTGCTCTGCCTCCGCTGGGGTCTGGAACGCTGGTTGCGGGGCCTTGCGCTGCGGCGTTGTCATCTCCGTTTGCAGCATCTCGCTTTCCGGCAGGGCCTTGCTTCCCAGCTTCGGAGCGCTGGACCTTCTTTCCTGATCCGGACCAAGCGAGGCTGCCGACAGGCGTCTGGTGAGGCTCCCGATGATGGTCTTCTTCCACCCGGCCTCAGTGCTCAGCTGCGTCTGCAGGAGTTGGTGGATCAGCTCGTCCGCTCCGGTCTGCAGGAGGTCAGCGTCAACTGTGGAGGTCTGGCTGCGGTGTCTCTCCGGGTAGCTGGGGGAGTCCTCGGCTCCGACCCCATGCTCCTGCTCCGGGTGGCTCGCCATGGCATCCTCCATGTCGCTGACTTCTTCTTCCTGGTCCTTTTCCCGCTCCCTTCTTCGTGGGCGGTTTCGTTTTCATTGTCTCCGCCCTCCATTGAGGATTAGGAGGCGGATCTCGGCTGCTGACGGACACGTCCTCACGGTGCTGGAATATTTAGACTGGGCAGCCATTGTCTTTCGCGCTCTTCAGTTTGTTCACGCCCACTTCCACGCCCCTCTTCTTCTCCTGCGCTCCTCGTGGCGCTGTAATGGCGGATTTTGGCGGTAAATGGCAATACACAGTCCTTGCAATAAAGCACAGTCCAAGCACAGTAAATCACAGTTCCAAGGCACACATGACCTGTTTCTTCAGGCTTAAGTAGATCCTGTTCGTGACGCCAAATTGAAGCGCCCCCACTGCCGCAGGGCCGAGGGGTACCCGGTACCGGGCCTCCGAGTCTCTGCTCTGGGGTCGTCACGGCGGCTAGGCCCCGGTCCGTGACCCTGCCGTGGGGCGCACAGTGAAATAGGTACAACAGATGATGAGGATGAGGCCATAGTGGTGGTGGTGGTGCGGTGGTGCAGTGCAGTAAATAACGAGGACACCAGGTTGCAGTCTCTTTACCTCTTTACTGAAGATCTCTGGGTCCTCAGTCCGGAATACGGTTCACCAGGCTGCGCAAGTCCGGCCGGTCCAATGGCACCTCCAGAGTTCTCTTCACAGGTGGAAATCGGTGCCTTCCTACTAGCGCTATGTGTTGTGGTCCTTCCCTGCTGTGCTTACGGAAAGTCCCCCACAACTGTTGTGTCTGTTTCTTAAGTTCCCTCACAACTCGATTAGATGATGTTCTGCTAATCCTCCGTCCCTCCCTGATGTTCTGGTTGGGACGGCACCCGTTTGACGGGTAGGCTCGGAGCTCTTCCGGGACCCTAGAGTCGCCCCTCTCCACAAGTTGCCCCCCAAGACTGCATAGGTGATTTAAGGTTAGACAGCCCGCCTTAGACTGACTGTCCTGCCGCTGTTTGAAGTATTGCTTGAAGCTGAATGTTATGATACTCCCTCGGCGTTCCGGCCACCGGTAGTGCGCCTCAGTAGGATGTTGCTTCGGTCTTACAGCACGACTCCTACTGGTATTTCTCCTTTGCGTGATCTCGTTTCTCACTCAGCACAATCTATCTCGCTTCTAATCCTTCCTTGGGTACCGCCGCTACCCGGAGCAGGCACGGTCCCGTTACGTTCTTTCTTGTTGCCAAGCCTCTGTCAGGATCCCACCCCTGACAGAGACCCTACTGTATCTTCCCCCACAACACCCTCTGCCACAAGGTGTTGCTTGGTTCCAACCCAGTCAGCTTTCTGATCTAACTTCCTGCCTGACCCCCAGTTTACCCACTATGGTGGGGAGTGGCCTAATGAATAGCACCCTTAGCTCCCCCCGGAGGCCCAGCTGTGAAATGTATTGGTGTCTGTGATACCTGATCAGATGAACTCCTTCAGTGCCATCAGACGCACCATAGCACCCCATAGTGGCGGAGCCACAGTACTGCAACGACCAGGACTCTGGGGCGCTGCACTACACCTTAGCAGGACCACGGACTGGGTCAGGCCACTGTGACATCCTCAGAACCGACAGACCCGGTACCGAGTACCCCGCCGTCCTGCGTCTGGGGGTCGCTCCAACTTGGCGTCACGAACAGGATCTACTTAAGCCTGAAGAATCAGGTCATGTGTGCCTTGGAACTGTGATTGAATTGTGCTTGGACCGTGATTTATTGCAAAGACTGTGTATTGCCATTGGCCGCCAAAATCCGCCATCGCCGCGCACGAGGGGAGGAGGCATAGCTTTGTGGGCAGAGCCGGCCAAAAAGAGCACGGAACAAGAAGACGTGGTGAAGTGCCGATTCCGGAAGCGGAACCCCGACTTTCAGCAGGTTAGCAGGGGGAAGGAACGGCCATGTCTGATTCGGGAGGAGCAGAGGCGGCGGTCGTAGCCACAGACCCAGGGGCTCCTCCGGTCCCCGCAGTAGACGCAGCCGCGGGCCTTGTACCACCGCCAGTCGCCGCAGAGCTTGCCGCCCCTATCAGCCAGCCGGATACTGCCGCGGCTACAACAGCCATAATGCCCTTCTCCATGCCGTATTTACCTGGAGCAGCCTGGCTCCCGCGATGCTCTGGAGAATCACATACATTAACTGACTTTAAAGAGGGGATGCAGCCTGCTCGAGTTCTATCCCTTGACAGAGCCTCAGAAAGTTCATATGATAACCGGCCAACTCTTTGGGGCGGCTCTGAGAGAAGTGAAGTCCTGGCCCGCCGTGGATAAGGGAACTGCGCAGCAGGTCTTTGCAAAGCTTAAAGCCACCTTTGACACCCGCACCGCTACAGAAATTAAGTTGACGTTCTATTGGTGCAAACAGAGGCCGCAGGATAGCTTACGGGACTATGCCCTTAATCTCCAGGAGGCGCTGCGGGCCATCAAGCAGAGTGACCCAAAAAGCATGCAAGATGAAGATAAACTCCTGAAAGAGCGGTTCATCAAGGGGCTCCTGTGCAGTCACCAAAGGGCTCAATTACACTTCCTGGCCATGCAGAATCCAGACCTGACTTTTGCGCAATTCAAAGATAAAGCCATCCAGGCGCTACCGGAGCGACAGCCCAGCCGTGCCGTACTTCCCAGGCGTCAAGCCCTCACATACCACCAGGAGGTGGCGCCTGGATACTCCAATTTCCGCCAAGGCTGATGCCCAGATCCTGGAAGATGACTCCCCTGCAGGACTACGCCTCCAGATGCAGGAGCTGACCAAAAGTGTTGCTGCCCTAGCCCGGACCGTGCAGTCTCTACAGGAGGCCCCCAAGGAGAAGATGCAGCTGGCTTCCAGCCCCGAAGATGTCCCCTGGCAGCGGCGGAGGAGGACTTATGCCTTACGTCCGCAAAGACGTCTGCAAGGGGAGGGTGCCAGTACGTGTTCTTAACTGTGGGGAGGAGGAAGTCCATCTAACGAAATATGCCACACTTGCCAAACTGTTTACTGTTAATAGTAGTGTGATACAGGCACCCGGACCCTTGGTCCCGTCCAATCCGGCGGAGAACAACGGTTCTGCAGGGCAACCGAAAGATTGGTGTCGGGAATTGCACGTGGGCACTGATTCTACCCCATCTCACCAGAAACAGGGGGCCTACAGGGTGGTTCATGAGTACGAGAGGGTATTTAGCAAGCACCCCCTAGATTTTGGGCAGGTAAAAGGGATTCAACATCATATCCCCACAGGAGATCATCGACCCATAAAAGAAAGATACCGTCCTGTACCCCCAGCTCATTATCAGTGTGCCAAAGACATGTTGCGAGAGATGAAGGAGGCTGGGGTAGTGAGAGAAAGTTGTAGCCCCTGGGCAGCTCCATTAGTCCTCGTTAAGAAGAAAGATGGCACAATGAGGATGTGTGTTGATTATAGGCAGTTAAATCGCATTACACATAAGGATGCATACCCACTGCCCAGGATGGAGGAGTCCCTGGCTGCTTTAAAATCTGCTAACTACTTCTCTACCTTGGATCTCACCAGTGGGTACTGGCAGGTTCCCGTGGCGGAGGCGGACAAGGAGAAGAAGGCCTTCACGATGCCGATGGGTATCTGCGAATTCAACTACATGCCCTTCGGATTGTGCAATGCCCCAGGGACGTTCCAGAGGATGATGGAGTGCTGTCTGGGACGCAAGAACTTTGAAACCGTGCTGCTGTATCTGCACGATGTCATTGTCTTCTCTAAATATATATATAAACGCCGTGTGCACAGCTGTATTTTCGGTGCAGAGACTAGGTTCCCAAACCATACAGTGTACAATAAAAAAGTCTCGCACTCAACTTAAATCTTTTAGTTTGATAAATTTAATGGTATTGGAGTAGCACTGGAAACGTTTCAGCCCTTAACGAGCTTTCATCAGTCACTACAATATTCAAAATAACAATTATACAGTGTGTAAACCAAAACAAATACATAAAAAAACAAAAGTATATACATAATTTCAAATAGCCAAATATGCAAAAAATATATATCATGGATACAGTATTGCAGTGGATATACGCATATACATACTAGTCCGACACTTCATTAACTCTAAGGATACACATACCGTGCTGTGCCTTTTAGTGTGTGTTAACCATATCTTGGTTAGAATACAGATCATAGATTGTGCCTAATGGAGCATAAGAAGAGGACAGAAATGTGTCTTAGTATAGCAGGGGCTGTAGGTGTTGTAGCCCAAATAGAATGGAGTGAATACTCACAGTAAATGGCTGCCTAGTGGTAACGTGGTATATATTGGTGGTATGCAAAGTGCTTAGGAGCTGAAATTGAAAATAACAGAGGAGGAGAAAGATTCATGTAGATTTATTGTATATTTATATTGGGTCTATGCTCCGTAATCATCCCTTTTAAAAGTTATTACCTCATACATGTCATATATGTCGTCAGAGGAAATAGCCTCACTGGGGAGGGCCCGCACTTTGGTAAAGGCTATAAGAAATGTGATAAAGAGGATTATCTGTATATATGGAATAACTTACAAATGCTGTGTGACAGCGTATCAGGTCATACCTGGAGGGGAGTTGCCGGCATAGAAACGGGGGCTAGGGGGAATGCAATAACATCCATCAGTCTCAATAAGGCTAGATGTATACGTAACGCTAGAGCGTGTCAGAACATACCTGGAGAGGAGCCGCCTCATGTATCAGTTACCCTCACAGACGCGGTATCCGCCGCTAGTCTGTGGAGTATGTGGAGTGCGCGCTATTTAAATACCGCTCATGCGCCGTGTTAGGGCGCCTGGACCGGATGTGACGTTCTAGCGTCCGGAAATGCATGGCCGTGCGTTTCACCTTGTGGATGTGCGTTCCACTGTGACTGCGTTATAGCGTTGCCCTTTGTAAAAGTATATCTAATGTGTGTAGGCACGTTGTAAGTAAAGACCCTGGCTGTGGGCATATGTAGTATGTGTTTTTATTTGAAAAGTATAATTATTGCTCGGGGATGGGAGGGGACATGGAGTAGGAGGAGCAAGGGGGAGGAGTATAGGATAAACAGGAGTGGGCATCCACTGGGATAGATAGACTGAAAAGTACAAGGTGTCATACGTAATGTACTTAAAGGTGACTGTGGGATATTGAACGTGATGTGTGCATGCTGTGCGGTACCTCGTGGTCTATAGGAATGGACTTATGAGAGTGGTAAAAAGTCCGTGACCGAGGTGCTGTGCACATAAGAACATGTATCCGTGGTGAAGGGTGGCACGACAGGTGGTGCTGGTTCTGGTGATCGTTCGTGATGTGCCAATCATCATTAATACAGACGGCTCTAAAAGACAAAAATATCAATCAGTATTGTCAAATATATTATACATGATATTCGCATTAATGAATAACAGGAATTCGGTACCGTGAGCCCTGTCGTTATGTGAATGCTGACAATTCATATTCCCTATTCAGTCCTTTAGGTGATAGTGTATCCAACGTGTGGATCCAGTATGCCTCACGTTTCTTAAGCATTAGTATTCTGTTGCCCCCCCTGCGTTGCTTAGGGACTTGCTCCAGAACCTGAAATTTCAACTGTGCGATATTGTGTTTTAATGCATGAAAGTGATGGGGTAGTGGTAGCAGGAGATTATTGCAGCGGATGGTGGATTTATGTTTAGACACTCGATCCCTAATCGGTTGTGATGTTTCCCCCACATATAGTAGTCCGCATGGGCATTTTATCACATATATCACATAGGCGGAGTCACACGTGAAGTATCCTCTGATTTTAAATTCCTTTCCAGAATGTGGGTGTCTGACAACATTCCCCTTCTGGACATTGTTGCATTGGATACAATGCAGGCAGGGGAAAGTACCTTCCCTCGGTATGCCTAGGAAACTTTGCCTTGTGGTGGTGTTTGTGCCAACATCTGCTTTCACTAGATTATCCCGCAGGCTAGGGGCTCTTTTAAAGCATGGAAGGAAGGGGTTTTGAAATTCCTTAACATTCGGGTAGGCTGTTGAGAGGATTGACCAATTACCGCGGATGGCCCTATGTAGTCTGTACATGAAGGGATGAAACGAATGCACAAAAGGGATTCGTGAAGTGGTGTTTGTCTTGGGTCTATTGGTGGTGATCTTTGATTCCTCAAGGAGGGATGAGGGGTAACCTCTAGCTATGAATTTTTGGGTCATCTCTTGTGTGCGTCGTTCCCTGATGTCAATATCGGACACAATACGTCGTACCCTCTGATATTGTGCCTTAGGTATGGATCTTTTGGTGGACGGAGGGTGGAGACTCCGAAAGTGTAGAAGACTGTTGCGGTCAGTGTTCTTGCAATAGAGATCCGTGCTTAATAGACCGCTCGAGTCTTTCACCACAAGTGTGTCTAAGAAATTCATGTTCCACAGGTCATAACTCATGGTAAAGGAAATGCCAGGCCAAGAGGTGTTTAAAAATGCCAGGAAAGTTTGGAGCGACTCTTCTGAACCCTGCCATATGCAGAAGATGTCGTCTATATATCTTTTCCACACAATAACGTTATCCCTGAATAGAGTGCTGAGGTAGATGATACTCTCCTCAAACTGGACCATATATGCATTTGCATATGGAGGTGCTGCGTGTGACCCCATCGCGGTCCCCCGTTTTTGCAAGTAAAATGTATCTTGGAATAGAAAAAAATTGGATGTGAGGATGATCCTGAGGAGGTCAATGCATAGTGATATTTGATCTATGTCCCTATCTGTATCTTCAAGGAGGTGGCGTACCGAAAGTATACCCTCTTCATGGGGGATGGAGGTGTACAGGTCCCTTACATCGAGGGTTACTAAGAGGGCATCCACAGGGATGGTTTTTATCTCACCAATAAGGTGTAGAAAGGAGCCGGTATCTAACAAGAATGATTTGGACTTTTGTATAAGTGGGGTAAGTATCCGCTCGATGTACCTTGCTATGGGAGATAGTAGTGAGTCCGTGGAGGCCACTATGGGTCTCCCCGGTGGGTTCTCCAGGTTCTTGTGAACCTTCGGTAGGGTATAGAAGACGGGTATGATGGGATTGGAGTTTAGGAGAAAATTACATGTTTTCTGGTCTAGGACTCCTAGATCGGTATATTTGAGGAGTATGGTCTCGATCTTGTGGCGTATGTCAGGTGAGGGATCCCTGTCTAATGCCTGGTAGATGGAGTTGTCACTCAGTTGTCGCATTATCTCGGACAGGTATTTGGACCTGTCCATGATCACAAGTGCCCCGCCCTTGTCCGCTGGTTTCATTATAATGGACCTATCACCCTGGAGGTTTCTAAGAGAATGTCTTTCCTCAGTGGTTAGGTTTGGGGGATAGAATAGATTTCCCCTCTCAATGTCCTCTTTAAGGGATGTGAATGAGTCCTTAATGAAACCAATAAAGGTTTCAACTGCGTGAGAGCAATGTGGGGGTTTAAAGTGGCTTTTGTTTCGTAGGCCCAAACTAGATGCAGATAATAATTTAGGATTAGACTCAATGGGAACCATATCCGTAACCTGAGGCACGGTAGAAAAATGTGCTTTCAATCTAATTAGACGGAAGAATCTCTGCAGATCCATGTCTAAATCGAAGGTACGGCATCGATACGATGGACAGAATGATAGTCCTTTTTGTAGGAGTGAGTGTTCTGCCACACTCAGAGTCCGGGAGGAAATATTAATAACTAAATTGTCCATACCTTCGACCGGGTGGTTCTGTAGGTATCCTGATTCCTCCTTGCGTTTCCGTCCCCGTCTCGTCTTCTTGTGGGGTAGCGACGTGGTCCTAAAAAAGGAAGAGTAGACATAGTGGTAGATGGTCCAGATTCGTGTTCGGACCCCGAGGTAGATGGATCTGAGGACATTGGACGTGTATTCATGCGTCGGGGATTCTCCTGCCATCTGTAGACTTTGTTGTTCTTATAGTCCTCTGCGTCTCTTGCAAATTTATTACGTTTCCTGACCTCGATGTCCCTTTTGTGTCTGGTGATCCGTTCCTGGATTTCGGTCTTGAGGGTGGATAGCTCCTCCGGTGTACCTGTCGCAGACAACTGTAATTCAATAGCCTTGATCTTTTCAGTACTGTCAGTTATAGCGCGTTGGAGGTATTCTACTGTCAGGGTGATTAGGTCTAGGGAACACTTATTTAAGATGTGCTCAAATCTAGTACAGAAGTCAGGTGAGTCCTTAAATAGTGTGGGGCGCAGAGGAACCCGTAGTCCTCTTGGAATTCTTTGTACTCTTATATATTCTGACAGAGTGGCACAATGGAGTTCAAAGTTGGTTTGAGATCTGAGTTCACGTTCCAAATCACGTCCACGAATTTCTCGTGGTGGAATAAGTAGGAACTCACTAGATAATTGTGATCGGGCAAGGATGTTAGCGGTTTCCTCTGCGTTGTAGGAAAATGTAGGAAGGGTGGACATGGCTTAACAGCGTGCAAACACGTATGGGTAAACTATATATATATATAAACGCCGTGTGCACAGCTGTATTTTCGGTGCAGAGACTAGGTTCCCAAACCATACAGTGTACAATAAAAAAGTCTCGCACTCAACTTAAATCTTTTAGTTTGATAAATTTAATGGTATTGGAGTAGCACTGGAAACGTTTCAGCCCTTAACGAGCTTTCATCAGTCACTACAATATTCAAAATAACAATTATACAGTGTGTAAACCAAAACAAATACATAAAAAAACAAAAGTATATACATAATTTCAAATAGCCAAATATGCAAAAAATATATATCATGGATACAGTATTGCAGTGGATATACGCATATACATACTAGTCCGACACTTCATTAACTCTAAGGATACACATACCGTGCTGTGCCTTTTAGTGTGTGTTAGAATACAGATCATAGATTGTGCCTAATGGAGCATAAGAAGAGGACAGAAATGTGTCTTAGTATAGCAGGGGCTGTAGGTGTTGTAGCCCAAATAGAATGGAGTGAATACTCACAGTAAATGGCTGCCTAGTGGTAACGTGGTATATATTGGTGGTATGCAAAGTGCTTAGGAGCTGAAATTGAAAATAACAGAGGAGGAGAAAGATTCATGTAGATTTATTGTATATTTATATTGGGTCTATGCTCCGTAATCATCCCTTTTAAAAGTTATTACATTTGAGCACATCTTAAATAAGTGTTCCCTAGACCTAATCACCCTGACAGTAGAATACCTCCAACGCGCTATAACTGACAGTACTGAAAAGATCAAGGCTATTGAATTACAGTTGTCTGCGACAGGTACACCGGAGGAGCTATCCACCCTCAAGACCGAAATCCAGGAACGGATCACCAGACACAAAAGGGACATCGAGGTCAGGAAACGTAATAAATTTGCAAGAGACGCAGAGGACTATAAGAACAACAAAGTCTACAGATGGCAGGAGAATCCCCGACGCATGAATACACGTCCAATGTCCTCAGATCCATCTACCTCGGGGTCCGAACACGAATCTGGACCATCTACCACTATGTCTACTCTTCCTTTTTTAGGACCACGTCGCTACCCCACAAGAAGACGAGACGGGGACGGAAACGCAAGGAGGAATCAGGATACCTACAGAACCACCCGGTCGAAGGTATGGACAATTTAGTTATTAATATTTCCTCCCGGACTCTGAGTGTGGCAGAACACTCACTCCTACAAAAAGGACTATCATTCTGTCCATCGTATCGATGCCGTACCTTCGATTTAGACATGGATCTGCAGAGATTCTTCCGTCTAATTAGATTGAAAGCACATTTTTCTACCGTGCCTCAGGTTACGGATATGGTTCCCATTGAGTCTAATCCTAAATTATTATCTGCATCTAGTTTGGGCCTACGAAACAAAAGCCACTTTAAACCCCCACATTGCTCTCACGCAGTTGAAACCTTTATTGGTTTCATTAAGGACTCATTCACATCCCTTAAAGAGGACATTGAGAGGGGAAATCTATTCTATCCCCCAAACCTAACCACTGAGGAAAGACATTCTCTTAGAAACCTCCAGGGTGATAGGTCCATTATAATGAAACCAGCGGACAAGGGCGGGGCACTTGTGATCATGGACAGGTCCAAATACCTGTCCGAGATAATGCGACAACTGAGTGACAACTCCATCTACCAGGCATTAGACAGGGATCCCTCACCTGACATACGCCACAAGATCGAGACCATACTCCTCAAATATACCGATCTAGGAGTCCTAGACCAGAAAACATGTAATTTTCTCCTAAACTCCAATCCCATCATACCCGTCTTCTATACCCTACCGAAGGTTCACAAGAACCTGGAGAACCCACCGGGGAGACCCATAGTGGCCTCCACGGACTCACTACTATCTCCCATAGCAAGGTACATCGAGCGGATACTTACCCCACTTATACAAAAGTCCAAATCATTCTTGTTAGATACCGGCTCCTTTCTACACCTTATTGGTGAGATAAAAACCATCCCTGTGGATGCCCTCTTAGTAACCCTCGATGTAAGGGACCTGTACACCTCCATCCCCCATGAAGAGGGTATACTTTCGGTACGCCACCTCCTTGAAGATACAGATAGGGACATAGATCAAATATCACTATGCATTGACCTCCTCAGGATCATCCTCACATCCAATTTTTTTCTATTCCAAGATACATTTTACTTGCAAAAACGGGGGACCGCGATGGGGTCACACGCAGCACCTCCATATGCAAATGCATATATGGTCCAGTTTGAGGAGAGTATCATCTACCTCAGCACTCTATTCAGGGATAACGTTATTGTGTGGAAAAGATATATAGACGACATCTTCTGCATATGGCAGGGTTCAGAAGAGTCGCTCCAAACTTTCCTGGCATTTTTAAACACCTCTTGGCCTGGCATTTCCTTTACCATGAGTTATGACCTGTGGAACATGAATTTCTTAGACACACTTGTGGTGAAAGACTCGAGCGGTCTATTAAGCACGGATCTCTATTGCAAGAACACTGACCGCAACAGTCTTCTACACTTTCGGAGTCTCCACCCTCCGTCCACCAAAAGATCCATACCTAAGGCACAATATCAGAGGGTACGACGTATTGTGTCCGATATTGACATCAGGGAACGACGCACACAAGAGATGACCCAAAAATTCATAGCTAGAGGTTACCCCTCATCCCTCCTTGAGGAATCAAAGATCACCACCAATAGACCCAAGACAAACACCACTTCACGAATCCCTTTTGTGCATTCGTTTCATCCCTTCATGTACAGACTACATAGGGCCATCCGCGGTAATTGGTCAATCCTCTCAACAGCCTACCCGAATGTTAAGGAATTTCAAAACCCCTTCCTTCCATGCTTTAAAAGAGCCCCTAGCCTGCGGGATAATCTAGTGAAAGCAGATGTTGGCACAAACACCACCACAAGGCAAAGTTTCCTAGGCATACCGAGGGAAGGTACTTTCCCCTGCCTGCATTGTATCCAATGCAACAATGTCCAGAAGGGGAATGTTGTCAGACACCCACATTCTGGAAAGGAATTTAAAATCAGAGGATACTTCACGTGTGACTCCGCCTATGTGATATATGTGATAAAATGCCCATGCGGACTACTATATGTGGGGGAAACATCACAACCGATTAGGGATCGAGTGTCTAAACATAAATCCACCATCCGCTGCAATAATCTCCTGCTACCACTACCCCATCACTTTCATGCATTAAAACACAATATCGCACAGTTGAAATTTCAGGTTCTGGAGCAAGTCCCTAAGCAACGCAGGGGGGGCAACAGAATACTAATGCTTAAGAAACGTGAGGCATACTGGATCCACACGTTGGATACACTATCACCTAAAGGACTGAATAGGGAATATGAATTGTCAGCATTCACATAACGACAGGGCTCACGGTACCGAATTCCTGTTATTCATTAATGCGAATATCATGTATAATATATTTGACAATACTGATTGATATTTTTGTCTTTTAGAGCCGTCTGTATTAATGATGATTGGCACATCACGAACGATCACCAGAACCAGCACCACCTGTCGTGCCACCCTTCACCACGGATACATGTTCTTATGTGCACAGCACCTCGGTCACGGACTTTTTACCACTCTCATAAGTCCATTCCTATAGACCACGAGGTACCGCACAGCATGCACACATCACGTTCAATATCCCACAGTCACCTTTAAGTACATTACGTATGACACCTTGTACTTTTCAGTCTATCTATCCCAGTGGATGCCCACTCCTGTTTATCCTATACTCCTCCCCCTTGCTCCTCCTACTCCATGTCCCCTCCCATCCCCGAGCAATAATTATACTTTTCAAATAAAAACACATACTACATATGCCCACAGCCAGGGTCTTTACTTACAACGTGCCTACACACATTAGATATACTTTTACAAAGGGCAACGCTATAACGCAGTCACAGTGGAACGCACATCCACAAGGTGAAACGCACGGCCATGCATTTCCGGACGCTAGAACGTCACATCCGGTCCAGGCGCCCTAACACGGCGCATGAGCGGTATTTAAATAGCGCGCACTCCACATACTCCACAGACTAGCGGCGGATACCGCGTCTGTGAGGGTAACTGATACATGAGGCGGCTCCTCTCCAGGTATGTTCTGACACGCTCTAGCGTTACGTATACATCTAGCCTTATTGAGACTGATGGATGTTATTGCATTCCCCCTAGCCCCCGTTTCTATGCCGGCAACTCCCCTCCAGGTATGACCTGATACGCTGTCACACAGCATTTGTAAGTTATTCCATATATACAGATAATCCTCTTTATCACATTTCTTATAGCCTTTACCAAAGTGCGGGCCCTCCCCAGTGAGGCTATTTCCTCTGACGACATATATGACATGTATGAGGTAATAACTTTTAAAAGGGATGATTACGGAGCATAGACCCAATATAAATATACAATAAATCTACATGAATCTTTCTCCTCCTCTGTTATTTTCAATTTCAGCTCCTAAGCACTTTGCATACCACCAATATATACCACGTTACCACTAGGCAGCCATTTACTGTGAGTATTCACTCCATTCTATTTGGGCTACAACACCTACAGCCCCTGCTATACTAAGACACATTTCTGTCCTCTTCTTATGCTCCATTAGGCACAATCTATGATCTGTATTCTAACCAAGATATGGTTAACACACACTAAAAGGCACAGCACGGTATGTGTATCCTTAGAGTTAATGAAGTGTCGGACTAGTATGTATATGCGTATATCCACTGCAATACTGTATCCATGATATATATTTTTTGCATATTTGGCTATTTGAAATTATGTATATACTTTTGTTTTTTTATGTATTTGTTTTGGTTTACACACTGTATAATTGTTATTTTGAATATTGTAGTGACTGATGAAAGCTCGTTAAGGGCTGAAACGTTTCCAGTGCTACTCCAATACCATTAAATTTATCAAACTAAAAGATTTAAGTTGAGTGCGAGACTTTTTTATTGTCTTCTCTAAGACCTATGAAGACCATCTGAAGCACCTGGCCGAGTTGTTTGAAGCCCTGTCCAACTTTGGCTTAAAGGTGAAACCATCCAAATGCCATCTGCTAAAACCCAAAGTGCAGTACCTAGGCCATGTGGTGAGCGCTGAAGGAGTGGCCCCAGACCTCGACAAGGTTACGGTGATCAAGGACTGGCCGAAGCCCAGCAACCTCCATGAAGTCTGGCAGTTCCTCGGGTTGGTAGGCTATTACAGGAGATTTATCAAGGACTTCACCAAGAAGGCCACGCCATTGCAAGACCTGTTGGTGGGCCAATCCAAGAAGACCAAGGGGAAGAATCCCCATTTGATTGGAACGAAGGACTGGAAGGATCATTCACTTGTTTGAAGTTGGCGCTGACGGGAGAAGAGGTACTGGCCTACCCTGAATATGACCAACCGTTTGTGCTGTATACGGATGCCAGCAACGTAGGACTGGGAGCCGTGTTGTCCCAGGTCCAGAAAGGCAAGGAGAGGGTAATCGCTTACGCCAGCAGGAAACTTCGTCCCAAGGAAAGGAACCCTGACAACTACAGTTCCTTTAAGCTGGAATTCCTCGCCATCGTTTGGGCAGTGACGGAGAGGTTCAAGCACTACCTGGCCTGAGCAAAATTCACCGTCTTCACGGATAACAATCCACTAATGCACTTGGACACAGCAAAACTCGGGGCCTTGGAACAGTGGTGGATGGCCCAGCTGTCCAATTACGACTTCACCATCAAGTACCGGGCAGGACGTAAGAATGCAAATGCCGATGCCTTGTCCCGGATGCCCAATTTGCCAGAAACGGGGGAGGACCAGGAGGCACTTGAAGAGGTAGAGCTGCCCACTTTCCATCGCCCCAAAGCCACTCAGTGCTCCCATCATGTGAAGAACAGGCACCAGAACAAACAGGATACCACGCTGAATCCCCTGCCCCACCACGGATGGGCAGAGACCCAGGATGGTGACCTCGCGGTCCGTCTTGTGAAAGAGCTCCTGACGCAGGCAGGTTTGCATCCCGGCCTGGATGATCCACAAGAAACAAAACAGCTGTGGAAGGGGAGAGGCAAACTGTTTATTCACGATGGTAAGCTGTGCCAGAGAAGTATCGACCTACGCACTCATGAATTGGTATGGCAGATAGTGGTTCCAAGGCAAGATGTGCCAATCGTTCTGGGGGCGTACCACGATGGGGCCGGACACTTCGGGTGGAGGAAGTTGGAGAGGCTACTCCAAGGGAGGTTCTATTGGATTGGCATGAAGAGAGCCATCGAGAAGTGGTGTCGGAAGTGTGGCCCATGTAGCCTACGCAGGAAGGACCGTGGCAGCCAACGGGCTCCCTTGCAGCCCATCATCACCAAACGGCCGCTCGAACTGGTCGCGCTAGATCATGTGAAGCTAACACCTAGCCGGTCAGGCTATATCTACGCTCTTACCATCGTGGATCACTACTCCAGATTCCTGGTGGTTGCACCTGTCAAAGATCTAACGGCCAGGACGGCCGCCAAAACCTTCCAGCAGTACTTCTGTAGGCCCCATGGGTACCCGGAGAAGGTACTGACCCATCAGGGACCAGCATTTGAAGGGCAGGTGTTCCAGGAGTTCTGCAATCTGTAAGGGTGTAAGAAGATCAGAACCACACCGTACCATCCACAAGCCAACGGGATGTGTAAAAAGATGAACCAAGTGGTGATCGACTTACTGAAGACCTTGCCTGTAGAGGAACGGAACTTGTGGCCAACAAAGTTGCCTGACCTGGTAGACATGTACAACCACATCCCAGTGAATTCCACCAACTGCACTCCAGCGTACCTGATGCGAGGAAGATCTAGCAAGTTACCCGTTGATCTGGACATGGGGGTCCTAACCCCCGAAGATACCTCGCTGGATGTAGATTGGGATATAGAAAGGCAGCAAAGGTACCGCAAAGTACAGGAATGCGTGGAAAGAAGTCTCGCCCAGGCCAGACAAAAACAAGAAAGGGACTACAACCAGCATGCTCCTGCGATTCCCTTGTCACCCGGTGAGCAAGTACTTAAACGGAAGAGGAGGCTACACAAGCTTGACGACCAATGGGAAGCGGAACCGTATACCATCCTGCCATCCGATTTCGACAACACGAAGGTCTGTCTCATCAGCAAAGATGGAGGGGAAATATCAACGGCAATATCCAGAGACCACCTTAAAATATGCCCTGATAAGTTGAGAGAGAGGGAAACAGATCCAGGAACCTCTCCACCTGTAGAAGAGGAGAAGATGATACACACTGTTCTTGGCGATTTCCCCCAGTGTTGGACTCAAATAAATCAGGCCATCGTGGTACCTGTCTTAATGTTTCGTCAACCGAACCCGCCAGAACCAAATGTGGTGCCAGATCATCCGGACTCGCAATCACAGCAGACCCCACTAGAGGATGCCATGCCAACCGTCAGACTGGCAAGTCCTCCCTCTGCTATCGGCAAATCTGCCGTACCCACTGATGGTAGCAGCAGCCCTGAGAGCCCCAGCATGCCAGTGCTACCCAGACTCACTAGAAGCGTAGCTAGAAGACAGTGCACTACACCAGCGGTAGCAAGCATAGCAGGCCCTGTTAGGCCAATAGCAACCCCTGCACTGCGGAGGTCTACACGTAGCACCAAGAATCAAACTCCACTTCACTACAAAACTTGGAGATATTAACGAAAGTTGCTATTTGGTTGAAAATGTTTGTGTAAATATCTTTGTTACAGGTTTAAAAATGGACAATGGAGTAATGGACAGTGAATTGCTCCAAAACTTTCAAAAGGGACCCTGTTGTGAAATTGGATTTTGGGCTCCCCCGGTGGCCACTGGTGGAATTGAACTTGTGTGCATCATCCCCTCTGTTCACCTGTTCCCATCAGGATGTGGGAGTCGCTATTTAACCTTGCTCCTCTGTCACTTCCATGCCGGTCAACATTGTAATCCGAAGCCTTTCTGTGCATGTTCCTGCTTCTAGACAACTCCCAGCTAAGTGGACTTTTGTCCTTGTTTGTTTTTTGCATTTTGTTCCAGTTCACAGCTGCAGTTTCGTTTCTGTGTCTGGAAAGCTCTTGTGATCTGAAATTGCCACTCTGATGTTATGAGTTAATACTAGAGTCTTAAAGTAATTTCAGGATGTGTTTTGATAGGGTTTTCAGCTGACCATGAAAGTGCCCTTTCTGTCTTCCTGCTATCTAGTAAGCGGACCTCGATTGTGCTAAACCTATTTTCATACTACGTTTGTCATTTTCATCTAAAATCACCGCCAATATATGTGGGGGCCTCTGTCTGCCTTTCGGGGAAATTTCTCTAGAGGTGAGCCAGGACTGTATTTTCCTCTGCCAGGATTAGTTAGTCCTCCGGCCGGCGCTGGGCGTCTAGGGATAAAACGCAGGCTACGCTACCCGGCTACTGTTAGTTGTGCGGCAGGTTTAGTTCATGGTCAGTTTAGTTTCCATCCTTCCAAGAGCTAGTTCGTATGTTTGCTGGGCTATGTTCTCTTGCCATTGAGAACCATAACAGTTTGACCGGCCGGCAAAGGGTTAAATTAATTGGCAGAGAAAGGAGAGAAAAAAGAAGTCTGCTGAAGATTTTTTTTTTTTTTTTTTCCCTTCAGTTCTGAGTGTGCTTCCAATTGAATCACTTGCAAGTCTGCCTATATTGCAGCCTTCCTCTCTCTCTCTCCTTCTAATCCTGGAATGGCTCTGTGTTCACCTGTTTAAAATGGATATTCAGAGTTTAGCTGCAGGTTTGAATAATCTCACCACGAAAGTTCAAAATTTACAAGACTGTGTTGTTCATATTCCTATATCTGAACCTAGAATTCCTTTGCCTGAATTTTTCTCGGGGAATAGATCTTGCTTTCAAAATTTCAAAAATAATTGCAAGTTGTTTTTGTCCCTGAAATCTCGCTCTGCTGGAGATCCTGCTCAGCAGGTCAGGATTGTGATTTCTTTGCTCCGGGGCGACCCTCAAGATTGGGCTTTTGCATTGGCTCCAGGGGATCCTGCGTTGCTCAATGTGGATGCGTTTTTTCTGGCCTTGGGGTTGCTTTATGAGGAACCTCATTTAGAGCTTCAGGCGGAAAAAGCCTTGATGTCCCTATCTCAGGGGCAAGATGAAGTTGAAATATATTGCCAAAAATTCCGTAAATGGTCTGTGCTTACTCAGTGGAATGAGTGCGCCCTGGCGGCGAATTTCAGAGAGGGTCTCTCTGATGCCATTAAGGATGTTATGGTGGGGTTCCCTGTGCCTGCGGGTCTGAATGAGTCCATGACAATGGCTATCCAGATCGATAGACGTCTGCGGGAGCGCAAACCTGTGCACCAGTTGGCGGTGTCTACTGAGAAGACGCCAGAGAATATGCAATGTGATAGAATTCTGTCCAGAAGCGAACGGCAGAATTTTAGACAAAAAAATGGGTTGTGCTTTTATTGTGGTGATTCAACTCATGTTATATCAGCATGCTCTAAGCGTACTAAGAAGCTTGATAAGTCAGTTTCAATTGGCACTTTTCAGTCTAAGTTTATTCTATCTGTGACCCTGATTTGTTCTTTATCATCTATTACCGCGGACGCCTATGTCGACTCTGGCGCCGCTTTGAGTCTTATGGATTGGTCCTTTGCCAAACGCTGTGGGTATGATTTAGAGCCTCTTGAAACTCCTATACCTCTGAAGGGGATTGACTCCACCCCATTGGCTAGTAATAAACCACAATACTGGACACAAGTAACTATGCGGATTAATCCGGATCATCAGGAGATTATTCGCTTTCTTGTGCTGTATAATCTACATGATGTGTTGGTGCTTGGATTGCCATGGCTGCAATCTCATAACCCAGTCCTCGACTGGAAAGCTATGTCTGTGTTAAGCTGGGGATGTAAGGGGATGCATGGGGACGTACCTTTGGTTTCCATTTCATCATCTATTCCCTCTGAGATTCCTGAATTCTTGTCTGACTATCGTGATGTTTTTGAAGAACCTAAGCTTGGTTCATTACCTCCGCACCGGGAGTGCGATTGTGCCATAGATTTGATTCCGGGTAGTAAATACCCTAAGGGTCGTTTATTTAATCTGTCTGTGCCTGAACATGCTGCTATGCGAGAATATATAAAGGAGTCCTTGGAAAAGGGACATATTCGTCCTTCGTCACCTCCCTTAGGAGCCGGTTTTTTCTTTGTGTCTAAGAAAGATGGCTCTTTGAGGCCGTGTATTGATTATCGGCTTTTGAATAAAATCACGGTTAAATATCAATATCCGTTGCCACTGCTGACTGATTTGTTTGCTCGCATAAAGGGGGCCAAGTGGTTCTCTAAGATAGATCTCCGGGGGGCGTATAATTTGGTGCGAATTAAGCAGGGGGATGAGTGGAAAACCGCATTTAATACGCCCGAGGGCCACTTTGAGTATTTGGTGATGCCTTTTGGCCTTTCAAATGCCCCTTCAGTCTTTCAGTCCTTTATGCATGACATTTTCCGTGATTATTTGGATAAATTTATGATTGTGTATCTGGATGATATTCTGATTTTTTCGGATGACTGGGACTCTCATGTCCAGCAGGTCAGGAGGGTTTTTCAGGTTTTGCGGTCGAATTCCTTGTGTGTGAAGGGTTCTAAGTGCGTTTTTGGGGTGCAAAAGATTTCCTTCTTGGGATACATTTTTTCCCCCTCTTCCATCGAGATGGATCCTGTCAAGGTTCAGGCTATTTGTGATTGGACGCAACCCTCTTCTCTTAAGAGTCTTCAGAAATTTTTGGGCTTTGCTAACTTTTATCGTCGATTTATTGCTGGTTTTTCTGATGTTGTTAAACCATTGACTGATTTGACTAAGAAGGGTGCTGATGTTGCTGATTGGTCCCCTGCTGCTGTGGAGGCCTTTCGGGAGCTTAAGCGCCGCTTTTCTTCCGCCCCTGTGTTGCGTCAGCCTGATGTTGCTCTTCCTTTTCAGGTTGAGGTCGACGCTTCTGAAATCGGAGCTGGGGCGGTTTTGTCGCAGAGAAGTTCCGACTGCTCCGTGATGAAACCTTGTGCTTTTTTTTCTCGTAAATTTTCGCCCGCCAAGCGGAATTATGATATTGGGAATCGGGAGCTTTTGGCCATGAAGTGGGCTTTTGAGGAGTGGCGTCATTGGCTTGAGGGGGCTAGACATCAGGTGGTGGTATTGACCGACCACAAAAATTTAATTTATCTTGAGTCCGCCAGACGCCTGAATCCTAGACAGGCGCGCTGGTCGTTGTTTTTCTCTCGGTTTAATTTTGTGGTGTCATACCTACCGGGTTCTAAGAATGTTAAGGCGGATGCCCTTTCTAGGAGTTTTGAGCCTGACTCCCCTGGTAATTCTGAACCTACAGGTATCCTTAAGGATGGAGTGATATTGTCTGCCGTTTCTCCAGACCTGCGGCGGGCCTTGCAGGAGTTTCAGGCGGATAGACCTGATCGTTGCCCACCTGGTAGACTGTTTGTTCCTGATGATTGGACCAGTAAAGTCATTTCTGAGGTTCATTCTTCTGCGTTGGCAGGTCATCCTGGAATCTTTGGTACCAGGGATTTGGTGGCAAGGTCCTTCTGGTGGCCTTCCCTGTCACGAGATGTACGAGGCTTTGTGCAGTCTTGTGACGTTTGTGCTCGGGCCAAGCCTTGTTGTTCTCGGGCTAGTGGATTGTTGTTGCCCTTGCCTATCCCGAAGAGGCCTTGGACGCACATCTCGATGGATTTTATTTCAGATCTTCCTGTTTCTCAGAAGATGTCTGTCATCTGGGTGGTGTGCGACCGTTTCTCTAAGATGGTCCATTTGGTTCCCCTGCCTAAGTTGCCCTCTTCTTCCGAGTTGGTTCCTCTGTTTTTTCAAAATGTGGTTCGTTTGCATGGTATTCCGGAGAATATCGTTTCTGACAGAGGAACCCAATTCGTGTCTAGATTTTGGCGGGCATTCTGTGCTAGGATGGGCATAGATTTGTCTTTCTCGTCTGCTTTCCATCCTCAGACTAATGGCCAGACCGAGCGGACGAATCAGACCTTGGAGACATATTTGAGGTGTTTTGTGTCTGCAGATCAGGATGATTGGGTTGCTTTTTTGCCTTTAGCGGAGTTTGCCCTCAATAATCGGGCCAGCTCTGCCACCTTGGTGTCTCCTTTTTTCTGTAATTTGGGGTTTCATCCTCGATTTTCCTCCGGTCAGGTGGAATCTTCGGATTGTCCTGGAGTGGATGCTGTGGTGGAGAGGTTGCATCAGATTTGGGGGCAGGTGGTGGACAATTTGAAGTTGTCCCAGGAGAAGACTCAGCTTTTTGCCAACTGCCGGCGTCGGGTTGGTCCTCGGCTTTGTGTCGGGGACTTGGTGTGGTTGTCTTCTCGTTTTGTCCCTATGAGGGTTTCTTCTCCTAAGTTTAAGCCTCGGTTCATCGGCCCGTACAAGATATTGGAGATTCTTAACCCTGTGTCCTTCCGTTTGGACCTCCCTGCATCTTTTTCTATTCATAATGTTTTTCATCGGTCATTATTGCGCAGGTATGAGGTACCGGTTGTGCCTTCCGTTGAGCCTCCTGCTCCGGTGTTGGTTGAGGGCGAGTTGGAGTACGTTGTGGAAAAAATCTTGGACTCCCGTATTTCCAGACGGAAACTCCAGTATCTGGTCAAATGGAAGGGATACGGTCAGGAGGATAATTCTTGGGTGACTGCCTCTGATGTTCATGCCTCCGATCTGGTCCGTGCCTTTCATAGGGCTCATCCTGATCGCCCTGGTGGTTCTGGTAAGGGTTCGGTGCCCCCTCCTTGAGGGGGGGGTACTGTTGTGAAATTGGATTTTGGGCTCCCCCGGTGGCCACTGGTGGAATTGAACTTGTGTGCATCATCCCCTCTGTTCACCTGTTCCCATCAGGATGTGGGAGTCGCTATTTAACCTTGCTCCTCTGTCACTTCCATGCCGGTCAACATTGTAATCCGAAGCCTTTCTGTGCATGTTCCTGCTTCTAGACAACTCCCAGCTAAGTGGACTTTTGTCCTTGTTTGTTTTTTGCATTTTGTTCCAGTTCACAGCTGCAGTTTCGTTTCTGTGTCTGGAAAGCTCTTGTGATCTGAAATTGCCACTCTGATGTTATGAGTTAATACTAGAGTCTTAAAGTAATTTCAGGATGTGTTTTGATAGGGTTTTCAGCTGACCATGAAAGTGCCCTTTCTGTCTTCCTGCTATCTAGTAAGCGGACCTCGATTGTGCTAAACCTATTTTCATACTACGTTTGTCATTTTCATCTAAAATCACCGCCAATATATGTGGGGGCCTCTGTCTGCCTTTCGGGGAAATTTCTCTAGAGGTGAGCCAGGACTGTATTTTCCTCTGCCAGGATTAGTTAGTCCTCCGGCCGGCGCTGGGCGTCTAGGGATAAAACGCAGGCTACGCTACCCGGCTACTGTTAGTTGTGCGGCAGGTTTAGTTCATGGTCAGTTTAGTTTCCATCCTTCCAAGAGCTAGTTCGTATGTTTGCTGGGCTATGTTCTCTTGCCATTGAGAACCATAACAGGACCCCTTTGTTTACCCGGGGTCCCTGCTGTTTCAAAGTTACAACCACTGAACTGGGAGTCATAGACTGTGCATGACCAAAACTTTCGCAACGTTCAAGTGTCCTCACCTCCCATAAAGGGAAGCACTGTTATATTTACTTGTTCATAGCATTTACTTGTTTATTGCATTTCAAAACTCTGGATGTCTTTTGCTAACATGTATTGTTGTTCTTCTTTCCCAGTCCGGGAGTACTGGATTTAACCGGGGGGGAGTGCAGCGCCCCAGAGTCCTGGTCGTTGCAGTACTGTCGCTCCACCACTAAGGGGAGTGATGGTATGTCTGATGGCACTAAAAGAGTTCACCTGACCAGGTATCACAGTCACACATTACACTTCACACTCCGGCCGCCAGGGGGAGCAAAAGGCCCTATCTACTAGGCCACTCCTCACACTTGGGTAAAACTGGGGGTTGGATAGGAAGTTAGAGAGAAAAGTAGCTGGGAAGAGCTCGAGAGAGGACCTGTCAGGGGTGGGATCCTGACAGAGGCCTAGAAAAGGACAGGTCGTTACGGAGCCGTGCCTGTGCCTTATAGCAGCAGACTCCTAAGAAAGGACACGAAGCAAAGCGTATTGTGGAGAAGTGAGAAACGGGATCACAGCACAAAGGAGATAGAACCAGAAGGAGTCGTGCCTCAAGATCAGCATCATCCTTCTGAGGCGCGTAGCCGGCGGCCGGAACGCCGAGAAAGTAAGAGACTCCACGCATTACTTTGAACTACGGCCGGGCAGTTAACTTTAGGTTGGCTGTCTCACCTTTACACCTAATGAAGACAACGGAGGCAATTGTGGGAGAGGGGCGTCTCTAGGGTCCCTATAAAATAGCTCCAGGCCTACCCCATCATACGGGTGTATCCTATCCATATCATCTGGGGGACGGAGAGAAAGAACAGAAACATACACGACAGTTGTGAGGACTATCCCGTGGTGCTCAGCAGGGAGATACTACAACACACAGGCGCTGGTAGGAAGGACACTGATTTCCACCTGTAAAGGGAACTCTGGATGTGTCTTCGGACCGGCCGGTCTCAGCCAGCCCTGTTAGCAGTGCTCTGGATTGCGGATGCCGAAGCCTTCAGTAAAGAGGTAAAGAGACTGCAACCCTGTGTCCTCGTTATTTACTGCGATCCACACCGTCACCTACACTTTTTATTGGGCGCCCCTTAGCAGGACCACGGACCGGGTCAGGCCACCGTGACATCCTCAGAACCGACAGACCCGGTACCGAGTACCCCGCCGTCCTGCGTCTGGGGGCCGCTCCACTAGCTATGTGGAGCAGTGCAGATACCGTGCTGTTGAACCAGTTTCTGTTATCTTCACCCCTCCACGATGGATTCTAAAGCAGCAGACAGTTAGATGGTGGACATTTATGTCTCTTGTGTAAATGAGCTTCAAGCCATTAGCCAAAGTTTAGTGCAAATGGCACACGCCCCTCCCTTCCACCCAGGCTCCAGTCCAATGCTTCACATAATTTTGCGGAAAGTTGGACAGGGCAGAAGCTCCTTCACTGAAAATGCAGAAGTGGAATTGGCCATCTCAGATTTCCAAAGATATCACAGGGCGGCAAGACTTTCTTGTAGTACACGTCATTAGTTCCACCATTCTCTGGACCCAAGAATCTGACTTCTCTATATTTCACCTCACAGATTTTGGGGGTATACAAGCTGTTAATTTACCCCCAGTGTATATCTCCATGTTCAGTGCTATATTAATAGGGTTTTAGACAACTCATTCAGATCTCAAACTTTACAGTGGGGTTATCGCTTTGCCTATTATCATCATTCTCCAGGGAGTTGTCTGAGGGGTTTGGTTGCAGCATGCACGCCTATCTAGTTGCATATCTAACTTAAAGGGGGTTGTCTAGTTTTGTGGCTCAAGTCTGCAGTCAATCTATGTGACTGCAGATTTGCAAATCCACAGTGTGCGCTGTGAGAATTCTCTGCTGCATACTTCTGCCCACTATCCGACTAGATGTGTTTCGACCTTGCTTTCTTCATTTGCAGTGAGTGAGGCTGCACACATCTGGTTGCCACGTACCCACGTGTATGCAAATTGCATAATTGTGGTCACTGGCCAGTCAGCTCCTGGCACTGACACCGGAGAATCCTGATATCTTGCACTGTGTGCGCTGTGAGGATCCACAAATCTGTAGTTACAGTCATGGAGTGACTGCAAACTTGAACCCTGAGCATGCACAACCCCTTTATGGCTGACTTCTGACATTTTGACAGATCCCACTTCTTTTGACTCTTTTTGCTTTCAATCATCTCCTCCTAATCATCTTGTGCCAATTTTTTACTTAATGTCGCATGACGAAGCGGGGACGATTTCCACAGCGCTGTTTATTCATTCTTAGGAAACATATTTGGGTCAATCCTTTGACTCTGATATCTAGTTGAAGGCTTTTACATTTACTCTAAATCTCTAGTATCTTGTAGATTACAAGAAAAAAACTACAAATTGTTATCCAGGTCGTACAGAATCTACCCAAATTGTTCTGAGATGTGTTGTGAGGAGAAGGTGGGTACACACTGTAGTGGGGCAGTTATGAGGCAGTGACCAGTAAAGTTGTAAACAAATGTCTTTATTGTCCAAAACTCAGAAATGAAAAGCATTCGGGGGTGTCAAAACAGTCCATATGCAAGACCTGTTGCCGTGGGCGACTGCTCCACCGTGTCACGCTGAGGGGGCGCCAGACGTTTGCTTCCCTTGGCTCTGTGTTGACTTCACACACAAGCCAGATGTTGCAGAGCCACCTGCTCTGCAACTTTCAAATCAACACTGACCCACCCAACCTTTGCTGCAGGGTTTTTAAATGAGATCTGTGGCCTTGAGCCACTTGGAAGACCCGGCTGGAGGGGCTGAACCGCCCCACTGCCATCCTGTAGTTTACTACAAAAATAAAAGCCCATGCCAGGTTTTCTTAAATCTGCCTTGGGCAAATAGCTTGTAAAAAGGCCAAACTTACTTTTATTTTGCACTGCAATCACAGCTATGCCTGTGACTGCAATGCACTCCAGAGGCCTCAATACGCTTCTATGCTGGGGGATACATACCACCCCTCGCATATAATTCCCCTCACTACCTCACACCACCTACATATGTGGTGGTCATGTAAAATCATTACTCGATTTTGCAGTAAACTGAGCCATCTCTATAACAAGGTCTTGGGTGCATCTACAAGTTGGACCAATGTCCTGGATCTGCCTTCTATGTCTAAGACATTCTTTGTTTATTTTTTCAGGCTGTTAAATTTGTAATCCCAAACACTGACAATCTTGAGTGTCCACCTCGTTGATGTAATTGGTTTTCCGAGCTTTCAAATATCCATGTGATCGAGGAGTTCTTTACATATGTTAGAGAGCGGCGGACTTATTTTCAATCCCCTTTAATAGAACAATTGATTATTGGGGATACTAGTGGTGGGAAATACAGTAATCACAAAATATGCACAGCTGATCCATGTTGCTCATCGGCCGACCCCTTTAAATTGCAAAATAAACATTTTACTTTTCTGCATATTCTCTGCACAGAACATTTCTCTAGATTAAATTCTTATAAAATGAATTATACACATTTGCTAACATTAGGCACTATTACACCTTTGATGCATTTATTTTATGTTTGTGAAGATCTGCTGAATGTATTCCCTCTCAAATAAATCCTCTAGGTTACTTAGTCAAATGGAACTTTTTAAAAAATTCCATTTCTTCTGAAAGCATCAAGCCAGAGAATGAGCTCATATTAATAAGTTTAAAAGTTAAGGTCAAAAAGTCTATTGGTAGGTTTATTCCCATCTATCATTTTATTCTGTATAACCAATAACTACTTCACAATATAACAATCTTGGTTTATTAGTCACCTAAATAAAATGGGAATGGTTATTGATATCAACTTCCTGTTTGTGGCACATTAGTATATGGGAAGGGGGAAACTTTTCAAGATGGGTGGTGACAATGGCGGCCATTTTGAAGTCGGCCATTTTGGATCCAACTTTTTTTTTCAATGGGAAGAGGGTCATGTGACACATCAAACTTATTGAGAATTTCACAAGAAAAACTATGGTGTGGTTGGTCTTAATGTAACATTATTCTTTCATGAGTTATTTACAAGTTTATGACCTCTTATATAATGTGTTCAAAGTGCTGCCCATTGTATTGCATTGTAAATGAAACCCTCCTCTCCCACTCTTGACACACTGATAGCAACACCGCAGAAGAAATGCAGACAGCTGTGAACTGTTATTAATAGGCTGGGAAGCTTGATGGATATTGGCCCAGAATAATAACCCTAGCTCACATTTGTCTGCTTTCCCTTAGCTGGTTATTAAAAAAGGAGGGACCCCTAGTCATTTTTTTTAATGAATTATTTATTTAATAAGTAAAATAAGGCAAACACCACAATAAAGGCAATGAAGAATGCTAGTTTATTAGATGTAGAGTGTTATGATCCGGTGACCTTGGAGCCGCATAAGAGACTTTCTCAGGAGTAGGTGGTACCTGTACTGACCGCAAACCCTAAACTAACACCGCAACTAGAAGTAGCTGTGGGATGTACCTAACACGTCCTAGACACCTCGACACAGCCGGAGGACTAAATACCCCTATAGATGGAAATGGGAATTCTATCTTGCCTCAGAGCAGAACCCCAGAGGATAGGCAGCCCCCCACAAATATTGACTGTGAGTATAAGAGGAAAAACACACGCAGGCAGAAAAACAGGATTTAGCAAAAGAGGCACTTCTAGCTAAACAGAAAAGGATAGGACAGAATTCTAAGCGGTCAGTATTAAAATCCTAAAAATATCCACAGCAGATAATACAAATATACTACATCTAACTAAAGACATAGGAAGTATATCTGTATCTCCTGAGAATCCAGCATGACTGAAAAATCCAAACAAAGTCTAAGCTGGACAAAAACACAATGAATTGCACTGAATTGCAAAGCACACTGCATGTGTGCACAGAGACAAAAAACCAGACACTTATCTTAGCTGAATTGGCAGCAGGGCATGAGGAGCCAGAGAGAGATGCAATCCCTCCAAGTACAATGGACAACTGGCATTGACTCATGGATCCTGCACACCTAAATACCTAATAGAGCTGCAATCAGCAGAAACACCTGCCCAGGATTACAACCCCAAGACAACTGCACTACCACCAACAACCACCGGAGGACCGGAGGGAGCCCAAGAGCAGAATTCACAACAGTAGAGGACTTGTGACATTAAATATCTACAGGACATCCATTCTATTTATTCTTTCTATTCTATATATATCTGTATATAAGATTGCTTTATTAGTTTGTAAACTAAGTTTAAATGACAGAATTACAGTATGTAAAAGCTGATGCTAAAAACGTATTGCATACGGATGTCATACGGATGCTAGGTGAGAAAAATTGCATTGTACTCGCATGACACTCATCTGACTTTTCTGGATCAACATTGGAGCGATGTTTTTTATGCAGATGAGAGCAAGCCTTAAGGCCACATTCAATATTTTGGCAGTATTATACCTCAGTATTTGTCAGGCAAAATCAGGAGAGTAAGAATCAGAAGAAAGGTATAATAGAAACTCGTCACCACTTCCGTATTTTTCACCCACTCCTGGTTTTGGGTTACAAATACTGATGAAAAAACATGTGAATATGGCCTAAGACCAAAAAACTTACAAGATCAATTCACAAGATTTCCTTTTGGCTTCATGCCATTGACTGTGGCGGCTTCATACAATACTGGTTCTGTTCGGCTCTACACTGTATGAGATACTGAATGTTTGTGTAATGGAGCTACTGCACTCTGCTGATGATTTGGTGAGGATGATAAACTTGCATTTCGGAACACCAAGAGAAGTGTTTATACAATGTATATGGGCCAAATAATGATAATTAATCACTTTATAAAGTGTGCAGCCAGCAACTAGGAATAGCAGCTGTCATAGTACACAATATTAGTGTGGAGGTCCTTACCACACTGCTAAGTCACCCGGAAGCCAAGAATAGTGTATTGGGCAAAATGATTACCCCTAAAAATAAAGATAACACATTAGTCCAGTGTCTTGAGCTTTCACATACAAGGAGGATGAATAATTCTGAGAGAAGAGCATTGTCATGGGGTTACCACAACAGAGAGGAGCCAGAAGACCGCAGTGCCTGATTGTTGAAAAGAAGCACTTCTCCTTCTTTTTAAATGGTGTTAATTTCTTTTGGCAGAACAGGAGTTAATCAGCCATGTTGGGAGCTCTGGGAGTCTGAGCTTTCAGCTGAGCTCGGTTAGCCACTCCTATCCCTTATATAATCTGGGTCCTGATTGAAACACATCATCAGAGCTAGCTTATGCTGCATGGCTTGGAGGAGAGTTGCTTGTTAGTTATATGAGAAGGAGTTTGTTGGATTTGGGTTTGTAAGTGTGATAACTCCCTTGCCTCCTCTTACCTTGGTTTTTCCACATCATCCACTCCCCGGTGCATTCCTCTGTTATATGTGAGCGAATATTTGTATGCCTGGCATTTTCAGTCGCCCTTGTTCGTGTTGACTTGTTCATCTGGTTGGTGTACTGTGGAGCACGTTTTCTCCCCTCTTCCCTGGGTTGGAGAAGGGTACAGATGGAGGGCGATTTCAGGAGATAAGGCAAGGTATGTGGCCTCGGCATCTTCACCATCAGAAGTAACCTGGGAAATAGGGCGAGATAGGGCACCCCCTAGTGTTATGGACAGGGTAGAAGCCCCTGGTCCCGAGTCACCTGCCAACCGAGTCGTGATAAGCAAACATTAATTTATTGCATGTGTATTATTCATGGTCCTGAATAGAATATAGATTAGAATCTAAATCTCTGTGACTTTTCAGAGAGAGCATAGTTTGAAAAGTCATCTGGGACCATATGCGGAGAAGACTCTCCTTACCACTACCCCTCTGGGTGATTGACAGGTCTCTCCCTATGTATACACATAAGAGAGACCTGTCAATTACCTGTAGCCATGCAGACTTTTCAAATTATGTTTTCTCTAAAATTCCTGGCTGCAATTGCGCACCCAGGCTTTGATTTACTCTGCCCCTGATTCGGGTAACAAGAATTTAGTGACTAGTTCCATATCACAGATATTCGCATAAATTTATTAACTACAGTATTTGTAGATTGTGAGCCTTCACGGGCAGGGTCCTCACTCCTCCTGTACCAGTTATGACTTGTATTGTTTAAGATTATTGTACTTGTTTTTATTATGTATACCCTTCCTCACTTGTAAAGCGCCATGGAATAAATGGCGCTATAACAATAAATAATAATAATAATAATAATAATATTAATAACCCATTAAAATCATTGGTATGGTAGTAAGATGCACCAAATAATATAATTCAAAAGAGTGGAAAAAAGGGGTATAGATTATGCCTGCTGAAGGCAAAAAGCCATGCTTATTGGCGACAGTACAAGATGAGAAGACACTACATTATTATTTCCCCACAGTCATGTGACCAAATAAAGAAGTGACTATTGGTATCAGTGTGCAGATTGAGAAATTAAAGGGGTTGTCCAGTATTAATCTACAAGTCTGTAGTCACTGAGTGACTGCATACTTGTGAACACTCAGTTCGCGATCTCTGCGTGAAGTGAGGATTCTCCGGGGTCAGTGCCGATACGTATACATACACCTAACCACATTCAGAATAGATGGGCATGGTCTCACTCAATGCAAGTGAGCGAGGCGTGAAACAGTCTAGACAAAATGTGGCTGAGAGTATGCATATCGCACACTTGCGAACACATGACTGTTTGGGCTGGAGGATCCTCACAGCACCCAGTCTGCATTCACATAAAGTGACTGAAAACTTGTAGCTTGAATAAGGACAACCCTTTTAATGCGTAATATTCAAACTGTGTTTGAGGGCACAATTGCGCTCATATAATTCTACCCCAATTAATATGAATGGGTATATTTAATTCCAGCCCAATTGGTGGAGTACATGGAGCGTTTATCATCCTAGAAAAGATAGTTGAGGCTATTTCTTATTCAAGTACTGTCGACCCCACATACTATTATAGATCATATTTAGTTCCAGCCCTGTCAGTGAGAAACATAGATAGCATTTGGTTTTGACAAGGACTGCTGAGTTAGGCACCCCTATGGTGAACATTTGGTCACCTTATCCTGTCGGGGTACCATAAATACTATGTCTTAATGAAGAATCATAGAATGTTAGAGTTGGAAAGGACTTCCACGGTCATCGTGGAGCGCCCCCACACCGCCGCAGGGCCGAGGGGTACCCGGAGCCGGGCCTCTGGGATCTCAGTCCTGGGGTTGTCACGGTGGCTAGACCCGGTCCGTGGCCCTGTCTGTCAGTGGGGGACGTCCGTTGCAAATAGGTGCTGTTAACGGTGGTATAGCGGTGCCGTTGTGGGGTGCAGGTCGCAGTAAATAACGAGGACACCAGGTTGCAGTCTCTTTACCTCTTTACTGAAGATGTGGGAGACCTCAGTCCAGAGCGCTGTTAACTGGGTTTTCAGAGACCGGCCGGTCCAACGACACATCAGGAGCTCTCTGTACAGGTGGGAATCAGTATCTACCTTCTAGCGCTGTGTGTTGTAGTTCTTCCCTGCTGAGCTCCCGGGATAGTCCTCACAACTGTTTCTTTCTGTCTCTACTGTTCCTTCTCCATCCTCCAGTTGATATGGTAGGACGCACCCGTATGACGGGGTAGGCCTGGAGTTCTTCCGGGACCCTAGAGTCGCCCCTCTCCCACAACTGCCTCCGTTGTCTGCTTAGGTGTTAAGTGAGACAGCCAACCTGTAGTTAGCTGCCCTGCCGTGGTTTGCAATGTACTTAAAGTCTCTTACTTGCTCGGCGTTCCGGCCACCGACTGTTTGCGCCTCAGAAGGATGTTGCCTCGGTCTAACAGCAAGACCCCTTCTGGTATTTCTCCTTTTCTGTATTCCCGTTGTTTACTGGTCAGTTCTGTTCTGAGGAGTCTGCCAGGATCCCATCCCTGACAGGTCCTCTCACTAGCTCTTCCCAGCTACTTCTCCCTGTCTTCCTGTCCAACCCCCAGTTTTACCAGAGTTGTGAGGAGTGGCCTACTAGATAGGACCACCCCCCCTGGTGGCCGGAGTGTGAAGTGTGGTGTGAGTGTACCTGATCAGAGAAACTCCCTAGTGCAATCAGACGCACCATAGCTCCCCGTAGTGGCGGAGCCACAGCACTGCAACAACCAGGACTCTGGGGTGCTGCACTCCCCCCCGGTTAAATCCAGTACTCCGGGACTGGGAAAACAAGAACAATAATACATGTTAACAGGAAACACACAAATTTTTGAAATAGCATAACAATTGAACATAACAGAGCTTCCCTTTACGGGAGGTGAGGATTCTTGAACGTTGCGAAAGTTTGGTCATGCACAGTTTATGACTCTCAGTTCAGTGGTTGAAACAGCGGGGACCCCGGGTAAACAAAGGGGCCCCCCTTGTGGAAGTTTTTTTGAGCAATTCACCGTCCATTACTCTAGTGTCCATTTAAAAACCTGTAACAAAAGGATATGCATACAAACATTTTCAATTGCGTAGCAGCCCTATCAATACCTCCAAGTTTTGTAGCGGAGGGGAGTTTGATTTTGAGTGCTGCGTGTGGACCTTCGCAGCGCAGGGGTTGCTATTGGTCTAACAGGGCCCGCTATGCTTGCTACCGCTGGTGTAGTGTGCTGTTTTCTAACTACACTTCTAGTGAGTCTGGGTAGCACTGGCAGGTTGGGGCTCTCAGAGCTGCTGCTATCAACAGTGGGTACGGCAGGCTCACTGATAACAGAGGGAGGATTTGCCGGTTCAACGGTTGGCATGGCTTCTTCAGGCAAGGCTTGTTGAGGTTGCGGGACCGGATGATCTGGTACCACCATTGTTTCTGGTGGGTCCGGCTGTGGAAACGTTAGAACAGGTACCGCGATGGCCTGATTTATCTGAGTCCAGGACTGGGGAAAGTCACCAAGGACAGTATGGAACATCTTCTCCTTTTCCACCGGCGGGGAGATTTCTGGGGCCGGGCCCCTCTCTTTCAACTTATCGGGGCAGACCTTAAGGTGATCCCTGGATACCGCTGTCGAGGTCTCCCCTCTGTCCTTGCTGATGAGACAGACCTTAGTGTTGTCGAAGTCGGATGGCAAGATGGTATACGGTTCCGCTTCCCATTGGTCATCAAGCTTGTGTAACCTCCTCTTTCGTTTAAGCACTTGCTCACCAGGTGACAGGGGAATCGCAGGAGCGTGTTGATTGTAGTCCCTTTCTTGTTTCTGCCTAGCCTGGGCGAGACTTCTCTCCACACACTCCTGTACTTCGCGGTATCTTCGCTGCCTTTCTGTATCCCAATCTGCCTCCGGCGAGGTATCTTCGGGTACTAGGACCCCCATGTCCAGATCAACGGGTAACCGACTAGACCTTCCTCGCATCAGGTACGCTGGAGTACAGTTGGTGGAACTTACTGGGATGTGGTTGTACATATCCACCAAGTCAGGCAACTTTGTCGGCCACAGGTTCCGTTCCTCCACAGGCAAGGTCTTCAATAAATCGATTACTACCTGGTTCATCTTCTCGCACATCCCGTTGGTTTGGGGGTGGTACGGTGTAGTTCTGATCTTCTTACACCCGTACAACTGGCAGAATTCTTGGAACACTTCCGCTTCGAATGCAGGCCCCTGATCGGTCAGTACTTTCTCTGGGTAGCCATGGGGTCTACAAAAGTGCTGCTGGAAGGCCCTGGCGGCAGTCCTAGCTGTTAGATCCTTGACAGGCACAACCACCAAAAACCTGGAGTAGTGGTCCACGATGGTAAGGGCGTAGATATAGCCCGACCGGCTAGGCGTCAGCTTCACATGATCCAGCGCGACCAGTTCGAGCGGCCGTTTGGTGATGATAGGCCGCAGGGGAGCCCGTTGACTGTCACGGTCCTTCCTTCGCAGACTACACGGACCACACTCTCGACACCACTTCTCAATGGTTCTCTTCATGCCAATCCAATAGAACCTCCCTCGGAGCAGCTTCTCCAGCTTCCTCCATCCAAAGTGTCCGGCTCCATCATGGTAGGCTCCCAGAACCATGGGCGCATCTCGCCTTGGCACCACTATCTGCCACACCAATTCATGAGTACGTGGGTCGATGCTCCTCCTGCACAACTTGCCATCATGGATAAACAGTTTGCTTCTCCCCTTCCACAGCTGTTGAGTTTCTTGTGGATCATCTGGGCCAGGGTGCAACCCAGCCTGCGTCAAGAGTTCCTTCACCTGACGGACCGCGGGGTCACTATCCTGGGTTTCTGCCCATCCGTGGTGGGGCAGGGGATTCAGCGTGGCATCCGGTTGGTTCTTGTGCCTGTTCTTCACATGGTGAGAGTTCTGAGTGGCTTTGGGGCGATGGAAGGCAGGCAGCTCCACCTCTTCAAGTGCCTCCGGGTCTTCTCCCACTTCTGGTAGATTGGGCATTCGGGACAGAGCATCGGCATTGGCATTCTGGTGTCCTGCCCGATATTTGATGGTGAAATCATAGTTGGACAGCCGGGCCATCCACCGCTGTTCCAAAGCCCCGAGTTTGGCAGTACCCAGATGCGTTAGCGGATTGTTGTCCGTGAAGACGGTGAATTTCGCGGAGGCCAGGTAGTGCTTAAACCTCTCTGTCACTGCCCAGACGAGGGCCAGGAATTCCAGCTTAAAGGAACTATAGTTGTCAGGGTTCCTTTCCGTGGGACGGAGTTTCCTGCTGGCGTAAGCGATCACCCTTTCTTTGCCGTTCTGAACCTGGGACAGCACGGCTCCTAATCCCACATTACTGGCATCTGTGTACAGCACAAACGGTTGATCGTATTCGGGGTAAGCCAGTATCTCTTCTCCCGTCAGTGCCGACTTCAAACAGGTGAAGGATTCCTCCAGCTCTTCGTTCCAGTCAAAGGGGGTTTTCCTCCCCTTGGTCTTCTTTGGTTGGCCCACCAGCAGATTTTGCAAGGGTGCGGCCTTCTTGGTGAAATCCTTAATGAATCTCCGATAGTAACCTACCAACCCGAGGAACTGCCGGACTTCGTGGAGGTCACTAGGCTTTGGCCAGTCCTTGATCACTGTGACCTTGTCGGGGTCTGGGGCCACTCCTTCAGCGCTCACCACATGGCCCAGGTACTGCACTTTAGGTTTGAGCAGATGACACTTGGACGGTTTCACCTTTAAGCCGAATTTGGACAGGGCTTCGAACACCTCGGCCAGGTGCTTCAGATGGTCTTCGTAGGTCTTAGAGAAGACAATGACATCATCCAAATACAGCAGCACAGTTTCAAAGTTCATGTGTCCTAGGCAGCACTCCATCATCCTCTGGAACGTTCCTGGAGCATTGCACAGTCCGAAGGGCATGTAGTTGAACTCGCAGAGACCCATTGGTGTCGTGAAGGCCGTCTTCTCCTTGTCCGCCTCCGCTACAGGAACCTGCCAGTACCCACTGGTGAGATCTAAGGTAGAGAAGTAGTTAGCAGATTTTAAAGCAGCCAGAGATTCCTCTATCCTGGGCAGTGGGTATGCGTCCTTATGTGTAATGCGATTCAACTGCCTGTAATCAACACACATCCTCATTGTACCATCTTTCTTTTTAACGAGGACTAACGGAGCTGCCCAAGGGCTACAGCTGTCTCTCACCACCCCAGCCTCCTTCATTTCCCGCAACATGTCCTTGGCACACTGGTAATGAGCTGGGGGTACAGGGCGATATCTCTCTTTTATGGGTCGATGATCTCCCGTGGGGATGTGATGTTGGATCCCTTTCACCTGCCCAAAATCTGAGGGGTGTTTGCTGAATACCTGCTCGTACTCGTGTACCACCCTGTAAGCCCCCTGTATTTGATGAGACGGGGTGGAGTCAGTGCCCACATGCAGTTCCCGACACCAGTCTTTCGAGTGCTCTGCAGAACCTTTGTTCTCCGCCACGTTTGACGGGACCAAGGGTTCAGGTGTCTGTATTACACTATTATTGACAGTGAACAATTTGGCGAGCGTGGTATACTTGGTTAGGTGGACCTCTTCCTCCCCACAATTGAGGACACGTACGGGCACTCTCCCCTGTCGGACGTCAACCACCCCCCGGGCTGTCAGAACAGTAGGCCTATTGTCTGAATATACAGGTTCCACCAAGGCCTGGTAGTCCTTACCCCTGAGGCCTATGGCTGCTCGACACCATATTAACATTTCACTCTTGGGAGGTATCGCGATGGGGTTTGAATCACTTACAGTGACACGACCAATCTCACCACCAGTCAGCTCTACCTGCTGTCTCTGCATCAGAGCTCTGATTTCCTTCTGCAGGGCACGTTGCTCACTGTGGCCAGCGTTTTCTGCCACCTGTTGCAACAAAACAATCACTTCTGCAAGACAATTTTCTATAACATTAGTACCAAGAGTCATCATGGGATTACATTCTCGACGATCAATATCTACAATCACAATCCCTTGGGCTTTCAATTCCACCCGCCCCACTTTGATGGTGACCTCCTTATACCCCACTTGTGGCAACGGCTGACCATTACTGGCGATTATGGTGAAATCATCGTCAGGGCCACGAGTAATATCAGCGTCCTCCCAATACCGTTTGTAGAGCACGTAAGGTATAGTCGTCACCTGAGAACCGGTGTCCAGCAAAGCATTCAAGGGGATTCCATCAATCACTACAGGGAGAACTGGTCGTCCTCCAATATACTTGGTTCTCCAATGCTGCGGGCCTGACCGTCCTACTCCTGGGGGTTGGCCCTTTGCCCCAGGGGTTACTCGTTTAAAGGACAGTACCTTGCAAGATGGCCCACCTGATGACAGCGGCGGCAGATGGGTCGTCCATCCTGGTGGAAGCGATCGTCGGGCCGGCTCCTGGTCGGCGGAGTCCTCCTCCGTCGCATCCAAGGGACATCCTCCGGGCTGGAAGCCAACTGGATCTTCTCTTTGGGGGCCTCCTGTAGGGACTGCACCGTCCGGGCCAGGGCAGCAACGCTCTTGGTTAGCTCTTGCATCTGGAGACGGAGTCCTGCAGGGGAGTCGTCCTCGAAGCTCTGGGCGTCGGCCTCCGCGGCAACTGGGGTATCCGATGCCACCTCCTGGTGGTAGGTGAGAGCGGGGCGCCTGGGTGGCACTGCGCGGCTGGGCTGCCGCTCCTGCAATGCCTGGATAGCTTTATCTTTAAACTGCGCAAAAGTCAAGTCTGGATTTTGCATGGCCAGGAAGTGCAATTGGCCCCGCTGGTGACTGCACAGGAGCCCCTCGATGAACCGCTCCTTCAGGATTTTATCCTCATCCTGCATGCTGCCGGGGTCACTCTGCTTAATGGCCCGCTTCGCTTCCTGGAGATTAAGGGCATAGTCCCGTAAGCTATCCTGCGACCTCTGTTTGCATCCATAGAAAGTCAGTTTAATCTCTGTGGCAGTGCGAGTATCAAAGGTGGCTTTAAGCTTGGCAAAAATCTGTTGTGCAGTTCCTTTATCCTCAGCGGGCCAGGATTTCACTTCTCTCAGAGCCGCCCCAAAGAGTTGACCGGTTATCATATGGACCTTCTGAGGCTCGGTTAGGGGATAGAACTCGAGTAGGCTGCAGAGCCCTTCTTTAAAGTCAGTGAATGTATGCGCCTCCCCAGAGTATCGTGGGAGCCAGGTCGCTCCGGGCAGGTAGGGCATGGAGAAGGGCATTATGGCTTTTGCGTTAGCGGCGGTGTCCGACTGGCTGATGGGTGCAGCGGGCTCTGCGGCAGCCAGTGGCGGTATTAGGGCCGCGGCTTCGCCCGCTGCGGGGACCGGAGCTGCCCCTGCGTCCGCGGCTGCGACCGCCACCTCCTCTCCTCCCGACTCGGACATGGCCGTCCCTTCCTCCCACTAACCTGCTGGAGGTCGGAGTTCCTCTTCCGGGATTGGCGTCTCACCGCGCTTTCCGTTCCGCGCTTCTTTTGGCCGATCCCGCCCACGTAGCTAAGGCTCCTCCCTCCGCGCGCGGCAATGGCGAATTTTGGCGGTAACTTTCCGCGGCAAGCAGTAGCACACAGTTCTATCAATAAAGTACAGTTCAAGCACGACAAATCACAGTCTCTAGGCACACATGACCTGATTCTTCAGGCTTAAGTAGATCCTGTTCGTGACGCCAAGATTTGGAGCGCCCCCACACCGCCGCAGGGCCGAGGGGTACCCGGAGCCGGGCCTCTGGGATCTCAGTCCTGGGGTTGTCACGGTGGCTAGACCCGGTCCGTGGCCCTGTCTGTCAGTGGGGGACGTCCGTTGCAAATAGGTGCTGTTAACGGTGGTATAGCGGTGCCGTTGTGGGGTGCAGGTCGCGGTAAATAACGAGGACACCAGGTTGCAGTCTCTTTACCTCTTTACTGAAGATGTGGGAGACCTCAGTCCAGAGCGCTGTTAACTGGGTTTTCAGAGACCGGCCGGTCCAACAACACATCAGGAGCTCTCTGTACAGGTGGGAATCAGTATCTACCTTCTAGCGCTGTGTGTTGTAGTTCTTCCCTGCTGAGCTCCCGGGATAGTCCTCACAACTGTTTCTTTCTGTCTCTACTGTTCCTTCTCCGTCCTCCAGTTGATATGGTAGGACGCACCCGTATGACGGGGTAGGCCTGGAGTTCTTCCGGGACCCTAGAGTCGCCCCTCTCCCACAACTGCCTCCGTTGTCTGCTTAGGTGTTAAGTGAGACAGCCAACCTGTAGTTAGCTGCCCTGCCGTGGTTTGCAATGTACTTAAAGTCTCTTACTTGCTCGGCGTTCCGGCCACCGACTGTTTGCGCCTCAGAAGGATGTTGCCTCGGTCTAACAGCAAGACCCCTTCTGGTATTTCTCCTTTTCTGTATTCCCGTTGTTTACTGGTCAGTTCTGCTCTGAGGAGTCTGCCAGGATCCCATCCCTGACAGGTCCTCTCACTAGCTCTTCCCAGCTACTTCTCCCTGTCTTCCTGTCCAACCCCCAGTTTTACCAGAGTTGTGAGGAGTGGCCTACTAGATAGGACCACCCCCCCTGGTGGCCGGAGTGTGAAGTGTGGTGTGAGTGTACCTGATCAGAGAAACTCCCTAGTGCAATCAGACGCACCATAGCTCCCCGTAGTGGCGGAGCCACAGCACTGCAACAACCAGGACTCTGGGGTGCTGCAATCGTGTTCAACCCCATGCTTAATGCAGGATTCACTAAGCCATCTCAGACAGATGTCCGTCCAGCCTCTGTTTGAAGACTTTTATTGAAGGAGAACTCACCACGTCTCATGACAGCCTGTTCCACTCATTGATTACCCTCACAGTCAAAAAGTTTTTTTTAATACCTAATCTGTTTCTTCTTCATTTCAGTTTCAGTCCATTGCTTCTTGTGTTTCCATGTGCAAATGAGAATAAGGATGATCCTCCTACACTGTGACATCACTTCAGATATTTGCAGACAGCTATTAAGTTTCTTCTTAACCTTCCTTTTTGCAAGCGTAACATTCACAGCCGTTCCTGGTAGGACATAGTTTGCTGTCCGCTCACCATCCTGGTCATTCTTCTGTGAACTTTCTCCAGTTTTTGAATGTATTTTTTAAAATGAGGTCCCAGAACTGGACACAGTATTCCAGAAGACGTCTGACCAAGGAGGAGTAGAGGGGGATAATAACTTCATGTGATCTAGACTCTATGCTTCTCCTCATATATCCCAGAATTGTGTTTGCCTTTTTTGCTGCTGCTGCATCACACTGTTGACTCATATGCAGTCTGTGATCTATTAGTATATGTTTTGTTGCTTAATTTTATTCCTCCCATTCTGTCATTTTATTTTTTCTTGCCCAGATGTAGAATCTTACATTTCTCCTTGTTACTTCCTGTCACTGCCCATTGTTCAAGCTTATCGAGATCATTCTGAATCCTTTCTCTGCCTTCTCTAGTGTTGGCTAACCCTTCTAGCTTTGCATCGTCTGCAAATTTGATTAGATGTGCAGCCATTTATTACCATTCTTTGAGTAAGATTACTGAGCTAATTATGAATCCACTTAACCGTAGCCTTGTCAATCTCATATGTGGTCATTTTTTTCAATAAGAATAGTATGAGATACTTTATCAAATTCTTTGCTGCAGTCAAGATATACTATATTTACCGCATTTCCCTGATCCACCCAGTCAGTGATTCCATCATAGAAGGAAATTAGATATGTCTGGCATGACTTGTTTGCTAGAAACCCACGCTGGCTCTGGTTAATTACTGTATTCTTACCCAAGTACTTACATACATGATGTTTAATAATAATTAGGGCCAAAGGAACTCCCAACATAACACATGGAAAATGTGTAGTGGATTAATGTCACAAGGGGACAGTTGAGGTTAGCACCCAATGTCCCAATAAGGACCATAGATTCATCCAATTGTAGGATATTTGAAACCCAGATGGTAATTCCAAAAAGTAAGGTTTAACTTAGTTAATAAAATGTCCTTTTAAGGGCACTATGTTGCTACAGTCAAACCTATGTCTCAACTAGGGCTATAGATCTATTTGGTAACACCACAATCGGTGTACTACATAAACTATGGACAAACATATAACCCCAGCGCATTCTCCTACATATAGGGGGGGCAACACTCCATCAAATGCATAAACATACTGACCATTTGGTCATTAAACCAAATTAAATCAAGAAGTGCCTTGTTTTTTTGTTATTAATTTTTTTTTTTAAACCTTATTTACATTTATTAAAATTACACACAAACAATAAAATAGTACCTCTAAACCAATGACAATTATCTCTAAACAGGTCAGCTGAAGCATGTGTACATAACTACCTATAAGAAACAGTTGGAACTAAACACATTAAAATAGTTGACTGCTCCTAGAGTAATTGCAGACCAGTAGCTGATAATATATGTCTACCAAAATATAGATATTGCATACGGGTATTTCCTTATGGATTTATTTAATCTGTATATCTAAAAGCCACTGCTCCTGAGCACCTCTATTAGATATTCAACTGCTCCTGACGTGATTGCAGCTTAGTTACAACCAGTGTATTCATATATTACTCAGGATATGAAAACATAAGCATTGCCTTCCAGTTAAATAATCTTTAATCCTGTTCGTAACTATGCCACAATATGCTATTTTCCATCCACATCGTATTTAGACATAATCCTAGGGAGCAAAAATAGAGCAAAAAAAGGCGTAACATCCAGGGTGCAGATATTTATCACTTGTAAGAGAAACATGCATATGAGTGGCAATCTCCACTATGCGTGTAAAACACCCTTTAGATTCCAGAGTACACCCCAACAACACCGATCGTATGCAATAAACAGCTTACTGGATCATACAAGCTCCAAACTAATCAATACATATTACCTGGTAAGTACACAGCTCCTCAAGGGTCCCCAGGAAGAAGCTGATGCGAAACGCGTGTCGGGGATGTACAGGTGCAGTGTGTCACTCGGCACTTCACTTGAGGAGCTGTGTACTTACAGGTAATATGTATTGATTAGTTTGGAGCTTGGAACATGTCACCAATTCTGCATTTCTCTCACACTCCTGATTTTGGCTTACAAATACTGAGGTAAAATAGTGACCAAATTCTGAACTTGGCCTTAGACTGATGGGAGGAGTGCTCAGCCCCAAATGGATTCCCTAGCAAACAGGCAACCCCCACATGTATTCAAGCTGTCTAGCAGTCGCAAATCATGCAGCTGCGTTGACATAAACTAAATCTCCGAGCACGCCGAAATACTCAGAGAGCACCCGAGCCTGCTCGGGAAATCTCGAGTATCGAGTATACTCGCTCATCACTAGTATAGAGCAGTGGTGCACAACCTGCAGCCGAGAAGTCACAAGCGGCCATCCTTGCCTTTCTTTGCACCCTTCAACTATATGGTCACAGACATGAATGACAGCATCTGGTGGCTGCTCATTTGCATTGTCAATGTTAGGCAAGGTTCACATTGCCTTAACAGCAGCCCGTTCAACACATGCGTTAATGCAAGTGCCGACATGACATCGCGCTAACGCAGATAGAGCTAGCAGATGCTCTATCTGCACTAGCAGTGACGGACCCAGAAACGCTGCAGCCCGCGTCCCAGGATCCATCACTCAATGATGGCACATCGCTAGCGCACGCCCATTGTGGGCGTGCGCTAGCGATGCATCCGACATTGGACTCAATGGCGGCGTTAACGGACTGCGTTACACCGCTTTATGCCACATTGTAATGTAGTCTCCTTAACGGACGCCTAAAACGCAGTATGAACCCAGCCTTAGGGAGTTGATGAGTGGCAGGTAGCAACATAGTAATGGGTAACTATTAACACTGTACTGTGTGGCCATCTCTGTGACCATGTTATAATCTAGATAAGAAGTAAATGAAGTAAATAGATAGCCATGCATGAGTGCTGCCATATTCATTGTCATGTATGGGAGAAAATAAACACTCGATTGCGTCAGTGACTTACGTTACATAAAATATAATGCAGAAAGCAAAATCCATGATTTTTTCCTTTCTAGATAGTAAACGCAAGAAAAGAGGACCTATATCCTAATAGGCGGGAGTCCTAAAAATGGAATCACCACCTATCAGATATTTACAAGTATGTTATATGTTATGATGTTTTATGTGGCCCATGGGGCTGGTTCAATATAGCATTGTGGCCCTCAGAGCAAAAAGGGTTGGCATCCCTGATATAGAAACCCCCGGAGCACTAAGCAGAGGAGGACATGACTTTGAGGGGGGTGGACTCCTGCAGCTTTGTTTGTATACAGTAGTAGTGTAGACTTTAAGCAAGAGTGATGTTGCTTTAAGAGGAAGGATAACAGTATGTATGTGCCTGATGTGTTACTGTGAGGAGAGTGAGGCTTATATAGAGGAGGTAACTCTCTTTCTATCTCTCTCCCTCTTTCTCTTACTGGATGAACTTGAGGAAACATCACCCGCCCTCTCCCAATGTTATAAGCACTGTCCTAAAAGGTTTTCTTTAATTATTGCTTGGAAAATGATGAATGCTTTATTGTATTTTTTTTATTAGCCATTGTTTATCTTGTACCAGGTCCAATTTTATCATGTGTAACACCCCAGGAAGCCGGCTGTTACAGTGGTGTCTCTTTCCTTTCGGGGAGGGTGATGACATGCCTGGAAGCAAGGAGGATCCCTTTAACAGGTGGTACATACATGCAACACTTTCTGACTCCAGGCCAGAAGGGGCAGCTTTGAACCCAGTTTCAGGGTAGCTTCCCTATAGATATATAAATATACTATATATTCTAGCTTGGAGGAGGAGTTAGTTCAGTTTGGAGTTGGTGTCAGACAGACAGTGAATTCAGTCTGGAGCAGACGGTGAGGGTGAGAGGAGCTGGAGCCATGCAGCCACATGGTGCTGCAGCTCCAGGCCAGAGAGGAGAAGTGTGGTGCCCCAGGGTCCTGGTCATAGCAGTGGTATTGCTTTCCTCTCGGGGAGAGTGATACTACGTTTGGAGGCAAAGAAGGATAACTGCATCCAGGTACCACGACATGCAACACATTTCACACTCCAGACCACCAGGGGAAGCTTTTGCTCCTATTTATTAGGTCACTCCCCACATAGGTAAAACTGGTCGCCTGTAGGGAAAGTGAGTTAGTTGCTGGCTGAGCTCAGCTCAGTTAGTTGGTCCCTGACAGGGGTGGGATCCTGTCAGCGAACAAAGGAGAAAGGACACGGAGCTGTGCATCCCCTTAGAGCTGAAGCTCCCAGAAAGAGACATTCAGAAGGAGAACTGTATTGCAGCGAGCATGAAGGGAGTCACAGCAAAAGAGAGGATACCAGAAGGGGATCAGCCCTACACAGGCTGCCTCCTTCTGAGGTGCAGAAGCCCAGTAGGAGTAAGGATCTTTATGCTTTTTTCCAGAGACCGGCAGGACAGCTAATTGAAAGTTACCTGTCCGCAATTACACCCAGGAGGCACGGTGACAACTACAAAGCCGGGTTATCTAAGAGACTCTATAAACAGGCTCAAGTCACCAGTCATACGGGTATTGTCCTATCCTATATGGGGGACAGAGAGAGAGACACCACATCTGTGAGACCCTTATGTGAAGCCATAGGCAGTAAGGGACTACACCACTGCAGCGCAAGGGAAGGCTACTGATTTCCACCTGGACAAGGGAACTCTGGAATTGCCTCCAAACCGGCCGGACTCAGCCTGTCCTGTGATCTGGTGCCCTGGACTGTGGATGCTGAAGTTTTCAGTAAAGGTAAAGAGACTGCAACCTTGTCCTCGTTCTTCACTGCGCCATTCACCATACCACCATCTACACACTGGGAAGCCCTGGGGATACACTTCACCTGTTGGAAGGTATACCATCTAGCTGCCATAGCATCACCCCAGCGGATCCCTTAAAGCAGTGTCAGTCACCCTGACCGAATACCACAGGTGGCGTCATGAACATAAACTATATCCCTTTAAAGACCTTTCCCTTTTATATGGACATCCCAGGGCCACGGGCCGGGTCAGCCACCGTGACATCCCCCTGTGAACCGCAGGACCCGATACCGAGTACCCCACGGCCCCATGGGGGCGCTCCAGAAGCAGACTGGTTGCATCTGTAGAACGTGCCAGAGGAGAGAAGCACAGGAGAATTAGGGAGCGGGAAGAGAGCTGCGACTGAGGTCCTTCCTTGCTGGAGAGCAGGAACCGGGCACCGGGAGCCCGAGGCTGTGTGGAACTGTATGTCCCATAGCAGAATCAGAGGACAGAAGATTCTAGGTCGTCTGTCTGCACCCACACCCGAAGCAACATACAGAGCCTGGAGTCATCTGAGAGACACCTGTAAAAAGGCTTGCGTTGCCTACCATTTGGGTACAGTCTTAGGACAGGGAAATAGAGAACCTTGTGGGATGCCGAAGGCAGCAAGGGACTCACCTTACAGCATTAGAAGGAAGGCTTATAACCTCACCTGGAAAGGGGAATCCATAATCGCTTCCAGGCTGACCGGACCTTACCAACACCTGTTACCAGTACCCTGGATTGTGGCCATGAATCACCAGTAAACAGGTAAAGAGACTGCAATCCTGAGACCTCTGATTATTTCTGGCACCACACTGTCTTTGCCAAATACACCGGGAGCCCTGGGAACCCAGCTTCACCTGTGGGAAGCCATACCATCCTTGCTGCAATGCCATCATTCCCCAGAGGACCCCTTTAAGCAGCGTCAGTCACCCCTGACCGAATAACAGAGGTGGCATCATGAACATTCTTATTTCTAATACCCGCTTTAAAAACATTCCCTTTAATTTGGACTCCCAGGGCCACGGACCGGGTCGCTGCCACCGTGACAACCTCTTTAATGACGACCGGACCCGGTACCGAGTACCCCTAGGCCCTGGCGGGCACTCCACATGGCTATAAAGAGTTAGCATTAACTTCTAAGGCTACTTTCACACTAGCGTCGTGCACTGCACGTCGCTATGCGTCGTTTTGTAGAAAAAACGCATCCTGCAAAAGTGCTTGCAGGATGCGTTTTTTCTCCATTGACTTGCATTAGCGACGGTTGCGTCGTGTTGCGTCGGTCCGTCGCCACCAAAAAACGTTGCTTGTAACGTTTTTTGGTGCGTCATGACCGTCTTTTCCGACCGCGCATGTGCGGCCGGAACTCCGCCCCCGCCTCCCCGCACATCACAATGGGGCAGTGGATGCGTTGAAAAACAGCATCCGCTGCCCCCATTGTGCGGCGCTTTCAACGCTAGCGTTGTTGCGTCGGCACATCGCATTGCGACGTGCAGTGCACGACGCTAGTGTGAAAGTAGCCTAAGCCCAAGGGAAGGGCAATCCTTCAGCCATGGTTCCCTAGAGTTTCCTCCACAGGGGGGTTTTCCTCTCCTGAGCGCTGTAGGATGACTCTTTATGAGTCAGAGGTTTGCCAAGTTTAGTCCCCTTAATGCTTTTGCAGTGACTTCTACGTTATAAGTTTACAAAAGTGATTTATAAAAATAAATAAAATAAATAAAAAATGGCTAAAAGTGTCACATGTGACTTGGAATTTATAATCCGATAGGAGTCAGGTTGAAGTTGCAGACAAGTTAAGGTGGACTCATTTTAACTAATAGAGGATGTAAAACCTCATGGTGGTGAGCAGGCTCGACTTTGGTGGCCAGTCTCAAGAACATTGTAATGGTAACGTCAATCAGGGGCGGGCACAGTGGTTAAGCACAGAAGTGAGGATAATAGGGTCATTGGTGCTCTGAAAGTTTACTGGCTCTGCTTGAATGGCAAGCCAGTTTGTGCCGCCCCTTTATGGCTGTCTGTCCTGGTGCTGTATGTCAGACAGCTGGGAATGTCACAGTACTTGTGAATCCCAATGTACTAGCACTCCACCTGACTCCTACTGTGATTATTTTAATCCTGTGATTTAATAAAGCTGTGGCCATTTTGACAACCAAAATAATGTATTTTGTGTATTTATTCCAGTGCCTAGGTTTACTGTAGTTATGGTTGTTTTAAGATGGGGTCTGTCGCATATCCAAAAGTCAAGAGACTGAAATTCAAACTCATGACGCTATTACTTTAGACCATAATGCACACTGTTATGTGCATAAGGTATATGAGGAGTTATTGGCACTACACATTTAGCAGAAGAAATCTAGTTTTAAAGACCCATTAAAGTTAATGGATCACCATGTTCTACTTGGTCACACCAAGTCTAACATCTGAATGGGTGTTGATTAGGGGTAGCTTCATTATGATAGAAATTAACTTTTTTTAAGGCATTTTTACATATTGTTTTTTATTTTACTAAACTTTTATTAAGATAGATTTTGGAATAGAATTAAATATCTTTTTATTGAATAGGTTTGGTTAGGTTTGACAACCCATTTTTAAAATACACTCTTTGAGATTCCTGAGTTACTAGACAGGTTTCCCTCATTTAAGACCATTATGTAGTAGCCAGACCAGAAAGTGCCCACAAGGAGAACCCAGAGATACAGGCTTTGCATAGACAGGCCATTGATCTCAATGTGGACCGTGCATCCAGGTTTTCGCTATATAAATGTAATCCACCACCTTTAAGTCCTCTTAAACAGAACTGCAGCAACTTGTTCATAAATGCCCAGCTCCGTCACATATCTAAGAAAAAATCTTCTTCCAGATTGGTGGGCCTGAGATTGGAGCCTGTTATGTCTTTCCACCGTCCTTCTGCCTTGATTGACGTGACTGATGTCCCTTGTGTCAAAAAAGAAGGGTGGCGATGGTGGGGACAGAGGAGGCTCCGAGCACAGACCAGTGACGACCATCGGATGGACTGTGCCTATTAAATCAAGAAGAACAGCATCCAATCTGAGTGAAGACCATCGGACTGGACTGTGCCCATTAGCATACATCGCAGGAAGATTATAGAAGATATGCCGAAGAGCTGGATACATAAACTGGATGGTGGATGACTTAAAGATGGTAGATTAAGTTTTAATGACAGCCTTTAATTTACTCTGTAGCGGTACTGAAGGGAAATTCATTTGTTGTTGACTTCATCCACAGATTTCTGCTGAGCATTGATCAGCCAAGGGCAAAAAAAATCCCGTAGGCTGCCTGTTCTCATGGGACCCTTCCAAAATTAGTGATTGCTCCATAAAAAGTAGTATGATATGTGATTGACTTTCAACCAAAAAATTGAAATGTTAATTAGACAAAACTATTTAGTACTTAATGTATATTTATTACCACAATGATACAGCGACTGTTTACTTAACCAACAAAGATTTTCCGCAGCCATAAAAGCTTTAAGAGTCAGGAGTTTGAGCAGAAATAAAATATTACGGCTTTTACTTCTAAATGCTACTGAACTTTTAATGAGCATTTCAGCATTAAACCACCATTATGACAAATGGATGGTTATGTTTCTGTGAAATAATTGTCCTTCCAGCCTGACAAATACTGTGTGCACGGCCTGCTAGTTTGGAGTTAGGAAGCTGAGGATGAGGTAATGGGAGTTTTTGGCGACAGTGTTATTTTTATTACAGCTGGAGGTGGTATCATCGAGATTTACATGCTGCCACAGTTCACTTGAGGATGTCATCATTGTTAATATGACTTTACGACGACATTCTTCATATCCGTGCCCGGAGTTATAATGTGGGTCACTTTAGGATGTCTTTTTTTTTTTACCAAATGTAATTTACATCCATAAAAGTTTCTACCTAGACTACAATTACACAGGACACCGGGGTCATGGGGTTGTATTGTTTTGCTAGCCCATTTTTTAATATAAATTGAGAGGGTCTGCATGACAGGGCACCCACTAATACGTAAGAGTCGAAGTGCAGCATTTTGCTCCTGAGGAGCATACAGCATATCCCTGATGACCTATCGCATTATGAGTACGAAGACAAGCAAGACCCATTGCAGTAAGCTTAAAGAGGTTATCCAGGACTATTTCTTTTTTTTACTATGGGCCTAAGCCCTAACAAGCAGGTAGATGCTAACTACCTACCTGTTGTGCCCACCCAGATCTCTGCTGGCAAAGAACAGTCACAGACCGCTCCTGCCGGTGATTCAGCAGCTGACGTCATGTTGACATGACAGTGCTCTTACACTCTGCTCTTTTGATGGGGTATTACTGCTGCCTAACTGCAAAAAGCCAGCTGTCACTCAACATGAAGTCGGCAGTGATGATCCCCGTCACCAGAGCAGCTCGGAAGAGCACTTGAATCGCCAGCAAGATCGATCGGTCACTGCTCTAAATTGGCCTTGAGTAGAACTGGCAGGTGGTTGCCTCTGTTAGACCCTACCTGCCTGTTAGTTTTTAGGCCCATAGTGAAAAAATAAAAAAGTTCTGGACAACCCCTTTAAATATGGGGAAACCTAACTGTTTCAATGGCTTCTCTCAAGTATTGCAGGATAGTGGATTAAATGGGAATATTCATAATATAAAATGGACCATCAGGATTTCTTCTATGTAACAGGAGGGCTAATTGCATGTCAAACATCTAAAATGTCTGAAAACGTTCTCTGTGATCAGGCCCTTCATTGGCACATGGGGCTATGTTATACATGACACCATATAAACTCCCAGAAATCAGGCAATACTTCCAAAATGACAATGAAATCACAATGTTGGACTTCGGCCGCTACAATCTGTCATACTGTAGCTGAGAAGCCGTGGGATTTGAGGAGGTCAATACTTCGCTTCACACATTATGTTTCTGTTTCATCAGTGTTTTCATTTGCTGCAATTATTAATGTTTCTTCTACAAGCTAACACTTTACTACTCAATAAAAATAAAAAACTGCTTACAGGAGTGGAACCGCTGAACTCCGCACAACCCCTTGCTTGGAAGGGAACAGAGTTCTTGTAGAGAAGTTATACATGTTGATTACTCAATGGTGCTCACAGAATATTGGAGTTACAGGAGGAACTTTCTTCTAGGTCAGACCAGCCTCAAAATCTAATTTCCATCTCAGCAGTGACACTTAGAGGCCTGAAGATGGAACTGTCTGCTTCAGGAACTCATTCAGGGACGTCTTCGTGACAGGTCATCACACTGCTTTGTATTACCATTTTTATTATTTTTACTACTTTTATTTTTTTGCAATGACTATGGCTAATAGACTATGGACCTTAATGGTGAACTATTCTAGAATATATACTTATTACCATAATATTGCCTTTTAAGAGCTGGAGAGATGAGAGTAAAAGAAGATAAAAGCATAGAGCAGCTGCAAGGAATGTAATTACTTTGAGGCCGCCCTACTGATCTTAATATCTTATTTTTATTATCCACAGTATCGGATACTTGAGCCTTTACCAGCCAAAATGATATTTCATATATTGAAACATACTGGACTAAATGAATCTACACACTCTGCCATAGAGTAATAAAGTGAACCTGTCACCATGAAAATGCAGTCCAATATTGCAGGCACCATGTTATGGAGCAGGGAGTGCGGAGCAGATTGATATATAATTATGTGAGAAAAGACTCAGTATTATCTGTGTATTAATCATTTAAGCCTCTGCTCTTTCTGAGGTTTTTGGTCTAGTGGGCGGTCCGATCAGTGAGTGACAGCTGTCTCTATGTGCACACTTATACAATGGAAGCTGTCAATCACTGATAGGCCCGCCCACTGGACAAAAAATCTTAGAAAGAGTAGAGGCTTAAAGGATGAAAACACAGATTATACTGAGTCTTTTCTCACAAAACTATAGCACAATCTACTCAACTCCATAACATGGTGCCTGCAGATTGGACGGCATTTTCACAGTGAACGGTTCCCTTTAATAACCACCAAAATGGGGGGCAGCCATGTCCTTGTCTCTCTTGGCCCTTCTACAGTGCCTATGCCCCCAGCTTCCTTCTCATATCTTGGACTGGGTACCCAATTCTTCTTTTACTTGTTTGATAAAACTGCTGAGATTATGGATGAAGAAGCATTTTCCAGTTCATGCAACCTATCAAATAGGAGGAACAAGGATGAAGAGGAACAGGAATTTTGTTGACAGATTTTCATAGTAATGTAATGAGCTGGCCGGCTGTGACTGTTCTGTTATCATTGACATAGAATCTGTGACAGACACTGCCCCCGTGTGGCCAGAAGTTATACCTATGCCGAATGTGATTACAGAGAAACAAACTGTATTGGCTAGACTCCCCCCTGTTATGTCATGTGACCAGGAAGGAGGGAGAGAAGAAGAAGAGCCCGGGAAATCAGTCGGTGCAGAGAGAAGTTTGTGTGTGCTGGCCTCCTCCTGTTGATGCGATATAGAGGATTGCCTGGATGATCTCTCTCTCTTGGAAACTGACATCCAGATTGTTCCCAGCTCCCACACTGCAGAGCACTCAGCGGTGACATCTTCATAGATCCTGGAGTCCATGAACTGTAAGCGGGTCCTCTGTTGAGAGGCCGAACATTCCACCCTTATCTGCTGAACGCCAAGGATTACAGTCTGGACCTGAGAGACAGAGTTTTGTTCACTCCCTGTTGTTTTCTCCTCGGCTGGAGCGTCTCCCTGCAGTGACAGACAGGCCTGCGATGTGGGAAGATAACCTCTTGGAGCAAAGGAACTGGTAACGTGTGGATAGGGACAGTGAGGGAAAGTTTGTTATTACACGTTATTTCTGTGAATAGGCATATTTCGTACTGTCTATTATTGTGTTCCACTGTGTTAATGAAAATGTATAACAGTAAAGATACGTTTGTTAAGATGGAATCTGAGTGTGGAAGTTTTGCTGGGCCAGATCATGGATATGCATGGGCGGCCTTGCCCTCGCACACTTCATCTGGCGTAGTCGGCAGGATTTGTGCCCAGCAAGATTCCCACCCAGGCCCAGTATACAGTCAGAAACCGCCGCCGGTGTCCATTGTAAACCAGGTCAGGAAATTTGGCGGGCGAAACTACCCCGTACCAGAGTGGGCGGAACAAGTGCGGATACTGGGAGAAATGTATAATATTGACCCTAAGACCTTGGCAGAAATGGCGGTACTGACGCTAGAGGGGGAGGCATGGATGACAGTCAGACTGGAGACGGTCAGGGGGCAGCGTGTGTTGGAGGATTTGGTGCGGGTGCTGGAAAAGACCTATGGACCTACTACGTACCAGGGAACACTGCGATACCTGTTCTTTAGACGGACACAGCTTGAATGGGAGGACATTCCCCAATATTGGAATCCACGGTCTGTATGTAACAAGCTCCCTTTCCTGCACAACTACTTTCTGAACAACTCTCTCAATCTGTTGGCCCTCACTGAAACCTGGATCCAAGACTCTGACACTGTCTCCCCTGCTGCCATTTCCCATGGTGGCTTACAATTCTCCCATTCCCCAAGACCCACTAACAGACCTGGTGGTGGAGTCGGCATACTCTTGTCCCCCCAATGCACGTTCCAGGTTATACCCCCAGTTGTTTCACTTTCATTCCCTTCTTTTGAGGTCCACACCGTCAGGCTCTTCCGTCCCCTCTCCCTCAGAGTAGCGGTCATATACCGGCCCCCAGGCTCACCTACCCACTTCCTGGACGACTTCTCAGCCTGGCTGCCGCACTTCATGTCCTCAGAATTACCAACCCTTATCCTGGGAGACTTCAACATTCCCATTAACAGCCCCACGTCCACATCTGCATCCCAGCTTCTATCACTAACCACTTCTCTCGGCCTCTCACAGCTCTCAACCTCTGAAACACACAAAGACGGTAACACCCTGGACCTGGTCTTTGTCCGGCTCTGTTCAATTCCCCACCTCGATAACTCACCACTTCCCCTCTCTGACCACAACATTCTCTCCTTCACACTCACAATTCCTCGCCCACCCCAGCACTCTCCTACCTACCACACATTCAGAAATCTACATGCTATTAATCCTCACACACTTTCAGACTCCTTACACTCATCACTGTCCCCAATCTCCTCTTGTCCCTGTCCTGATCTGGCTGTACATTACTTCAATGACACTCTTAGAAGCACCCTAGACCAAGTAGCTCCCCCCACCTTCAGAACCTCCAAACACAGAGTGAAACAGCCCTGGCTCACATCGCAAACCCGATTCCTCCAGCGATGCTCCAGGTGTGCTGAACGCTTATGGAGGAAAACTCGCACCCCAGAAGACTTCTTGCACTTCAAATTTATGTTAAGGACCTATAACTCTGCCCTTCACCTTGCCAAACAGACCTACTTCACCACCCTGATCTCCTCACTATCCAACAACCCCAAGAAACTTTTTGACACATTTCACTCCCTCCTCAGGCCAAAAGCACAAGACCCTATCACAGACATTTGTGCTGATGACCTGGCCTCCCACTTTATAGAGAAAATAGATAACATCCGTCAGGAAATCCGCTCCCAGACACCAAGTGCAATGACTCCCATTCCTCCCTGCATCTCCCCTGGCTCACTCTCCACATTCGATACCATCACAGAAGAAGAAGTCTCCAAGCTCCTCTCCTCTTCTCGTCCGACTACATGCACCACCGACCCCATTCCCTCACACCTCCTCCAGTCTCTCTCTCCAGTCGTCACAACTCACCTAACTGCAATCTTTAATCTCTCCCTCTCCTCTGGCATTTTCCCCTCCTCCTTCAAACACTCTATCATTACTCCATTACTAAAAAAACCCACCCTTGACCCATCATGTGCAAACAACTACAGACCGGTCTCCAATCTACCCTTCATCTCAAAACTCCTGGAGCGCCTAGTCTACTCCCGCCTTACCCGTTACCTCTCCACTCATTCCCTCCTAGACCCTTCACAGTCCGGGTTCCGCCCCCTACATTCAACAGAAACTGCACTCATCAAGGTGACCAATGACCTTCTGACAGCAAAATGTAACGGTGACCACTCTCTGCTCATTCTCCTCGATCTTTCTGCAGCTTTCGACACTGTTGACCACCCTCTCCTACTCTCTAGGCTCCAGTCACTAGGCATTAAGAACACTGCTCTCTCCTGGTTCTCTTCCTATCTTTCTGAACGCTCCTTCAGTGTTCTGTTCTCCGGCTCCACTTCATCTCCTCTTCCTCTCACTGTCGGGGTACCTCAGGGCTCAGTCCTTGGCCCCCTTCTCTTCTCCCTCTACACGGCCCCAATTGGACAGACCATCAGCAGATTTGGCTTTCAGTACCATCTTTATGCTGATGACACACAACTATACACATCAGCCCCTGACCTTACCCCCGCTGTACTACAGAACGCCACTGACTGTCTGTCTGCAGTCTCTAACATCATGTCCGCTCTCTATCTGAAGCTCAACCTCTCCAAAACTGAACTTCTTCTGCTCCCGCCTTCTACTAACCTCCCTAAATCTGACATTTCCCTCTCCGTGGGTGGCACCATAATAACACCCCGGCAGCAGGCACGCTGTCTGGGTGTCATGTTTGACTCCGATCTCTCCTTCACCTCCCACATACAATCTCTTGCCCGCTCGTGCCGCTTACACCTAAAGAACATCTCTAGAATCCGCCCTTTTCTCACCATGGAGACAACAAAAACTCTCACTGTCGCCCTAATCCACTCCCGTCTGGACTACTGTAACTCTCTTTTAATTGGCCTCCCCCTCAGGCGACTTTCCCCTCTCCAGTCTATCCTTAATGCAGCAGCCAGGGTCGTCCATCTGGCTAATCGTTACTCGGACGTGTCCGCTCTTCGCCAGTCATTACACTGGCTGCCCATTCATTACAGGATACAATTCAAAGTACTTGTTCTCACCCACAAAGCTCTCCACAGTGCGGCACCCCCTTACATCTCCTCCCTCATTTCTGTCTATCGGCCTAGTCGACCGCTGCGCTCTGCAAACGACTTTCGACTAACCTCTGCACTAATCCGTACCTCCCACTCCCGACTCCAAGACTTCTCCCGTGCTGCGCCAATCCTCTGGAATGCTCTACCCCAAGATATTAGGACCATCCACAACTTGCATAGCTTTAGGCGCTCACTCAAAACTCATTTGTTCAGAGCGGCCTATCGCGTTCCCTAATCAGTCATTTTATGTTTGTGTGTGTGTAGCCCATTCACTATCTCACCTACCCCCCACCCCCTGAAGATGGCTGGACCATCATTGTAAATACATCATTGTAAATACACACCTGTACTGTGTATCTCCCCCACCTCATTGTAGATTGTAAGCTCTCACGAGCAGGGTCGTCTTATTTTGCTTTATTGCTGTATTGTTAACATTGTTACCTATGACTGTTGTGTTTGAAACTGTTAAACTGTAAGGCGCTGCGGAATATGTTGGCGCTATATAAATAAAGATTATTATTATTATTATTATTAATATGCAAATGCCCTTCAGGTACTCCTTGAACAAGTCTGTGCAAAAGGGGAACAACTGGCTACTATGGCTCCTCGTGACCTGGTACTGAGAGACCAATTCGTTATAGGGCTGAGAGACCAGTATCTTAACCGTACGCTACAGGACTTGATTCGGATGACGCCGACTCTCACCTTCGCTGAAGTCAAGCAGGAAGCCATAGAACGTTCTAGGGGACCCGTCATGGATGTGGGGACTCAGAGCGCTGCGTGCAGATCCATATTAAACAGTAAACAGCCCAACAGTGACACCGAGGAGCTGAAACAGATGGTAGCAGATTTACAGCAACAGGTGTCACAGTTAACACTAGAACGACAGAGAGACCAGCGGATACGACCTAGCCGTCCCGCAGGACCGTGTTGGTCATGTGGTGACCCTCGTCACAGGGCGAATCGTTGTCCTCAACGAACAAACCGTCAGTTACCACGCCGAACAGAATATCGGCTACATCCACTAGCAGAGCCACCACGCCAGGTCTCACCACAATGGCCGCCGTTAAACTAGACACCCCTGCAGCTGAGGTTCGAGCAGCAGGGGGGGACAGAGAACGGGGTGTAGAAAAACAGAACCAGCAACGGAGTACTCTTGCCTCGAGTAGTCCTATACTTGAAGTTATTCTGGAGGGAGTTGCGGTGCAAGGATTGATGGACACTGGGTCGCAAGTGACCACGATCTCTGAACAGTTTTATGAAAAGTACCTCAAACCAAGAACTGCTTGTGATCCAGATACCACCATTAAGATAATTGCGGCTAATAACCTACCCATTCCAGTAACCGGAGTCGCCTGGATGCATACGAAGGCCTGTGGACAAGACCTAGGGAAATGAGGAATCGTCATTGTCAAGGAAGGCTTCGGCTCCGAGACCCCAGTAATAATCGGAATGAATATCTTGAAAGACCTGGATCTTATGCTGTTGACAAGAAAAGGGCCCAAGTACTGGCAGAAAGTTACCAAACATAAACCGACTCGTCTGGCGTTCCAGCGCGTAATCCGGACCGTTGGACTTCAACAGATGGCAAAGGAACAACTACCTCTAGCAGCCATTAAAGTGCCCCGCTGTACCCGGATTACTTTGCCCGCTGAAAAAGAGACAGTCATTACCCTGCCTCTTAACACCAACCGACAGCTTGAAGGAGTTGAAGTGTTAATCGAGCCGAGGGCTCCAAGTGGGAGTAAGCTAAACCCACTAGTCGCCCGCACCTTAGCCGTTGTGAGGAACGGAAGAGTCCCTGTCAGGCTAAACAACACCGCAGACGTAGGTGTAGCTCTCGAGGCTGGCATGCAACTTGCCAGAGTATATGCTCTACCCACAGAAGTGAACCCCATGGGACCCTTACAATTCACCACGTCTACAGAAGATGGCCGGACAGTAACTGTCTCAGCCATGAATGCTCAAGCAGATGATGAAGACATTGGGCGAAAACTACTGGAAAAAGTGCAACTGGACCCGTCCCAGTACACCAAACAGGAAGTGTCTCAAATGGAGAAACTACTGCGAGAACACCAAGACTCCTTTGCAAAGCATGACACCGACTTCGGGTACACCACCAGTATCCAACACGAGATTCCCACGGGCGATGCTGCCCCTATTCGCGAGAGGTACCGACAAATACCACCTCAACAATACCAGGAGGTGAAAAGCCTCTTAGAATCTATGCTACACGCCGGAGTGGTGCGGGAAAGCCAGAGCCCATGGGCTGCACCCGTGGTGATAGTCAAAAAGAAAGATGGATCCCTGAGATTTTGCGTAGACTACCGTCGGTTGAACGCTTGCACGATCCGGGACTCCTATCCACTCCCCCGGATCGAAGAGTCACTGACCGCCCTGAAAAAGGCCAAATATTTTTCGTCTCTAGACTTGGCCAGTGGATATTGGCAGGTCCCCATGAGTAAGAAGGACAGAGAAAAGACCGCCTTCATCCTTCCTATGGGCCTGTACGAGTTTGACCGGATGCCATTCGGCTTGAGTAACGCACCAGGGACCTTTCAGAGACTGATGGAACGCTGTCTGGGAGATTTCAACTTCGAATTCACGCTGATATACCTTGATGACATCGTGGTATACTCTGCCACCTTTGAGGATCATCTTCACAAGCTTGGCAAAGTGTTCCAGCGCTTGAAGAAACACGGCTTGAAGTTGAAGCCCAGCAAGTGCCGTCTATTCCAGCAGGAGATCGATTACCTGGGACACCGGATCTTGGCCGAAGGTGTCCAACCCTCTGCCTAAGCTGTCGTACATGTGAACTCCACAAGTCTACTGAGCAGCGTGCACCCATCCAGACCATTAGCACATCCAGGCCCCTCGAGTTGTTGATGGTGGACTATCTGTTGATCGGAACGGCGAATAGTGGCTACCAGTACTGTCTGGTGATGGTGGACCACTTCACGAAATTCGCCGTCGCTGTTGCTACCAAAGATCAGACTGCCGAATCAGCTGCACAGGCCATCTGTCAACACTTCGTTCGGGTCTACGGGTGTCCGGAGCGGCTGCACTCGGATCAGGGGGCGTGTTTCGAAGGGCGAGTCATTGAAGAACTTCAGCAGATGTATGGAATCAAGAAGTCCAGGTCCACCCCGTATCATCCACAAGGGAATGGCGCGTGTGAACGTATCAACCAGACTCTCTTACAACTGATCCGAACCTTAGCAGAAGACAAAAAGCCCGACTGGCCTCGATTCCTCCCAGAACTGCTGTGGGCCTATAACAATCAAGTCCATTCTGTCACCGGATACACGCCTTACACCCTCCTTTTTGGCCGCCCAGGCAAAGGCATCCATGAGCTACACCTGTCTAACTCTGATGAAGACACCTGTGGTACCTATCCTTCCTGGCTACAAGCACACCGTCAAAGGATGGAAACTGTATACCGGCTGGTGAAACAGCAGATCCAGGACCAGGTCCACACTGATCCACTTCCAGTACAAGAAGACCTACTGAGTGTGGGTCAACTAGTCCTAGTTCATATAAAGAAACCGCAAGGAAAACTCCGGCCCAAGTGGGAGACCGAAGTCTATCGAATCATTGGACACCCGTACCCTGGTGGCCCCGTCTACCAAGTACAAGGCGAAGACAGCGGCAGCCTCCGCACCCTGCACCGTAACATGTTGCGCCCCTGTCGTTCTCAGCCTGACTCCCCTCCTATAATGCCTAGAGAGACGGATGTCACTAATACTGTGGGAGACACCGATACCGGGGATGTAGAGGTGGAAAACATCCCTACCCCTGCTCGCCTGACTGACACGTCTGCACCCCTTACCTCCTCGACTGACTTACCGACTGGGGCGGAGAGTGGAGTGACTGATCGGGGAGAGAGACTAGCACCCGTTAGGCGGACAGCGAGGACCACCGCAGGAGTGCCCCCGGGACAGTCCTACAGAGACCAATATGTGTGGCCCTTTTCACAGCCGGGTCCTACAACCTCCACAGCCATCGCCGCCCTGGAGACAGTCGTTGACAGGGACTGCCAACCTTCAAGTGGGGGGGCGTGTAATGAGCTGGCCGGCTGTGACTGTTCTGTTATCATTGACATAGAATCTGTGACAGACACTGCCCCCGTGTGGCCAGAAGTTATACCTATGCCGAATGTGATTACAGAGAAACAAACTGTATTGGCTAGACTCCCCCCTGTTATGTCATGTGACCAGGAAGGAGGGAGAGAAGAAGAAGAGCCCGGGAAATCAGTCGGTGCAGAGAGAAGTTTGTGTGTGCTGGCCTCCTCCTGTTGATGCGATATAGAGGATTGCCTGGAAGATCTCTCTCTCTTGGAAACTGACATCCAGATTGTTCCCAGCTCCCACACTGCAGGGCACTCAGCGGTGACATCTTCACAGATCCTGGAGTCCATGAACTGTAAGCGGGTCCTCTGTTGAGAGGCCGAACATTCCACCCTTATCTGCTGAACCCCAAGGATTACAGTCTGGACCTGAGAGACAGAGTTTTGTTCACTCCCTGTTGTTTTCTCCTCGGCTGGAACGTCTCCCTGCAGTGACAGACAGGCCTGCGACGTGGGAAGATAACCTCTTGGAGCAAAGGAACTGGTAACATGTGGATAGGGACAGTGAGGGAAAGTTTGTTATTACACGTTATTTCTGTGAATAGGCATATTTTGTACTGTCTATTATTGTGTTCCGCTGTGTTAATGAAAATGTATAACAGTAAAGATACGTTTGTTAAGATGGAATCTGAGTGTGGAAGTTTTGCTGGGCCAGATCATGGATATGCATGGGCGGCCTTGCCCTCGTCCACTTCATCAACATAGTAACATAGTTATTAAGGTTGAAGGAAGACTTTAAGTCCATCTAGTTCAACCCATAGCCTAACCTAACATGCCCTAACATGTTGATCCAGAGGAAGGCAAAAAAAAACCATGTGGCAAAGAGTAAGCTCCACATTGGGGAAAAAAATTCCTTCTCGACTCCACATACGCCAATCAGACTAGTTCCCTGGATCAACGCCCTAGCAAGGAATCTAGTATATATACCCTGTAACATTATACTTTCCCAGAAAGGTATCCAGTCCCCTCTTAAATTTAAGTAATGAATCACTCATTACAACATCATACGGCAGAGAGTTCCATAGTCTCACTGCTCTTACAGTAAAGAATCCGCGTCTGTTATTATGCTTAACCCCTTCACCCCCAAGGGTGGTTTGCACGTTAATGACCGGGCCAATTTTTACAATTCTGACCACTGTCCCTTTATGAGGTTATAACTCTGGAACGCTTCAACGGATCTTGGCGATTCAGACATTGTTTTCTCGTGACATATTGTACTTCATGATAGTGGTAAAATTTCTTCTATATAACTTGCGTTTATTTGTGAAAAAAACGAATATTTGGCGAAAATTTTGAAAATTTCGCAATTTTCCAACTTTGAATTTTTATGCCCTTAAATCACAGACATATGTCACGCAAAATACTTAATAAGTAACATTTCCCACATGTCTACTTTACATCAGCACAATTTCGGAACCAAAATTTTTTTTTGTGACGGAGTTATAAGGGTTAAAATTTGACCAGCAATTTCTCATTTTTACAACACCATTTTTTTTTAGGGACCACATCTCATTTGAAGTAATTTTGAGGGGTCTATATGATAGAAAATACCCAAGTGTGACACCATTCTAAAAACTGCACCCCTCAAGGTACTCAAAACCACTTTCAAAAAGTTTATTAACCCTTCAGGTGTTTCACAGGAATTTTTGGAATGTTTAAATAAAAATAAACATTTAACTTTTTTTCACACAAAATTTATTTCAGCTCCAATTTGTTTTATTTTACCAAGGGTAACAGGAGAAAATAGACCCCAAAATTTGTTATACAATTTGTCCTGAGTACGCTGATACCCCATATGTGGGGGTAAACCACTGTTTGGGCGCATGGCAGAGCTCGGAAGGAAAGGAGCGCCATTTGACTTTTCAATGCAAAATTGACTGGAATTGAGATGGGACGCCATGTTGCATTTGGAGAGCCCCTGATGTGCCTAAACATTGAAACCCCCCACAAGTGACACCATTTTGGAAAGTAGACCCCCTAAGGATCTTATCTAGATGTGTGGTGAGCACTTTGACCCAACAAGTGCTTCACAGAAGTTTATAATGCAGAGCCGTAAAAATAAAAAATCATATTTTTTTCACAAAAATGATCTTTTCGCCCCCAATTTTTTATTTTCCCAAGGGTAAGAGAAGAAATTAGACCCGAAAAATTGTTGTGCAATTTGTCCTGAGTACGCTGATACCCCATATGTGGGTGTAAACCATTGTTTGGGCGCAGGGCAGAGCTCGGAAGGGAAGGAGCGCCATTTGACTTTTCAATGCAAAATTGACTGGAATTGAGATGGGACGCCATGTTGCGTTTGGAGAGCCCCTGATGTGCCTAAACATTGAAACCCTGTACAAGTGACACCATTTTGGAAAGTAGACCCCTTAAGGAACTTATCTAGATGTGTGTTGAGCACTTTGACCCAACAAGTGCTTCACAGAAGTTTATAATGCAGAGCCGTAAAAATAAAAAATCATATTTTTTCACAAAAATGATCTTTTCGCCCCCAATTTTTTATTTTCCCAAGGGTAAGAGAAGAAATTGGACCCGAAAAATTGTTGTGCAATTTGTCCTGAGTACGCTGATACCCCATATGTGGGTGTAAACCATTGTTTGGGAGCAGGGCAGAGCTCGGAAGGAAAGGAGCGCCATTTGACTTTTCAATGCAAAATTGACTGGAATTGAGATGGGACGCCATGTTGCATTTGGAGAGCCCCTGATGTGCCTAAACATTGAAACCCCCCACAAGTGACACCATTTTGGAAAGTAGACCCCCTAAGGATCTTATCTAGATGTGTGGTGAGCACTTTGACCCAACAAGTGCTTCACAGAAGTTTATAATGCAGAGCCGTAAAAATAAAAAATCATATTTTTTTCACAAAAATGATCTTTTTGCCCCCAATTTTTTATTTTCCCAAGGGTAAGAGAAGAAATTAGACCCGAAAAATTGTTGTGCAATTTGTCCTGAGTACGCTGATACCCCATATGTGGGTGTAAACCATTGTTTGGGCGCAGGGCAGAGCTCGGAAGGGAAGGAGCGCCATTTGACTTTACAATGCAAAATTGACTGGAATTGAGATGGGACGCCATGTTGCGTTTGGAGAGCCCCTGATGTGCCTAAACATTGAAACCCCCCACAAGTGACACCATTTTGGAAAGTAGACCCCTTAAGGAACTTATCTAGATGTGTGTTGAGCACTTTGACCCAACAAGTGCTTCACAGAAGTTTATAATGCAGAGCCGTAAAAATAAAAAATCATATTTTTTCACAAAAATGATCTTTTCGCCCCCATTTTTTTATTTCCCCAAGGGTAAGAGAAGAAATTAGACCACAAAAGTTGTTGTGCAATTTGTCCTGAGTACGACGATACCCCATATGTGGGGGTAAACCACTGTTTGGGCGCACAGCAGAGCTCGGAAGGGAAGGAGCGCTATTTTACTTTTCAATGCAAAATTGACTGGAATTAAGATGGGATGCCATGTTGCGTTTGGAGAGCCCCTGATGTGCCTAAACATTAAAACCCCCCACAAGTGACACCATTTTGGAAAGTAGACCCCCTAAGGAACTTATCTAGATGTGTTTTGAGAGCTTTGAACCCCCAAGTGTTTCACTACAGTTTATAACGCAGAGCCGTGAAAATAAAAATTCTTTTTTTTTTCACAAAAATGATTTTTAGCCCCCAGTTTTGTATTTTCACAAGGGTATCAGGATAAATTGGACCCCAAAAGTTGTTGTCCAATTTGTCCTGAGTACGCTGATACCCCATATGTGGGGGGGAACCACTGTTTGGGCGCATGACAGAGCTCGGAAGGGAAGGAGCGCCATTTGGAATGCAGACTTAAATGGATTGGTCTGCAGGCGTCACGTTGCATTTGCAGAGCCCCTGATGTACCCAAACAGTACAAACCCCCCACAAGTGACCCCATATTGGAAACTAGACCCTCCAAGGAACTTATCTAGATGTGTTGTGAGAACTTTGAACCCCCAAGTGTTTCACTACAGTTTATAATGCAGAGCCGTGAAAATAAAAATTCTTTTTTTTTTTCATAAAAATGATTTTTAGCCCCCAGTTTTGTATTTTCACAAGGGTATCAGGATAAATTGGACCCCAAAAGTTGTTGTCCAATTTGTCCTGAGTACGCTGATACCCCATATGTGGGGGGGAACCACTGTTTGGGCGCATGACAGAGCTCAGAAGGGAAGGAGCGCCATTTGGAATGCAGACTTAAATGGATTGGTCGGCAGGCGTCATGTTGCATTTGCAGAGCCCCTGATGTACCCAAACAGTACAAACCCCCCACAAGTGACCCCATATTGGAAACTAGACCCCCCAAGGAACTTATCTAGATGTGTTGTGAGAACTTTGAACCCCCAAGTGTTTCACTACAGTTTACAACGCAGAGCCGTGAAAATAAAAAATCTTTTTTTTCCCACAAAACTTATTTTTTGGCCCCTAGTTTTGTATTTTCCCAAGGGTAGCAGGAGAAATTGGACCCCAAAAGATGATGTCCAATTTGTCCTGAGTACACTGATACCCCATATGTTGGGGTAAACCCCTGTTTGGGCACACGGGAGAGCTCTGAAGGGAAGGAGCACTGTTTTCCTTTTTCAACGCAGAATTGGCTGGAATTCAGATCGGATGCCATGTCCCGTTTGGAGAGCCCCTGATGTGCCTAAACAGTGGAAACCCACCCAATTATAACTGAAACCCTAATCCAAACACACCCCTTACCCTAATCCCAACAGTAACCCTAACCACTCCTCTAACCCAGACACACCCAACCCTATTCCCAACCGTAAATGTAATCCAAACCCTAACCCTATCTTTAGCCCCAACCCTAACTGTAGCCCCAACCCTAGCCCTAACCCTAGCCCTAACCCGAGCAATAACCCTAGCCCTATCACTAGCCCTAACACTAGCCGTAACACTAGCCCTAACCCTAGCCCTAACCCTAGCCCCAACCCTAGCCCTAACCCTAGCCCTAACCCTAGCCCAACCCTAGCCCTAACCCTAGCCACAACCCTAGCCCCAACCCTAACCCTAACCCTAGCCCTAACCCTAGCTCTAACCCTAGCCCTAACTCTAGTCCTAACTCTAGTCCTAACTCTAGCCCTAACCCTAACCCTAATGGGAAAATGGAAATAAATACATTTTTTTATTTTTTTATTTTTCCCTAACTAAGGGGGTGATGAAGGGGGGTTTGATTTACTTTTATAGCGGGTTTTTTAGCGGATTTTTATGATTGGCAGCCGTCACACACTGAAAGACGCTTTTCATTGCAAAAAATATTTTTTGCGTTACCACATTTTGAGAGCTGAAATTTTTCCATATTTGAGTCCACAGAGTCATGTGAGATCTTGTTTTTTGTGGGACGAGTTGACGTTTTTATTGGTAACATTTTCGGACACGTGACATTTTTTGATCGCTTTTTATTCCGATTTTTGTGAGGCAGAGTGATCAAAAACCAGCTATTCATGAATTTCTTTTGGGGGAGGCGTTTATACCGTTCCGCGTTTGGTAAAATTGATAAAGCAGTTTTATTCGTCGGGTCAGTACGATTACAGCGATATCTCATTTATATCATTTTTTTTTATGTTTTGGCGCTTTTATACGATAAAAACTATTTTATAGAAAAAATAATTATTTTGGTATCGCTTTATTCTCAGGACTATAACTTTTTTGTTTTTTTGCTGATGATGCTGTATGGTGGCTTGTTTTTTGCGGGACAAGATGACGTTTTCAGCGGTACCATGGTTATTTATATCAGTCCTTTTGATCGCGTGTTATTCCGCTTTTTGTTCGGCGGTATGATAATAAAGCGTTGTTTTTTACCTCGTTTTTTTTTTTTTTTTTCTTACGGTGTTTACTGAAGGGGTTAACTAGTGGGGCAGTTTTATAGGTTGGGTCGTTATGGACGCGGCGATACTAAATATGTGTACTTTTATTGTTTTTTTTATTTTATTTAGCAAAAGAAATGTATTTATGGGAATAATATATATATTTTTTTTCTTTATTTAGGATATTTTTTTTATTTATTTTTTTACACATGTGGGGAATTTTTTTACTTTGTCCCAGGGGGGGACATCACAGATCATTGATCTGGCAGTGTGCACAGCGATCTGCTGTGCAGGGCTGCAGGCTTACCAAGTGTCTGCTCTGAGCAGACACTCGGTAAGCCACCTCCCTCCCTGCAGGACCCGGATGCCGCGGCCATCTTGGATCCGGGACCTGCGGCGCGGAGGGAGGTAGGAGACCCTCGGAGTAATGCGATCACATCGCGTTGCTCCGGGGGTCTCAGTGAAGCCCGCAGGGAGACCCCTCCCTGCGCGATGCTTCCCTATACCGCCGGTACACCGCGATCATGTTTGATCGCGGTGTGCCGGGGGTTAATGTGCCGGGGGCGGTCCGTGACCGCTCCTGGCACATAGTGCCGGATGTCAGCTGCGATATGCAGCTGACACCCGGCCGCGATCGGCCGCGCTCCCCCCGTGAGCGCGGCCGATCGCGTATGACGTACTATCCCGTTGGTGGTCATACGGGCCCACCCCACCTCGACGGGATAGTACGTCAGATGTCAGGAAGGGGTTAAACCTTCTTTCCTCCAGACGTAGAGGATGCCCCCTTGTCCCTGTCTCAGGTCTATGATTAAAAAGATCATCAGAAAGATCTTTGTACTGTCCCCTCATATATTTATACATTAAAATAAGATCACCCCTTAGCCTTCGTTTTTCCAAACTAAATAGCCCCAAGTGTAATAACCTATCTTGGTATTGCAGACCCCCCAGTCCTCTAATAACCTTGGTCGCTCTTCTCTGCACCCGCTCTAGTTCAGCTATGTCTTTCTTATACACCGGAGACCAGAGCTGTGCACAGTATTCTAAGTGAGGTCGAACTAGTGACTTGTATAAAGGTAAAATTATGTTCTCCTCATGAGCATCTATGCCTCTTTTAATGCATCCCATTATTTTATTTGCCTTTGTAGCAGCTGCCTGACACTGGCCACTGAATATGAGTTTGTCATCCACCCATACACCCAGGTCTTTTTCATTGACGGTTTTGCCCAGAGTTTTAGAATTAAGCACATAGTTATACATCTTATTACTTTTACCCAAGTGCATGACCTTACATTTATCCCCATTAAAGCTCATTTGCCATTTATCAGCCCAAGCTTCTAGTTTACATAAATCATCCTGTAATATAAAATTGTCCTCCTCTGTATTGATTACCCTGCAGAGTTTAGTGTCATCTGCAAATATTGAAATTCTACTCTGAATGCCCCCTACAAGGTCATTAATAAATATGTTAAAAAGAAGAGGGCCCAATACTGACCCCTGTGGTACCCCACTGCTAACCGTGACCCAGTCCGAGTATTCTCCATTAGTAACCACCCATTGTTTCCTATCCCTGAGCCAGCTCTTAACCCACTTACACATATTTTCCCCTATCCCCATTATTCTCATTTTATGTATCAACCTTTTGTGTGGCACCGTATCAAAAGCTTTTGAAAAGTCCATATACACTACATCTACTGGGTTCCCTTGGTCCAGTCCAGAACTTACCTCTTCATAGAAGCTGATCAAATTAGTCTGACATGAACGGTCCCTAGTAAACCCATGCTGATACTGGGTCATGAGGTTATTCCACTTCAGATACTCCAGTATAGCATCCCTTAGAATGCCCTCCAGGATTTTACCCACAATAGAGGTTAAGCTTACTGGCCTATAATTACCGAGTTCAGTTTTTGTCCCCGTTTTGAATATTGGCACCACATTAGCTATACGCCAGTCCTGTGGTACAGACCCTGTTATTATGGATTCTTTAAAGATTAAAAATAATGGTCTGTCAATGACCGTACTTAGTTCCCGCAGTACTCGGGGGTGTATCCCATCCGGGCCAGGGGATTTGTCAATTTTAGTGATTTTTAGACGCCGCCGTACTTCCTGCTGGGTTAAGCAGATGACATTTAATGGGGAATTTTTGTTATCACTGATCATATTGTCTGCCATGGGATTTTCTTTTGTAAATACTGATGGAAAAAAGTAATTTAGCATATTGGCTTTTTCCTCATCCTCATCCACCATTTCACCCAGACTATTTTTAAGGGGACCAACACTATCATTTCTTACTATTTACGTAGTTAAAGAATATTTTGGGATTATTTTTACTCTCTCTGGCAATGAGTCTCTCTGTCTCAATTTTTGCTGCCTTGATTTGCTTTTTAAAGAATTTATTTAATTTTCTGTATTTATTTAATGCCTCATCACTACCTACTTCCTTTAATTCTCTAAATGCTTTCTTTTTGTCACTTATTGTGCCCCTTACAGCTCTATTTAGCCATATTGGTTTCCTCCTATTTCTAGTATGTTTATTCCCATACGGCATATACTGTGCACAGGTCCTATCCAGGATGCTAATAAACGTCTCCCATTTTCTTTGTGTATTTTTATGTCTCAGGATATCGTCCCAGTTAATTGCACCAAGATCCTCTCTTATCCATTGGAAATTTGCCCTCCTGAAGTTTAGTGTCCTTGTCACCCCTCTACTACACATCTTATTAAAGGAGACATGAAAACTTATTATTTTGTGATCACTATTCCCCAAGTGACCCCCAACCCTTATATTTGATATGCGGTCTGGCCTGTTGGTTAATATTAGGTCTAGCAGTGCCCCCCTTCTTGTTGGGTCCTGAACCAGTTGTGAAAGGTAATTGTCTCTCATAGTTGTCAAAAACCGATTACCTTTGCTGGACCTGCAGGTTTCTGTTCCCCAATCTATTTCAGGGTAGTTGAAGTCCCCCATAATAATGACTTCTCCTTGAGTCGCAGCTTCATCTATTTGCTTTATGAGGTTATTCTCCGTTGCTTCCATTATTTTTGGAGACTTATAACAAACCCCTATCAGTAATTTATTATTTTTCCCCCTCCCCTTATCTCCACCCACAGGGACTCTACATTTTCATTAGATTCACCTACATTATCACACCGGATGGGTTTTAAGGACGATTTTACATATAGACACACTCCTCCCCCTCGCCTATCCATTCGGTCATTTCTGAACAGACTATAACCCTGCAAGTTAACAGCCCAGTCATGGCTCTCATCCAGCCATGTTTCAGATATCCCCACCATGTCATAATTATGCTCCAACAACATTAGTTCTAATTAATCCATTTTGTTGGCGAGGCTTCTGGCGTTAGTATACATGCACTTGATGTTCCTCTCTGTACCTCTATTCTTTCTTAAATTATTAACTGTAACTAACCCCACCCCCATGCCACCGCCACCCCCAACTTCCTTATGTGTGCCCAGGTCTCTATCTGCCCTATCTTCCCCTCCTATAAAATGAATACCCTCCCCCATTCCCTAGTTTAAACACTCCTCCAACCTTCTAGCCATTTTCTCCCCCAGCACAGCTGCACCTTCCCCATTGAGATGCAGCCCGTCCCTAGCGTAGAGCCTGTAGCCAACTGAGAAGTCAGCCCAGTTCTGCAGGAACCCAAACCCCTTCTTCCTACACCAATTCTTGAGCCACTTATTAACCTCCCGTTACCCCTCTTGCGTGGCACGTGGTACAGGCAGTATTTCAGAAAATACCACGTTGGAGGTCCTTGCTTTCAGCTTGCAGCCTAATTCCGTGAAATCATCTTTAAGGACCTTCCACCTACCTCTAACTTTGTCATTTGTGCCAATGTGCACCATGACTGCTGGGTCCTCACCAGCCCCTCCCAGTAATCTGTCCACCCGATCAGCGATGTGTCGGACTCGAGCGCCAGGTAGGCAGCACACCGTTCGATGATCCCTGTCTTTGTGACAGATTGCCTGGATTTCTACATTATAGGTCTATTCACACTCTATTTGGCCTGTACATCCCACATTTATGGTTCCGTTGTACCGGAAATTGTAGTCAACCCTGTTTTTTCAATACAGTTGTAATAAAGGTAGCCGTGCCTACTGGCCAGAAGTGTCGGTGGAGAGGATCTTCGCACACATTTTAAAGAAACTGTAGAAATCACTTACCTTTCCATGGAAACCTCTAAAACTTGATACGGAATGCACCACTCCTGCTGGTGGACCTGCAAGGGAGGAAGTCAGCCGCCCAACAGTACCCCTGCTGCTAGGCTGTGCCGCTGGACTCTGGGATTAAACCCCCTATGGTAAAGGTTGCCAATATGATAAATCACTTTTGGTGGAACATTTTTTTAAACTCCACAATAATAATGCTTACATAAATACACTTACAAGATATACCGGAGTATTTGTCACACCATTACCAAATTGTCTATTAGGTGCCATAGATATGAATATGTGTGACCTGCATGTATAAGGAAATTAAATGAAAGCCACTGACTTTTCTCCTCAAAAATAAATAAACCCAATGCAAATTTTTATTTTATCATAATATTTTGTAGAAACTCGGCAAATAATTGCTCCCAATTTCAGCCCATGTAAACATTGCGGTGATCACCTAACGAGTGAGGGAAAACTCTAGTTTGTCAGGTGATCAGATAATTTGCGCTAACAAAAACATAATTTTATCAGCAGCACATCGCTCTGTGTAAACAGGATTTGTGCTGCTGATAACCTGATGCTATGTGTTTCCACATTGCTTGTGGAAACAGGCCGTAAACGAGTGTTGATGGACTTCCAAATAGTCAATTAGCACTCATGAAAGGTGGCTGAAACTGGAATGTCAAAATATACCGATAGTCTTGTTTTATAACCTTGCTTCTTATTTATTTAAGTTTTTTCAAAGATCATCAAAGATCATATGCACTCAAGATGGAGAAAAAGCAACACGAAGATGCTGGATTGTTTGTTCCATTTGCAGGAAGCTTGTCTCCAATTCTCTTCTCCGAAGAAGAAGACAGTGAATATGATTCTCTAAATTCAGCAGACAGGCGAGAAAATACAATTGTCCTTCACCAGATTGACAGATCACCCGAACACCGTGTAAGAGATTTGCTTTGCTGTACTGATTTCACGCACTGAAACTATCCACCCTTTCCTTTCCATGTCACATTTACTAAGGTTGTTGCACCTATTTTCTGTCTCAAAATGTCCTAAACTGATAAATCACAGTTTTACACCAAAAAGAAAGAGCACCATGCTCGATGATTGTGGGCTTGGCTAAGTGGAGTCCAAATATGTGCCAAAATTAATATTGATGTGTGCCATACTTTTGTTAGCCAAAAGCTTGTTTAATAGTAAGGCAACTAAGAGTCGGCAGAAGTGAAAGGTGTCTAACTTCCAGCAAGACGTGACATATCGACCACACAACATGAGTCACTGTGATTAATTTGCCACATCTACCGACTACCTAGGCTTAATTAAATCAATGTAACCACTAAAAAGCATTAGTAAATGGGCCTCATTGTATATTAAAGGTTGTCTGATTAGAAAACCTAATCCTGAATACATCTTGTTAAGGAAATTTGAGTTATTAAAGGAGAGTTTAATGTTCAAACCCCTCATTTATTAACAGTGACAACAAAAGTTGCAGTTTTTTGCAATTCTGACCAGTGTCCCTTTATGAGGTAATAACTCAGGAACGCTTCAATGGATCCTAGCGATTCTGAGATTGTTTTTTCGTGACATATTAGACTTCATGTTAGTGGTAAATTTAGGTCGATAATTTCTGAGTTTATTTGTGAAAAAAACGGAAATTTGGCAAAAATTTTGAAAATTTCGCAATTTTCACATTTTGAATTTTTATTCTGTTAAACCAGAGAGTTATGTGACACAAAATAGTTAATAAATAACATTTCCCACATGTCTACTTTACATCAGCACAATTTTGGAAACAATTTTTTTTTTTGCTAGGGAGTTATAAGGGTTAAAATTTGACCAGTGATTTCTCATTTTTACAACAAAATTTACAAAACCATTTTTTTTAGGGACCACCTCACATTTGAAGTCAGTTTGAGGGTTCTATATGGCTGAAAATACCCAAAAGTGACACCATTCTAAAAACTGCACCCCTCAAGGTGCTCAAAACCACATTCAAGAAGTTTATTAACCCTTCAGGTGTTTCACAGCAGCAGAAGCAACATGGAAGTAAAAAATGAACATTTAACTTTTTAGTCACAAAAATGATCTTTTAGCAACAATTTTTTATTTTCCCAAGGGTAAAAGGAGAAACTGGACCACGGACGTTGTTGTCCAATTTGTCCTGAGTACGCTGATACCTCATATGTGGGGGTAAACCACTGTTTGGGCGCACGGCAGGGCTCGGAAGGGAAGGAGCGCCATTTGACTTTTTGAATGAAAAATTGGCTCCAATCTTTAGCGGACACCATGTCGCGTTTGGAGAGCCCCCGTGTGCCTAAACATTGGAGCTCCCCCACAAGTGACCACATTTTGGAAACTAGACCCCCCAAGGAACTTATCTAGAAGCATAGTGAGCACTTTAAACCCCCAGGTGCTTCACAAATTGATCCGTAAAAATGAAAAAGTACTTTTTTTTCACAAAAAAATTATTTTAGCCTCAATTTTTTCATTTTCACATGGGCAACAGGATAAAATGGATCCTAAATTTTGTTGGGCAATTTCTCCTGAGTACACCAATACCTCACATGTGGGGGTAAACCACTGTTTGGGCACATGGTAAGGCTCGGAAGGGAAGGAGCGCCATTTGACTTTTTGAATGAAAAATTATCTCCATCGTTAGCGGACACCATGTCGCGTTTGGAAAGCCCCTGTGTGCCTAAACATTGGAGCTCCTCCACAAGTGACCCCATTTTGGAAACTAGACCCCCCAAGGAACTCATCTAGAGGCATAGTGAGCACTTTAAACCCCCAGGTGCTTCACAAATTGATCCGCAAAAATGAAAAAGTACTTTTTTTTCACACAAAATTTCTTTTAGCCTCAATTCTTTCATTTTCACATGGGCAACAGGATAAAATGGATCCTAAAATTTGTTGGGCAATTTCTCCTGAGTATGCCGATACCTCATATGTGGGGGTAAACCACTGTTTGGGTGCACGGCAAGGCTCGGAAAGGGGAGGCGTGCCATTTGACTTTTTGAATGGAAAATTAGCTCCAATCGTTAGCGGACACCATGTCGCGTTTGGAGAGCCCCTGTGTGCCTAAACATTGGAGCTCCCCTACAAGTGACCCCATTTTGGAAACTAGACCCCCCAAGGAACTTATCTAGATGCATCGTGAGCACTTATAACCCCCAGGTGCTTCACAGAAGTTTATAACGCAGAGCTGTGAAAATAAAAAAATAATTTTTCTTTCCTCAAAAATGATTTTTAGCCCAGAATTTTTTATTTTCCCAAGGGTAATAGGAGAAATTGGACCCTGTCATGATTCCCCAATGGCATGGGAACATCAGAAACACAAAATAACAGACTAGCCCTCGGGTGATGGAAACTCAAGCTGACCGTGACCTAAATCTACCACACAACTAACAGTAGCCAGGAAGCATTCCTACGGCTGCCTAGATGCCATGCGCCAGCCGGAGAACTAACTACGCCTGGAAGAGGAAGGAACAGACCTGGCTTACCTCTAGTGAAATTCCCCAAAGATGATAGTAGCCCCCACATATATTAACGGTGAGTTCAGAGGAAAAGACATACACAGTATGAAGGTAGATTTAGCAAAGCGAGGTCCACTTACTAGATAGAGGAAGGATACAAAAGAGGACTTCACGGTCAGCTGAAAAACCCTTTCAAAAACCCATCCTGAAATTACTTTAAGACTCCTGTGTCAACTCATGACACAGGAGTGGCAATTTCAGTCCACAAGAGCTTCCAGTAACAGGAAATGACAAACTGTAAACTGGACAAAAAATACAAAACAAAAAGGACAAGAGTCCACTTAGCTGATCAGCAGACTGGTAGCAGGAACATGCAACTGAAAGACTCAGGTTACAATGATGACCGGCAAGGAAGTGACTGGAGAGCAAGGCTAAATAGGGAACTCCCAAAACTGATGGAAGCAGGTGAGCTGAGGCAGAAAAGAACACACAAGTCTCCAGTACCACCAGCCACCACTAGGGGAGCCCAAAAAGCGGATCACAACAGGACCCCAAATGTTGTTGTCCAGTTTGTCCTGAGTACGATGATACCCCATATGTGGGGGTAAACCACTGTTTGGGCGCACGTCGGGGCTTGGAAGGGCGGGAGCACCATTTGACTTTTTGAACGCAAGATTGGCTGGAATCAATGGTGGCGCCATGTTGCGTTTGGAGACCCCTGATGTGCCTAAACAGTGGAAACCCCTCAATTCTAACTTCAACACTAACCCCAACACACCCCTAATCCTAATCCCAACTGTAGCCATAACCCTAATCACAACCCTAACCCCAACACACCCCTAACCACAACCCTAACCGCAACACACCCGTAACCCTAATTCCAACCCTAATCCTAACCCTAATCCCAACCGTAACCCTAATCCCAACCCTAACCACAAATGTAACCCCAACACACCCCTAACCCTATCCGTAACCCTAACCACAAGCCTAATCTTAACCCTATTTCAAACCCTAGCCCTAATTCCAACCCTAACTCTAATTCCAACCCTAACCCTAAGGCTATGTGCCCACGTTGCGGATTCGTGTGAGATTTTTCCGCACGATTTTTGAAAAATCTGCAGGTAAAAGGCACTGCGTTTTACCTGCGGATTTACAGCAGATTTCCAGTGTTTTTTTGTGCGGATTTCACCTGCGGATTCCTATTGAGGAACAGGTGTAAAACGCTGCGGAATCCGCACAAAGAATTGACATGCTGCGGAAAATACAATGCAGCGTTTCTGCACGGAATTTTCCGCACCATGGGCACAGCGGATTTGGTTTTCCTTAGGTGTACATGGTACTGTAAACCTGATGGAAAACTGCTTCGAATTCGCAGCGGCCAATCCGCTGCGGATCCGTGGCCAATCCGCTGCGGATCCGCGGCCAATCCGCTGCGGATCCGCGGCCAATCCGCTGCCAATCCGCTGCGGATCCGCGGCCAATCCGCTGCGGATCCGCGGCCAATCCGCTGCCAATCCGCTGCGGATCTGCAGCCAATCCGCTGCCAATCCGCTGCGGATCCGCGGCCAATCCGCTGCGGATCCGCTGCCAATCCGCTGCGGATCCGCGGCCGATCTGCTGCAGATCCGCGGCCGATCCGCTGCGGATCCGCGGTCGATGCGCTGCGGATCCGCGGCCGATCCGCTGCGGATCCGCTGCGGATCCGCGGCCGATCCGCTGCGGATCCGCGGCCGATCTGCTGCGGATCCGCGGCCGATCCGCTCTGTGTGCACATGCCATAACCCTACCCCTAACCCTAACCCTACCCGTAACCCTAACCCTACCCCTAACCCTACCCCTAGTTCTAACCCTAGTTCTAACCCTAACCCTAGTGGAAAAAGAAAAAAAAATATTTTCTTTATTTTATTATTGTCCCTACCTATGGGGGTGATAAAGGGGGGGGGGGTTTATTTATTATTTTTTTATTTTGATCGCTGTGATAGAACCTACCACAGCGATCAAAATGTACTTGTAATGAATCTGCCGGCCGGCAGATTCGGCGGGCGCACTGAGCATGCGCCCGCCATTTTGGAAGATAGCGGCGCCCAGCGAGGAGACGGACCGACACCGGGAGCCTCGGTAAGTATAAGGGGGGGGGAGATCGGGGCACGGGGGGGGCGTCGGAGCACCGGGGGGTGACATAGGAGCAGGGGGGGAGCGGGCAGGAGGACGGGGGAGCGGAGCACAGGACGGAGGGGACCGGACCCCATAACGGAGCACTGGGGGGGCGATCGGTGGGGTGGGGGGGTTTCACTTCAGGTTTTCCAGCCATGGCCGATGGTATTGCAGCATCGGCCATGGCTGGATTGTAATATTTCACCAGTTTTTTAGGTGAAATATTACAAATCGCTCTGATTGGCAGTTTCACTTTCAACAGCCAATCAGAGCGATCGTAGCCACGGGGGGGTGAAGCCCCCCTGGGCTGAAGTACCACTCCCCCTCTCCCTGCAGATCGGGTAAAATAGGAGTTAACCCCTTCACCCGATCTGCAGGGACGCGATCATTCCATGACGCCACATAGGCGTCATGGGTCGGGAAGGGGTTAAAGGTTGTCTGATTAGAAAACCTAATCCTGAATACATCTTGTTAAGGAAATTTGAGTTATTAAAGGAGAGTTTAATGTTCAAACCCCTCATTTATTAACAGTGACAACAAAAGTTTTTCTCTGTTAAGGTCCTAGTACTTTACATCTAGAGCTTAGAGAGTTTAAGTCATACATTTATTGCTATAGAAAAGGAAATAATCTACTTGTGCAAGTTAAAAGGGAACACCATGGTTGGAAAATACAGTCCTTCATGGTTATCAGATTTTGCTAACCTTTACCACAGCCGACAATTACTAGTGGCTCAGTTTTGTGAATTCTGTTCTCGAGCTCCCTCCTGTGGTTATGAATGGTACTTCGGCGAGTTCTGTTCATGTACTCCCTCTGGTGGTTGTGAGTGGAGCTGCTGGTTCTGAGATTCCTTCTCCAGCTGATCTCGTTCAGCCCTTGGCTGGCTGCTCTATTTAACTCCACTCAGATCGTTACTTGATGCCAGCTGTCAATGTCCTAGTACTGGTTCAGTTCTCTTGGATCTTTCAGATGACCTTTCTACTTCAGCAAAAGCTAAGTCCCTGCTAGCTTATTTGTTACCACTGTGTTTTTGTCCAGCTTGCTATCATATTTAATCTTGTTAGCTGGAAGCTCTGGGATGCAGAGTGGCACCACCGCGCCGTGAGTCGGTGCGGTGGTTTCTTTTGCACACTCTGCGTGGTTTTTTGTTAGTTTTTTATGCTGACCGCAAAGATACCTTTTCTATCCTCAGTCTGTTTAGTTCAGTCTGGCCTCCTATGCTGAAACCTATTTCATTCCTGTGTTTGTGACTTCCATCTTAACTCACAGTCAATATATGTGGGGGCTGCCTATTTCTTTGGGGAATGTCTCTGAGGCAAGGTAGGCTGTATTTTCTATCTTTAGGGGTAGTTAGCTCTTAGGCTGTGAAGAGGCGTCTAGGCAGAGTCAGGAACGCTCCACGGCTATTTCTAGTTGTTGTGATAGGATTAGCGTTGCGGTCAGCAGAGCTCCCACTTCCCAGAGCTCGTCCTGTATTGCTAGTTTGCTCATCTGGTCATTTCTAGGGCTCCTAACCACCAGCCCAACATAACAGTACAGCTGGCCCACAAAATGTTAATGCATCTCAATAGAGGGATAAGAGAAGTTCTGAGACCATTTTTTTTTCTCTGCAGTGTGTTTTGTATCTCTTTTACCCTTAACCTCTGGGTGGTTCAGGACACAGGTGTAGATATGGACATTCAAGGTCTGTCCTCTTGTGTGGATCAACTCACTGCAAGGGTACAAAGCATTCAAGATTATGTAGTTCAGAACCCGATGTTAGAACCCAGAATTCCAATTCCTGATTTGTTTTCTGGGGATAGATCTAAGTTCCTGAATTTCAAAAATAATTGTAGACTGTTTTTTGCTTTGAAACCCCGCTCCTCTGGTGACCTCATTCAGCAAGTAAAAATCATTATTTCTTTGCTACGTGGCGACCCTCAAGACTGGGCATTTTCCCTTGCGCCAGGAGATCCTGCATTGCGTAATGTAGATGCAGTTTTTCTGGCGCTTGGATTGCTTTATGATGAACCAGATTCAGTGGATCAGGCAGAGAAAATTTTGCTGGCTTTGTGTCAGGGTCAGGATGAAGCGGAGGTACATTGTCAGAAGTTCAGAAAGTGGTCTGTGCTTACTCAGTGGAATGAGTGTGCCCTGGCGGCAATTTTCAGAAAGGGTCTTTCTGAAGCCCTTAAGGATGTTATGGTGGGATTCCCCACGCCTGCTGGTCTGAATGAGTCTATGTCCTTGGTCATTCAGATCGATCGACGCTTACGTGAGCGCAAAAATGTGCACCATTTGGCGGTGTTTTCTGAGCAGAAGCCTGAGCCTATGCAATGTGATAGGACCTTGACCAGAGCTGAACGGCAAGAATACAGACGTCAGAATGGGCTGTGTTTTTACTGTGGTGACTCCACTCATGCTATCTCTGATTGTCCTAAGCGCACTAAACGGTTCGCTAGGTCTGCCACCATTGGTACGGTACAGCCAAAATTCCTTTTGTCCGTTACTCTGATTTGCTCTTTGTCGTCCTATTCTGTTATGGCATTTGTGGATTCAGGCGCTGCCCTGAATTTGATGGACTTGGAGTTTGCCAGGCGCTGTGGTTTTTTCTTGGAGCCCTTGCAGTATCCTATTCCATTGAGAGGAATTGATGCTACACCTTTGGCCAAGAATAAGCCTCAGTACTGGACTCAATTGACCATGTGCATGGCTCCTGCACATCAGGAGGATATTCGCTTTTTGGTGTTGCATAATCTGCATGATGTGGTCGTTTTGGGTTTGCCATGGCTACAGGTCCATAATCCTGTATTGGATTGGAAATCAATGTCTGTATCCAGTTGGGGTTGTCAAGGGGTACATGGGGATGTCCCATTGTTGTCTATTTCGTCTTCCCATCCTTCTGAAGTCCCTGAGTTCTTGTCAGATTACCAGGATGTATTTGATGAGCCCAAATCCAGTGCCCTACCTCCTCATAGGGATTGCGATTGTGCTATTAATTTGATTCCTGGTAGTAAGTTTCCGAAGGGCCGACTGTTCAATTTATCTGTGCCAGAACACGCTTCAATGCGGAGTTATATAAAGGAGTCCTTGGAGAAAGGGCATATTCGCCCGTCGTCGTCGCCTTTGGGAGCAGGGTTCTTTTTTGTGGCCAAGAAGGATGGTTCTCTGAGACCTTGTATAGATTACCGCCTTCTTAATAAAATCACCGTCAAATTTCAGTACCCTTTGCCGCTACTGTCTGATTTGTTTGCTCGGATTAAGGGAGCTAGCAGGTTCACCAATTTAGATCTTCGAGGGGCGTAGAATCTTGTGCGTATTAAACGGGGCGGCGAATGGAAAACAGCATTTAATACGCCCGAGGGCCATTTTGAGTACTTGGTGATGCCATTCGGGCTTTCTAATGCTCCATCTGTGTTTCAGTCCTTTATGCATGACATCTTCCGAAAGTACCTGGATAGATTCATGATTGTATATTTGGATGATATTTTGGTCTTTTCGGACGATTGGGAGTCTCATGTGAAGCAGGTCAGAATGGTGTTCCAGGTCCTTTGTGCTCATTCCTTGTTTGTGAAGGGGTCTAAATGTCTCTTTGGAGTTCAGAAGGTTTCATTTTTGGGCTTCATTTTTTCCCCTTCTACTATCGAGATGGACCCTGTTAAAGTTCAGGCCATTTATGATTGGACTCAGCCTACTTCTGTGAAGAGCCTTCAGAAATTTTTGGGCTTTGCTAATTTTTACCGTCGCTTCATCGCTAATTTTTCTAGCGTTGTTAAACCATTGACTGATTTAACCAAGAAAGGTGCTGATGTGGTCAATTGGTCCTCTGCGGCCGTTGAGGCTTTTCAGGAGCTGAAGCGTCGTTTTTCTTCTGCCCCTGTGTTGTCAGCCAGATGTTTCGCTCCCGTTTCAGGTCGAGGTGGATGCTTCTGAGATTGGAGCAGGGGCTGTTTTGTCTCAAAGAGGTTCTGATGGCTCTGTGATGAAACCATGTGCTTTCTTTTCTAGAAAGTTTTCGCCTGCTGAGCGCAATTATGATGTGGGTAATCGAGAGTTGTTGGCTATGAAGTGGGCGTTTGAGGAGTGGCGACATTGGCTTGAAGGAGCCAAACATCGCGTGGTGGTCTTGACGGATCACAAGAATCTGACTTATCTCGAGTCTGCCAAGCGGTTGAATCCTAGACAGGCTCGATGGTCGCTGTTTTTCTCCCGCTTCAAATTTGTGGTTTCGTACCTTCCGGGTTCTAAGAATGTGAAGGCTGATGCCCTTTCAAGGAGTTTTGTACCTGATTCTCCGGGAGTTCCTGAGCCGGCTGGTATTCTCAAAGAGGGGGTAATTTTGTCTGCCATCTCCCCTGATTTGCGACGGGTGCTGCAGGAGTTTCAGGCTGATAGACCTGACCGTTGCCCAGCGGAGAAGCTGTTTGTCCCTGATAGATGGACTAGTAGAGTTATCTCTGAGGTTCATTGTTCGGTGTTGGCTGGTCATCCTGGAATTTTTGGTACCAGAGATTTGGTGGCTAGATCCTTTTGGTGGCCTTCCTTGTCACGAGATGTGCGTTCTTTTGTGCAGTCCTGTGGGACTTGTGCTCGGGCTAAGCCCTGCTGTTCTCGTGCCAGTGGGTTGCTTTTGCCCTTGCCGGTCCCGAAAAGGCCCTGGACGTATATTTCCATGGATTTTATTTCAGATCTCCCTGTCTCTCAGAGGATGTCAGTTATCTAGGTGGTTTGTGATCGCTTCTCTAAGATGGTCCATTTGGTACCTTTGCCTAAATTGCCTTCCTCCTCTGATTTGGTTCCATTGTTTTTCCAGCATGTGGTTCGTTTACATGGCATTCCGGAGAACATCGTGTCGGACAGAGGTTCCCAGTTTGTTTCAAGATTTTGGCGGTCCTTTTGTGCCAAGATGGGCATTGATTTGTCTTTTTCTTCAGCTTTCCATCCTCAGACAAATGGCCAAACCGAACGAACCAATCAGACTTTGGAAACATATCTGAGATGCTTTGTTTCTGCGGATCAGGATGATTGTGTGACCTTCTTGCCTTTGGCTGAGTTCGCCCTTAATAATCGGGCCAGCTCGGCCACTTTGGTTTCGCCTTTTTTCTGTAATTCTGGTTTCCACCCTCGTTTTTCTTCAGGGCAGGTTGAGCCTTCGGACTGTCCTGGTGTGGATTCTGTAGTGGACAGGTTGCAGCAAATTTGGACTCACGTAGTGGACAATTTGACATTGTCCCAGGAGAAGGCTCAACGTTTCGCTAACCGCCGTCGCTGTGTTGGTCCCCGACTTCGTGTTGGGGATTTGGTTTGGTTGTCGTCTCGTTTTGTTCCTATGAAGGTTTCGTCTCCTAAGTTTAAGCCTCGTTTCATTCGTCCTTATAAGATTTCTGAAATTATTAATCCTGTGTCATTTCGTTTGGACCTTCCAGCTTCTTTCGCCATCCATAATGTGTTCCATAGGTCATTGTTGCGGAGATATGTGGCTCCTATGGTTCCCTCCGTTGATCCTCCTGCCCCGGTGTTGGTTGAGGGGGAGTTGGAGTATGTGGTGGAGAAGATTTTGGATTCTCGTATTTCGAGATGGAAACTTCAGTACCTATCCAAGTGGAAAGGTTATGGTCAGGAGGATAATTCCTGGGTAGTTGCCTCTGATGTTCATGCTGCCGATCTTGTTCGTGCCTTTCATTTGGCTCGTCCGGAGCGGCCTGGAGGCTCTGGTGAGGGTTCGGTGACCCCTCCTCAAGGGGGGGTACTGTTGTGAATTCTGTTCTCGGGCTCCCTCCTGTGGTTATGAATGGTACTTCGGCGAGTTCTGTTCATGGACTCCCTCTGGTGGTTGTGAGTGGAGCTGCTGGTTCTGAGATTTCTTCTCCAGCTGATCTCGTTCAGCCCTTGGCTGGCTGCTCTATTTAACTCCACTCAGATCGTTACTTGATGCCAGCTGTCAATGTCCTAGTACTGGTTCAGTTCTCTTGGATCTTTCAGATGACCTGTCTACTTCAGCAAAAGCTAAGTCCCTGCTAGCTTATTTGTTACCATTGTGTTTTTGTCCAGCTTGCTATCATATTTAATCTTGTTAGCTGGAAGCTCTGGGATGCAGAGTGGCACCACCGCGCCGTGAGTCGGTGCGGTGGTTTCTTTTGCACACTCGCGTGGTTTTTTGTTAGTTTTTTATGCTGACCGCAAAGATACCTTTTCTATCCTCAGTCTGTTTAGTTCAGTCTGGCCTCCTATGCTGAAACCTATTTCATTCCTGTGGTTGTGACTTCCATCTTAACTCACAGTCAATATATGTGGGGGCTGCCTATTTCTTTGGGGAATTTCTCTGAGGCAAGGTAGGCTGTATTTTCTATCTTTAGGGGTAGTTAGCTCTTAGGCTGTGAAGAGGCGTCTAGGCAGAGTCAGGAACGCTCCACGGCTATTTCTAGTTGTTGTGATAGGATTAGCGTTGCGGTCAGCAGAGCTCCCACTTCCCAGAGCTCGTCCTGTATTGCTAGTTTGCTCATCTGGTCATTTCTAGGGCTCCTAACCACCAGCCCAACATAACAGCTCAGTGAAAAATATTAAAATTTGAGAGTCCTCAGTGATTGATACTTTTAATGGACAATTGAAAAGATGGTAAGAAATTGGTAAGGTTTCTCCTTGTGGAGCTGGCATGTCACTCTCCACAAGGAGAAACCTTACCCCTTACACCCCAGTCCAGAGCCTTTCACCTAGCCAAATCAGTTCTCATGCTTCGCACTGACGAGGGCCAACAGCCCGAAACACCTTGTCTGCAAATTGAGTTACTGATTTGGCTTTTATCCTAAGTCATATTGCAAGACTCGTTAAAGGGTCGATTGTGACTTGTAGGATCGCAGCTTCCAACAGGAGGCGCTATAGAGTTCAAGTCCTCTTTCTCTCCGAAGAGGCAATTAGCATGATAACAAATTGCAAACTTTCGAGACTACTCAGGTCTCTTCATTAGGCATAGACTAAGGGTACCGTTACACTAAAAGACTTACCAACGATCACGACCAGCGATACGACCTGGCCGTGATCGTTGGTAAGTCGTTGTGTGGTCGCTGGGGAGCTGTCACACAGACAGCTCTCTCCAGCGACCAACGATCAGGGGAACGACTTCGGCATCGTTGAAACTGTCTTCAACGATGCCGAAGTCCCCCTGCAGCACCCGGGTAACCAGGGTAAACATCGGGTTACTAAGTGTAGGGCCGCGCTTAGTAACCCGATATTTACCCTGGTTACCATTGTAAAAGTTAAAAAAAAACCACTACATACTCACCTTCTGATGTCTGTCATGTCCCCCGGCATCCACAGGATTACGCGCTGCTGCTGAGAGCTTCCTGCTCTGAATGTGTCAGCGCCGGCACTAAAGCAGAGCACAGCGGTGACGTCACCGCTGTGCTCTGCTTTACGGCTGGCGCTGACACAGTCAGTGCACGAAGTTCTCAGCAGCAGCGCGTAACCCTATGGACGCCGGGGGACGTGACAGACATCAGAAGGTGAGTATGTAGTGTTTTTTTTTAACTTTTACAATGGTAACCAGGGTAAATATCGGGTTACTAAGCGCGGCCCTGAGCTTAGTAACCCGATATTTACCCTGGTTACAAGTGAACACATCGCTGGATCGGCATCACACACGACGATCCAGCGATGACAGCGGGTGATCTGACGACGAAAGAAAGTTTCAAACGATCTGCTACAACGTACGATTCTCAGCAGGGTCCCTGATCACAGTAGCATGTCAGACACAGCGAGATCGTAAGTATATCGCTGGAACGTCACATATCGTGCCGTCGTAGCGACCAAAGTGCCACTGTGAGACGGTACACTAACACAAAATCTGAAGAGTCACAAATTTATGCACAATGGGACACAGAAATAATGCAGTAGATAAGACAAGTGATGTGAAGCCGAACTATAGATGTGGGACAGGGAGAAAATAATTGTGGCCGTAAATATTGGAGGAATTCATAGTGGCTCAGTAGTCAGCACTGGGATCTTGGGTATGCATCTGACCAAGAATAACATGTGCATGAAGTTTGTATGTTCTCCCTTTGGTCCATTGGCTACCTCTAAAATTTGGCCTTATTGTGTGTGCATGGGTGTGTTTGTATGATAGGGATAAAAAAAACTCTTTGCACAGTGCTGCGGAATATGTGAGTGTTATAAGAAACATGATCCGAGTCCTACATGGATGCACCAATGAGAGATTTGTTGGTGGACACTCGAGGCATACTGTTCTTGTACACAGTTCCACTGATGTCCATGCATTCTGCTATTGGATTCTACAAAGAGAAATTAATAAGTAAATTGATATAGATATGAAAACAGGTAACGCTCTGCTCATATCAGCATTGTCCTTCATTCCATTGGCATCATCCCACCTGTGTCAGTTCCTTTCCACATATGACACTTATGAATCATGCAGTTTTCATTGTCAGTTCCTGGTTCCACAAGGTAGAGCAGACATATGGTAATGTGCCTTTGGTGGAAAGGACAGGCTACACATGATCTGCCGTGCTTTCTCAGGGTCAACCAGAACAATAGTAAATCAAAACAGCCAAGTTTTTTTCTGATGAATTAGAAACTGTCAACATTTTATTTATTGAATGTCTATAATATAACTTCGCAAAATATGCTTTATGTTTCTAGGTGTCATCCGAAGATGCGCTTTCCTCCTCATCAACTGGTGATATATACAAGCTCGGTAAAGAGAAATATTCAAGGGAATGTGAGTAATAGTAATGATTTTGGAGACCATGCAGTAATTATTTCTGTCTCTAATGCAGGAAGCAGGACCAATTCTCCCTCACATTCAGAGTCTGAGGAAGAGCCTGAATTAACCTATAACTCCCCAACAACGCTCTTGGAAATCAGCAGCTCATCATCAAGTAGTGAGTAAACCCCCTTGAATATTGTATTTGGTTGATAGAGAAAAAAGTTTAATTAGATGGGATCCAATTCATTAAGATTGGAGATTTGTGCCCAAGTCCCCAGTCTTAATGATCAGGACCACTTGAGTAAGGTGCGCCTAATTCATGAATTAGGCGCATCTTACAACTTTGGGGCCCTTCTGCCAGAAATGTTACTCCATTCAGAGACTAGAGTACATCTCTGGCAAAATGTATGCCACTAATGTGTGTAGGGCGTAACCAAACGGTTGCCTGGTCAGCAGTGTCCGCCAGGTGCCATTCCCAGGGTTGCAATGAGTCTTGTCACAAAACGTTGCAGCATGCGTAATCCAACACAACCAAATCAGGCTAACTCTAGTCTAACTCCTCACACCCTGCACACAGACCATGTGCCAAACAAAACTTTTTGAAAAGACTCCACTACATAGACCAAAACTACACCCACAGGTGAGGTACCTATCATATGGGCTGATCATGTGATCGTAACATCACTGCAGGTCCTCGACCTTAGGGAAAATCCAGGCCAAATTTTATCCTGCTGGGAGAAATATATCTTCCGCCCAGCACTACATCTTTCACTGCACCACATACCTCCCCCCTTTGTTCAACCCTGTGGGGGTGGACACATGCCATACAGTGGACTCTGGACAGGGCATCTGCGTTCCCCTGTAGTCTGCCTGTCCAATGTTCTACTGAAAATTTAAAATATTGCAGGGACAGAAACCACCTGGTGACTCACGCATTCCTCTCCTTAGCTTGACTCATCCATGTAAGGCCTCTTTCATACATCCCTTTTTTAGAATCAGTCACAATCTGTCATTTTTAGAAAAAAATGGATCCAGCAAATGTTGCTGCTGGATCCGTTTTTTTTCCCCATAGACTTGTATTAGCGACGGATTGTGATGGATGGCCTTCCGTTTCATCCGTTTGACGGATCCGTCGTAAAGTCGTTGTCCGTCGGCAGGAGAAAACGGACCAAGGAACGTTTTTTGTGAATGTTGAAAAGTCGGCCAGCGACGGATCCTGCGCCGTCTGTCATTGGCTATAATGGAAGCCTATGGGCGCAGGATTCATTGCTGTCCGTCAGAAGACGGAATCCAGTGACGGATTCCATTTTTTGAAACAGAGCATGCCCGGAAGAATTTCTATTCCTTTTCCTATTCTCTCTCTCTTGCTCTCTCTCTCTCTAGAATTCTGTTTCTTTAAATTCCGGCTGCAGCTGCTTCAATGGATCCATAAAAAAAAAAAGATCCACTGCATCAGTTTTTTGTGATCGGCACAGGATCCGTCTTTTCAACACTTTGACGGATTGTGACTGATTATAAAAAACGGATGTGTGAAAGAGGCCTAAGAGGGGAATGATCTGTCACCAAGCGAAATGTTCTCCCCAGCAAATAATAGCGAAGAGACTCAAGTGCCCACTTAATGGCCAGGCACTCTCTCTGCACAATACTGTACCTGGTTTCAGCTAGGTTAAGGTTCTGGCTCAGGAAACTAATGGGATGCTCGTCCCTATTAATCTCTTGAGACCGCACAGCACCAAGATCTATCTCAGAGGTATTGGTCTGCAGATTAACAATCTTTTGAAATCGGGTGTAATCAGAACAGGTCTACCACACAGTACCGACTTTAACTTTACAAAGGCCTCCTCTATCTGATCATTCCAGTGAACCATCATAGACTTCCTCCCTTTCAAGCAGTGTGTTAAAGGCGCGGACAAAGTCGCAAAGTTGGGAATAAATCGCCTGTAATATTCCACTAAGCCCAAAAAGGCTTTTACCTGCTTTGTTGTGAGGGGACGGGGACAGTTCTGAATTGCCTTCAATTTGTTTTCTTGGGGTTTGAGGACTCCTCTCCCAATCAGATAACCCAAGTACCGAGCTTCCTCAAACCCTATGGAACACTTCTTTGGGTTGGCGGTTAACCCTGCTTGTCGGAGAGAATCTATCACCGCCTGTACCTTTGGTATGTGACTTTCCCAGTCTGCACTGTACACAAAAATGTCATCCAGATAGGCTGAGGAGGAGAACAATACCCATTAACCGCTGGAACGTCGTCGGCGCGCCATGCAAACAAAAGGGTAATACTTTATACTGGAACAGCCCTTCGGGTGTTACAAAGGCCATTTTTTCCTTAGTTGTCTCTGTTAGTGGCACCTGCCAGTATCCTTTTGTGAGGTCAAGAGTTGAAAAATACCGTGCCTGCCCAAACCACTCAATCAATTCATCCACCCAGGGCATAGGGTACGCGTAAAATTTTGAAACTTCATTAAGTTTTTAGAAGTCATTACAGAACCTTAGTGTCCCATCAGGCTTAGGTATTATGACTATGGGACTGGCCCACTCACTTTGGGACTCTTCATTGACGTCAAACTGTAGCATAGTTTTCACCTCCTCTGATATGGCTTGTCGCTGGGTCTCAGGCACCCGATACGGCTTTAGTCAGATTTTGGCCTGTGGCTCCCATGACAATGTCGTGTTGGATTATGGAAGTACGTCCTGGGACATCAGAGAAAACATCTGTATTTCGGCTAATAAACTCCCGGACCTCCTGAACCTGTTTGTAGGAGACAAAGTGCTATTTTGACTACGGAGAATAGTTCTCCTGACACACCCAAAGGTAAAGGAGCCAAGGAAATGCAGGCAGCGGACTATCCCCGCCAAGGTGGTCTCTATCTTTCCATGGTTTAAGCAAATTAATATGGTAAACATGCTCTGCCTTCCTCCATCCTGGTTGGTGTACCTTGTAGTCTACCGGTCCCACCTTCTCCATAATCTCATAGGGCCGCTGCCACCTTGCAAGAAATTTGCTATCCACTGTGGGCACAAGTACCAATACCCGATCCTCAGGACTAAAGGTTCTTACCCGAGCCTCCCGGTTATAGACCCGACTCTGAGACCGTTGTGCTGCCTCCATATGTTCCCGGACCAACGGTAGGACTGTCTCCATTCTTTCCTGCATTTTTGCAACATGTTCTATCACACTCTTGTGGGGGGTTGGTTGGTTCTCCCAAGCCTCTTTGGCTTTATCAAGTAAGCCCCGCGGATGTCTGCCATATAATAGTTCAAAGGTCGAGAACCCTGTAGATGCCTGGGGCACCTCCGGCACTGTAAACAGCAAATATGGTAGTAAAAGATCCCAATCCTTCCCATCTTTAGATACTGCTTTTTTTAGCATACTCTTTAGCGTCTTATTGAATCTTTCTACCAGACCATCTGTTTGGGGATGATAAACTGATGTGCGCAACTGTTTAACATTTAACAAGTGGCAGAGCTCTTTCATAATTTTTGACATAAAGGGGGTTCCTTGATCTGCCAAAATCTCTTGAGGAACCCCCACCCGAGAAAACATACCCATGAGTTCTTTTGCTATGAGCTTAGCTGACGTGTGACGCAGCGGAATGGCCTCAGGATACTGGGTGGCATAATCTAGAACTACCATGATTTGTTGGTGCCCCCTTGCTGACTTATTGATAGGACTGACCAGATCCATTGCCACTCTCTCGAAAGGTACCTCTATAATTGGTAGAGGCACCAAAGGACTCCAAAAGTGTGGCTGGGGACTGGTTACCTGGCACACTGGATATAAATCACAATACCGTTTAACTTCTTCATGGACCCCAAGCCAGTAAAACCACTGCAAAATTCGGTCTAGGGTTTTCTTTTGGCCCAAATGCCCCCCCGAGTACATGCGCATGCGCTAGGTCCATTACCAGCCTACGATATGCCTGAGGTACCAGTAATTGCTCTACCATTTCAGTTCAAAGTGTGGCAACACTGTGGCTGCCCCAGGTTTCACGGGTTCCACGTTAATAAACAGTACATTTCCCCTGGCTCGAGCCAAAGTAGGGTCTCGGAGTTGCGCTGTACCAAAATTGTTCCCCGATACATTCAAGTCTGACAATTCAGGTTCCTGAGGCAAGTCTTCCACATCCCCGGCCAACACTTCTATGGGAGAATTTTCTCCCTCCTCCACTGAAGGGGAGGTTACCCCTACTGCCAGCACTTCTTCCTCTGGGCCAACAGGTTCATGCCTCACTTCTGGAGAATGTAACCTGGCTGCCACCGGTGCCGGGAGTTGTCCACTGGGTGGGACAACTGTTGGCCAAAGTATAGAATATAAAGGAAAGTCTCTTCCAAGTATCAATTCAGAATGTAAATTAATCACAGCCCCCATCTCATGACACCGCCTCCACGCTGGCATGTTTATCACCAATAGTGTGGCAGGATAGTCTTTTAAGTCCCTATGATGAATACACAACACCCTAATTTTCCGACCAGTGTACTTGCTGGTTTGTGCCAGGCTCTCTCGTACCAGAGTCACGAGACTCCCTGAGTCCAATAGGGCCACAGCCGGGGTGCCCTCCACATCAACTTTACACAAATGTCCCATATTGGGTCCCTCTGGGGTGCCCGTTGCGCAAATCAGTTCGGCATAATGGAATTGGCGATACCCAAAGTTTGTGTCCATGGGCTCAGCCAGGTGGGAGCAATCAGCTCTCATATGGCCTGGCTCCTGGCACCGCCAGCAGACTATGGGGCCCCTTTGTCCCCCAGACAAATCTTGAGCAGCCTTCCTGGGCTCTGTTCGCTGAGCCAGGGGTGGAGACTTAGGGAACCTTCCTGTCACCTTCCGGGGAGTCCCTCCCTGGAGCTCTTTGGTAGCCCCATATTGTTCTATCAGGTCCATCATCTGGAGGGCATTAGTAGGGGATGCCTGCTCAACCCATGATTGGAGGGAGTGGGGCAAAGCCCTCCAAAATTTGTCAGTCACTATGTGGTCCAGCATGGCCGTGGGAGACAGTACCTCAGTCTGCAACCACTTTTGGAATAAGTGTAACAGGTCATAATACTGGTACCGAGCCGGCTTGGAGGGGTTAAACTCCCACTGGTGTACCCTCTGAGCCCGGACCAACACATTTACCCCAATACGTGCCTGTATCTCACCCTTGATGATCGTGCAGTCCTCCTTCTGCTCGGGGGTAGGTCCTGATGGGTTTTCATAGATCCTGGGGCCAGAAACGGAGCAATGATTTCTGCCCATTGGTCCCAGGGTAGTCTCTCCCTCTCAGCCACCCTCTGGAATATCTCCAGGTATGTCTCAACATCGTCAGATTTCTCCATTTTGGGGATCGCTGTACGAACCGCTTTCTGGACTTCATGGATTCCCCGTAAAGCTCCTGTTCTCTGTGATGCCGTGGTGTGCTGTATCCACAGCTGGTTGGTTTCCTGCTGCTGTTGATTAAATATCCACTGCTGCTGCATAGCCTCTTGCTGCTGCTGTGTAGCCTGCTGCTGCTGTCGCATGGCCTCCTGCTGCTGCTGCGTAGCCTGCTGCTGCTGTTGCATGGCATCCATGAGCACTTTTATTGTAGCCTCCATTCCTGCAGAGTTCCCCAACTGGGTCTGCGCCACTCCTTTCACCCAGGACTTAAGCTGGAGTCCAGAGCAAAAATAAGCAAAAACAGCCTGGCCTCAGTGTGTATGCCCGCATTCAAGCCACCAATATGTAGGGATTTGCTCTGGTAGGCAGTGGCAGGGCTGCAGCCATGAGGCAACACACAGGCTTAGAGTCCAAACTTCAGTGGTTTATTAACACTTTAAACAGTAACATACAGTAAGAAAAAAACACAAACATACTCCAGCTTGGAGAACCACTGGTCTCAGACTCACTCTTGCATGGGAGGGGCGTAACTAAGCGGCTGCCTGGTCAGCGGTGTCCATCATTCCAAGGGTTGCTATGAGTCTTGTCACAAAACTTTGCAGCATGTGTAATCCAACAAAACCAAGTCAGGCTAATTCCAGCCTACCTCCTCACGCCCTGCACACAGACCATGTGCCAAACAAAAGACTCCATTACATAGACCATAACCACACCCACAGGTGAGGTACCTATCACATGGGCTGATCACGTGATCATGACATCACTGCAGGTCTTCAACCGTAGGGAAAATCCAGGCCAAATTTTATCCTGCTGGGAGAAATATATCTTCCGTCCAGCACTACACCTTTCACTGCACCACAGGTGACATATATTTTGATTAATAAGATGGGCGGGTTTGGCCATGCCATGTCCTACCCATTCTTTGCCTATTTTGGTTAAGTTGGCCGGAAATATTTCCAATATTGCAACACCCGGCAGCACGGTGGCTCAGTGGTTGGTACTGTTGCTTTGCAGCGCTGGGGTCCTGGGCACAAATCCCACCAAGGACAACATCTGTAAGGAGTTTGTATGTTCTACCCAGATTCTCCGGTTTCCTCCCACACTCCCAAAACATACTAATAGGGAATTTAAATTGTGAGCCCCAATCGGCCACAGTGATGACGTCTGTAAAGTGCTGCAGAATATGATGGAGCTATATAAGCAACGTATGAAGTTTGGGGAAGTTTATTGGCAGCTTACAATCCTCCTGAAAACATGTGTAGCTGTAACAGGACACATGGCTCAGCAGGTGGCACAGCCTTCTAAGCTTCAAAGAAGAAATTCACACTCCCACCAGCTTAGCTAGTATCCAAACCATGCGGTGTAACTGCTTTGTCCTGACTACTAGGATTTCATGAGGATAATATGGACTTATCGTACGTCCTAGCCACACACAGGTTACATTTGAGAGAACTCTGGAATGGGCTGAATGACCTTCCAGGGTCTCTATCTGTTCTAGCAACACAGGGTGGGGAAGTTATTTAGAATGGCTAGTAGGAGCCAGGTAGGAAAGCAGGGTCCCGGCCGGATCTGATGGCACCAAAACTGCCTCCCTAGGACCGTCCATTAAGGAGCTATGACCCATCTTAGGTTATGTCATTTTTAGCTGCTAGAGATAAGGGGAGGAGATTTAGGTTCAGCCCAGAGGGCAGGAGGGAAGTGACCCCAGTATGTTAAATGCTAGGAGAAAGCACGGCCTATTGCTTTTCTCTAGGAAGGTTGTGACATGTCATCTGGGGTGAAGTCAAGAAACAGGGGACCACCGGTCTACCATGTGGCAGCCCCTCCCCTGCAAGCCAGGCCTTTCATCTGACTGGTAACTGACTTATATTCTGCATACTTTGTATTCCCACTATTTGTATTTGCTTATCTGACCATTGTATATGTATAACCATTGTGCATATAGTGCTTTGTCTAGAGTGCCCTTAAGACGATTAAATACATAATCTAACCTTGGCCTGCTCTTTTATCTCGATCCATGAATCCACACGTTTCCATGCTGTCGAAGCTGGTTTCTGGGCCAATATAATCCCGTTAACGGACCAGGCTTATATCTAACAAGGAACTGGTGGCAGCACTACTGGGCTGGCTGCGCTCTGTTTCACTGGTGCTAGTGAAAGGGGCCTCTCAGCCTGTCAGGGTTGTGAGTGAGTGTGGTGACATGTCAGAGGATGCGTTGGCCGCCCTCCCTCACTCCCCAAGCCTCGGTGGGCCCATTGTGAGAAAATGTAAAACTAGGCTTTCTCAGTGAATGTGGGAAACATGGCACCTTTGTCATCGTTAATTGACTTTAGGATACTTTCAAGTTGAGGACCAAACAGAGATGATGAATGAAGTGACAGGGAAAAAAAAAGATTTTTGGATTGTATATCACCTGACCATTGATCCACATGGCTTTGTGTGCCGCAATAGACAATGCTTTCCTTCAGGAAAATGTCAGAACGTCCTCAGGCTCATCGCATAAAAACTCTTCATCTGTGTTTATGAGAGGCATTCTTTTTAGAATTTAGTCCCTAAAACACCATCTTCCAGATCATGCGTAAGCTGGCTAAACCAGTCTCATAAGGCTCTGGCTACAGGAATAGCAGACTATCAGATGTGCAATCCATAGGATCCCTTAACAGGGAGGTTTCTTCAGATGGAAAAATTGAACCCTTTGCAAATATTGCTGTTGCCAGATCAACCTTGTATGATTCATTTTTGCACTCTGGTCCATTTGAGTCACCCGCCAGGGCCGTGGGGTACTCGGTACCGGGTACGGTCACAAATAAAGGGGTGGTCACTGTGGCGGTGACCCGGTATGTGGCCCTGAGCGCCCAAGTAAAAGGGATAGTTTTTAAAGGGAGTTGTAAAGCAATAAAAGTTTGTGACGCCACCTGTGGTTCTCGGTCAGAGGTGACTGACGCTGCTTAAAGGGGTCCTCTGGGGGCGATGGTGCTGCTGCAAGATGGTATCACTTCCCACAGGTGAAGCTGGGTCCCCAGGGCTCCTGGTGTGCTGGGCAGGGATGGTGTGGTGGATGCCAGCAAATAAATGGAGGACACATGGTTGTAACATCTTTACCTGTCTTGCTGGTTGAATAAGGTCACAGTCCAGGTTACCAGCAACAGGTGGTGATGTGTTCCGGCTGGCCTGGAGGCAATGGTGGATCCCTTTCCCAGGTGATGTCCGTAAGCCTTCCTGCTCACGCTCGTATGCCTATCACGACTCGGGCTCTCCGTGTACTGCTGCACCTTCAGGTGTGGGTGCAGGCAAATTACATAAAGTCCTTTGCCCTCTGGTTCTGCAATGCAACCTAGAGTCCAACACAGCCTCGGGCTCCCAGTGCCCGGTTCCTGCGCTTCGGCTCAGAGGGTGCCCGGTCCCAGTTCCCCTCTAAGCCCTTTCCTTCTCCTTTGCTCCTTTCGTCAGATGCTCACTACATTCCAACCCTTCAGATTATCTTCCGTTCCTGAAGCTCCACGGCCTCACTCTCTCCTCTCACTCCTCTCTCTTCCACTGTCTCTGAACAACTGACTAACTCCTCCTCCAGACCAGAATACATATCTCTGGGGGAAGCTCCCCTGAATCAGGGTTCAAAGCTCCCCCTTCTGGCCTGGATTCAGAATGTGTTGCATGTAGGTGCTTACCTGGTAAAGGAAATCCTCCTTGCCTCCAAGCATGACATTACCCTCCCCAAAGGGAAGGCAACATTACTGTAACAACCGGTTACCTGTGGTGTTACACATTTTCCTCTTAGGCTTATTCCAGTCTTTTCAAATCAGTCTTTCATTAATGGATGAGAAGGAAACACTTTCTTAAGAAAGAATAGGGAAATAGTACAATTGCTCCTTGATGGCTTTAGGACCCACATCTTTCTCTATTTCAACAGTGCTTTTAACTACTTTAATTAATTTAGGAACTTTGTCCTTATTTAATACATAATAGTCCTCTGGAGTCTCATTTCACCCTCACCCACCAGTAGAGAAAGACTTGGAGGACTGTGGGGATGAGGCTCTCTTTCTCTTTCTTGGGACACCCAGCAGGTCAGTCCTACCTCTGCAGTGGCCATCTTGGGACACCCAGAATGTCAATCTTACCTCTGCAGTAGCCATCTTAGGACACTCAGCGTCCACACACTGCTGCAGCATGTTCTGCATATCCTGAGCGTTTTTCTGCCTGTAACCCTGTACACACTGCAATCTGTCTTAGGGTGGTTTCACATTTGCCTATGCAAATGTCTGCATGGGTCCTGCGTACCTATCTTTAACATTGGGTACGCAAGCCATGCGGATGTATGTGGATGTTTTGACGCGCCTGCCAGCCGCAACAAAGTGCAACATGTTGCGTTCGATGCAACGTCAAAATGACGCATGTGGATGCATCCACATACATCCGCATGTCCTGCATACCCAATGTTAAAGATCGGTATGCAGGACGCATGCAGAAGTATGCAGAAGTAGGCAGGGCTTAACGGAGGACGTACGCAGCCCTCTGCAAAGCCCCGAACGCTAATGTGAGCTTACCCTTACTGATGAAGGTCATTGTAGGACCGAAATGTTTCTTAATTTTGTTTTGTATAGGCAATCCAAAAATAATCTGTTTACAACATTTACATGAGTGCCAAGTTTTCCACACTGGTGAAAGGTGCTGTTTAAGTACTATACATTTTCGAGAATATAATGTTAAACATAGATTTCTAATTTCACCCTCCAGCCAGAATTCCTGAGGAGAATAACTTTGGAGATAATAATGAGAAGCAGAGTTTGGGACTTGAATACTGGGCAAAACCATCCTCGGATTACAGCTCAGAATCTGAATGTAGCAACTCTGATCCTCAATCAATCCCAGATTTCATATGCCATGAAAACAGCCCTTCACTAAGGATACAACCACATGACCAGGTAAAGAAAACTTAAAAGAAAATAACTATTTTCTCCAGTGATATCATTAAAGGGGTTCTTAATGAATAAAAAATCAAACATGTTAATATAAATAAACTAGCTGTACTACCCGGCTTCGCCCGGGTTAATAACTGCTGTTAGCAAAATAGAATGTGTTAACAAAAAATTATTCTGCACACAAAAAAACACAAAACAAATAGATAGAAATGTAATTATTAAAAGGCAAAAACTAAGCTAATAGAAGCATTTCACAACATATATTTCAACACCAGAGATATTCCACACAGATTTAACTAAATTGGCCAAGTAATGTGAAGTAATCTTCTACTACTTATTCGAGAGCCTTTTGATAAACGACATTCTTAGTTTTTCCTTCATGTGCAAAAACTAACAGATTTTTGGCTGTTCCAGCTCTTGAATAGGCTACATAAAGTGGACCATGAGAAAAGCATGGAGATTGTAAATCGATTCCAACTACTTTCGAGGACTGTCCCTGAGCCTTGTTAATTGACATTGCAAATGGCAGTCGAAGTGGAAACTGGAGGCGTTTAAAATCAAAAGGCAAATCAGATGGAATGAGTGGAATTTTTGGAATGAAAAGGTCCTCTCCTTTGGCACATCCTGTCAAAATGGTGGCTACAATTACATGTGTAAACAGGTTCTTAATCAAGAGTCTTGTTCCATTACACAGCTTTGGTGGATCCAAATTTCTCAATAGCAGAATAGGTGTTCCAGGTTTTAGAAAGAGGTTGTGAGGAGGAAGTCCTTGTGGTTCCAAGGAATTGAGGAACTCAGTTGGATATGGCTCTTGAGGAAGCAGCTGCTGTTCTCATGTGTGTCAGCCTTGTTTCTCGGTCTTCACATTTTTCATTGTCCCGTAATGCAAGTTTTCTTTTTGCTTCAGCTGACATTCGTGCCATGGAATTCCTTTTCTTATGAGGCATTATTGTGGCAATAAATAGTCTGTAACTGGCAGTTTCTATATCCTCTCACATAGAGGTAATGTGACTGACATCAGCCTTTCCACCAACACACCCTAACTGACATGCTATTACCTCACACAAGCTTTGTTATACTGAGAATGTCCTTTGTTACCTATATTAACCAATCAGAGCTCAGATTAAATAACTGTAGCAAAATAGAAGCTGAGCTGTGATTGGTTGCTATTGGCAGCCTGATAAATCCCCAGCCAACAGGAAGCCCTCCCCCCTGGCAGTATATATTAGCTCACACATACACATAATAGACAGGTCATGTGACTGACAGCTGCTGTATTTCCTATATGGTACATTTGTTGCTCTTGTAGTTTGTCTGCTTATTAATCAGATTTTTATTTTTGAAGGATAATACCAGACTTGTGTGTGTTTTAGGGCGAGTTTCATGTGTCAAGTTGTGTATGTTGAGTTGCGTGTGGCGACATGCATGTAGCGACTTTTGTGAGATGAGTTTTGTGTGGTGACATGTGTGTAGCAACTTTTTGTGTGTCGAGTTGCAGGTTAGTGTAGCAAGTTGTGTGCAGCAAGTTTTGCACATGGCGAGTTTTGCACGTGGCGAGTTTTATGTGTGGTGCGTTTTGAGTATGTGCAAGTTTTGTGTGAGGCAACTTTTGTGCAATTTTTGTGCAATTTTTCCGCGTGTGCAAGTTTTGCTTGTGGCGAGTTTTCCACAAGGTGAGTTTTGTACATGTGGCGATTTTTGCATGAGCCTAGTTTTGCATGTGGCTAGTTTTGAGCATTTGTGTTTTAACTTTTATGTGGCGAGGTTGGTGTATGTGTGGTGAAATGTGTGCCGAGGGTGGTATATGTGTTCAAGCACGTGGTAGTGTGTGGCACATTTTGTGTGTGTGTTCATATAATAATAATAATAATCTTTATTTTTATATAGCGCTAACATATTCCGCAGCGCTTTACAGTTTGCACACGTTATCATTGCTGTCCCCGATGGGGCTCACAATCTAAATTCCCTATCAGTATGTCTTTGGAATGTGGGAGGAAACCAGAGTACCCGGAGGAAACCCACGCAAACATGGAGAGAACATACAAACTCTTTGCAGATGTTGTCCTGGGTGGGATTAGAACCCAGGACTCCAGCGCTGCAAGGCTGCAGTGCTAACCACTGTGCCACCGTGCTGCCCCTGTGTGTGGTGAGTATCCTATGTTGGGGCCCCACCTTAGCAACTGTACGGTATATACTCTTTGGCGCCATCGCTGTCTTTCTTTAAGTCCCCCTTGTTCACATCTGGCAGCTGTCAATTTGCCTCCAACACTTTTCCTTTCACTTTTTCCCCATTATGTAGATAGGGGCAAAATTGTTTTGTGAATTGGAACGCATGGGGTTAAAATTTCGCCTCACAACATAGCCTATGACGCTCTCGGGGTCCAGACGTGTGACTGTGCAAAATTTTGGGGCTGTAGCTGCAACGGTGCAGATGCCAATCCTGGACATACACACATACATACATACACAAACACACACACACACACACACACACACACACACACACATTCAGCTTTATATATTAGATTTCTAAATACCTTTAATTAACAAATCACTCTCGTTTTGTCTAGGAAGTAGTGATGAGCAAACGTGGTCGGATAACGTGTTATCCAAGCATGTTCGGGTGTTATCTGAGTATCTTGGGTGTACTTGAATAATATGTTTGAGATCCTGCGGCTGCATAATTTGCAGCTGTTAGACAGCCTGAACACAAGCAGGGATTGCCTGTTTGTTAGGCAATCCCCGCATGTGTTTTGGCTGTCTAAGATCCGCAAAACATGCAGCCTCAGGGACTTGAACATATAATCCGAGCACGCCCAGGATACTAGGATAACACCCGAACATGCTTGGATAACACATTATCCGACCTTGTTTGCTCATCACTACTAGGGAGTAATCACTAAAGAATTAAAATAGCCACCGTCTTCTTACACTGACAGAAATTTGTCCTGGTATGTTAATAGGACTGGTGCCTGTGAGCATGTGCATTAGGACTTTCTATCCCTCATATTCATGTGTAGAAAACTGTGCTCACAGTGGTCTAATATTGGCAATACCGGGTAAGCCAAAGAAAGAAAAAGCCCGTTATACTAATACCGGTGATATCAGTTGTTTCTGATCTAATACACAAGATATTAGAAGTACTGAGGTAAGAGGAAGCTGCTCACAATGCTGCCATCTTTTTTTCTGATTTAAAACTTGAGATACAAGGGGTACTGAAGAGTCTGCTCACACTGCTATCCACCCTGTGTGTCTGATGTATTACTGGAGATGTCATGTGTACTGAGGCAAGAAGAGGCTGCTCACAGTGATGTCTTCCCTATCTTTCTGATGCAAATGAGATATCACGAGTGCTGAGGCAAGAAGAGGCTGCTCACACTGCTGTCCACCATGTCTGTCTGATGTAAATGAGATTCCAGGAGTGTTGAGATAAGAAGACACTGCTCACATTGTTATCCACCATGTTTGTCTGATCTAATACTGGAGATGCCGGGGATGCTGAGGTAAGAGGCTACTCACACTGCTACCCACCATTCATTGATGAGCTAATACAAGGGGGGATACCAGAGGTGCTGATGTAAGAAGACTCTGCTCACACTGCTGTCCATCCTGTCTTTCTGAATGCTGAGCAGCTGCAGTGAGATCGAGATAGAACATATACTGTATACTGTACTTTAACATATAGTGTCAAGCTATCTACAGGTCACACAGCAGAGTTTTCTAATGCACACGCTCAGAGGCACCTGTCATTATAACATTTCAGGACAGGTTTCTGTAACAAGACAGTGAACATTTTAATTTTAATATTATTACTTCTTTAGACAAAACAAGCTTGATTTGCCAATTAAAATTATTAGGAATTTATAACATTTCCTTTACATTGTGTGCACAATTATTAGACCATTTCTATTTTTTATCATTAATTTTATTATTCAACTATAGTGCTGTTGGTCAATCCAAAAGGTTAATAAACCTGAATATTTAAGAAAGTAAAAGTCAGGTTTTGTCTTTCTTAGGAGAATACCTTTATGTGCATAATTATCAGGCAACTATTAGTGTGCAGAATTATTATGCAACTATGTGAAGAACATAACTTTCCCCATTTCACCGGTGGTCAGGTTTCAGCCTTCCTTACCATTGCCATGTCTTTGAGCAATGAACACCTTGTACTTCTGGGCACTCCAGTGAGGCTGCAGTTCTGGAACATGACTGCACTGTACAGGGTAATTTTAAGACTCCATAAAATTTTAGGGCCCCCTTCAGACTCCGCCCAGGCTCCACCCCATCTCTGCCTCCTCCCCTCAAACCTTACACAGTCCCACCACCAACTCTTGGAAAAACTCCACTTCTGTACCATGTACTCACCAATCACACATTAACAATTCCCATTGAACACCATATCACATACCAAATTTTGCGGATTATAAGACACCGGATTATAAGACGCACCCCTAATTTTGAGGAGAAAAATAGGAAAAAAACCTTTTTTTTTTAATAAAATGGTGGTGCTTGTTATAATCCATGCGTCTTATTGCTTACCGGGGTGGTGGCTGCGGTGAAGCAGGGTTGCTGCTGGAGGAGGCAATAGTGGAGCATTGCTGCAAGCTGGAGGCTGGGATGAAGGGGTGTTTGGATGTGTGCCGCTGCCGATGTACGGTGGTGCAGGGGCTCTGCCGACATTTTGTGAAAGCACAGAGGCCCCACACTTACTTGGTTTACTATGCGGTGGACTGCAGGAAAATGGCTTCCGGGGACGGCGCATGTGCAGATGGAGATCTCGGCACCAAGATCTTGGGAGTAAATTAAAGTAAATTTTTTGTGAAAAAAAAGTTAAATGTTAAATTTTTTCCTCCCACATTGCTTCAGTTTTCGTGAAGCAACTGAAGGGTTAATAAACTTGAAAGTGGGTTTGAGCACCTTGAGGGTGTAATTTTTAGAATGGTGTCACTTTTGGGTATGTTCTGTCATATGGGCCCCTCAAAGTGACTTCAAATGTGATGTGGTCCCTAAAAAAGATGGTTTTGTAAATTTGGTTGGAAAAATTAGAAATCGCTGGTCAACTTTTAACCCTTATGACTTCCGAACGAAAAAACAATTATGTTTCCAAAATTGTACTGATATAAAGTTGACATGTGGGAAATGTTATTTATGAACTATTTTATATGACATATCTCTCTGATTTAAGGGCACAAAAATTAAAAGTTTGAAAATTGCAAAAAGTCATAGCGATGAAATTTTACCACTAACATGAAGTACAATATGTAATGAAAAAACAGTCTGAGAATCAGTGGGATCCATTGCGGTGTTCCAGATTTATAACCTCATAAAGTGACAGTGGTCAGAACTGTAAAAATTGGCCTGGTCATTATGCCCAAAATTGACTCGGTCACTAAGGGGTTAAATGTTCATCATGGTCCTCAAAGAATAGATGCCAAATTTAAGGAGCTTTCCAGGACTAAGAATGGGCCATCAATGTTTGGTTGGACTTCATAAAATACTTTTAACCTTTCCATATACTAAAAAATAAAATGTTAAAACCATGAGATATCTGTCAGTAAGTGAAGAGCTGCAAGTGACGTTATTTCTGGAAATGTTTACTCACCAAAATAATGGAGCAATAATCACATTACATTTATTTTCAGCCTGCAGTAGGCGATTTCACCTATTCGTATGAAACCTTCAGTGCAGAGATGGTACAAGCGGTGCATATCCTCAGGTAGGATGAGGAACATAACACACATTTTTGGACATATGGAGTATGTTCAATATGGGTACTAGTAAGCGGTTGTTTACTTAAAGGGGTTGTCTCAACTTGTAAACGGATTGTAAAAGCAAGTAACTTTGTAATTTACCTCAGTAAAAATCCTCTCAAGTTTCAAGAGCACAGGAATTTTAATTTTAAGTTACTGCTGGTTGCCTAGGATACCTGCCACCTCTGCACTCCTTTGGAGGTGGATAGTTTCCTAGGTAAGGAGCAGGTGCTTGCAATCCATTTGCTAAATAGCTGGCGAGATCAGATCAACATCAGATCAGAAAAAAACCTGTGCGTAGGTCAGATCAGCAGTGCGGAAATTCCGCTAGTCTGAACTTTCAATTTTCAGTAGCTCGCTGGACTCCTGCAAGTAGTAGGAGGAATGGTGCACCCATGAAGAAGGAAGATAAAGTCAGGTTTTAAAGGGTTGTTTAAAGGGTATAAAGCAAGAGGGGAAGTAAACAATCAGGGTACGTGTCCACTTTCAGGATGGGCGGCGGTTTGGACGGAGCAGCAAACCCGCTCCGCCCCAAGCCCCGCCCCCTTCTGTGACGCGATGATGCCCGATGTGTTCATTGCACACATCCGGCATCATCGCGCCCCACACATAGGGCCCTGTGATTTACCTTGCGGTGGCGCAGCGTTGCCGCAAGGTACACGGACATGCTGCGATCTAAAAAGACGCGCAGCATGTCCGGAATAGCAGGGCCGCCGGATGCGTGTTACCACGCATAGTGGAGATGCGATTTGATAAAATCCCCTCCACTAAGTTGTAACATCTGGACGCTGCGTGTTTGACGCTGCGGCTCTGCGCAGCGTCAAACACGCAGCGTTTCCTGCATGTGGACACATACCCTCAGAAAAAGCTGACAATTACATTTTCCCTTAGATTTGTTAATATTTGCTTTAATTTAGCTATGCGAAACAATAATTTTTAATTAATTATATTGAAATTATATATTTGTATGTCTTGGGGAAATATTATAAGATTTGTTGACATGGCAAACATTTTATATTTTGGCCACTAGGTGGAACAGTTGTTTGTGCTCAACAGTTGTTTGTGTACAATATGATCCTTCTTTCTTATTCTTCATCTCTATTTTAGGGGACTAACTCCCTTTATATTAGGCTTTGTATAATAATATCTTGTTAATTATCATATAAAATTGAAAAATTCTAGTATAAAACAAACCCTCCTTCTTAGCTAAAGATCTTATTCTTCACTTGTACCTTACAGGAACAGTGGGGGAAATAAGTATTTGATCCTTTGCAGATTTTGTAAGTTTGCACACTGACAAAGACATGAACAGCCTATAATTTTAAGGGTAGGTTAATTTTAACATTGAGAGATAGAATATCAAAAATAAAATCCAGAAAATCACATTGTATAAATTATGTAAATTTATTTGCATTTTACAGTAAGAAATAAGTATTTGATCCCCTACCAACCATTAAGAGTTCTGGCTCCTACAAACCAGTTAGACACTACTAATCAACTCATTACTTGCATTAAAGACAGCTGTCTTATATAGTCATCTTTATAAAAGACTCCTGTCCACAGACTCAATTAATCAGACAGACTCTAACCTCTACAACATGGGCAAGACCAAAGAGCTTTATAAGGATGTCAGGGACAAGATCATAGATCTGCACAAAGCTGGAATGGGCTACAAAACCATAAGTAAAATGCACTGTTGGTGCAATAGTAAAAAAAATGGAAGAAATACAAAATGACTGTCAATCGACATTGATCTGGGGCACCATGTAAAATCTCACCTCGTGGGGTATCCTTGATCATGAGGAAGGTGACAAATCAGCCTAAAACTACATGGGGGGAACTTGTTAATTATCTCAAGACAGATGGGACCACAGTCACCAAGAAAACCATTGGTAACACATTACGCCGTAAAGGTTCAAAATCCTGCAGTGCCCGCAAGGTCCCCCTGCTCAAGAAGGCACATCTGACGCTTGCCAATAAACACCTGGATTATTGATTGGGAGAAGGTGCTGTGGTCAGATGAGACAAAAATTGAGGTATTTGGCATTAACTCAACTCGCCGTGTTTGGAAGAAGAGAAATGCTGCCTATGACCCAAAGAACACCATCCCCACTGTCAAGCATGGAGGTGAAAACATTATGTTTTGGACGTGTTTCTCTGCTAATGGCACAGGACTACTTCACCGCATCAATGGGAGAATGGATGAAGCCATGTACCGTAAAATCCTGAGTGACAACCTCCTTCCATCCGACAAGACTTTGAAAATGGGTCGTGGCTGGGTCTTCCAGCAAAACAATGACACAAAACATACAGTCAAGGCAACAAAGCGGTGGCTCAAAAAGAAGCATATTAAGGTTATGGAGTGGCCTAGCCAGTCTCCAGACATTCATCCCATAGAAAACTTATGGAGGGAGTTGCCAAGCGACAGTCTCAAAATCTTAATGATTTAGAGATGATCTGCAAAGAGGAGTTGTTAGGGTTTGCGGAACGCACCGAATATATTTATTGATGGGATTGGTGCGTTCGCAACCCGGGATCCACCGTGCAGGAAAGAACCTGCTGCTAAGTGAATGGCGGCTCAATATGGCGGTATGAACCAGCTCTGTTAGCTTCACAGAGCGGCCGCGAAAGCAAAGTTCTGTGCCCTGTTAGACTCACAGAGGCACAGGCTAACTACCCAGATGAGAGCAGTCAGTGGTCATGCATGCACACAACACTCCTCGCCGGAGGTGCCAGCTTTCTAGGGGCTTATTACAGCCAGGTCCCTGAATACACTCAAACACAATCTCCTCGCCGGAGGTGCCAGCATTCTAGGGGCTTATTTCAGCCGGGTCCCTGAACACATCCAAACACATGACCACAGTGGCGCAAAGCACGTAACTTTGGAAGATACGTGCGGCCATGCGAGCCTTAAATAGCTGCAGCACGTACAGGACCTTCCTAAAAGGACCAATGAGAGACTGCTACAGAGACTGCGTACCTACAGGACCTTCCTAGAAGGACCAATAGATTTGGCTGCAGTACCTGAGCATGTGACCCTTGATCTCCACTGAGAGATATTACCCTGTGCATGCTCAGTGTGTGCAAAGCAGGACTTAGTCCCAGAAAAGCCTGCTCGCCGCAGATCAGTGCAGGGTACAATAGCAGAGCCTGGAGAGGCAGCAGTAACCCTTTGCACAGAATCAGTCCCAGTGAGACGCTGGGACCGACGTCTCCGCATAGCAGACTCCACTGCGGCCGATGGAGAATGGGAGACCACAGCAGACACGGATCGAGATTCCCCCTGTGCAGCAGAGGAAACTCGACTCCTAACATTACCCCACCTCCTAGGGCCCCCCCTCCTTGAGCCTCACTACGCTCAAAAGCTGCAATGAGCAGCGGAGCCCGAATGTGCTCCACAGGCTCCCAGGTTCTATCCTCTGGACCGTGACCCTTCCAATCCACCAGATAAAATTTCTTGCCACGTACCACCTTGCACCCCACGATAGCATTCACCTCAAACTCATCCGTGGATGAACCCGATGTCCCGGCAGATGGCTCAGAAAACCGGGACAAATGAACGGGCTTTAAGAGGGAAACGTGAAAAGTATCGGTGATACCAAGGCGTGGAGGAATAGCCAAACGGTAGACCACAGGGTTGACCTGTTCCAGAACCTTGAACGGGCCAATGTAGCAAGGTGCAAACTTAGTAGACTCAACTAGCAGCCTGATGTTACGGGCGGAGAGCCACACTAAGTCGCCAGGAGCAAAGGTCGGAGCGGGGCGCCGGTGTGTATCAGCCGAAACCCTCATTCTCTCCTTGGAGGCCCGGTTGGCATGCTGTGTGCGGTCCCAGATGTCACGTGCCTCCACCGCCCAGTCTGCCACCCTAGAATCGGTGGATGACACGGGCATGGGCACAGGGACACGCGGATGCTGGCTGTAATTGAGGAGAAACGGAGTCTGACCAGTGGAATCGGCTACGGCGTTGTTCAAGGCAAATTCCGCCCAAGGTAGCAAAGATGACCAGTCATCCTGCCTAGCAGAGACAAAATGTCGCAAGTATGTCACCAGAGTCTGGTTGATTCTCTCTACCAACCCATTCGTCTCGGGATGATATGCAGAGGAGAGATTCAGCTCTATGCTGAGTAAACGGCAGAGCTCTCTCCAAAACCGAGAAGCAAACTGGGGACCCCGGTCGCTGACAATTTTATCAGGCATTCCATGTAAGCGGAAAATATGTTTAATGAACAACGCCGCCAAGGCCCGTGCAGAAGGTAACCGTGGAAGCGGCACCAAGTGCACCATCTTAGAAAAATGATCGGTGACTACCCAGATAACGGTGCAGCTACGAGACTTGGGTAAGCCCACCACGAAATCCATCCCGACCATTTCCCAGGGCCTGTCTGCCACCGGCATGGGGTAAAGTAACCCAGCAGGCCGTTGCCGAGGAGACCGATTCTGGGCGCAGGAGACACACGCTCGAATATAGTCCCCGACGTCACGAGCCATATGCGGCCACCAGTACGTCTTCGCCAAAAGCTCAGATGTCCTCTTGGTCCCAAAATGTCCACCCACTCTGGACGAGTGAGCCCAAGAGAGAACCTCCGGTCGCAAATTAGCTGGTATGAAAGACAGAAGGGACAATAAGCCGAGGCTCCTCCTCCTCAGATGACACTACGGAGCGGGAGAGAGCGTCGGCACAAATGTTCTTCTCCCCGGAGAGAAAATGAAGAGTAAAATGGAACCGGGAGAAGAACAGGGACCATCTAGCCTGGCGAGAATTCAGCCGCTGGGCCGTCTGTATATACACCAAGTTCTTGTGATCAGTGAACACTTGGAAGGGAAAGCGAGCTCCCTCCAAGAGGCGTCTCCACTCTGAAAAAGCCAACTTCATGGCTAGCAACTCCCTGTCCCCGATGGAATAATTCCTCTCCGCTGGTGTGAAGGTCTTGGAGAAAAAGAAGCAAGGATGCTTCCGACCTTGAGCATCCTTTTGGAAAAGGACTGCTCCAGCAACAACGGATGAGGCATCCACCTCCATGACAAATGGCCTATCTACATCGGGGAGATGTAGGATGGGAGCGCTAGCGAAGTGTGACTTAATCGAGAGAAAGGCCTTGGAGACCTCCTCTGACCACAACTTGGGATTTGCTCCCTTCTTGGTGAGGGCAACCAAGGGAGCTACCAAAGTTGAGAAGTGTGGAATGAACTGGCGATAGTAATTTATGAACCCCATAAAGTGCTGTACCGCTTTAAGAGAATGGGGTTCCTGCCAGTCCATCACAGCCTGTAGCTTGGCAGGATCCATAGCCAAACCCTGGGCAGAGATGATATAACCAAGGAAAGGCAAGGACTCCTGCTCAAACACACACTTCTCCAACTTGGCGTAGAGGGAGTTTGCCCGTAAGAGGTCGAAGACTTTGCGAACATCTCTCCGATGGGAGTCAATATCTGGAGAGTAGATGAGAATATCATCCAGATAGACTACGACCGAGGTGGTGAGCATATCCCGGAAAATGTCGTTCAGAAAGTCTTGGAAAACGGCTGGCGCATTACAGAGCCCGAAGGGCATCACCAGATACTCATAATGCCCATCCCTGGTGTTAAAAGCCGTCTTCCATTCGCCCCCCTCACGGATGCGAATCAGGTTGTAGGCACCCCGCAGATCTAATTTTGTAAATACCTTGCTCCCCGTAGCCTATCAAAAAGCTCAGAAATCAGGGGTAATGGGTACTTGTTCTTAACGGTGATAGCGTTAAGAGCCCTGTAATCTATGCATGGACGTAAGTCTCCTGTCTTCTTCTGTACGAAGAAGAACCCTGCCCCTGCAGGTGATACTGACTTCCTAATGAATCCTCTTGCCAGATTTTCTTGGATGTACTGAGACATTGCCTCCGTCTCCAGGAGAGATAACGGGTAAACTCGACCCCGAGGAGGCTCAGCACCAGGCAAGAGGTCAATAGGACAGTCATAGGGACGGTGAGGCGGAAGGGTCTCCGTAGCCCTTTTGGAGAACACGTCTGCATAGGGCCAATAGTGTTTAGGGAGAGAGAAAAGATCTGCGGGTACCTGTGTTGTAGCAACCTGAATGCACTCCCTCTGACATCTACCCTCGCAGGATTTACTCCATCCCAAAATTCTCCCTGAGGACCACTCTATATGAGGAGAATGGTAGCGTAGCCATGGTATCCCCAACAGGACCTCATCAATTCCCTCAGGAATGACTAATAGGGAGATAATCTCCTGACGTGATGGAGACACAGAAAGCGTGATAGGAATGGTTTGGTGGGTAATCTGAGAGGGTAGTGTCGACCCATTTACCACTCGAACGTTTACTGGTTTGGCGAGCATAACCAGGGGTATTGCGTGACGCTGGGCGAAAGCGGATGACATAAAATTACCCTCCGCCCCAGACTCCACGCATAGCTCTACCATAAGAGTAGATGGGCCAAAGGTAATTGTCCCCTTGAAGGACAACTTTGAGGCAAACGTCGCCGTGTCTAGTGTACCTCCTCCTACTGCCACTAGACGCTGACGCTTCCCCGACCGCTGAGGACACTTGGAGGCAAGATGTCCTGACTGCCGGCAAACATGACAGACCTTATGTGCACGAGCGGACTGGGACTTGGGTCCCGCTCGTGTCACCTCTATGGCCTCATGTGACTCGGAAGCCTGGACTGGAGATTCCAGAGGTCTGGCGAAGGTGGGAGCCAGCCGAAACCTCTGCCTACACTGGGCTCGCTCCAACCTTCGCTCGTGAAAACGAAGGTCTACACGAGTTGATACAGCTATGAGCTCCTCCAGTGTGGCGGGAATCTCCCTAGTAGCCAAAGCGTCCTTCACATGGTCAGCCTGCCCCCTCCAAAATACGGAAATGAGGGTTTTATTTGGCCACTCTAACTCAGACGCTAACGTCCGGAAGTGAACCGCAAAATGGCTGACCATGTCTGAACCCTGAGTCAAAGCCAGCAGCTGGAGCGCTGTATCATGGGTGACTTGAGATCCTACAAAGACCTGTTTCAAAGTGTCCAGAAACCGAGGAACACTCCGCACCACATGGTCGTTGCGCTCCCACAGCGGCGTAGCCCACTCCAACGCCCTGTCCGACAAGAGAGAGATTATGAATCCCACCTTTGCCAGCTCTGTGGGAAAACGTGCAGCCAGGAGCTCGAGATGTATACCACACTGGCTCACGAAACCCCTACAGGACTTACTGTCCCCAGAGTATCTCTCAGGCAACGGGAGGTGAGATATGGTCGGAAGAGAGGTGGCAGTGGGTAAAGCTGCTGCAGCCACGCTAGCAGCCTGAACAGCTATTGCAGTAAAATCCACTGCCGAGGTTGCACGCTCAAGAGACGTCAACTGACCCTCCAGCAGCTGGATGTACCCCTGCAATCGCTGTTCGTCCGCCATTACTTAGCCAGATCCTGGCGCTAGTATACTGTTAGGGTTTGTGGAAAGCACCGAAAATATTTATTGATGGGATTGGTGCGTTCGCAATCCGGGATCCACTGTGCAGGAAAGAACCTGCTGCTAAGTGAATGGCGGCTCAATATGGCGGTATGAACCAGCTCTGTTAGCTTCACAGAGCGGCCGTGAAAGCAAAGCTCTGTGCCCTGTTAGACTCACAGAGGCACAGGCTAACTACCCAGATGAGAGCAGTCAGTGGTCATGCATGCACACAACACTCCTCGCCGGAGGTGCCAGCATTCTAGGGGCTTATAACAGCCAGGTCCCTGAATACACTCAATCACAATCTCCTCGCCGGAGGTGCCAGCATTCTAGGGGCTTATTACAGCCAGGTCCCTGAATACACTCAAACACAATCTCCTCGCCGGAGGTGCCAGCATTCTAGGGGCTTATTTCAGCCGGGTCCCTGAACACATTCAAACACATGACCACAGTGGCGCAAAGCACGTAACTTTGGAAGATACTAGCGCATGGCCGTGCGGCCATGCGAGCCTTAAATAGCTGCAGCACGTACAGGACCTTCCTAAAAGGACTAATGAGAGACTGCTACAGAGACTGCGTACCTACAGGACCTTCCTAGAAGGACCAATAGATTTGGCTGCAGTACCTGAGCATGTGACCCTTGATCTCCACTGAGAGATCTTACCCTGGGCATGCTCAGTGTGTACAAAGCAGGACTTAGTCCCAGAAAAGCCTGCTCGCCGCAGATCAGTGCAGGGTACAATAGCAGAGCCTGGAGAGGCAGCAGTAACCCTTTGCACAGAATCAGTCCCAGTGAGACGCTGGGACTGACGTCTCCGCTGAGCAGACTCCACTGCGGCCGATGGAGAATGGGAAACCGCAACAGACACGGATCGAGATTCCTCCTGTGCAGCAGAGGAAACTCGACTCCTAACAGGAGTGGACCAAAATTCCTTCTGAAATGGGCGCAAACCTCATCATCAACTACAAAAAACGCCTGACTGCTGGGCTTGCCACCGAGTATTAAGTCTTGTTTGCCAGAGGGATCAAATACTTATTTCTCACTGCAAAATGCAAATGTATATAATTTATACGATGTGAGAGCCAAATCAGACAAGGTGATTTTCTGAATTTGCTTTCTCATTTTGACTCTCATAGTTGTGGTCTACCTATGATGTCAATTACAGGCCTCTCTCATCTTTTAAGTGGGAGAACTTGAACAATTGGTGGCTGACTAAATACTTTTTTCCCACTGTAGATACGATCTTTTGATCGCCCGTTATTGCATTTTATATCAATATAGCAGTGACCAAAAAAAGGTAATTTTGACATTTTGATTTTTTTTCTTGTTGCACCGTTTAACGATCTGGTTAATTCTTTTTTATACTGATGTATCGGGCCGATTTCTAGCAATAACAAATATGTGTATATTTTATTTTTTTTAATTGTTTTATTGTGAATGTGGAGAAGGGGGGGTGATTTAATTTTACCTTTTGAATGCTTCAATAGTCTCCATGGGAGTTGGCAGATTAAACTTGTAAGTTTTTCATCACTGACCGTTGTGGCGCTGTCCTCTTTCTCTTATTTTGGATTGGACTTTGAGGCTGGGTTGACCCCCTGGCAGGGACTTGCGCCAAACAGGCTAATGAAAGCCGTATGGATATAGGGTGCGGTTTAACTTATTTTGGATTTTTAGAAGCTGCAGTAGTCTGGATCACCTCTGCTACACACAGGCGATGATCAGATCGCCTGTGTGTAGCAGAAATGCTCACTTGCTATGAGCGCTGACCACCGGGCAATCCGGCTATGACAACCATAGAGGTCTGCTGGAGACCTCTGGTTGTCATGCCAATCCATCGATGACCTGTGATCATGTGTCACTGATGGGTGGGATTAGTGACGAGGCAGAAGTTGACAGCGGCATTTAACTAGTTAACAGCCACAAGTGGATCGCGATTCCACCCGCGGCTGTTGCGGGCACATGTGTTGTGAATTCCGTTCTCAGGCTCCCTCCTGTGGTCATGTGTGGTACTTTGTGAGTTCTGTTCATGGGCTCCCTCTGGTGGCTTTTAGTGTTACGGCTGGTCTGTAGCTGGACTCCAGCTGCCTCGTTTCCTGCTAGGCCTGCTGCCTATTTAACTCCATCTGGACCTTTACTTGTTGCCTGCTGTCGTTGTATTCAGTACTGGTTCAGATCTCTCTGGGACTTCCCTTGTGACCTGTCTCCTCGTGAGAAGCTAAGTTCATGCTAGTCCTTTTTGCTCATTTCTATTTGAAAATGTTTCTCAGTATGTTGTGAGTTCAGTCCAGCTTGCTTATATGCTATTTGATTGCTAGCTGGAAGCTCTGGGGTGCGGAGTTGCGCCCCTCACATCGTGAGTCGGTGTGGGGGTCTTTTTGTATTCTCTGCGTGGATACTTTTGTAGTATTTTATACTGACCGCACAGATTCCTTGCTATCTTCTGACTTTTTAGTTATTAGCGGGCCTCATTTGCTAAAACCTATTTTCATTTCTATGTTTGTGTTTTCCCCTTCAACTCACCGTTATTATTTGTGGGGGGCTGCTTACACTTTGGGGAAAATTTCTCTGAGGCAAGTGAGGCTTTGTTTCTCTCTAGGGGTAGCTAGTTTCTCAGGCTGTGAACGAGGCGTCTAGGCCGAGTTAGGAACACTCCACGGCTGCCTATAGTGTGGTTTGATAGGATCAGAATTGCGGTCAGTAAAGTTCCCACATTCCCAGAGCTTGTCCGTATTTTTGGGTTTACTTATCAGGTCAGTTCATGTGTTCTAACCACCAGGATCACAATAGTACAGCAGGCCCGTAAAGTGTTAATGCATCGCAAAAGAGGGATAAGAGAAGCTCTGAGGTTTTTTTTTTTTCCTCTGCAGTGTGTTTAGCCTCTCTCCTTCCCTTAATCTCTGGGTGGTTCAGGACTCAGCTGCAGATATGGACATTCAAGGTCTGTCCTCTTGTGTGGATCAGCTTGCTACAAGGATACCAAGCATTCAGGATTATGTAGTTCGCAGTCCTATGTCAGAACCTAAAATACCAATTCCTGAGCTGTTCTCTGGAGATAGATCTAGGTTTTTGAATTTCAAAAATAATTGCAAATTGTTTCTTTCTCTGAGACCTCATTCCTCTGGTGACCCAGCTCGGCAAGTTAAAATTATTATTTCTTTGTTGCGTGGTGACCCTCAAGATTCGGCATTCTCCCTGGCGCCAGGAGATCCTGCATTGCTGAATGTGGATGTGTTTTTTCTGGCGCTTGTATTGCTTTATGAGGAACCTAATCTAGTAGACCAGGCAGAAAAGATTTTGCTGGCTCTCTCTCAGGGTCAGGATGAAGCAGAGGTTTACTGTCAGAAGTTTAGGAAGTGGTCTGTGCTCACTCAATGGAATGAGTGTGCCCTGGCAGCGATTTTCAGAAAGGGTCTTTCTGAAGCCCTTAAGGATGTTATGGTGGGGTTCCCCACGCCTGCGGGTCTGAATGAGTCAATGTCTTTGGCCATTCAAATTGATCGGCGTTTGCGGGAGCGCAAACCTGTGCACCATCTGGCGGTGTTTTCTGAACAGAAGCCTGAGTCTATGCAATGTGACAGGATTCTGACCAGAATTGAACGGCAAAATCACAGACGTCAGAATGGGTTGTGCTTTTACTGTGGTGACTCCACTCATGTTATCTCTGATTGTTCTAAGCGCACAGAGAGGTTCGCTAAGTCTATCACCATTGGTACTGTACTGCCTAAATTCATTTTGTCTGTTACTTTGATTTGCTCTCTGTCATCCTACTCTGTTATGGCTTTTGTGGATTCAGGCGCTGCCCTGAATTTGATGGATTTGTCATTTGCCAGGCGCTGTGGTTTTATCTTGGAGCCATTGCAATTCCCTATTCCACTAAAGGGAATTGATGCTACGCCATTGGCCAAGAGTAAGCCTCAATACTGGACTCAAGTGACTATGTGCATGACTCCTGCACATCAGGAGGTTATTCGCTTTCTGGTGTTACATAATTTGCATGATGTTGTCGTGTTGGGTCTGCCATGGCTGCAGGTTCATAATCCAGTCCTGGATTGGAAAGCAATGTCTGTGTCAAGTTGGGGTTGTCAAGGGGTACATGGCGATGTTCCTTTGGTGTCAATTGCTTCTTCTACTCCTTCTGAAGTCCCTGAATTTTTGTCGGATTATCAGGATGTATTTGATGAGCCCAAATCCAGTGCTCTACCTCCTCATAGGGATTGTGATTGTGCCATAAATTTGATTCCTGGTAGTAAGTTCCCTAAGGGTCGACTTTTTAATTTATCTGTACCAGAACATACCGCTATGCGGAGCTATATAAAGGAGTCTTTGGAGAAAGGGCATATTCGTCCGTCCTCGTCACCTTTGGGCGCAGGGTTCTTTTTTGTGGCCAAGAAGTATGGTTCTCTGAGACCCTGTATAGATTATCGCCTTCTAAATAAAATCACGGTCAAATTTCAGTACCCTTTGCCTCTGCTGTCCGATCTGTTTGCTCGGATTAGGGGGGCTAGTTGGTTCACCAAGATCTTCGAGGAGCTTACAATCTTGTGCGTATAAAGCAGGGCGATGAATGGAAGACAGCATTTAATACGCTCGAAGGTCATTTTGAGTACTTGGTGATGCCTTTTGGGCTTTCTAATGCCTCTTCCGTGTTTCAGTCCTTCATGCACAACATCTTCCGAGAGTATCTGGATAGATTCATGATTGTGTACCTGGATGATATTTTGGTCTTTTCTGATGATTGGGAATCTCATGTGAAGCAGGTCAGGATGGTGTTTCAGGTCCTGCGTGCCAATGCCTTGTTTGTGAAGGGCTCTAAATGTCTCTTTGGAGTCCAGAAGGTTTCCTTTTTGGGCTTTATTTTTTCCCCTTCTACTATCGAGATGGATCCAGTTAAAGTCCAGGCCATCTATGACTGGACTCAACCTACATCAGTGAAGAGCCTTCAGAAGTTCTTGGGCTTTGCTAATTTTTACCGGCGCTTCATCACTAATTTTTCTAGTGTGGTTAAGCCTTTGATGGATTTGACTAGAAAGGGTGCTGATGTGACTAATTGGTCTTCTGCGGCCGTTGAGGCCTTTCAGGAGCTGAAACGTCGGTTTTCTTCGGCTCCTGTCTTGCGTCAGCCTGATGTCTCTCTTCCCTTTCAGGTCGAGGTTGATGCTTCTGAGATTGGAGCAGGGGCTGTCTTGTCACAGAGAAGCTCTGATGGCTCGGTGATGAGACCATGTGCTTTCTTTTCTAGAAAGTTTTCGCCTGCCGAGCGGAATTATGATGTTGGTAATCGGGAGTTGTTGGCAATGAAGTGGGCATTCGAGGAGTGGCGACATTGGCTTGAGGGAGCCAAGCATCGCGTGGTGGTCTTGACGGATCACAAGAATTTGATTTATCTCGAGTCTGCCAAGCGGTTAAATCCTAGACAAGCTCGATGGTCGCTGTTTTTCTCCCGTTTTGATTTTGTGGTTTCATACCTTCCGGGCTCAAAGAATGTGAAGGCTGATGCCCTTTCTAGGAGTTTTGTGCCTGACTCTCTGGGAGTTTCTGAGCCGGCTGGTATCCTCAGAGAGGGGGTGATCTTGTCTGCCATCTCCCCTGATTTGCGGCGGGTGCTGCAGGAGTTTCAGGCCGATAGACCTGACCGTTGTCCACCGGAGAGACTGTTTGTCCCGGATAGATGGACCAGTAGAGTTATTTCCGAGGTTCATTCTTCAGTGTTAGCGGGTCATCCTGGGATCTTTGGTACCAGGGATTTGGTGGCTAGGTCCTTTTGGTGGCCTTCTTTGTCGCGGGATGTGCGTTCCTTTGTGCAGTCCTGTGGGATTTGTGCTCGGGCCAAGCCTTGCTGTTCTCGTGCCAGTGGATTGCTTTTGCCTTTGCCTGTCCCAAAGAGGCCTTGGACGCATATTTCCATGGATTTTATTTCGGATCTTCCAGTCTCTCAGAGGATGTCTGTCATCTGGGTGGTTTGTGATCGTTTTTCTAAAATGGTCCATTTGGTGCCTTTGCCTAAGTTACCCTCCTCCTCTGATTTGGTTCCGCTGTTTTTTCAGAATGTGGTCCGTTTGCATGGTATTCCGGAGAACATTGTGTCTGACAGAGGGTCCCAGTTTGTGTCCAGATTTTGGCGGTCCTTTTGTGCTAAAATGGGCATTGATTTGTCTTTTTCTTCGGCCTTCCATCCTCAGACGAATGGCCAAACCGAACGTACGAATCAGACCTTGGAAACTTATCTGAGATGTTTTGTTTCTGCTGATCAGGATGATTGGGTGACTTTTTTGCCATTGGCTGAGTTCGCCCTCAATAATCGGGCTAGCTCCGCTACTTTGGTTTCGCCTTTTTTTTGTATTTCTGGTTTTCATCCTCGTTTTTCCTCAGGTCAGGTTGAACCTTCTGACTGTCCTGGGGTGGATTCTGTGGTGGATAGGTTGCAGCAGATTTGGAACCACGTAGTGGACAATTTGATGTTGTCACAGGAGAAGGCTCAGCGCTTTGCTAATCGCCGTCGCTGTGTGGGTCCCCGACTTCGTGTGGGGGATTTGGTATGGTTGTCATCTCGTTATGTTTCTATGAAGGTTTCCTCTCCTAAGTTCAAACCTCGTTTCATCGGTCCTTATAAGATTTTGGAAATCCTCAATCCGGTGTCATTTCGTTTGGACCTCCCAGCATCTTTTGCCATTCATAATGTGTTCCATAGGTCATTGTTGCGGAGGTATGTGGTGCCTGTGGTTCCGTCTGTTGACCCTCCTGCTCCGGAGTTGGTCGAGGGAGAATTGGAGTATGTGGTGGAGAAGATCTTGGATTCTCGTATTTCGAGACGGAAGCTTCAGTACTTGGTTAAATGGAAGGGCTATGGTCAGGAGGATAATTCCTGGGTTGTTGCCTCTGATGTCCATGCTGCCAATTTGGTTCGTGCCTTTCATTTGGCTCGTCCTGATCGGCCTGGGGGCCCTGGTGAGGGTTCGGTGACCCCTCCTCAAGGGGGGGTACTGTTGTGAATTCCGTTCTCAGGCTCCCTCCTGTGGTCATGAGTGGTACTTTGTGAGTTCTGTTCATGGGCTCCCTCTGGTGGCTTTTAGTGTTACGTGTTGTGAACTCTATTTCTGGGCTCCCTCTTGTGGTCACAAGTGGTACTGTGTGAGTGCTGTCTTTCTGCAGGTTTGTGACTGGCATCAGCTGTCTCGTTATCTGTGGGCTGGTTTTCTATTTAAGCTCACCTGGACTCTCAGTCTATGCCTGCTGTCAATGTATTCAGTGCTATTCTGATTCCTTCTGACTACCTTGCTCCCAGTCTCTTCAAGAGAAGCTAAGTTTCCGTTTTGTTCATTTTTTGATCATCAGTGTTCTATATGTTTCTTGTCCAGTTTGCTAATATGTGATTTCCCAGCTTGCTGGTAGCTCTGGGGGGCTGAGTTTCTCCCCCCACACCGTTAGTTGGTGTGGGGGTTCTTGATTTCTCAGCGTGGATATTTTGGTAGGGTTTTTTACTGACCGCACAGTTCGCTATCTGTCTTCTGCTATCTAGTATTAGCGGGCCTCATTTGCTGAATCTGTTTTCATTCCTACGTGTGTCTTTTCTCCTTACCTCACCGTTATTATTTGTTGGGGGCTTCCTATATCTTTGGGGTTATTTCTCTTGAGGCAAGTGAGGTCTTGCTTTCTCTTTACGGGTAGTCAGTTTCTCAGGCTGCGTCAAGACGTCCAGGATTTTAGGCACGTTCACCGGCTACCTTTAGTGTGTTTGGATAGGATCAGGTTTTGCGGTCAGTCCAGTTACCACCTCCCTAGAGCTCGTGTCTATGGTTAGTTACTTAGCTAGTATTTCCTGTGATCCCCAGCAACTGGGATCATAACAGTACAGCAGGCCAAAAAAAGTGTTTAATGCATCGCATGAAGTGGGATAAAAGAAGTCCTGAGTACATTTTTTTTTTTTTTTTTCCTTTTTTGCTGCAGTCTGTCTAGCTTCTCTCATCCCCTTAATCTCTGGGTGGTTTTGAGCTCAGCTGCAGACATGGATATTCAGAGTCTGACTTCTAGTGTGGATCATCTTGCTGCAAAGGTGCAAAATATTCAGGATTTTGTTGTTCATAGCCCTATGTCTGTTGTGAATTTGGATTCTGGGCTCCCCCGGTGGCTACTGGTGGAATTGAACTTGTGACATCATCTTCCCTGTTCACCTGTTCTGATTAGATCTGGGTGTCGCTATATAACCTGGCTTCTCTGTTAGATGCTTGCCGGTCAACAATGTTATCAGAAGCCTCTCTGTGCTTGTTCCTGCTCCCAGACATCTACTAGATAAGTTGGACATTCGTCCATGTTTTGTTTTTGTATTTTGGTTCCAGTTCACAGCTGCAGTTTCGTTACTGTGTCTGGAAAGCTCTTGTTGATCAGGAATTGCCACTCTGGTATTATGAGTTAATGCCAGAGTCCTAAAGTAATTTCTGGATGTGTTTTGTTAGGGTTTTCTACTGACCATGAAAGTATGCTTTCTGTCTTCTGCTATCTAGAAAGCGGACCTCAAATTTGCTAAAACTATTTTCCTGCTGCGTTTGTTGTTTCATCTCATATCACCGCCAATATATGTGGGGGGCTTCTGTCTCCTTTTTGGGCATTTCTCTAGAGGTGAGTCAGGTCTTATATTTCCCTCTGCTAGCATTATTTAGTTCTCCGGCCGGCTCTGGGCATATAGGGATAAAAAGTAGGACATGCTACCTGGCTACTTCTAGATGATGCGGTAGGTTTAGTTCATGGTCAGTACAGTTACATCTTCCAAGAGCTTGTTCCTATTGAGGCATGCTAGTTCTCTGGCCATGGAGATCATGACAGTTTGACCGGCCCACTAAAGGGTTAAAATCCTTGGCTGAGAAAGGAGAGAAATAAGAAGTCTGCTGAAAATTTTTTTTTTTTTTTTTTTTCTCTAGTAGTTAGTGTGCTCTTAATTGGATCACTTGCCAGTCTGTCTATGCTGCAGTCTTTCTTTTTTTTTCTCTCTCCTTCTAATCTTTGAATGGCTCTATGTTCACCTGTCTATAATGGATCTACAGAGTGTAACTGCAGGTTTGAATAATCTCGCCACGAAAGTACAAAGTTTGCAAGATTTTGTTGTTCATGCTCCGGTATCAGAGCCGAGAATTCCTTTGCCGGAATTCTTCTCAGGGAATAGATCTAGCTTTCAGAATTTTAGAAATAATTGTAAGTTATTTTTGTCCCTGAAATCTCGTTCTGCTGGAGACCCTGCACAGCAGGTTGGGATTGTGATTTCCTTGCTCCGCGGCGACCCTCAAGATTGGGCTTTTGCATTGGCACCAGGGGATCCTGCGTTGCGCAATGTGGATGCGTTTTTTCTGGCCTTGGGCTTGCTTTATGAGGAACCTCATTTGGAACTTCAGGCAGAAAAAACTTTGATGTCCCTATCGCAGGGGCAAGATGAAGCTGAAATTTACTGCCAAAGATTCCGTAAATGGTCTGTGCTTACTCAGTGGAATGAGTGTGCCTTGGCGGCTACTTTCAGAGAGGGTCTTTCTGATGCCATTAAGGATGTTATGGTGGGGTTCCCTGTGCCTGCAAGTCTGAATGAGTCCATGACAATGGCCATTCAGATCGATAGGCGTCTGCGGGAGCGCAAACCAGTGCACCATCTGGCGGTGTCCACTGAGAAGACGCCAGAAAACATGCAGTGTGATAGAATTCTGTCCAGAAGCGAGCGGCAGAATTTTAGACGGAAAAATGGGTTGTGTTTCTATTGTGGGGATTCTACTCATGTTATATCAGCATGCTCTAAGCGTACTAAAAAGCTTGATAAATCCGTTCCCATTGGCACTTTACAGTCTAAATTTATTTTGTCTGTGACCCTGATTTGCTCTTTGTCATCTATTACTACGGACGCCTATATCGACTCTGGCGCCGCTTTGAGTCTTATGGATTGGTCCTTTGCCAATCGTTGTGGGTATGATTTAGAGCCTTTGGAGACTCTTATTCCTCTGAAGGGGATTGACTCCACCCCATTGGCTAATAATAAACCACAATACTGGACACAAGTGACTATGTGTATTAATCCGGATCACCAGGAGACTATTCGTTTTCTGGTGCTGTATAATCTACATGATGATTTGGTGCTAGGATTGCCATGGCTGCAGTCTCACAACCCAGTCCTTGACTGGAGAGCTATGTCTGTGTTGAGCTGGGGATGTAAGGGGACTCATGGGGACGTACCTTTGGTGTCCATTTCATCATCTATTCCCTCTGAAATCCCTGAGTTCCTGTCTGATTATCGTGACGTCTTTGAAGAACCCAAGCTGGGTTCGCTACCTCCGCACCGTGAGTGCGATTGTGCTATAGATTTAATTCCGGGTAGTAAATACCCAAAGGGTCGTTTATTTAATCTGTCTGTGCCTGAACATACTGCTATGCGAGAATATATAAAGGAGTCCTTGGAAAAGGGACATATTCGTCCATCGTCATCTCCCTTAGGAGCCGGTTTTTTCTTTGTGTCAAAAAAAGACGGCTCTTTGAGACCATGTATTGATTATCGGCTTTTGAATAAAATCACGGTTAAATATCAATACCCATTGCCGTTGCTGACTGATTTGTTTGCTCGCATAAAGGGGGCCAAGTGGTTCTCTAAGATTGATCTCCGTGGGGCGTATAATTTGGTGCGGATCAGGCAGGGGGATGAGTGGAAAACCCTAACAAAACACATCCAGAAATTACTTTAGGACTCTGGCATTAACTCATAATACCAGAGTGGCAATTCCTGATCAACAAGAGCTTTCCAGACACAGTAACGAAACTGCAGCTGTGAACTGGAACCAAAATACAAAAACAAAACATGGACGAATGTCCAACTTATCTAGTAGATGTCTGGGAGCAGGAACAAGCACAGAGAGGCTTCTGATAACATTGTTGACCGGCAAGCATCTAACAGAGAAGCCAGGTTATATAGCGACACCCAGATCTAATCAGAACAGGTGAACAGGGAAGATGATGTCACAAGTTCAATTCCACCAGTAGCCACCGGGGGAGCCCAGAATCCAAATTCACAACAATGTCTGAGCCAAAGATACCTATTCCTGAGTTGTTTTCTGGAGATAGATCTAGGTTTCTGAATTTTAGGAATAATTGTAAATTGTTTCTATCTTTGAGACCTCGTTCCTCTGGTGATTCCGCTCAGCAAGTTAAAATTGTTATCTCCTTGTTACGCGGCGACCCTCAAGATTGGGCTTTCTCTCTGGCGCCAGGAGATCCTGCATTGCTGAATGTGGATGCGTTTTTTCTGGCGCTTGGACTGCTTTATGAGGAACCTAATCTTGAGAACCAGGCAGAAAAGGCTTTGCTGGCTATCTCTCAAGGTCAGGATGAAGCTGAGGTGTACTGTCAAAAATTTCGGAAATGGTCAGTGCTTACTCAATGGAATGAGTGTGCCCTGGCTGCAAATTTCAGAGAGGGTCTTTCTGAAGCCATTAAGAATGTTATGGTGGGGTTCCCCACGCCTGCAAGTCTGAGTGATTCAATGGCTTTGGCCATTCAGATTGATCGGCGTTTGCGGGAGCGCAAATCTGCGCATCTTCTGGCGGTGTTCTCTGAACAGAGACCTGAGTCAATGCAATGTGACAGAATTCTGACTAGAATTGAGCGACAAAGTCATAGACGTCAAAATGGGTTGTGCTTTTACTGTGGTGATTCTACTCATGTTATCTCAGCATGCTCTAAGCGCTTAAAAAAAATCGCTAAACCTGTCACCATTGGTACTATACAGCCTAAGTTCATTTTGTCTGTTACTTTAATCTGTTCTTTGTCATCCTACTCGGTTATGACTTTTGTGGATTCAGGTGCTGCCCTGAATCTTATGGATATGTCATTTGCCAAGCGCTCTCGTTTTTTTCTGGAGCCTTTGGAATTTCCTATTCCACTGAGGGGAATAGATGCTACGCCATTGGCTGAGAATAAGCCTCAGTATTGGACTTAAGTGACCATGTGCATGACTCCTGTACATCAGGAGGTGATTCGCTTTCTTGTGCTGCATAATTTGCATGATGTTGTAGTTTTGGGTCTGCCATGGCTGCAGGCCCATAATCCAGTTCTGGATTGGAAAGCTATGTCTGTGTCAAGTTGGGGTTGTCAGGGGATTCATGGCGATGTCCCTTTGGTGTCAATTGCTTCTTCCACTCCTTCTGAGGTCCCTGAGTTTTTGTCGGACTACCAGGATGTATTTGATGAGCCCAGATCCGGTGCCCTGCCTCCTCATAGGGATTGTGATTGTGCTATAAATTTGATTCCTGGCAGTAAGTTCCCTAAGGGATGACTTTTTAATTTGTCTATACCAGAACATGCCGCGATGCGGAGTTATATAAAGGAGTCTTTGGCGAAGGGACATATTCGCCCATCCTCCTCCCCTCTTGGTGCAGGATTCTTTTTTGTGGCCAAGAAGGATGGTTCTCTGAGACCTTGTATAGATTATTGTCTTCTAAATAAAATCACGGTCAAATTTCAGTATCCTTTGCCATTATTGTCTGATCTGTTTGCTCGGATTAAGGGATCCAGTTGGTTCACCAAGATAGATCTTCGTGGTGCGTATAACCTTGTGCGTATCAAGCAGGGGGACGAATGGAAAACAGCATTTAATACGCCCGAAGGCCATTTTGAGTACTTGGTGATGCCTTTTGGACTCTCTAATGCTCCTTCTGTGTTTCAGTCCATTATGCATGACATTTTCCGAGAATATCTGGATAAATTTATGATTGTGTATCTGGATGACATTTTCGTATTTTCTAATGATTGGGAGTCCCATGTGAAGCAGGTCAGGATGGTGTTTCAGGTCCTGCGTGCTAATGCTTTATTTGTGAAGGGCTCAAAATGTCTCTTCGGAGTACAGAAGGTTTCCTTTTTGGGTTTTATTTTTTCTCCTTCTACTATTGAGATGGACCCTTTCAAGGTCCAGGCTATTCATGACTGGACTCAGCCTACATCTGTTAAGAGTCTTCAGAAGTTCTTGGGTTTTGCTAATTTTTACCGTCGCTTCATCGCTAGTTTTTCTGGCGTGGTTAAGCCCTTGACAGATTTGACCAAGAAAGGTTCTGATGTGACTAATTGGTCTCCTGCGGCAGTGGAAGCCTTTCGGGAGCTGAAGCGCCGGTTTTCTTCAGCTCCAGTCTTATGTCAGCCTGATGTCTCTCTTCCTTTCCAGGTCGAGGTGGATGCTTCTGAGATTGGAGCAGGGGCTGTTTTGTCGCAGAGAAGCTCTGATGGCTCTGTGATGAAGCCTTGTGCCTTCTTTTCAAGAAAGTTTTCACCTGCCGAGCGGAATTATGATGTTGGTAATCGGGAGTTGTTGGCTATGAAGTGGGCATTTGAGGAGTGGCGACATTGGCTCGAGGGAGCTAGGCATCGTGTGGTGGTCTTGACTGATCACAAAAATCTGATTTATCTCGAGTCTGCCAAGCGCCTGAATCCTAGACAGGCTCGTTGGTCATTGTTTTTCTCCCGTTTCGATTTCATGGTCTCGTACCTGCCTGGTTCGAAGAACGTGAAGGCTGATGCCCTTTCTAGGAGTTTTGTGCCTGACTCTCCGGGAGTTTCAGAGCCGGCTGGTATCCTCAAAGAGGGAGTGATTTTGTCTGCCATTTCCCCAGATTTGCGACGAGTGCTGCAGAAATTTCAGGCTGATAGACCTGACCGTTGCCCACCAGAGAGACTGTTTGTCCCAGATAGATGGACCAGCAGAGTTATTTCCGAGGTTCATTCTTCGGTGTTGGCAGGTCATCCTGGGATTTTTGGTACCAGAGATTTGGTGGCTAGGTCCTTCTGGTGGCCTTCCTTGTCGCGGGATGTGCGTTCCTTTGTGCAGTCCTGTGGGATTTGTGCTCGGGCTAAGCCTTGCTGTTCTCGTGCCAGCGGTTTGCTTTTGCCTTTGCCTGTCCCGAAGAGGCCTTGGACGCACATTTCCATGGATTTTATTTCAGATCTTCCAGTATCTCAGAGAATGTCTGTCATCTGGGTGGTGTGTGATCGTTTTTCCAAAATGGTCCATTTGGTGCCCTTGCCTAAGTTGCCTTCCTCCTCCGATTTAGTTCCTTTATTTTTTCAGAATGTGGTTCGCTTGCACGGCATCCCTGAAAATATTGTGTCTGACAGAGGATCCCAGTTTGTGTCCAGATTTTGGCGGATTTTTTGTGCTAAGATGGGCATTGATTTGTCTTTTTCGTCTGCCTTCCATCCTCAGACGAATGGCCAAACCGAGCGAACTAATCAGACGTTGGAAACTTATTTAAGATGTTTTGTTTCTGCTGATCAGGATGATTGGGTGACTTTTTTGCCATTGGCCGAGTTTGCCCTTAATAATCGGGCTAGTTCTGCTACTTTGGTTTCACCTTTTTTCTGCAATTCTGGTTTTCATCCTCGTTTTTCCTCGGGTCAGGTTGAGCCTTCTGACTGTCCGGGGGTGGATTCTGTGGTGGATAGGTTGCAGCAGATTTGGAACCATCTGGTGGACAATTTGAAGTTGTCACAGGAGAAGGCTCAGCGCTTTGCCAACCGCCGTCGCGGTGTTGGTCCCCGACTTCGTGTTGGGGATTTGGTATGGCTGTCTTCTCGGTATGTTCCTATTAAGGTTTCCTCTCCTAAATTCAAGCCTCACTTCATCGGTCCTTATAAGATTTTGGAAATCCTTAACCCGGTGTCTTTTCGTTTGGACCTCCCAGCATCGTTTGCCATTCATAATGTGTTCCATAGGTCTTTGTTGCGGAGGTATGTGGTGCCTGTGGTTCCTTCTGTTGAGCCTCCTGCTCCAGTGCTGGTTGAGGGCGAATTGGAGTACGTGGTGGAGAAGATCTTGGATTCTCGTATTTCCAGACGGAGGCTTCAGTATTTAGTTAAGTGGAAGGGCTATGGTCAGGAGGATAATTCCTGGGTTGTCGCCTCTGATGTCCATGCGGCCGATTTGGTTCGTGCCTTCCATGCGGCTCATCCTGATCGCCCTGGGGGTCTTGATGAGGGTTCGGTGACCCCTCCTCAAGGGCGGGGTACTGTTGTGAACTCTATTTCTGGGCTCCCTCTTGTGGTCACAAGTGGTACTGTGTGAGTGCTGTCTTTCTGCAGGTTTGTGACTGACATCAGCTGTCTCGTTATCTGTGGGCTGGTTTTCTATTTAAGCTCACTTGGACTCTCAGTCTATGCCTGCTGTCAATGTATTCAGTGCTATTCTGATTCCTTCTGACTACCTTGCTCCCAGTCTCTTCAAGAGAAGCTAAGTTTCCGTTTTGTTCATTTTTTAGTTGGTGTGGGGGTTCTTGATTTCTCAGCGTGGATATTTTGGTAGGGTTTTTTACTGACCGCACAGTTCGCTATCTGTCTTCTGCTATCTAGTATTAGCGGGCCTCATTTGCTGAATCTGTTTTTATTCCTACGTGTGTCTTTTCTCCTTACCTCACCGTTATTATTTGTTGGGGGCTTCCTATATCTTTGGGGTTATTTCTCTTGAGGCAAGTGAGGTCTTGCTTTCTCTTTAGGGGCAGTCAGTTTCTCAGGCTGCGTCGAGACGTCCAGGATTTTAGGCACGTTCACCGGCTACCTTTAGTGTGTTTGGATAGGATCAGGTTTTGCGGTCAGTCCAGTTACCACCTCCCTAGAGCTCGTGTCTATGTTTAGTTACTTAGCTAGTATTTCCTGTGATCCCCAGCCACTGGGATCATAACAGTTACGGCTGGTCTGTAGCTGGACTCCAGCTGCCTCGTTTACTGCTAGGCCTGCTGCCTATTTAACTCCATCTGGACCTTTACTTGTTGCCTGCTGTCGTTGTATTCAGTACTGGTTCAGATCTCTCTGGGACTTCCCTTGTGACCTGTCTCCTCATGAGAAGCTAAGTTCATGCTAGTCCTTTTTGCTCATTTCTATTTGAAAATGTTTCTCAGTATGTTATGAGTTCAGTCCAGCTTGCTTATATGCTATTTGATTGCTAGCTGGAAGCTCTGGGGTGCGGAGTTGCGCCCCTCACATCGTGAGTCGGTGTGGGGGTCTTTTTGTATTCTCTGCGTGGATACTTTTGTAGTATTTTATACTGACCGCACAGATTCCTTGCTATCTTCTGACTTTTTAGTTATTAGCAGGCCTCATTTGCTAAAACCTATTTTCATTTCTATGTTTGTGTTTTCCCCTTAAACTCACCTTTATTATTTGTGGGGGGCTGCTTACACTTTGGAGAAAATTTCTCTGAGGCAAGTGAGGCTTTGTTTCTCTCTAGGGGTAGCTAGTTTCTCAGGCTGTGAACGAGGCGTCTAGGCCGAGTTAGGAACGCTCCACGGCTGCTGTTCTGCCCATCTTAATGTGCAATAAGTTAATTGTCATGTTATTCAAGTTGTGGCCACTGGAGGTCTTCAGTTGCCTACTTTTCATGTTGTTTACCAACTCTTTCCCCAGAAGAGCAGTGTCTTCTGGGTAAGTTCTGCCCTCATTTTTCTTGTGGAAGACAAGCTTCAGTAGCCATTTCTCCTCAGGACTGAAGGGAGGCACACGTGCTCCTGTCTCACTTACTTTCCTACCCCTGTCCTAACGGATCTCGGTACGTTTATAAAGGTTTAAATGCATCTTATGTTTGTGTTAGTATGTAGCCTTATGCAGCTCCTATAGTCTGATATAGTTAGGCAGATTGTGCTCTGCAGCTTGCAGTTAGGTTAATGTATGTTTACTCTGAATGTAGACAGGTGCATCTTTGTATAGAATAGGGCAGTGCTGTTAGAATTACTGTGTAATGCACTCTGTACAATTCTTGCTGTAATGTCCCAGTTATTTATGTGATTGCACCCTGTATGGGCATATACTGATATGCTGTTATTCTTTACAGTTTTTCACCAGTCATCCACTATGATTATTCACTGAACATCCACTTTGTACATCAACATCATTCACTATTCGATCATCTACTATGAATACTATCCACCATTGTTGTTCAACGTTATAGTTTATGTTATCATCACCCTAATTAATAAGACTTGAGCTTCAATACAGTCTGTTTAATGGGATGTGGATGAAGGTTTAGCCGTATGTTGGAATCCACACAGCATCCTACGTGGAGGAAGGCAGAACAGCTGCCTATAGTGTGGTTTGATAGGATCAGAATTGCGGTCAGTAAAATTCCCACATTCCCAGAGCTTGTCCGTATTTTTGGGTTTACTTATCAGGTCAGTTCATGTGTTCTAACCACCAGGATCACAACACACATGTCAGCTGTGTATATCAGGTGACATATGCCCAGAAAGGTGCGGGCCCAGAGCCCGAGTCCGACATTGACGTACTATTATGCCCAATGTCAGAAAGGGCTTGAGCTTGTGGGTGCTATGTGGAAAATTTCATGGGTATGAATACTTTTTCTTTTCAAGGCACTACATATAAACACATTCCTCAAAACTGAAATTGGAACATTATGAAAAACAATCGTGGGATTAATTGTTATGTTAGTATGCTATTGATGAAAAATAGAAACTAAATTTTCAAAAGACCTAAATTTATTCAGTATTGAGTATGAGCACGAGCATTGAAGTGAAATTGGATTTCGCATAGCAAGCCCAAGGTGTCAAACACACACAGCACAATATTGGGTTCAGAGCCAGACGAATATACATTATAAAAGAAAGCTCCTGGCCATCAGAAAAAAAACAACACAGTATAGTAATAATTAAAAAACCCTATCAGGGCCTATGGTATATCTACACTGATTAGTGCTCAGATGTTAGATTAATACACAGAAACAATACCAATTGTCAAAAGCTGAGAAAGAAAAACAATCTGACCAGCATTACCTACAATTTTACAGGGGATGCAAGGAAGAGGTACATTAATATAAAAGGCCACACATTACCCCACAAGAAGGAACCCCAATATCAGATATGCTCCCGACATGTTTCCTTTTCCCCATTCAACAGGGGAGATCTTCTGGTAACATCCGATAGGTACAGTCTTTAGGCTGGATACTGTGCCACAATAGCAGCTACAGGTGCTTCTCACAAAATGAGAATATCATCAAAAAGTTAATTTATTTCAGTTCTTCAATACAAAAAGTGAAACTCATATTATATAGAGTCATTACAAACAGCGTGATCTAATTCAAGTGTTTATTTCTGTTGATGTTGATGATTATGGCTTACAGCCAATGAAAACCCCAAAGTCATTATCTCAGTAAATTAGAATACTTTATAACACCAGCTTGAAAAATGATTTTACAATCCGAAATGTTGGCCTACTGAAATGTATGTTAAGTAAATGCACTCAATACTTGGTTGTGGCTCCTTTTGCATCAATTATGATACTGTTGTCTTTAAGCCAGGTATTGGTACTTTTGGCAGTGTGGACAGGTGCCAAGTCCTGCTGGAGAATAAAATTTCCATCTCCAAAAAGCTTTTTGGCAGAGGGAAGCATGAAGTGCTCTAAAATATCCCGGTAGGCGGCTGCTCTGAGTTTGGTCTTGATAAAATACAGTGGACCTACACCAGCAGATGACATGGCTCCCCAAACCATTACTGGTTGTGGAAGCTTCACACTAGACCTCAAGCAGCTTGGATTGTGTGCCTCTCCACTCTGCCTCCAAATCTGGGACCTTGATTTCCAAATGAAATGCAAAATTTACTTTCATCTGAAAACAACACCTTGGACCAATGAGCAACAGTCCAGTTCTTTTTCTCCTTGGCCAAGGTAAGACACTTCTGGCTTTGTCTATTGGTCATGAGTGGCTTGGCACAAGGAATGACACTTGTAGCCCATGTCCTGGATATGTCTGTGTGTGTTGGCTCTTGAAGCAATGACTCCAGCAGCAGTCCACTCCTTGTAAATCTCCCCCAAAATTTTGAATGGCCTTTTCTTAACAATCCTGTCAAGGATTCCTTCCACTCAACTTTCCATTAATATGCTTGGATACAGCACTCTGAACAGCCAGCTTCTTTAGCAATGACCTTTTTGTGGCTTACCCTCCTTGTGAAGTGTGTCAATGACTGCCTTCTTGACAATTGTCAAGTCAGCAGTCTTCCCCATGATTGTGAAGCCTACTGAAACAGACTAACGGACCTTTTAAAATGCTTAGGAAGCCTTTGCAGGAGTTTTTTTTTGTTAATTATTCTAATTTACTGAGATAATGACTTTTGAGTTTTCATTGGCTGTAAGCCATAATCATCAACATTAATAGAAATAAACACTTGAAATAGATCACTCTGTTTGTAATTACTATGAGTTTCACGTTTTGTATTAAAGAACTGAAATAAATTAACTTTTTGATATTCTAAATTAGTAAGAAGCCTTTTTATCAGTGAAGCTTCAATGATGGCTTTACTGATAGCTGCTGTTATGATACACTATCCAGCCCATAGATTGTATCTATTGGATGTTACTAGCAGATCTCCCCTGATGAATCAGGAAAAGGAAACGTGTTGGGAGCAGATCTGGTAATCCTTCTTATGGGGTAATGTGTGGTGTGAGGGACAAGGGAGAATCCATTTTGGATTTTAAGTTCAGGACATCTCCTTCCACTCCTGAAATGTGCCCCCACCCTTGGGATTCCACAGGCTCATTGTTTTCTTTTAATTAAAAGAGCTAGGACAAGCTCTTTCGAAGCTGTTAACACAAGGGTGTGAACTCTTCTGCAGCGATAGCAACCTGAACCTCTTTGTGTGACCAAGCACATAGCACAGCAAGGCTATGATGTATGAATTCTGGAAAATGACCTATAATAACAGAAAGCAATATCTCTAAGATGAGCGGGGCACATATTCCGAGTTGGCTTTCCTTTCCCCACATGCCCATATTATTTAGCCACCTGTAGCACTCTGGATTATGGAGTTATAAAGCATAGCTAGCAGTAATTACATACGGTAGTCGTATTTAGTCTCTATGCGCAGATAAAATCCAGTGGCGGTACAACCAATCCAGTCAGAGCTTCGGGCGCAAAGTTATGGGCCAGCCACAGTTCTAGGCAGAAAATCATATTCTCAGATATGGGAGGAGAGAGGCTGCACCACCCAGGGGTGGGAGCAGATGTGTGAGGTAGCAGCCTAGGAGATATAAGGCAGCCCCTCATTTTGGACTACGTTTTCTGATGGCCGGAGGATACGCTTGCTGACGCAGCCTGGAAAGCCTGTAACCAAGATTTGGACCTGTGATCCATCAGTGCCTCCCTGTGGTCACACGCTGCATAACACGGTAATTGCAACCTATCTATACCCTATTCCTTGTACTATACTCATGACTGTATATATTTGCTCTTGTATGTATAGCTGTATTTTCTAGTGCGCCTCCTTGGCGATTAAATATAAAATTAATCTTGGGCTGCTCTTTTATCTCGATCCACGAATCCCCATGTCCGCACGCTCCATTGGTTATATTATACGCTACCACAGGGTTAGTTCATGAACCGATATAAGCCTGCTGTCAGACGAGGCTTATATTAAATGAGGAACTGGTGGCAGAATACCATACTGTTTTCGTGAGGAACTCTGGCAGTGACAGCTGGGAGGTTTATAGATATATATCCCCAGATTGGACTGGTGATATATATCCCCCCTCACTGGGAGCGCCTCACTAACTCGTACCTATAAGGGAAGCCTTTCCGGCGACTATTTGCCCTCGGTGCAGTTCCCTGACTGACCTGAGGCAAGTGGTGGCACCAGAGAGCCGATCCCTGCCGGGTCATTCTCTCCCCTCCCCTGAGGTGAGCGAAGTCAACGCCCCCCTTTCCCTGTGAGATCCCTTACATGTGCCTTTTATTTTAATGTACCTCTTCCCTGCATTGGTAAAGAAGAACCCACTTGGAACATCACCTGTACACTGGTAGGTTATGCTGGTCAGATGGTTTTTCTTTCTCAGCTTTTGACAGTTGGTACTGTTTCTGTGTATTAATCCAACCTCTAAGCACTAATCTGTGTAGATTCAATTTATCACGGAATCTATAATGCCATAAGCTGTTAGTTTTTTTTTCCTTTATTACTATACGCGTGTATTGTTTTTTTTTCTAATAGCCAGGCGCTTTCTCTTATAATATTGCATTAAAACTTATATTTTAGTAGGTGTCCATTGAATTCACGTCACCGCTCTCTGAGGCCATCATGGTGTAGGAGCATGACCAAAATAGAGGTCTGTCCTTTTCAGCAATGAGTGCCGCTATTGTCTTGCACGGTATAATAGCCGGAGATTGGTTGAGATACCAGGTGAACAACGCCATGAAGAGACTTTCAAAAAGGAACATCACACTTGTCATGCTCAATTGGATTATGGTTTCAGTGGCATAACGTACAGAACCTGGACCCTTCTAGTTTTAATTCCAGACATAATAACAGATCGTCGTTATATTGATTTATTCGTGGAACCAGTGGTAAGGCCAAATCTCCAGTATGTGCCAAAAGCCATTTTTCAACACTACTGTGAGTAGACTTCACTGCATAGACGTGCTACCATGGCCTGCAAGGTGTCCGGGCTCGTCTCCCCTAGAGCACATCTGGCACGTTATTTGTTAGCAATTATAAAGGGAGCTGCGAGCAGTGGATCTTAATTTATGTGACCAAGTGCATTCACTGAGGCAAAACAATCTTCAGACTTCCTTTAATAACCTCATTGTATAAAACAGCAGATAAAGAGGTTGTATCCAACGACCAAAAGCTACGGAAAAAATAAATATATTATTAGCAATGATGCAAGAGTAAAATAAAACTTAAATATCAATATAAAAAAAGCCAGAATTAACAGTAAGTCAGGACATCAATTGCCAAAAATCAGAAAACACAAACATAGAAAGGTAAAAATTACCATAGCCTTGGTGGAATGAGGGGTAGATGAGGTGGAATAGGTTGGATGAGAACATTCCGTCACATCTCCTCCAGTCCCTTTCCCCGGCTGTCACCTCTCACCTAGCAAAAATATTCAACCTTTCCCTCACTTCCGGTATTTTTCCCTCCTCATTTAAGCATGCCATCATACATCCATTACTTAAAAAACCCTCCCTCGACCAAAATTGTGCCGCTAATTATAGACCTGTCTCTAATCTTCCCTTCATCTCTAAACTCCTCGAACGCCTGGTCCACTCCCGTCTTACCCGCTATCTCTCAGATAACTCTCTTCTCGACCCTCTTCAATCTGGCTTCCGCTCTTTACACTCTACAGAAACTGCCCTCACTAAAGTCTCTAATGACCTACTAACAGCTAAATCTAATGGTCACTACTCCATGCTAATTCTCTTGGATCTCTCAGCAGCATTCGACACTGTGGATCATCAGCTCCTCCTCACTATGCTCCACTCCATCGGCCTCAAGGACACCATTCTCTCTTAAGCCCCCGTCTCACATAGCGAGATCGCTAGCGATATCGCTGCTGAGTCACAAGTTTTGTGACGCAACAGCGACCTCAGTAGCGATCTCGCTATGTGTGACACGTACCAGCGATCAGGCCCCTGCTGTGAGATCGCTGGTCGTGTCGGAATGGCCTGGACCTTTTTTTGGTCGCTGAGGTCCCGCTGACATCGCTGAATCGGTGTGTATGACACCGATCCAGCGATGTCTTCACTGGTAACCAGGGTAAACATCGGGTTACTAAGCGCAGGGCCGCGCTTAGTAACCCGATGTTTACCGTGGTTACCAGCGTAAATGTAAAAAAAACCAAACAGTACATACTCACCATCTGATGTCCGTCAGGTCCCTTGCCGTCTGCTTCCTGCTCTCACTGACTGCCGGCCGTACAGCGAGAGCACAGCACAGCAGTGACGTCACCGCTGCGCTCTCGCTGTACGGCTGCTCAGTCAGAGCAGGAAGCAGACGGCAAGGGACCTGACGGACATCAGATGGCAAGTATGTACTGTTTGGTTTTTTTTACATTTACGCTGGTAACCAGGGTAAACATCAGGTTACTAAGCGCGGCCCTGCGCTTAGTAACCCGATGTTTACCCTGGTTACCCGGGTGCTGCAGGGGGACTTCGGCATCGTTGAAGACAGTTTCAACGATGCCGAAGTCGTTCCCCTGATCGTTGGTCGCTGGAGAGAGCTGTCTGTGTGACAGCTCCCCAGCGACCACACAGTGACTTACCAACGATCACGGCCAGGTCGTATCGCTGGTCGTGATCGTTGGTAAATCGCTATGTGAGACGGGGCCTTTAGTTCTCCTCCTATCTCTCTGACCGATCCTTCACTGTATGTTTTGCTGGTTCCTCCTCCTCTCACCTTCCCCTTACTGTTGGGGTTCCTCAAGGATCAGTCCTAGGCCCCCTCCTCTTCTCTTTGTATATTGTCCCTATTGGACAATCAGTAGATTTGGTTTCCAGTACCAGCTCTATGCTGACGACACCCAATTATACACCTCTTCTCCTGTTATCACGCCGACCTTTTTAGAAAACACCAGTGATTGTCTTACCACTGTCTCTAACATCATGTCCTCCCTCTATCTGAAACTGAACCTGTCAAAAACTGAACTCCTCGTGTTCTCTCCCTCTACTATCCTACCTTTGCCTGACATTGCCATCTCCGTGTGTGGTTCCACCATTACTCCAAAGCAACATGCCCGCTGCCTTGGGGTCATCCTTGATTCTGAGCTTTCATTTACCCCCCACATCCGATCACTGGCTCGCTCTTCTTATCTGCATCTCAAAAACATTTCTAGAATTCGCCCTTTTCTTACTTTCGACTCTGCAAAAACTCTTACTGTTTCACTTATTCATTCTTGTCTGGACTATTGTAACTCTCTACTAATCGGCCTCCCTCTTTCCAAACTCTCCCCGCTCCAATCTGTCCTGAATGCTGCTGCCAGAATCATATTCCTCACCAACCGTTACACCGATGCCTCTACCTTGTGCCAGTCATTACACTGGCTACCCATCCACTCCAGAATCCAGTACATAACTACTACCCTCATCCACAAAGCACTCCATGGCTCAGCACCACCCTACATCTCCTCTCTGGTCTCAGTCTACCACCCTACCCGTGCCCTCCACTCCGCTAATGACCTCAGGTTAGCATCCTCAATAATCAGAACCTCCCATTCCCGTCTCCAAGACTACATGTGCTGCGCCGATTCTTTGGAATGCATTACCTAGGTTAATACGATTAATCCCCAATCCCCACAGTTTTAAGCATGCCCTAAAAACTCATTTGTTCAGACTGGCCTACCGCCTCAATGCATTAACCTAACCATCCCTGTGTGGCCCATTCAAAAAAAAAAAAAAAAAAACATAATCAGGTTCCTCTCATCATGTTTTCATACACTTTATGCAGTTAATAGCACTCTGTGTCTGTACTGCTACATACTTAGGCAGTTAACTGGTTCATGCAGCTTTACATGAACACCCGAGCCTTACACTATGGCTGGTCCAAATAATTAAAGCAATTGTTACCATCCACCTCTCGTGTCTCCCCTTTTCCTCATAGATTGTAAGCTTGCGAGCAGGGCCCTCATTCCTACTGGTATCTGTTTTGAACTGTGATTTCTGTTATGCTGTAATGTCTATTGTCTGTACAAGTCCCCTCTATAATTTGTAAAGCGCTGCGGAATATGTTGGCGCTATATAAATAAAAATTATTATTATTATATTATTATTAGAGATGTTGTGGGTTCCCATCCCCAAATTACATACAAAAGAGGGAGATCTCTGAAAAACATACTTGTGTATAGTCACTTCAACAACCCCAAACCTAGAATGTCGCTCCCCACCGAAGACTATAGGATGTTATTATAACTGCGGTAATTGTGTGGTTTTCCGCTTGTGATGAAAAGTAAAACATGTAAGAGTGAGGTCACAGGGGAATGTTTTAGTATTAATAATGTCATCACTGAACTGGAGTCAAGATGGTATGCATACAATATAGAAGCATGTTCACACTGGCCAAAAAAACAGACAAAATCCAAGACAAACAAAATAAATAAATACCCTGCTGCAAGTAAATAATTAAAAGAAATTGTCACAGGTTTATCACGACAGAGAGGAGCCAGAAGACCGCAGTGTCTGATTTCTTCTACTCCTGCACTGGTTAGATGCACTTCACCTTCATATTAAACGGTACAGGTTTCTTTTAGCAGTGCAGGGGATAATCTGCTTAGTTGAGCTCTCCAAAGCTTTCCTGCCTTAAGGCTCTCACTCTCAGCTGTGCACTATAAGCCAATCCCATCTCCTATATAATCAGGGCCCTGGCTATCACTTTTTGTCAGAGTAGCTTTAGCTGCATGGCTTGTGGTTGTTGGTTATTATAGAAGGCGTTTAGTGGATTTTTCTGTGACTGTTGCTAGGTTTTGAGCGTGTGATAATTCCCTTTTTTCTCCTTAACCCCATCCTCTATTCCCCGTTGTTTAACTCTGTTGTTTGTGTGTATATATTTGTACGATTGGTATTTTCCTTTATCCCTGTTCGTATTACTTTGTTAGTCTGGTTGGTGTATTACGGTACACTACTACTCCCCTCTTCCCTGGGTGGGGGAAAGGTACAGACTGAGGGCGGATTCAGGAGCTAAGGCTAGCTACGTGACCCCGGCCTCTTCACCGTCAGAAGTAATCTGGGGAACAGGGAGAGATAGGACACCTCTAGCGTTAGGGACAGGGAAGGAGCCCCTGATCCTGGGACACCCGACAACAAGGTTGCAACAGCAATAGTGCATATAAACCACATTGGGTATTTGGGAAACACTGTTTTTGATTAAAAAAAAAAAAAAGCATAAAAGCCATCCCACCAACGTGATGGTGTACCCAAGTTCGGAAAGGTCCTAACCTCTAATATTAAAACCTTACCCTGATTCATAGTGATGTCCTTGACATTGGTGGGATGGTTTTTACACTTTGTTTTAAATCAAAAATGGTGTTTACTAAGTACCCAATGTTGGTTATGTGCACTATTGCTTTTACTTACAGCAGGGCACTTACAGTGCCTTGCAAAAGTATTCGGCTCCCTGGAACTTTTCCCACATATCATGCTTCAAACATAAAGATACCAAATGTACATTTTTGGTGAAGAATAAACAACAAGTGGAACACAATTGTGAAGTTGAACGAAATTTATTGCTTATTTTAAATTTTTGTGGACATTCAAAAACTGAAAAGTGGGGGCGTGCAATATTATTCGGCCTCTTTAACTTAATACTTTGTTGCACCACCTTTTCCTGCGATTACAGCTGCAAGTCGCTTGGGGTATGTCTCTATCAGTTTTATACATCGAGAAACTGAAATTCTTGCCCATTCTTCCTTGGCAAACGGCTTCAGCTCAGTGAGGTTTGATGGAGATCGTTTGTGAACAGCAGTTTTCAGCTCTTTCCACAGATTCTCGATTGGATTGAAGTCTGGACTTTGACATTCTAACACCTGGATACGTTTGTGAACCATTCCATTGTAGATTTTGCTTTATGTTTGGGATCATTGTCTTGTTGGAAGACAAATCTTTGTCCAAGTCTCAGGTCTTTTGCAGACTCCAACAAGTTTTCTTCAAGAATGGTCCTGTATTTGGCTCCATCCATCTTCCCTGTCCCTGCTGAAGAAAAGCAGGCCTAAACCATGATGCTGCCACCACCATGTTTGACAGTGGGGATGGTGTGTTCAGGGTGATGAGCTGTGTTGCCTTTACGCCAAACATATCGTTTGGAATTGTTGCCAAAAAGTTCGATTTTGGTTTCATCAGACCAGAGCACCTTCTCCCACGTTTGGTGTGTCTCCCAGGTGGCTTGTTGCAAACTTTAAACAACACTTTTTATGGATATTTTTGAGAAATGGCTTACTTCTTGCCACTCTTCCATAAAGGCCAGATTTGTGCAGTGTACGACTGATTGTTGTCCTATGGACAAACTGTCCCACCTAAGCTGTAGATCTCTGCAGTTCATCCAGAGTGATCATGGGCCTCTTAGCTGCATCTCTGAACAGTCTTCTCCTTGTTTGAGATGAAAGTTTAGAGGGACGCCGGGTCTTGGTAGATTTGCAGTGGTGTGATACTCCATCCATTTCAATATGATCTCTTGCACAGTGCTCCTTGGGATGTTTAAAGTTTTCAAAATCATTTTGTATCCAAATCCGGCTTTAAACTTCTCCACAACAGTATCACAGACCTGCCTGTTGTGTTCCTTGGTCTTCATTATGCTCTCTGTGCTTCAAACAGAACCCTGAGACTATCACAGAGCAGGTGCATCTATACGGAGACTTGATTACACACAGGTGGATTATATTTATCATCATTAGGCATTTAGGACAACATTGGATCATTCAGAGATCCACAATGAACTTCTGGAGTGAGTTTGCTGCACTGAAAGTAAAGGGGCCATATAATAATGCTCGCCCTACTTCAGTTTTTCAATTTCCACAATAATTTAAAATAACCAATACATTTTGTTCAACTTCACAATTGTGTTCCACTTGTTGTAGATTCTTCACCAAAAATTTACATTTGGTATCTTTATGTTTGGAGCATGATATGTGAGAAAAGGTTGAAAAGTTCAAAGGGGCCGAACACTTTAGCAAGGCACTGTATATATTTTATTTCTGTCTTGGGATTTGTCTGTTTTTCAGCAAGTGTGAATATGCTCCTATTTTGCATGCATACCATCTTGACTAGTTCACTTCTTTCAGTTTAGTTTTAGGTTTCTGCATTTAGTGCAGGTAAGGATGTGGCCTCCCTTTCTTTGAGCTGGATATCACATTTATAAAGCTCCCCACTAGCCGTGTGTCCATGTTTGGGACCCAGTCCTGCTCCGCCCTTATTTACACAGGACGTCACTATGACGCAGAGTAAGGGTTTTAATATTAGGAGGTTAGGACCATCTTGAACTTGGTTATACCTTGACGTTGGAGGGATGGCTTTTACGCGTTTTTTTAAATCAAAAACTGTGTTTACCAAGTGCCCAATGTTGTTTACATGCATTATTGCTTTTACTTATAGCAAGGTATATAATTATTTTGTTGCTGTCTTGGGCTATATATAAGGCCACATGCACTTGTGGAATGAAATACAGTGGGGCAAAAAAGTATTTAGTCAGTCAGCAATAGTGCAAGTTCCACCACTTAAAAAGATGAGAGGCGTCTGTAATTTACATCATAGGTAGACCTCAACTATGGGAGACAAAATGAGGAAAAAAAAATCCAGAAAATCACATTGTCTGTTTTTTTAACATTTTATTTGCATATTATGGTGGAAAATAAGTATTTGGTCAGAAACAAACAATCAAGATTTCTGGCTCTCACAGACCTGTAACTTCTTCTTTAAGAGTCTCCTCTTTCCTCCACTCATTACCTGTAGTAATGGCACCTGTTTAAACTTGTTATCAGTATAAAAAGACACCTGTGCACACCCTCAAACAGTCTGACTCCAAACTCCACTATGGTGAAGACCAAAGAGCTGTCAAAGGACACCAGAAACAAAATTGTAGCCCTGCACCAGGCTGGGAAGACTGAATCTGCAATAGCCAACCAGCTTGGAGTGAAGAAATCAACAGTGGGAGCAATAATTAGAAAATGGAAGACATTCAAGACCACTGATAATCTCCCTCGATCTGGGGCTCCACGCAAAATCCCACCCCGTGGGGTCAGAATGATCACAAGAACGGTGAGCAAAAATCCCAGAACCACGCGGGGGGACCTAGTGAATGAACTGCAGAGAGCTGGGACCAATGTAACAAGGCCTACCATAAGTAACACACTACGCCACCATGGACTCAGATCCTGCAGTGCCAGACGTGTCCCACTGCTTAAGCCAGTACATGTCCGGGCCCGTCTGAAGTTTGCTAGAGAGCATTTGGATGATCCAGAGGAGTTTTGGGAGAATGTCCTATGGTCTGATGAAACCAAACTGGAACTGTTTGGTAGAAACACAACTTGTCGTGTTTGGAGGAAAAAGTATACTGAGTTGCATCCATCAAACACCATACCTACTGTAAAGCATGGTGGTGGAAACATCATGCTTTGGGGCTGTTTCTCTGCAAAGGGGCCAGGACGACTGATCCGGGTACATGAAAGAATGAATGGGGCCATGTATCGTGAGATTTTGAGTGCAAACCTCCTTCCATCAGCAAGGGCATTGAAGATGAAACGTGGCTGGGTCTTTCAACATGACAATGATCCAAAGCACACCACCAGGGCAACGAAGGAGTGGCTTCGTAAGAAGCATTTCAAGGTCCTGGAGTGGCCTAGCCAGTCTCCAGATCTCAACTCTATAGAAAACCTTTGGAGGGAGTTGAAAGTCTGTGTTGCCAAGCGAAAAGCCAAAAACATCACTGCTCTAGAGGAGATCTGCATGGAGGAATGGGCCAACATACCAACAACAGTGTGTGGCAATCTTGTGAAGACTTACAGAAAACGTTTGACCTCTGTCATTGCCAACAAAGGATATATTACAAAGTATTGAGATGAAATTTTGTTTCTGACCAAATACTTATTTTCCACCATAATATACAAATAAAATGATAAAAAAACAGACAATGTGATTTTCTGGATTTTTTTTTCTCAGTTTGTCTCCCATAGTTGAGGTCTACCTATGATGTAAATTACAGACGCCTCTCATCTTTTTAAGTGGTGGAACTTGCACTATTGCTGACTGACTAAATACTTTTTTGCCCCACTGTATGTGGGAATGAACAAAAGGGAATTCAGAAGAATTGGTGACCACATGGTTGGCATCAGAGGCGTAGCTAGGGTTTTGGTTCAGGGGGGCAAAGCTTTTGAGTGGGCCCCTATCCAGGTGACCTTGATTACAACTCAGTGACGCACCCTAATAGTGGAGGAGAACCTCAACACATGACCACGCTGTTGCTGAAAATAAAGACCAACATTGATATTACTGCCATATGGTCAGTGGTAGATACCAGTCCTACAGAACATATAAGTGATCACAGCACAGTTACAGATAATGACGTACCGCTGACGTTCTTTCTGATGGAATCGTTCACTTTTCGCGCCTTTTCCATCTGGCCCAGACCGACATAACAACTTCTTCCAGCCAGCACTCGGCTACAGAGAATGCAACAAAGACACATTTCACGTCTCATATTTTCAGCACTGTCCTCAGTGGGACTATTCCCAACCTGCACATCTCCTTATCCTGCTGATACCCCAATACTGAGCTGCAGCTGCCGTATGTGTCCCTATTACTGCACTTGCTGTGTGGTTCTGTGTGACCTCTAAATTCTAAAGCAACTCTCTATAATACAGTAATGCCGGGTGCAAGTGCCCTAGAAAACAGTGCTCACATCTCCTAAAAAGTAATATTGCCCTGTGTGCCCCTTTGATAGTCACAGTAACCTGAATTCCCCTATAACAATAAGTGCCCACTTTACATTGAATGTCCCTAGTATCCCAATTTAAAGCTCCCCTCTACACAATATGATGCTCTCTTATACAGTCTAATGACCCCTGCCCCCTCACTGCATACAGTATATATACTGTGATACCGAAGAAAATAATGGATGACACTCACCAATGCAGTTTTCACTTGCTTTATTAGACACTGTGCAGCTCAGGCACGAGAGACATGTGAAAGGTCCATACCTTGCACATGTCTCCCGTGCCTGAGCTGCACAGCGTCTAATAAAGCAAGTGAAAACCACATTGGTGAGTGCCATCCATTATTTTCTTCGATATTATGGATTTCTTGCATGTTTTTTCATATGGATTGAGCACCTACAGCGGTGGTTTTGGAGGCTATATGGCGTTCATAATTTAATGTGGTTAACCTCATTTCATTACTTTGAGGTAATGGCGACGCAGTGGTGCCAAATACTTCCCTGCTGTTGGTACATATATATACACTGAACCCTTAGTATCCCCCAAACTGTTTGATAGCTTTAACACTAATCTCCACACTGTATAGTAGCCCCTAGATAGCCTCCATATAGTATAACGCACCAGACAATCCTCAATATAGTATAATGCACTCCCCATAGACAGACTCTATAGTGTAATGCACTTCCAATAGGCAAACTCTATAGTATAATGCAGCCCCTAATATAATACCCCTTCATAGGAAGCCTCTATAGTATAATGCACCCCCATAGGTAGCCTGTATAGTATATTGCACCCCCATAGGTAGCCTGTATAGTATATTGCACCCCCATAGGCAACCTGTATAGTACAATGCATCCACATAGGCAGCCTGTATAGTATATTGCACCCCATGTGCAGCCTGTCTACATAGTATAATGCACCCCCATATGCAGCCTGTATAGTATAATGCACCCCATATGAAGCCTGTATACATAGTATAATGCACCCCCATAGGTAGCCTGTATAGTATAATGCATCCCCATAGGCAGCATGTATAGTATAATGCACCCCCATAGGCAGCATGTATAGTATATTTCACCTCCATATGCTGCCTGTATACATAGTATAATGCACCCCCATAGGCAACCTGTATAGTATAATGCATCCCCATAGGCAGCATGTATAGTATATTGCACCCCATGTGCAGCCTGTCTACATAGTATAATGCACCCCCATAGGCAGCCTGTATAGTATAATGCACCCCATATGCAGCCTGTATACATAGTATAATGCACCCCCATTGGTAGCCTGTATAGTATAATGCATCCCCATAGGCAGCATGTATAGTATAATGCACCCCCATAGGCAGCAAGTATAGTATAATTCAACCCTATTAGGCAGCCTGTATAGTATATTGCACCCAATATGCAGCCTGTATACATAGTATAATGCACAATCTGTGTGCTATCCCTTAATTGAGAATATGATATTTTGCATTTTAGTAATGCCCTCCTAGACTTTTGTTGTTGTTGTTGTTGTTACTCTCTCCCACCTATGAATATGCCACGATTTTCTTTGTTGTTTTGTTTTTTGCTTATTCTTTATTTTTGGGCGTATATATATTTAAGTGTGGACATATCCGGATTTGGTCCTTGTAAGTTGAGCTATATGTAGAGCGATCATCTTGCTATGATGCAAATCGGTATCTATTTACTATTTTTTATTTTCTCCTTAAAGTATGTCCTTTTGGTAGATGGTGGCACGTTTTTTACTACTTGGTATCGCCACCAAGATGGTTGCTCCATTATGCATATGGAGTATCTGGATATGGTCCCCTTTAAGATGTTTGCGCAGTGCTGTTCAGCTATGGCCTTCACCAAGATGGCCACGCGGCACAATCTGCGCATGTCGAGCTGTATTCTGATCACGCTGTGCCCTCAGAGCTTCACTTCCGGTCCTATGCATCGCGGTGCCATTACCTCTGGAATACATGGGGCCCGTGTATTTCTGGTGGTGTGTGACCATGTGAACTGACGACCGGTGATTAAGATACTCGACGCCGAAGCAGTGGCGGAGTGTAGAATGGGCGTGGATAGAATGTGACGTCACACAGGTAAAAGCATACCTCCCAAATTTTGAAGACGGGAAAGAGGGACAAAGCTAATTTTAGGCCACGCCTCTGACCACACCCATTCATAACTAGTCACACCCATATCCACGTTCCAACCACACCCATTTAGCACTGCTGATCACACTGTTTCATAAAGAATAATTATAAACAAAAAAATATGGCCACACAGTGCTCCATACTGTATAATGGCCACTCATGATGCTCCATACTGTATAATGGCCCCACATGATGCTCTGTACTGTATGATGGCCCCAAATGATGCTGCGTACAGTATACTGGCCCCATGTGATGCTCCATACTGTATAATGGGCCCACATGATGCTCCACACTGTATAATGGCTCCACATGATGCTCCATACTGTATAATGGCCACACAGTGTTCCATACTGTATAATGGCCGCACATGATGCTCCATACTGTATAATGACCGCACATGATGCTCCATACTGTATAATGGGCCCACATGATGCTCCATACTGTATAATGGCCACACAGTGCTCCATACTGTATAATGGCCACACATGATGCTCCATACTGTATAATGGCCACACATGATGCTCCATACTGTATAATGGCCACACATGATGCTCCATACTGTGTAATGGCCGCACATGATGCTCCATACTGTATAATGGCCGCACATGATTCTCCATACTGTATAATGACCGCACATGATGCTCCATACTGTATAATGGCCGCACATGATGCTCCATACTGTATAATGGCCACACATGATGCTCCATACTGTATAATGGCCACACATGATGCTCCATACTGTATATTGGCCGCACATGATACTTCGTACCGTATAATGGCCACACATAGCTACTCCTATGCACGAGGCTGCGCTCCGTACACACGTGCTCTGCTCCATACACCTCGTACACACGTGGCTCCGCTCCGTACACCTCATACACACACTGCTCCGCTTCGTACACCTCATACACACACGGCTCCGCTCCATACACCTCATACACACACGGCTCCGCTCCATACACCTCATACACATTCAGCTCCGCTCCATACATCTCCAGCTCCGCTCCGTACACCTCATACACACACGGCTCCGCTCCATACACCTCGTACACACTCGGCTCCGCTCCATACACCTCGTACACATTCGGCTCCGCTCCATACACCTCGTACACATTCGGCTCCGCTCCATACACCTCGTACACATTCGGCTCCGCTCCATACACCTCATACAGTCGGCTCTGCTCCATACACCTCGCGTACACACCACTCCGCTCCATACACCTCGTACACACACGGCTCCGCTCCATACACCTCGTACACACACGGCTCCGCTCCATACACCTCGTACACACACGGCTCCGCTCCATACACCTCATACACACACGGCTCCGCTCCATACACCTCATACACACACTGCTCCGCTCCATACACCTCGTGCACATTCAGCTCTGCTTCATACACCTCCAGCTCCGCTCCGTACACCTCATACACACATGGCTCCGCTCCGTACACCTCGTACACACACGGCTCCGCTCCATACACCTCGTACACATATGGCTCCGCTCCATACACCTCATACAGTCGGCTCCGCTCCATACACCTCGTACACACACGGCTCTGTTCCATACACCTCGTACACACACGGCTCCGCTCCATACACCTCGTACACACACGGCTCCGCTCCATACACCTCGTACACACACGGCTCCGCTCCATACACCTCGTACACACACGGCTCCGCTCCATACACCTCGTACACACACGGCTCCGCTCCATACACCTCATACACACACGGCTCCGCTCCATACACCTCATACACACACTGCTCCGCTCCATACACCTCGTGCACATTCAGCTCTGCTTCATACACCTCTAGCTCCGCTCCGTACACCTCATACACACATGGCTCCGCTCCGTACACCTCGTACACACACGGCTCCGCTCCATACACCTCGTACACATATGGCTCTGCTCCATACACCTCATACAGTCGGCTCCGCTCCATACACCTCGTACACACACGGCTCTGTTCCATACACCTCGTACACACACGGCTCCGCTCCATACACCTCGTACACACACGGCTCCGCTCCATACACCTCGTACACACACGGCTCCGCTCCATACACCTCGTACACACACGGCTCCGCTCCATACACCTCGTACACACACGGCTCCGCTCCATACACTTCGTACACACACGGCTCCGCTCCATACACCTCATACACACACGGCTCCGCTCCATACACCTCGTACACATTCAGCTCCGCTCCATACACCTCATACACACATGGCTCTGCTCCGTACACCTCGTACACACATGGCTCTGCTACATCCACACTGTAAACACCTCCTGACCCCACACATAACAGGCAGCGCATCACCAGGGCACTGGCTTCTCTCCAGAGAAGGGGGTGTGTGAGCCCTGTGCCAGTGCTGCATGGCTCTCACCTGCGGGTGCCCTCACCAGGGCATGTGTTGCTTCCCTGGCAGTGATGGTGGGGCGGCAACAGCACAAAGCTTCATTAGGTGCAGATCAGTAAATCTGGAGACATTTCTCTGCACGGTGAGAACTAGTTTCCTTTGTTACAAGCAGAGCCACAAGCAGCCTGCTGCAGCACATGGCTACCGAGCACGCCCACTCCAGCTCATTATCCTGCTGGCACCTACCTGGCACCGCACACACCGGGGGCATGAGGGTCGGTGTGCCTGCTCGTCCTGCACAACATCCAGCTCCTCGTCCTCCTCCTCCTCGCCACGTCCGTGTCCTGCGGATGACCCGTGCCCAGCGCTGGCAGCACCTCCTTCATGCCACAGGAAGCCCTAAGAGTAAGACTCAGGGACATGGGGAAGGGGCATGGCCTAACCCAAGGGGGGGTGTGACGGCTAATTCTCCTGTTGTCTGCAGGAGCAGAGTGTCCCGTGTAGGACAGCGGGGAAAAGCATCAAATGCGGGACAGTCCCGCACAATGAGGGACGGTTGGGAGCTATGGGTAAAAGGACGGGCGCGTGTAGGGACAAGGCAATACAACACGTTTCGAAGGATACATTCCTTCTTCGTCAGGGCTATTTAAATTATTTAAATAATTAAAAAACAGCATGGGGACCCCTCTAGTCTTGCTAACTAGCCTTGCTGAAGCTGGCAGCCCCCAGCTGTGAGTTTTGTCTGGCTGGTTAGCAAAAATACAGGGGAACCCATGCCGTTTTTTTTTTGTTTTTTTTTAAATTTATTTACAGTGCAGGAGCGACAGATGAATACTCCCATCCACCGCACCCGCTGTAATTAGCAGTAGCAGGTGTTGGATGATGGGAGTTGTCCCATCAGCTGACACTAGTGACAAGAGGTAAACTTTAGGCTATGTGCACACGCTGCGAATCCGCAGCGGATTGGCCGCTGCAGATTTTCAGCAGTTTTCCATGAGATTACAGTAAACCTATGGAAAACAAAATCCGCAGTGCACAGGCTGCGGAAAAAAACAGCACGGAAACGCTGCGTTGTTTATTCTGCAGCATGTCAATTCTTTACGCGGATTCCACAGCGGTTTACACTCCGCAGGTGTAAAACCTCAGGTGGAATCCGCACAAAAACCGCGGTAATTCCACAGTGCGGTTTTCCCAAAATCAGTGCGGAAAAATCAGCACAACATTCCGCAACGTGTGCACATACCCTTATACCTCCGATCACAGCTGAGCGCTCCCGCTGTCTTTTGACAGCTTGGAGACCTCGGCTCTGACTGGCTGGGATGATTTTACCGCTGATCAGAAGCAGTGTTTGCCGCGTTGTCATGCACATGACAGCACAGCAAACACTGGATGATTGGGCCCTTCTTTGAAGTGAATGGGGTTCGGGTACTGTTCTGGTACCCGAACATCCAGGTGTGTGCCCATCTCTACTAAGCATATCTACTGTGGAAGTAGGATTACCCACATTTATTGGCAGTCATTAATGAAACATCATTGAAAATCACTGATCTAGAGAAAGGAGGTCAACCTTTTTTGAGCCGCGGCACACTTTTTATACTTAAAAAATCCCGGGGCACACCACCAACCAAAATGGCACAAAATGACACTAAAACAGTACATATTCTACATATAGTTAATAATATAGATTCTAAATGTATTTATACTCACTCAGTGTGAAACCTGGGCCTGTTTCGATAAACACAAAAGGGATATCCTGGCAGGAATGGTGGAAAGACACACACGAAGCTCTTCCTCAACAGTTCTCAGTCTCTCCCTGTTTTTAGTTTTTTTTTTGTGCACATGCCCTAACCCTAACCCTAACCCTACCCCTAACCCTAGTTCTAACCCTAGTTTTAACCCTAACCCTAGTGGAAAAAGAAAAAAAAATATTTTCTTTTTTTTTTATTATTGTCCCTACCTATGGGGGTGATAAGGGGGAGGGGTCATTTACTATTTTTTTTATTTTGATCACTGTGATAGGTTATATCTCAGTGATCAAAATATACCTGGAACGAATCTGCCAGCCGGCAGATTCAGCGGGCGCACTGCGCATGCGCCCGCCATTTTGGAAGATGGTGGCGCCCATGGAGAAGACAGATGGACACCGGGAGGCCCAGTAAGTATGAGGGGGGGATCTGAGCATGGGGGGTGGATCGGAGGATGGGGGGGTGGCATCGGAGCATGGGGGGAGCGGGCAGGAGGACGGGGGAGCGGGCAGGAGGACGGGGGAGCAGACAGGACGACGGAGGGGAGCGGAGCACCGGACGGAGGACCGGAGAGGAGATCGGTGGTGGTGGTGGGGGGGTACATAAGTGTTTCCAGCCATGGCCGATGATATTGCAGCATCGGCCATGGCTGGATTGTAATATTTCACCAGTTTTTTTGGTGAAATATTACAAATCGCTCTGATTGGCAGTTTCACTTTCAACAGCCAATCAGAGCGATCGTAGCCACGAGGGGGTGAAGCCACCCCCCCTTGGGTGAAGTACCACTCCCCCTGTCCCTGCAGATCGGGTGAAATTGGAGTTAACCCTTTCACCCGATCTGCAGGGACGCGATCATTCCATGACGCCACATAGGCGTCATGGGTCGGATTGGCACCGACTTTCATGATGCATACGTGGCGTCAAAGGTCGGGAAGGGGTTAATGAGCTGTTGCTGACTTAATGATTATACACAGCATTATTGGCGGGCATTACCTTGGCGGCGGGCAAATGCGAGAGTCTCTCCGCTCTCAGGATGACGCGCCGGCCTCGGTGACGTCATTAAGTCGCGCCGGCCTCGGTGACGTCATTAAGTCGCGCGAGCGTTCAAAGCTCGCGCATGTGTTATTCTGTGACTGCGCATCGCTGCGCATTGCCGGGGAACAAAACAAAGGGGGCACCATAGTTTGGGGAACTTTCCCCGCGGCACACCCGACCATGTGTCGCGGCACACTAGTGTGCCGCGGAACACTGGTTGAAAATCACTGCTCTAGATTATATCCAGCCACTCATTCCAGAGGTTATGGTAATTTTTACCTATGTTTGCATTTTCTGATTTTGTGTCACGACTTATTGTTAATCGTGAAAGAATAAGAAGCAGGAGAGCTCCATGTATAAAACTGGTGGGATGAGGCTGAGGAACAACAACTTACAAGGAGCCGCTCACCTTGTAAAGGTTGTTAAAGTTGTGAACTGGTCAGACTCGGCTGCTGTACCATCAGGCATGGAGCTTGAAGAAAGGGGGGGACAAACAAATCAAAGACGCAGTGGTTTCAGGCACTGCCAAATCAAGAAGAGACGATGAAGGTACCTGACGAAAGAGCTAGGGTATGTTTCCATGTGGCGTATTACATTAGGATTTGCGTACAGCCGCAGCGTCCAGATGTTAAAGCACAGTGGAGGGGATTTTATGAAATTCCGCCTCCACTATGTGCGCACAGCGTCTTTCTAGACCGCATGCCTATTTATCTTGCGGAGACATTCCGTCTCCACAAGATAAATAACCCAGTCTATGGATGTGTTACTACGCATGTGTCCAATGAGCACATCCGGAATCACCATGCGTACAAAGGGGGGCTGCGCTTTGGGCAGAGCAGGGTATCCGCAGCTTCCAAGGCGCAGCCATACCGGCACGTGGAAACATACCCTTAGAACTCCGAAACACATGTTGAATAAAATTATATAGCCTGTGATTTCCGATATTTCACAACTTTTTCTTTAGGATGTTGAAATTTAAACATGTTGAGGAGTGCATATAGAGAAGTATGTAAAAGTTTGGGCACCCCGGTCTAAATTACTGTAATTGTAAAAAATAAAGCAAGTTGAAGATTACATGATCTCTAAAAGGGCTAATTAAGGTCTGAAACCTTGGTCAGTCATCTGAGCACACAAATCTCCAAGCGTCCCCATACTTTTATGTAATTCTTAAAATGTAAAAGAAATTTTTTTCTTGCCTAAAATCCAAAAGGAAATGTATAATCTATAACCCTTTCATGACATGTGCTATACAGTTCTGGCAGAGATTAAGAGGCCACTGCAAAATGTTCAGTTTGTCTGATTTTGCTTTTTATACATATATTTTTGAGTAAAATGTAAATTGTTCATTATTCTATAAACACAAATTACCAGAAAACCACATTGTAACTATTCCATGCGTTAAATAACGCCAGACATAGCCTCAAAAGAAGAGGCATGAACTAACCCCACTCTAAATATAAACTGAATAAGTAGGAGAACCATAGAGTTAACAGGGTAAAAACAGGGTACTTTATTAAATAGAAATCAAGTGACAACAATATAATACAAAAAGATATAAAATATATAGCAGGATGATGTACAAAAACACCAATGTCACCTACCCCCTTGTATAAGTGCAAAGTGCCTATAATAAATAAGGTCGTGCTCCTAATGGGAATATATGCCAGTTAGAACCCCATAGTAGATAGCTGTAAGGGTATCCCAGGAGCAGCGCTTACCAGTATTCAGGTAATGGGGGAGGTGGCACCGAACGGTATCCCAGAGTGCCCCAACGCACGTTTCGCCTATTGGTATCCCGGCTTTATCAAGGAGATGACTCGAATGCCCTGCAAGGACCTTTTATCCCATAATGGGTAAGTCCCAAGCCGGTCACATGTTGTGATCCGGCGAATTGCTCCAGCGTCCGCGGCGCGTGCGCACTGTGTGCGGCAGGTCCTGATCCGGCCAGAGGCGTCAGGCGATCAGCGCATGCGCGGAGACAATCGTCACCGCACCCACACAGAGAGCCGGTGGACGCCCCGGCAGGAGGAGGAGCCGCCGCCACAACAGCGCGCACGCGCTCAGCTGAGCAATCCCGGCCTCTCAATGTACCCGGATAGATCAGTCGCATCTCCAAATACGAGACAATACAAGGTAAATATTTATGACAGTCAAAATAATAATAATCATACAGGACCATCTTAATACAACAAAAAAAGGGGGTCCTTATTCATGACATGGAATTTCTTTTTAGCACTTGAAGAGTTGCCCGATATACCGGGCTCGAGGTAAAAGGGGACTGAAGATATGGCTGGAGGCGTATAGAATGGCGATATGGGATGTTGTGATCCCTGCATAAATACCTGAAAATATAAAAACATATACCGTATTTTCCGGCGTACAAGACGACTTTTTAACCCCTGAAAATCTTCTTAAAAGTCGGGGGTCGTCTTGTACGCCGGGAATCGCCTTGTACGCCGGGTGTATATGGTGGGTGGGGAGGGGGAGTGATCCTGATGACGAGGGGGCGTCTCACAGGAAAGTGAGTAATCCCCATTACCTTATCCTAGCGGTGCAGCGTGGGGGTGTCAGTGCTGGGAGCGGCGGCAGCTGCTGTGTTCTGGTGCGGCGGCTCCTCTTCTGTGTGGGGCCTCTGTGCTGTGAGGTGGCGGCGGCAGCGGCGTATCTTTATCCAGTTGGGGCTCCTCCGGCATCTCCTTAGCCCTGGAGGCCCCGCCGCAACTCCATCGGTGCGATGCGGTGGCCTCCGGGAAAATGGCCGCTGCTCAGATTCAGATCTCGTGTCCCGAGATTTCGGGACGAGATCTGAATCTGAGCAGCGGCCATTTTCCCGGAGGCCACCGCATCGCACCTATTGAGCTGCCTCCGGGAAAATGGCCGCTGCATTGCACCGATGGAGTTGCGGCGGGGCCTCCAGGGCTAAGGAGATGCCGGAGGAGCCCCAACTGGATAAAGATATGCCGCCGCCACCGCCACCTCACAGCACAGAGGCCCCACACAGAAGAGGAGCCGCCGCACCAGAGCACAGCAGCCGCCGCACCAGAGCACAGCAGCCGCCGCCGCTCCCAGCACTGAGACCCCCACGCTGCACCGCTACGATAAGGTAATGGGGGATACTCACTTTCCTGTGAGACGCCCCTCGTCATCAGGATCACTCCCCCCCCCCCCAAAAGGCACATATTCACCGGCCCTATAAGACGACATAGGGTGTATAAGAAGACCCCCGACTTTTAAGAAGATTTTATATTTTAACTGGTAAAGTTGGGGGGTCGTCTTATACGCCCAGTCGTCTTATACGCCGGAAAATACGGTATAAGAAAAATTAATTAATACCATTTAAAAGAAAATTAAAGAGCAACATAGGAATCCAATTCCGGTGGTTTTAAGAGGGCGCAAAAGAAGGGATTATAACAGGAACGATCCAGAGTTTACAAAAATGATGAGAAACTTAATGTTTCATTAAGCCCATTTGGTACCATAGTATTGAGGCGAACAATCCAGTTCGCCTCTCATTGGGCCAAAAGTTTCTTGTAGTTTCCACCCCTCACCCCCAGGTGCAGACTCTCGATCCCCCTGACCCGAAGAGACCCCGCATCACAACCGTGAAACATCTTGAAGTGACGCGGGAGTGTCCTCAGATCAGAGGGATCGACCACTGTCCTCGCCGCGCCAATGTCCCGAACATGTTCGCGCACCCTAACTCTGAACTCCCTCGACGTGAGGCCAATATAGATCCGAGGGCAAGCACAGGTGGCGTAGTAGATAACATTACTTGTGCCACACGTTATGTGCTGTCTAATATTGAACTGTTTAAGGCCATCTGATGTTTCGAATATAGAGGTGCGCAGGACATTCGCGCAGGCGAGACAGTGGCCGCACTGGAAACACCCACGGAGGGGCCCCCGAGTACCAAAAATGTTTTTGATAGGCGGAACATAATGGCTCCTCACCAGAAGATTACCAAGATTTGGTGCTCTTCTGGCGGTCATAGCCGGGGCAGCCCCTAGGCTGTTCCCCAGGGTGGGCTCTGTCTTCAGGATGGACCAATGTCTATTCAAAATGCCCCTAATGTTCTGCCACTCATGATTATAGGTACTGATAAACCTAATGGTATTATCATTACCTCCTGCCTGATGTTTTTTTGTTGTATATAACAGGTCACTACGCCGAGTCTTTCTCGCCCTATCAAAGCCCCGCTTTATGCACCTGCGGCTATAGCCGCGTGCGAGAAAGCGAGACTCCAAATCAGCAGCCTGAGTTTGAAATTTTTGGTCGGATGAGCAGATCCGTCTCATCCTCAGGAACTGTCCGACCGGGACAGCCCTGATAGTGGAAGGGTTATGGGCAGAGTCTGCACGAATCAAAGCATTTACAGAGGTTGGCTTTCGGAAAACGTCAGTCTGGATACATCTATTGGTGTCAATCTCCAAGGTGACGTCCAAAAAGTCAACCCTCGTAGAATGATAAACATAGGTCAACTTGATGTTAAAAGGGTTCGTGTTTAATTTAAGCATAAAGTCCTCGAGCTGCCGCGATGTCCCCCCCCACATGAAAAAAATATCATCTATATAACGAAGCCAGCACAGCACATGGTCAGCGGCCCCCACGCCCTCGTCGCCAAAAAGGAATCTCTCCCAGTAACCCAGGAAGAGATTAGCATACGAGGGCGCACAGGCCGCACCCATGGCCGTGCCGCGCTTCTGTAAATAAAAAACATCCTTAAAGACAAAAAAGTTGTGGGTGAGGACAAATCGCAGGAGCTCAAGGACAAATTCACATACAGGGCTGTCCAGATCGGAGGCCCCGAGGAAGAAACGGACCGCATCCAAACCATGGGTATGATCAATACACGTGTATAGGGTTTGAATGTCAGCGGTGACCAATAGAACTTGTTGGTCCACAAAGACGCCATCGACCCTGGTCAGGACGTCCGTCGTGTCACGTACATAAGATGGTAGATTTTCCACCAATGGTTTTAAAAAATGATCTATAAACTTGCAAATTGGATCTGATAGACCTTCAATACCAGACACGATCGGACGCCCCGGAGGGTCGAGAGCGTCCTTGTGGATTTTAGGCAGGAGGTAAAAAGTTGGAGTCTTGGGGGACCTGACCGTCAACCCCTCCAACATCCTTTTATCTATGATGCCCATCTCATGGGCCTTTATGAGAATCTGCTGCAACTGAGACGAAAAAGAGGCAACTGGGTTATATGACAATTTTAGATACGTGTTGGCATCCCGTAATTGTCGGAATGCCTCCTTCTCATATTTTTCACATGGCCAGATCACGATGTTTCCCCCCTTATCAGCTGGCTTATATACAACATCTTTGTATGATTGAAGTTCTATAAGAGCCTGCCGCTGTCGTTGGGTCAAATTATCCAATCTGCGACGAGTGGACAGTTTTTTAAGATCCTCAGATACCAATTTGGTAAAAATTTCCACGGCAGGGCACAGTGAGAGGGGGGGAAACCTCGTAGATCTGGGCATGAGAGATGATGGAAACCTACCTGGATGAGATACAACTTGTTCATCGAGGAGGTCTTGGAGATTCTGCAATGCCTCTGTTTCCATCTCAGTTAATGTCTCATTTGTAGAATTTTCTTTATGATGTAACTTTTTTAATATAAGTTTCCGCGAAAAAAGATGCAGGTCTTTCAATGCTGAAACATAATCAAAGGAGTTAGTGGGGGAGAAGGTCAGGCCCCTACCAAGAACCTCCAACTGGGCATCAGAAAAGACACGTACAGACAGATTATGTACCTGTAGCCCACCCCGGGGTCCAGGTGTTGGTCTCCCACCTTGGGAGCCCTTGTGCTTGGCCGCCTGTCGGGTGACAACTCCCCCAGTGGATGAAGCAGATACGGAAGTCTCACCAAGAGTATGAGGATGGGTAGTCCGTTTTTCCTGCGCTACATAAGGTTTCCTGGAGGTGGATCTTGATCGAGAGTGTGAGAAGAATCTCTCACATGGGCGAGATCTATCGTTAGGTCCTCGCCATCTATAGATATTACCAGTAAGTCTGTCATTTGTATCTCTTTTAAATTTTTTTGCCTTAGTAGTTTGTATTTCGTTTACCCACTTCTGTAATTCGGCATCTATATCATCATTAAATTGTTTGAGGGCATCAATGGTCATATCCCTCTTAAGGGTAAATTGTAACGTTTCCATTTCTGTTTCTATCTCATGTAGATTTTTAGTATCAATTTCTTTCAGTAATTCCATGTGGCCTTTCGAGCAGGTGTTTGAGAATTCCTCCCATCTTGTTTTAATCTCCTCATCCAAAATTGGGAAGGATGGAAACACCTGAACTCTAAGGCCACGGGGGATTAATCCCTCTTCCAAATACTTTTCTAAAAAGGCTTTATTCCACCATATTCTAGTTCTCTTACGCAGGAGTTCCTTAAATCGAATCATAGTTTCTTGAAGATCACTGTTCGCCCCATTGGCACCCCCATTACCATCATCCTTAAATGTTTGGTCAATATGAGCACGCCAGATTGAATCTTGTGCTCTATAATCCATGGAAAGCTGGAAAAATACTGTGAAAAACACAGCTATAGTTAGTATACACAAATTACCAGAAAACCACATTGTAACTATTCCATGCGTTAAATAACGCCAGACATAGCCTCAAAAGAAGAGGCATGAACTAACCCCACTCTAAATATAAACTGAATAAGTAGGAGAACCATAGAGTTAACAGGGTAAAAACAGGGTAACAGGGTAAAAACAGGGTACTTTATTAAATAGAAATCAAGTGACAACAATATAATACAAAAAGATATAAAATATATAGCAGGATGATGTACAAAAACACCAATGTCACCTACCCCCTTGTATAAGTGCAAAGTGCCTATAATAAATAAGGTCGTGCTCCTAATGGGAATATATGCCAGTTAGAACCCCATAGTAGATAGCTGTAAGGGTATCCCAGGAGCAGCGCTTACCAGTATTCAGGTAATGGGGGAGGTGGCACCGAACGGTATCCCAGAGTGCCCCAACGCACGTTTCGCCTATTGGTATCCCGGCTTTATCAAGGAGATGACTCGAATGCCCTGCAAGGACCTTTTATCCCATAATGGGTAAGTCCCAAGCCGGTCACATGTTGTGATCCGGCGAATTGCTCCAGCGTCCGCGGCGCGTGCGCACTGTGTGCGGCAGGTCCTGATCCGGCCAGAGGCGTCAGGCGATCAGCGCATGCGCGGAGACAATCGTCACCGCACCCACACAGAGAGCCGGTGGACGCCCCGGCAGGAGGAGGAGCCGCCGCCACAACAGCGCGCACGCGCTCAGCTGAGCAATCCCGGCCTCTCAATGTACCCGGATAGATCAGTCGCATCTCCAAATACGAGACAATACAAGGTAAATATTTATGACAGTCAAAATAATAATAATCATACAGGACCATCTTAATACAACAAAAAAAGGGGGTCCTTATTCATGACATGGAATTTCTTTTTAGCACTTGAAGAGTTGCCCGATATACCGGGCTCGAGGTAAAAGGGGACTGAAGATATGGCTGGAGGCGTATAGAATGGCGATATGGGATGTTGTGATCCCTGCATAAATACCTGAAAATATAAAAACATATATAAGAAAAATTAATTAATACCATTTAAAAGAAAATTAAAGAGCAACATAGGAATCCAATTCCGGTGGTTTTAAGAGGGCGCAAAAGAAGGGATTATAACAGGAACGATCCAGAGTTTACAAAAATGATGAGAAACTTAATGTTTCATTAAGCCCATTTGGTACCATAGTATTGAGGCGAACAATCCAGTTCGCCTCTCGTTGGGCCAAAAGTTTCTTGTAGTTTCCACCCCTCACCCCCAGGTGCAGACTCTCGATCCCCCTGACCCGAAGAGACCCCGCATCACAACCGTGAAACATCTTGAAGTGACGCGGGAGTGTCCTCAGATCAGAGGGATCGACCACTGTCCTCGCCGCGCCAATGTCCCGAACATGTTCGCGCACCCTAACTCTGAACTCCCTCGACGTGAGGCCAATATAGATCCGAGGGCAAGCACAGGTGGCGTAGTAGATAACATTACTTGTGCCACATGTTATGTGCTGTCTAATATTGAACTGTTTAAGGCCATCTGATGTTTCGAATATAGAGGTGCGCAGGACATTCGCGCAGGCGAGACAGTGGCCGCACTGGAAACACCCACGGAGGGGCCCCCGAGTACCAAAAATGTTTTTGATAGGCGGAACATAATGGCTCCTCACCAGAAGATTACCAAGATTTGGTGCTCTTCTGGCGGTCATAGCCGGGGCAGCCCCTAGGCTGTTCCCCAGGGTGGGCTCTGTCTTCAGGATGGACCAATGTCTATTCAAAATGCCCCTAATGTTCTGCCACTCATGATTATAGGTACTGATAAACCTAATGGTATTATCATTACCTCCTGCCTGATGTTTTTTTGTTGTATATAACAGGTCACTACGCCGAGTCTTTCTCGCCCTATCAAAGCCCCGCTTTATGCACCTGCGGCTATAGCCGCGTGCGAGAAAGCGAGACTCCAAATCAGCAGCCTGAGTTTGAAATTTTTGGTCGGATGAGCAGATCCGTCTCATCCTCAGGAACTGTCCGACCGGGACAGCCCTGATAGTGGAAGGGTTATGGGCAGAGTCTGCACGAATCAAAGCATTTACAGAGGTTGGCTTTCGGAAAACGTCAGTCTGGATACATCTATTGGTGTCAATCTCCAAGGTGACGTCCAAAAAGTCAACCCTCGTAGAATGATAAACATAGGTCAACTTGATGTTAAAAGGGTTCGTGTTTAATTTAAGCATAAAGTCCTCGAGCTGCCGCGATGTCCCCCCCCACATGAAAAAAATATCATCTATATAACGAAGCCAGCACAGCACATGGTCAGCGGCCCCCACGCCCTCGTCGCCAAAAAGGAATCTCTCTTTATTCTATAAACGTCTGACAACAGGTCTTCGAATTTCTAAGCAATAAGTTTTGTATTTTTTTCTGACAAAAAAAAATTGGTCAAAATGAAAACCCCCCAAGTGCTTTCAGACCTCAAATAATGCAAAGGAAACAAGTTCATAATCATTTAGAAACAATACTAATGTTTTAACTCAGGAAGAGTTCAGAAATCAATATTTGGTGGAATAACCATGATTTTCAATCACAGCTTTCATGCGTCTTGGCATGCTTTCCACCAGTCTTTCACACTGCTTCTGGTACAAAAATTTAAGTAGTTCTTCGTTGTTTGATGGCTTGTGACTATCCATTATCTTCTTGATTACATTTCAGAGGTTTTCAATGGGGTTCAGGTCTGGAGATTGGGCTGCCCAAGACAGGGTTCTGATGTGGTGGTCTCTTTTGCCAGAGCTGTATATATAGTTTAAGGAGGATGGAGGTGTATATGGAACGGGCTCACAGCAAGAATTACAGCCAGGACCTGCTGCTAGTGATTAATATGTTAAATGCCACTGTTAATCTCTGACAGCGACATTTAGTTCGTGCTTACTTCCACCCATCGGCGCACCCGGAATGTGATTGCCGATGAGTTGTCAAGACATCCTGGGTGTCAGCTGATGACCCCCATGTCTGTCATTACGGAACTTCTTTGAATCCCTGACCTGTGGCAGAGGTTCAGAGGAGACCGATTTCTGTTATATGATGATTGCATCTTAAAGCTCCCTAAGTGGGAAAACAAAATAAGTAAAAATAAAAAATGTTTTAAAATGTGAAAAAAATAAAAATGTTCAAGTCACCCGTTTTCACTCCCCAGTGAAAAGATATTAAAGAAAATAAAACAAACATTTGTCATCGCTACATTCAGAAAAGTCTGATCAAAATATAAAAACAATTAACCGAATCCGTACACAGAAAAAATTCAAGAAAAATAAAAGTTATGGCTTTGGGAAGGAGGAAAACACTGAAACGAAAATGGGTTCTAGCATGAAGGGGTTAGATTTAGCTCTTTTAGAGACCATTTTATCTTCAACTGTCTTAATTGTTCACAATAATGGTAATCATGCCATTGTTTGTGTATAACATAATAGGTGTCACTTTCCTGGAACATTGATATGGCTGTTTTCTCCCCCCAGGTACCCAGTAGAAATGAACAAATGGGCAGTAGAGTATCTCACCCAACAAGATATCTGGTAGAGAAGAGAAGGCAGCAATGCTTTGCGCAAGTCCAAGTTCAACATTGTGACCTCGTGAGATTCAGGGAATGGTAATTGATTTGTGCCAACACAGAGCCTGAACAATCATTTGTTTTATATTTATATTCACTATTTTTTGTTTGTTTTGATACTCTGACATTTTTTGAGTCAAATTCTTCAAAATGGTGCATATAGTTTATAAATTTTGCGCAAAACAAAAATAAAGTTGATTTTGTCTTTAATCTTTTATGCAACTCTTCAGCACAAAAAAAACCTCACGTTCTGTTAAAAATTACAGACAAAAATCACTCCAGGCATGGACTGACCTACGCTTGCACAAATAATCATACAGTTATTAGCTCACAGCACCTCTTGGAAAATAAGGTCAACAGTACCCAAGGTTGAAGCGCACGTCATCTCCAAGGAGTCCTTCTCAGAACACTTCCAAATACCAGATAATCAATAAGGACAGCGCCTCACAAGTTGGTGAATTTGCATCACAGTTAGGCTGGCGTTACACTACACTAGACGTATGAGAGGCGCAAAAACAAAGCATTGCACACGGACCAATGATTCTCTATGGGGCAGCTCCTATTTCCCGTATATTTCTCAGCTGTATTTTACGGGCATGGAAAATCGTAGTATGCTGCGTTTGTCAGCGTACTACGCAAAAAATCCGCCAATGAAAGTCTATGGGGGCGAGAAAAATACGGATTACACACGGACCATCAGTGTGACTTGCGAGAAATACGCAACGGTGTTATAGAGAAAAGCCGGTAATTCAGCGCGGTGTACAGTAAAATCACACTGACAGGTTAGAATAGAATAGCTAAAATAAATATACAGTGGGGCAAAAAAGTATTTAGTCATTCAGCAATAGTGCAAGTTCCACCACTTAAAAAGATGAGAGGCGTCTGTAATTTACATCATAGGTAGACCTCAACTATGGGAGACAAACTGAGAAAAAAAAATCCAGAAAATCACATTGTCTGTTTTTTTATCATTTTATTTGCATATTATGGTGGAAAATAAGTATTTGGTCAGAAACAAACAATCAAGATTTCTGGCTCTCACAGACCTGTAACTTCTTCTTTAAGAGTCTCCTCTTTCCTCCACTCATTACCTGTAGTAATGGCACCTGTTTAAACTTGTTATCAGTATAAAAAGACACCTGTGCACAACCTCAAACAGTCTGACTCCAAACTCCACTATGGTGAAGACCAAAGAGCTGTCAAAGGACACCAGAAACAAAATTGTAGCCCTGAACCAGGCTGGGAAGACTGAATCTGCAATAGCCAACCAGCTTGGAGTGAAGAAATCAACAGTGGGAGCAATAATTAGAAAATGGAAGACATTCAAGACCACTGATAATCTCCCTCGATCTGGGGCTCCACGCAAAATCCCACCCCGTGGGGTCAGAATGATCACAAGAACGGTGAGCAAAAATCCCAGAACCACGCGGGGGGACCTGTTATGACCCCAATGGCGAGGGTCTCAGAGGAACGTGGAAGTCTGCAGAATACAAAAATCCAGCTCATAGGGCAGTGGTAACTGGGTTGACCATATATCTACTCCTAACGCCAACACTAGAAGTAGCCGGGGATCATTCCTACGTTGATTCTAGATGACACGCGCCAGCCGGAGAATCTAGCTACCCCTAGTAGAGGAAAACAAAGACCTTTCTTGCCTCCAGAGAAGGGAACCCCAAAGCTGGATAGAAGCCCCCCACAAATAATGACGGTGAGGTAAGAGGAAATGACAAACACAGAAATGAACCAGGTTTAGCACAGAGAGGCCCGCTTACTGATAGCAGAATAAAGAAAGGTAACTTATATGGTCAACAAAAACCCTATTAAAATCCACACTGGAAATTCAAGAACCCCCGAACCGTCTAACGGTCCGGGAGGAGAACACCAGCCCCCCTAGAGCTTCCAGCAAAGGTCAGGATATAGATTTGGAACAAGCTGGACAAAAATACAAAACCAAAACAAATAGCAAAAAGCAAAAGGCAGACTTAGCTGATATAACTGGAACCAGGATCAGTAGACAAGAGCACAGCAGACTAGCTCTGATAACTACGTTGCCAGGCATTGAACTGAAGGTCCAGGGAGCTTATATAGCAACACCCCTAACTAACGACCCAGGTGCGGATAAAAGGAATGACAGAAAAACCAGAGTCAAAAAACTAGTAACCACTAGAGGGAGCAAAAAGCAAATTCACAACAGTACCCCCCCCCTTAGTGAGGGGTCACCGAACCCTCACCACGACCACCAGGGCGATCAGGATGAGCGGCATGAAAGGCACGAACTAAATCGGCCGCATGAACATCAGAGGCGACCACCCAGGAATTATCCTCCTGACCATAGCCCTTCCACTTGACCAGGTACTGAAGCCTCCGCCTGGAGAGGCGAGAATCCAAGATCTTCTCCACCACATACTCCAACTCGCCCTCAACCAACACCGGAGCAGGAGGCTCAGCAGAAGGAACTACAGGCACAATGTACCGCCGCAACAAGGACCTATGAAATACATTGTGAATAGCAAACGACACAGGAAGATCCAGACGAAAAGATACAGGATTAAGGATTTCCAATATCTTGTAAGGCCCAATAAAACGAGGTTTAAATTTGGGAGAGGAGACCTTCATAGGAACAAAGCGGGAAGAAAGCCATACCAAATCCCCAACGCGTAGTCGGGGACCCACACCGCGGCGGCGGTTGGCAAAGCGCTGAGCCTTCTCCTGTGACAACTTCAAGTTGTCCACCACATGATTCCAGATCTGCTGCAACCTATCCACCACAGAATCCACCCCAGGACAGTCAGAAGGCTCCACATGACCCGAAGAAAAGCGAGGATGGAAACCAGAGTTGCAGAAAAAAGGCGAAACCAAGGTGGCGGAACTAGCCCGATTATTAAGGGCAAACTCAGCCAACGGCAAGAATGTCACCCAATCGTCCTGATCAGCAGAGACAAAACACCTCAAATAAGCCTCCAAAGTCTGATTGGTTCGCTCCGTCTGTCCATTAGTCTGAGGATGGAAAGCAGACGAAAACGACAAATCAATGCCCATCCTACTACAAAAGGATCGCCAGAACCTGGAAACGAACTGGGATCCTCTGTCTGACACAATATTCTCAGGGATGCCGTGCAAACGAACCACGTTCTGGAAAAACACAGGAACCAGATCGGAAGAGGAAGGCAGCTTAGGCAAAGGAACCAAATGGACCATCTTGGAGAAGCGATCACATATCACCCAGATAACGGACATGCCCTGAGATAGCGGAAGATCAGAAATGAAATCCATGGAGATATGTGTCCAAGGTCTCTTCGGGACAGGCAAGGGCAAGAGCAAACCGCTGGCACGAGAACAGCAAGGCTTAGCTCGAGCACAAGTCCCACAGGACTGCACAAATGACCGCACATCCCTTGACAAGGAAGGCCACCAAAAGGACCTGGCCACCAGATCTCTGGTGCCAAAAATTCCCGGGTGACCTGCCAACACCGAGGAATGAACCTCGGAAATGACTCTGCTGGTCCACTTATCCGGGACAAACAGTCTGTCAGGTGGACAAGACTCAGGCCTATCAGCCTGAAATCTCTGCAACACACGTCGCAGATCCGGAGAAATAGCTGACAAGATAACTCCATCTTTAAGAATACCAACAGGATCAGCGACTCCAGGAGCATCAGGCACAAAGCTCCTAGAAAGAGCATCGGCCTTCACATTCTTTGAACCTGGTAAATACGAGACAACAAAATCAAAGCGGGAGAAAAACAATGACCAGCGGGCCTGTCTCGGATTAAGGCGTTTAGCAGACTCGAGATACATCAGATTTTTGTGATCAGTCAAGACCACCACACGATGCTTAGCACCCTCGAGCCAATGACGCCACTCCTCAAATGCCCATTTCATGGCCAACAACTCCCGATTGCCCACATCATAATTTCGCTCGGCAGGCGAAAACTTCCTAGAGAAAAAGGCACAAGGTTTCATAACAGAGCAACCAGGGCCTCTCTGCGACAAAACGGCCCCTGCCCCAATCTCCGAAGCATCCACCTCAACCTGAAAGGGAAGTGAGACGTCAGGCTGGCACAAAACAGGCGCCGAAGTAAACCGGCGTTTCAACTCCTGGAAAGCCTCCACGGCAGCAGGAGCCCAGTTAGCTACATCGGAGCCCTTCTTGGTCATATCCGTCAAAGGTTTCACAATGCTAGAAAAATTAGCGATAAAACGACGGTAGAAGTTAGCGAAGCCCAAGAACTTCTGAAGACTCTTAACTGACGAGGGCTGAGTCCAATCAAGAATAGCTCGGACCTTGACTGGGTCCATCTCCACAGCAGAAGGGGAAAAAATGAACCCCAAAAAGGGAACCTTCTGCACACCAAAGAGACACTTTGAGCCCTTGACAAACAAAGAATTTTCACGCAAAATTTTAAAGACCAACCTGACCTGCTCCACATGCGAATCCCAATTGTCAGAAAAAACCAAAATATCATCCAGATAAACAATCAAAAATTTATCCAGATACTTCCGGAAAATGTCATGCATAAAGGACTGAAAAACTGAAGGCGCATTGGAGAGCCCAAAAGGCATCACCAAGTACTCAAAATGACCTTCGGGCGTATTGAATGCGGTTTTCCATTCATCACCTTGCTTAATGCGCACAAGGTTGTACGCACCACGAAGGTCTATCTTGGTGAACCACTTGGCACCCTTAATCCGGGCAAACAAGTCAGACAACAGCGGTAAAGGATACTAAAATTTGACAGTGATCTTATTTAAAAGTCGATAATCAATACAAGGTCTCAAAGATCCGTCCTTTTTTGCCACAAAAAAGAATCCCGCACCAAGAGGGGAAGAAGACGGACGAATATGTCCTTTCTCCAGAGACTCCTTGATATATGAACGCATAGCGGTATGTTCAGGTACCGACAGATTAAACAGTCTTCCCTTAGGAAATTTACTGCCTGGGATCAAATCTATAGCACAGTCACAGTCCCTATGAGGAGGCAGTGCACTGGACTCAGACTCACTGAAGACATCCTGATAATCAGACAAATACTCCGGAACTTCCGAAGGCGTAGAAGAAGCAATAGACACAGGCAGGGAATCCCCATGAATACCACGACAGCCCCAACTTGAGACTGACATAGCCTTCCAGTCCAGGACTGGATTATGGGTCTGTAACCATGGCAGCCCTAAAACAACCAAATCATGCATTTTATGTAAAACCAGGAAACGTATCACCTCGCGGTGTTCAGGAGTCATGCACATGGTAACCTGTGTCCAATACTGCGGTTTATTTGCTGCCAATGGTGTAGCATCAATACCCCTAAGAGGAATAGGATTTTCTAATGGTTCAAGAGTAAAACCACAGCGCTTAGCAAATGAGAGATCCATGAGACTCAGGGCAGCACCTGAATCTACAAACGCCATGACAGGATAAGATGACAGTGAGCAAATCAAAGTTACAGACAGAATAAATTTAGGTTGCAAATTACCAACGGTGACAGGACTAACAACCTTAGCTATACGTTTAGAGCATGCTGAGATAACATGTGTAGAATCACCACAGTAGTAGCACAAGCCATTCCGGCGTCTATGAATTTTCCGCTCATTTCTAGTCAGGATTCTATCACATTGCATTAAATCAGGTGTCTGTTCAGACAACACCATGAGGGAATTTGCGGTTTTTCTATCACATTGCACCGAATTAGGTGTCTGTTCAGACAACACCATGAGGGAATTTGCGGTTTTGCGCTCCCGCAACCGCCGGTCAATTTGAATAGCCAGTGCCATAGTATCATTCAGACCTGTGGGAATGGGAAAACCCACCATAACATTCTTAATGGCTTCAGAAAGGCCATTTCTAAAATTAGCGGCCAGTGCACACTCGTTCCAATGTGTCAGCACGGACCATTTCCGAAATTTTTGGCAATACACTTCAGCCTCGTCCTGCCCCTGAGACATAGCCAGCAAGGCCTTTTCCGCCTGAATCTCAAGATTGGGTTCCTCATAAAGTAAACCGAGCGCCAGAAAAAACGCATCAAGATCAGCCAATGCCGGATCTCCTGGCGCCAGCGAAAAAGCCCAATCCTGAGGGTCGCCCCGTAAGAACGAAATAACAATTTTTACTTGCTGAGCAGAATCTCCAGATGAACAGGGTCTCAGGGACAAAAACAATTTACAATTATTCACGAAATTCCTAAACTTAAACCTGTCTCCGGAAAACAGTTCAGGAATCGGTATTTTAGGTTCTGACCTAGGATTTCTGATAACATAGTCTTGTATGCCCTGCACACGAGTAGCCAGCTGGTCCACACTTGTAATCAAGGTCTGGACATTCATGTCTGCAGCAAGCATAGCCACTCTGAGGTAAAGGGGAAGGAGAAAAAAAAAAACTCAGAATCTTCTTTCTTATAATCCCTCTTCTGCAATGCATTAAACATTTAATACTGGCCTGGCAAACTGTTATGACCCCAATGGCGAGGGTCTCAGAGGAACGTGGAAGTCTGCAGAATACAAAAATCCAGCTCATAGGGCAGTGGTAACTGGGTTGACCATATATCTACTCCTAACGCCAACACTAGAAGTAGCCGGGGATCATTCCTACGTTGATTCTAGATGACACGCGCCAGCCGGAGAATCTAGCTACCCCTAGTAGAGGAAAACAAAGACCTTTCTTGCCTCCAGAGAAGGGAACCCCAAAGCTGGATAGAAGCCCCCCACAAATAATGACGGTGAGGTAAGAGGAAATGACAAACACAGAAATGAACCAGGTTTAGCACAGAGAGGCCCGCTTACTGATAGCAGAATAAAGAAAGGTAACTTATATGGTCAACAAAAACCCTATTAAAATCCACACTGGAAATTCAAGAACCCCCGAACCGTCTAACGGTCCGGGAGGAGAACACCAGCCCCCCTAGAGCTTCCAGCAAAGGTCAGGATATAGATTTGGAACAAGCTGGACAAAAATACAAAACCAAAACAAATAGCAAAAAGCAAAAGGCAGACTTAGCTGATATAACTGGAACCAGGATCAGTAGACAAGAGCACAGCAGACTAGCTCTGATAACTACGTTGCCAGGCATTGAACTGAAGGTCCAGGGAGCTTATATAGCAACACCCCTAACTAACGACCCAGGTGCGGATAAAAGGAATGACAGAAAAACCAGAGTCAAAAAACAAGTAACCACTAGAGGGAGCAAAAAGCAAATTCACAACAGGGACCTAGTGAATGAACTGCAGAGAGCTGGGACCAATGTAACAAGGCCTACCATAAGTAACACACTACGCCACCATGGACTCAGATCCTGCAGTGCCAGACGTGTCCCACTGCTTAAGCCAGTACATGTCCGGGCCCGTCTGAAGTTTGCTAGAGAGCATTTGGATGATCCAGAGGAGTTTTGGGAGAATGTCCTATGGTCTGAGGAAACCAAACTGGAACTGTTTGGTAGAAACACAACTTGTCGTGTTTGGAGGAAAAAGAATACTGAGTTGCATCCATCAAACACCATACCTACTGTAAAGCATGATGGTGGAAACATCATGCTTTGGGGCTGTTTCTCTGCAAAGGGGCCAGGACGACTGATCCGGGTACATATAGAATGAATGGGGCCATGTATCGTGAGATTTTGAGTGCAAACCTCCTTCCATCAGCAAGGGCATTGAAGATGAAACGTGGCTGGGTCTTTCAACATGACAATGATCCAAAGCACACCGCCAGGGCAACGAAGGAGTGGCTTCGTAAGAAGCATTTCAAGGTCCTGGAGTGGCCTAGCCAGTCTCCAGATCTCAACCCTATAGAAAACCTTTGGAGGGAGTTGAAAGTCCGTGTTGCCAAGCGAAAAGCCAAAAACATCACTGCTCTAGAGGAGATCTGCATGGAGGAATGGGCCAACATACCAACAACAGTGTGTGGCAACCTTGTGAAGACTTACAGAAAACGTTTGACCTCTGTCATTGCCAACAAAGGATATATTACAAAGTATTGAGATGAAATTTTGTTTCTGACCAAATACTTATTTTCCACCACAATATGCAAATAAAATGATAAAAAAACAGACAATGTGATTTTCTGGATTTTTTTTTCTCAGTTTGTCTCCCATAGTTGAGGTCTACCTATGATGTAAATTACAGACGCCTCATCTTTTTAAGTGGTGGAACTTGAACTATTGCTGAATGACTAAATACTTTTTTGCCCCACTGTATGTATATATATATATATATATATATATATATATATATATATATATATATATATATAGAGAGAGAGAGAGAGAGAGAGAGAGAGAGAGAGAGAGAGAGAGAGAGAGAGAGAGAGAGAGAGAGAGAGAGAGAGAGAGAGAGAGAGAGAGAGAGAGATATCAGTGAGACACATATATATATTTATATTTCATACAGCGCTAGATAGCAGAAAAGCCGGTAATTCAATTGCCGGCTTTTGCGATCTCCTTATCAAACCCGACAGGATATGAGACATGGTTTACGTACAGTAAACCATTTCATATCCCCTTTTTTTGCATATTCCTCACTAATAATGTTAGTAGAGTGTGTGTGCAAAATTTGGGGGCTCTAGCTGTTAAAATAAAGGGTTAGAACGCAGAAAAAACTGGCATGGGCTCCCATGCAATTTTCTCTGCCAGAGTGGGAAAGCCAGTGACTGAGGGCAGATATTAATAACCTAGAGATGTACTATGATTATTGCCCCCCCCCCCCCCGAATAAAAACATCTGCCCCCAGTCACCCCAGAAAAGGCATATCTGTAAGATGCGCCTATTCTGGCACTTAGCCTGTCTCTTCCCACTCCCGAGTAGCAGTGGGATATGGGGTAATAAAGGGTTAATGTCACCTTGCTATTGTAAGGTGACATTAAGCCTGTGTAATAATGGAGAGGTGTCAATAAGACACCTATCCATTATTAATCCAATAGTAGTAAATGGTTAATAAAACACACATGAACTCGAGCGTAGGAATTTTTCTGACTATTTTCTCACGCTCGAGTTCATATGAGGTTATGCCAGCAGGGGGCGCAGCACCGCATTTCTAGGTAGCTACATTCCCCTGCTTCCCATTCATTCCCCAGTTTTTACAGGCAGGGGCGGCTGCATTAGCAGAGCTCCTGCTTGTAAAATTATTTAACCCCTTCAGATGGATTTACAGCGTGGGACATGACTAACGGCAGAAAGGTATGGGATATTGTTGTTTTTTTATTTTTCCTTTTTTACAGAACGAGGGTCATCATTTGGATTGAGAGTATAATAAACTATTACAACACTGTTGATTTATTTCAAAATACTTTTTTCCTAATGTGTGTTTTAACCATTTACTACTATTGGATTAATAATGGATAGGTGTCTTATTGACACCTCTCCATTATTAACCAGGCTTAATGTCACCTTACAATAGCAAGGTGACATTAACCCTTTATTACCCCATATCCCACCTCTACTTGGGAGTGGGAAGAGAGAGGCTAAGTGCCAGAATAGGCACATCTTTACAGATGTGTCTTTTCTGGGGTGGCTGGGGCAGATGTTTTTAGCCAGGGGGGCAATAATCATGGTCCCTCTCTAGGTTATTAATATCTGTCCTCAGTCACTGGCTTTCCCACTGGCGGAGAAAATTGCACAGGAGCCCACACCAGTTTTTTTCGCGTGATTTAACCCTTTATTTTAACAGCTAGAGCCCCCAAATTTTGCACACACACTCTACTAACATTATTAGTGAGGAATATGCAAAAAAAAAAAAAAAAAAAGGTATATGAAATGGTTTACTGTACGTAAACCATGTCTCATATCCTGTCGGGTTTGGGAAGATTGCCGGCTTTTGCTACTGAATTACCGGCTTTTCTGCTATCTAGCGCTGTATTAAAAAAAAATAAATATATATATATATATATATATATATGTCTCAATGACTATATATATATATTTATATATATATATTAGACTGTATGTATGTTTTCACGAATATTTGAGCCCATGGATCCATTATATGTCCATCTTGCAAGGCTTCGAGAAAAAAACGCAGTACGGATGCCATACGGAGGATGACATGCGTAAAATTCGCAGCCACACCCTGCCTACGGATGACATACGGAACACTGTTTTGGGATCATTTCTGCATATTACCCCTGTAAAATACAGACCGTATTTCCCTACGCTAAATGTGACGCCGGCCTTATTCTGCCTCCAGTTGCGACGTTTCGATCAAGAGATCTTTATCAAGCACAATACACATTACAATAACCACACATAGTGTAAATACCAGGGCTGTGGCATCGGAGTCCATTTTGGTGAAGTTGGTATCAAATGTACCAATTCTGACTGCTAAAATATATAATAAATTGGGTACAGTAGTTCAAAGCAGTTTGTGGGGAATATTTTTTTTTTTTCATAAGAATTTGGGAAAGTTATGAAATGTCCTATAAATTCCTGATTTAAGGTCTAGACTTTTAGCGGAGATGAATCTGTGCTGCAGTTTGTATTCATGATAAGTAGTTAAGCTCCTCCTCTACAGATAAAAGGAAAAAAATAAACACACAGGGAAGGAAAGCTTACATTCATCTCAGAATTTTTGGAGTGAACAGGAAAGCAAGATTAAAAGAAGTTAAGTACTTCCTAAAGCATATCTAAACTTTTAATAAACTGTGCATAAATCAATAGTCCAGTATATGTCGTCTCTGTATGCTTGATGTTTTAGATTGTTTTTCCTTTTGTTTGGAGAAATTAGCTGAAACACTATACATAGAATATAAGGGGAAAAATGTTTTCTAACATCTCAAATTCGGAAATACAGTAACAGGATCGATGAGGACATATACACTCACCGGCCACTTTATTAGGTACACCATGCTAGTAACGGGTTGGACCCCCTTTTGCCTTCAGAACTGCCTCAATTCTTCGTGGCATAGATTCAACAAGGTGCTGGAAGCATTCCTCAGAGATTTTGGTCCATATTGACATGATGGCATTACACAGTTGCCGCAGATTTGTCGGCTGCACATCCCAAAGATGCTCCATACAAGGCAGGATGGATCCATGCTTTCATGTTGTTTACGCCAAATTCTGACCCTACCATCCGAATGTCGCAGCAGAAATCGAGACTCATCAGACCAAGCAACGTTTTTCCAATCTTCTACTGTCCAATTTCGATGAGCTTGTACAAATTGTAGCCTCAGTTTCCTGTTCTTAGCTGAAAGGAGTGGTACCCGGTGTGGTCTTCTGCTGCTGTAGCCCATCTGCCTCAAAGTTCGACGCACTGTGCGTTCAGAGATGCTCTTAGGCCTACCTTGGTTGTAACGGGTGGCGATTTGAGTCACTGTTGCCTTTCTATCAGCTCGAACCAGTCTGCCCATTCTCCTCTGACCTCTGGCATCAACAAGGCATTTCCGCCCACAGAACTGCCGCTCACTGGATTTTTTTTCTTTTTCGGACCATTCTCTGTAAACCCTAGAGATGGTTGTGCGTGAAAATCCCAGTAGATCAGCAGTTTCTGAAATACTCAGACCAGCCCTTCTGGCACCAACAACCATGCCACGTTCAAAGGCACTCAAATCACCTTTCTTCCCCATACTGATGCTCGGTTTGAACTGCAGGAGATTGTCTTGACCATGTCTACATGCCTAAATGCAGTTGCCGCCATGTGATTGGCTGATTAGAAATTAAGTGTTAACAAGAAGTTGGACAGGTGTACCTAATAAAGTGGCCAGTGAGTGTATATTTGTGTGTGTTCTGGAATGTGATTCAGCACAAACATGCTCCCTCCCTCCTTCATAGACTGGGAAGAAATATGATGTGAAGCATTTAGTGAGCCGTTCCCTGCTGAGACAAGCCTTGACATTGAAAGCTCAGAGTAAAGCTATTTAACACCACATTTTACAAACTTTATCCTTATCTGTCCTATTGATTTATGCAAAGATTAATTTGGGATAGAAATAAAACTTTCAGTGCACGATTCCCTATTCTTGCAAGAATTACAATATACTTATTTTTTTACAGGACAAAATTATTTTGAGAGCGCATTTACATAATTACAAAATGTCTAAGAAGCAGCTTATGAAGTCAGTTGTATTTGAGCATTTCACAGTGACTCAAGATAAACATTTTGTATGTCAGTGTATAAGTGACCCAGATGAAAACAAATACTGTGATGCCAAAATCAGTGAATACTCAGGCAGTGGTAAAAATGCTCCGTCAAGAACTTCCAATCTAAAAAGACATTTACAACGCTGCCAACTAGAAGTTTACAAAGCTGTGACTGAAAAAGATCACAGCAGCATCATGAAACCAGAGACCAGCACTTCCCGCCAGGCAAAGGAGGAGGAAAGAGCGTCTCAAATGTCAGTTACAAGATATTTTGTAAGTGACAAAGTTACTGTAACAATGACAGCAGATGTGTTTAAAACACAGCTCATCAAGCTTGTTGTAAAGGACTGTGTACCATTATCATTATTTGTACGACCAGCTTTTACAGCTCTTAATAGAGAAATAGCTGGAAAACTTGGTGTTTCTCTGGAAAGAAAGTATTAGAAAATTTGTGATTGAAGAAGCCCTTAACCAAAGGAAGATCTCAAAAAGACTCTCGAGACGCTTTGTATTTCTTAAAATGGATACCTGCACTCGTCACAGAGTGAACTATTTTGCCATCAAAGTTCGATATGTTTGTGACAACAAATGACAAGCCAGAGCTGGTATGTCACTCCATAAGGAGAAACGTTACCCCATAGACCCCAGTCCAGAGCCTCTCATCTAGCCAAATTTGTTCTCATGCTTCGCAATGACGAGGGCCAACAGACCAAAACACTGTGTCTGCGACTTGAGATACTGATTTGGCTTTTAAGTTATATTGCACGACTCGTTAAGGGGTTGATTGTGACTTGTAGGATCGCTGCTTCCAACAGGTGGCGCTACAGAGTTTAAGTCCTCTTTTTCTCTGAAGAGGCAATTTGCATATGTGATAACAAAAAATTGTAACTAAGACACTGTCAGTAAAAGACACTAAAGCTCATTACAGCAGCCAGTTTCTCCAGACCTTAGTGGAAAAAGTTCTGCAAGATTATGAACTCAAAAAAGAACAGGTTCTTGCTATTGTAACTGAATGCTTCAAACATAATAAGTACAATTAAATGGATGAATGGGAATAATGAAGGTGAACAGCAGCTACATTTCACATTCAGTATGTTGGAGATGGAAGGCCACAGTCCTGTTCCCATAGAAAACAGGTTGACCATATTTCAGCAGTTTTCCACTTGCTCTCAAAGTAAAAGAGTTCAATCGTTCATCAAAATTGACTGTGCACGAGGCAAATCCTTTATACCCTGAAATTGTAAGATGTTGCCCATGTGGTTACTACTTTGCCACCAACCCAAGTTAGTGTAGAAAGGTTGTTCTCTAGCCTTAAAATAATTAGGTAAGATTTGAGGTAATCTATAAAGGAGGATCTCATGGAGGTGACACTATTTCTCAAAACAAATTGATAGACTGCACAAATGCTATTCAGTATGTTTTTGTTGAAAACTGTTATTTTTCCCCACTTACTGCAGAGTAATAAATTGTAAATATGCAAGTTTTTTGTTCTAAAGTTGTATTCCAATAAATATATTTTATGTTCTCTCTAAATGGCTTAATTGTTGTATCACAATAAAGACTAAAAGCCTGATACCATTTTACTACAGTAAATTTATCACTTAAACATGAGCCATGTATGAGGGAGGTGTGAGTCGGTGTCATGGGAAAATGAGGAGTCGGAGGTTTGGTTTACCGACTCCACAGCCCTGTTATATATCACCCCTTAATTAACAACAACCAATGATAGACGTACACATACAATTATGCATATATCATGTTTTAAAATGCCCCATTAGAATGAGTTGGAAGAGCACCTTACTAGCACCCGAATCACCCCCTTCGATCACTCATCACAATATTCCACATGGAGATATATACGTCCGAGAAGTCTGACTGATAGGAATAGCACGCTGCATTACTCCAGTGAGCACCCAAGAAAAATGATTGAGTCATACCATGGAGCCAGCTCCTTAGAGTTAGAATGGTGGTTTCTTGTGATACACCAGTTGATCAATGTTTGGAAGAAATGTGTAATAGATTCCTAGTTAGAAGTTATCATACAGATAGACTTGTGAAATACAAAACAGCGAGCTTTAGACATGCCCCGAAGTGAGCTATTGGGTCCCAGAAAACCTATCAGAGAGAATAAACCTATACCGCTTGTTACAACGTATAGTGGCTTGACCAGGATTACGGATATTGTCAGGAAGCATTGGCCGCTCTTGGGTAAGGGCAGGGCCAGACTGGCCATCTGGCAAATGCTAGAAGGGCCTGTCTGGTCGTGGGCCTCCTTGTCTGCTACGTTGTTAACAGAATCTGTGTTCTCAAGACATCCATACTGTTAAGAGTTGTAACGGAGCACAAAGTCGCTGACTCCGTTACTTACCCCAGCAGGCCACGGGCATCATTAGAAATATTGGTTTTGTAGAAAATCTTCCTTTTCTCCATCCAGGGTAATATTAGTAATATATCCCATCTGGTTCGTCGGGATGAGGACAAAATGGGCCTGTGTGATTTCAAATGCCAGAGCTGAATTTCAGCCCCAGTCCGTACCTGGGTAAGGGTCACATGAATGTTGAGGAGTTCTAGATACCACCACTCTTTTCATTTAGGAGTCAGAATTTAAAGGATGAATTGGTTAATCCTGATATTGGCAGGTCCAAAATGGACTTAAAATTAACCTTGAGCTGTCCAAGTTTAGGGAATTTCCCCTGCCTTGGATGTGCCTGTTGTGGCAAGATGCTCAAGGGTTATTTTTTCCATCTGCAATCTGGGAAAAAATATATTATTCATAAGTGTTATACTTGTACAAGTAGTTTTGTGGTTTACACGATATGTTGTCCATGTGGTCTCCTCTATGTAGGGGAGACCACCATGGAAATAAGAGCGAGGATTAGTAAACACAAGAGTACAATTAGAACTGCATTTTAAAGAGATAAGACACATGGTTACCTAGCTACGCCTTAGAATTATAGACGATGTCCCTCCAATGAGGGGGTGATAGAATTGCTCTATTGAAGAAAAAGGAACTGAAATTGATTTTTGAATTAGAAACATTGAGACCTAAAAGGTATGCACATTGAGTACAACCCACAGGGTTGTTTGTTTAAATAGTGATTTGAGATGAGCTGATGATTAGTGATGAGCGAGTATACTCGTTGCTCAAGTTTTTCCGAGCATGCTCGGGTGGTCTGAGTATTTGTTAGTGCTCGGAGATTTAGTTTTTGTCAAAGCAGCTGCATGATTTACGGCTGCTATCCAGAGAGAGTAAATGTGAGTGTTGCCTGGATGCTATGGAATCCCCACATGTATTCAAGCTGTCTAGCAGCCGCAAATCATGCAGCTGCGTCAACAAAAACTAAATCTCTGAGCACGCCAAAATACTCGGAGACTACCCAAGCAACGAGTATACTCGATCATCACTAGTGATATTTGTTTATATGATGATTCTCCGAATTCCTTTTCTATGCATTGTTTTTAACCCCTTTACCCCCAAGGGTTGTTTGCACGTTAATGACCGGGCCAATTTTTACAATTCTGACCACTGTCCCTTTATGAGGTTATAACTCTGGAACGCTTCAACGGATCCTGGTGATTCTGACATTGTTTTCTCGTGACATATTGTACTTCATTATAGTGGTAATATTTCTTTGATATTACCTGCATTTGTGAAAAAAAACGGAAATTTGGCGAAAATTTTGAAAATTTTGCAATTTTCCAACTTTGAATTTCTATACAATTAAATCACAGAGATATGTCACACAAAATACTTAATAAGTAACATTTCCCACATATCTACTTTACATCAGCACAATTTTGGAACCAAAATTGTTTTTTGTTAGGGAGTTATAAGGGTTAACAGTTGACCGGCAATTTCTCATTTTTACAACACCATTTTTTTTTTTTAGGGACCACATCTCGTTTGAAGTCATTTTGAGGGGTCTATATGATGGAAAATACCCAAGTGTGACACCATTCTAAAAACTGCACCCCTCAAGGTGCTCAAAACCACATTCAAGAAGTTTATTAACCCTTCAGGTGTTTCACAGGAATTTTTGGAATGTTTAAATAAAAATGAACATTTAACTTTTTTACACAAAAAAATTATTTCAGCTCCAATTTGTTCTATTTTACAAAGGGTAACAGGAGAAAATGGACCCCAAAAGTTGTACAATTTGTCCTGAGTACACCGATACCCCATATGTGAGGGTAAACCACTGTTTGGGAGCATGGCAGAGCTCAGAAGCAAAGGAGCGCCATTTGACTTTTCAATGCAAAAATTGACTGGAATTCAGATGGGACGCCATGTTGCGTTTGGAGAGCCCCTGATGTGACTAAACATTGAAACCCCACACAAGTTACACCATTTTGGAAAGTAGAACCCCTAAGGAACTTATCTAAATGTGTGGTGAGCACTTTGACCCATTAAGTGCTTCACAGAAGTTTATAATGCAGAGCCGTAAAATTAAAAAATCATATTTTTTCACAAAAATGATCTTTTCGCCAATTTTTTATTTTCCCAAGGGTAAGAGAAGAAATTGGACCCCAAAAGTTGTTGTCCAATTTGTCCTGAGTACGCTGATACCCCATATGTGGGGGGAACCACCGTTTGGGCGCATGGGAGAGCTCGGAAGGGAAGGAGCGCCATTTGGAATGCAGACTTAGATGGATTGGTCTGCAGGCGTCACGTTGCATTTGCAGAGCCCCTAATGTACCTAAACTGTAGAAACCCCCCACAAGTGACCCCATATTGGAAACTAGACCCCCCAAGGAACTTATCTAGATGTGTTGTGAGAACTTTGAACCCCCAAGTGTTTCACTAGTTTATAACGCAGAGCCGTGAAAATAAAAAAAATATATATATTTTTACACAAAAATTATTTTTTAGCCCCAGTTTTGTATTTTCCCAAGAGTAACAGGAGAAATTGGACCCCAAAAGTTGTTGTCCAATGTGTCCTGAGTACGCTGATACCCCATATGTTGGTGTAAACCCGTTTGTGCGCACGGGAGAGCTCAGAAGGGAAGGAGCACTGTTTTACTTTTTCAACGCAGAATTGGCTGGAATTGAGATTGGACGCAATGTCGCATTTGGAGAGCCCCTGATGTGCTTAAGCAGTGGAAACCCCCCAATTATAACTGAAACCCTAATCCAAACACACCCCTAACCCTAATCTAAACTGTAACCCTAACCACACCCCTAACCCTGACACACCCCCTAACCCTAATCCCAACCCTATTTCCAAGTGTAAATGTAATCCAAACCCTAACTTTAGCCCCAACCCTAACCGTAGCCCTAACCCTAGCCCCAACCCTAGCCATAACCCTAATGGGAAAATGGAAATACAATTTTTTTAATTTTTCATAACTAAGGGGGTGATGAAGGGGGGGGGGGTTGATTTACTATTTATAGTGGGTTTTCTAGCGGATTTTTATGATTGGCAGCCGTCACACACTATAAGACGCTTTTTATTGCAAAAAATTTTTTTTGCGTTACCACATTTTGAGTGCTATAATTTTTCCATATTTTGGTCCACAGACTCATGTGAGGTTTTGTTTTTTGCGGGACGAGTTGACGTTTTTATTGGTAACATGTTCGGGCACGTGACATTTTTTGATCGCTTTTATTCAGATTTTTGTGAGGCAGAATGACCAAAAAACCAGCTATTAATGAATTTCTTTGGGGGGGGGGCGCATATACCGTTCCGCGTTTGGTAAAATGGATAAAGCAGTTTTATTCTTCGGGTCAGTACGATTACAGCATTACCTCATTTATATCATTTTTTTTATGTTTTGGCGCTTTTATACGATAAAAACTATTTTATAGAAAAAATAATTATTTTGGCATCGCTTTATTCTGAGGACTATAACTTTATTTTTTCGCTGATGATGCTGTATGGCGACTCGTTGTTTGCGGGACAAGATGACGTTTTCAGCGGTACCATGGTTATTTATTTACGTCTTTTTGATCACATGTTATTCCACTTTTTGTTCGGTGGTATGATAAAGCGTTGTTTTTTGCCTTTTTTTTACGGTGTTCACTGAAGGTGTTAGGCTGCTTTCACACTAGCGTCGGTACGGGGCCGTCGCGCTGCGTCGGCCCGACACATACTGTGCAAGCGCCGCACAACGGGGGCAGCGGATGCTGTTTTTCCACGCATCCGCTGCCCCATTGTGAGGTGCGGGGAGGTGGAAATGGCGGACCGTCGGCACAAAAAAAGTTACATGTAACGTTTCTTGCGGCCGGCGGTCCGCCACAACACGACGCAACTGTCGCACAACGGTTGCGACGTGTGTCAATACGTCGCAATGCGTCGCTAATGTTAATCTATGGGGAAAAAACGCATCCTGCAGACGACTTTGCAGGATGCGTTTTTTCCCCAAAACGACGCATTGCGACGTATGCAAAAAAACGCTAGTGTGAAAGTAGCCTTAACTAGTGGGACAGTTTTATAGGTCGGGTCATTACGGACGCGGCGATACTAAATATGTGTACTTTTATTGGTTTTTATTTTTATTTAGCTAAAGGAATGTATTTATTGGAACAATATTTTTTATTTATTATTTAGTTAGGAATTTTTTATTTTTTTTTAACATTTTTATTTCGCCCCAGGGGGGACATCACAGTAAAGTGACAGATCACTGATCTGACACTTTGCTGTGCATTGTGTCAGATCGGCGATCAAACAGCACAGCAGGGAGGCTTCCCGGGGCCTGCTCTGAGCAGGTGCTGTGAAGCCACCTCCCTGCAGGACCTGGATGCAGCCTCGCGGCCATTTTGGATCCGGGGACTGCAGGGAGGAGACGCTCGGTACAAGGTGAGCACATTGCCTTGTACAAATCGTCGCAGGGAGCCCCCTCCCTGCGCAATGCTTCCCTATACAGCCGGCACACTGCGATCATGTTTGATCGCAGTGTGCCGGGGGTTAATGTGCCGGGGGAGGTCCGTGACCGCTCCTGGCACATAGTACCGGATATCAGCTGCGATAGTCAGCTGACACCCGGCCGTGATCGGCCGCGCTCCCCCCGTGAGCGCGGCCGATCGCGCTGGACATACTATTCCGTCCTTGGGAAGTAGGGCCCACCCCACATGGACGGAATAGTACGTCCAATGACAGAAAGGGGTTAATATACGTTTTAATCTACCACAGATCTTTCATCTGATGATTGAGTTGGACTATGGGTGATACAAATTGACATATGATCATTGATCCCTTTGTCCTTCCCCTATCCCCCATTATATTCACATTCAGGTATGGCCCTTTAAGAGATATTTGCATAGATATTACTTTGTTCTCTGAGGTAATTAGATCACAATTTTGTACTGATATTTTAGTCAGTTGTATGTTGAGATAGTTGTTTTGCTATTTAAATGGGATATATTGCACAAGCTAGAACATATTTGGATACCCTGTTTTGCAAGTTATAATAGGTTTATTGTAATGACCTGTATTGTATATTTATTTACTTCATGAGGGATTATCCAATATGTTCTGGCTTTTTTTGTATAGAATATGCTATGGATGGATTATGAAAACCTGAATTGGACTATTGTATCCCTTTATTATACTCTATACTAGCTATTGAACCCGTTCTACGCCCGGGTGGCGAGCATTTATATTGGTATATGGTCTCCTTCCTGGTATGTGCTGCTCCCATCTTGCTCTCCCATCCTGTCATGTGCTGCTCCATCCTGCGCCCCCATCCTGTCATGTGCTGCTCCATCCTGCATCCCCATCCAGTCATGTGCTCCCATCCTGCGCTCCGATCCTGTCATGTGCGGCTCCATCCTGCGCCCCGATCCTGTCATGTGCTGCTCCATCCTGCGTCCCCATCCTGTCATGTGCTGTTCCATCCTGCGCCCCCATCCTATCATGTGCTGCTCCATCCTGCGTCCCCATCCTGTCATGTGCTCCCATCCTGCGCGCTGAGTGCGGGCGGCTGTGCTCAGTGCGGGCGGCTGTGCTCAGTGCGGGCGGCTGTGCGTGGCGGTGCCGAGTGCGGGCGGCTGCGGTGAGTGCGGGCGGCTGTGCGTGGCGGTGGTGAGTGCGGGCGGCTGTGCGTGGCGGTGGTGAGTGCGGGCGGCTGTGCGTGGCGGTGGTGAGTGCGGGCGGCTGTGCGTGGCGGTGGTGAGTGCGGGCGGCTGTGCTGGGCGCCGAGTGCAGGCGGGGACACCGGCGCGCTGGGGGGGTCAGGTGCCGGAGTCGCCGCTAGCTCAGGCCCCCGGCACTTGCTATATTTACCTGTCTCCCGTTCCACTGCTGCGCGCCTCTCCATCTTCCGGGTCCTCTGCCTGTGACGGTTCAGAGGGCGGCGCGCATTAAGCGCGTCATCGCGCCCTCTGAACCATTCAGTTCAGAGGGCGCGATGACGCGTTAATGCGCGCCGCCCTCTGACTGAACAGTCGCAAGCGGAGGATGGAGCAGCGCGCATCACTGGAACGGGGACAGGTAAATATTGCATACTCACCCTCGTCCCTGCTTCTCCGTTGGAGATCGCGGTGTGCGTTCAGTGCTTACGCATACCGCGATCTCCTGGGAACGTCACTCTGTGGGGTCCAGACTGCGCCGGCGCTTGCGCAGTCTATAAAGGCTTCGGACAGTGACGCTCCCAGCGTTATATTATAGATTGTTTCGATTCTTATCTGTGTGATATGCTAGTGTTAGTTGTTTCTAACACATGCTGATAGGTTCCTAGGTCATTATGGGTCCCCTGTTTGATTAGAACCCGGTTGGGGATAAGGAAACCGGTTGTTACTTACCGGTAATAGGATTTTACAGAGTCCACGACAGCACCCACTACGAGAGAGGGGATCCGCCCACCATCAGGACAGGAACCTACAGGTTAAAAAGGGGCAGTCCCCCTCACCTCCCCAGTTTGTGTTACAGAGTACAAGGGATACCACCAATGAATTAGTACATGATAATTCCCTAAACAACACTAAATACCCTCACCTCTACAGAGTGAAATCTGATAAGCACACCCTCCAAAGAGTGCAGGAAACCACGGGGGGGGGGGGGGGGGGGGGGGGGGGTGAATTTGTAAAATCCTATTACCAGGAAGTAACAGCCGGTTTTCCTATCGCCACGACAGCACCCACAAGAGACTTTCAGAGACTATTTAACTGGGAGGAACTACAGCACTAAGTACTGAACGCCCAAAGTTTAGGCTGGAGTTGGCTGATAAAAAAAGGTGGAAGGAGATGACCAGGTTGCTGCCTTACATATCATATCAATGGGAACATCAGCCTTCTCTGCCCAGGATGAGGCTATAGCTCGAGTGGAATGGGTCTTGATGCCTTTTGGTGGTGTTTCCCCTTTGGCGGAATAGGCAAGACATATCTCATCCCTGGTCCATCTAGCGATAGAACCTTTTGTGACACTTGAGCCTTTCTTTTGAGTCTGGAAAGAAACAAACAGAGCCCTACTCTGCCTCCAGCTTTGTGTCCTATTTATATACTCTAATATTGCTCTTTTAACATCTAGAGTGATATTTCTGCTCTTCTGCCGTTATTGGATTATCCTAAAAGGATGATAAATATATCTCTTGACTCCTATGAAACTTAGAAGCTACCTTTGGTAAGTATGCTGGGTCTGGTTTCAAAACTTTTTTTTATCCTGAAAGACTATTAGATAGGGAGGATCCACTGATAACGCTTGGACATCACTAACCAGTCTAGCAGAAGTTAAGGCTAACAAAAGAGCTGTCTTTAGGGTTAAAATCTTAATTGAGGCAGAATCTAAAGGCTCGAAAGGGGGTTGTGTTAACGCATCTAACACCAAGTTTAGATCCCATGGTGGTAATCTAGTAATATGAACTGGTTTACTATGCTCAGTAGCTTTAATAAACCTAGAAACCCATCTATTTCCCGCCACATTGCTGTTATATAGGGCTCCTAAAGCTGACACTTGAACCCTAAGAGTATTAACTGCCAAACCCAATTCCCGGCCTTTCTGCAAGAATTCCAGAATAGCCGGAATTGGAACATGGTCTATCAGAGGATGCTGATGAAAAGGGAGAAATTTTTTCCAAACCTTAGAATAAATTTTTGTAGTAACCTCCTTTCGGCTATTTAAAGTAGATATTAAGACTTCTGAAAATCCTCTCCATTTTAGTAACTCCCTCTCAAGTTCCACGCCGTCAAATGAAGACTCTCCATATTGGGATAATGAAATGGACCTTGAGAAAGGAGCCCCGGACTCATAGGTAACACCCAAGGATCGGTTACTGACATCGCTTTGAGTAGAGAAAACCATGGTCTCCTGGGCCAGAAAGGTGCAATTAGAATTACTCTCGATTTCTCCTCCCTGATCTTCCTGAGAACTAGAGGAATCAAGCACATTGGGGGAAACGCATATGCTAGGGGAAAATCCCAACGGACTTGAATTGAGTCTACTATGCATGGTCTGTCTGCTACCTGAAGCGATGCAAACTTCCTGACCTGTCAGTTTCTCCTTGTCGCAAACAGATTTATAACTGGTAATCCCCAGAGCCTGACTGTTTGAATATTTGCCGTTCCAGAGACCATTCCCCCTGGCGTAGGCAATGTCGGCTGATATAAAAGGGGAGCTCAATGTGGAAGCAGACTATGTGAACTGCTGACAGGGAAAGGACGTGAGCTTCGGCTAAAGTGAGCATCTCTGCCGTGGTGGACATTAGAGATTGTGATTTTGTCCCCCCTGATGGTTGATATAGGCCACTACTGTCATATTGTCGGTCTGCACTTGTACATGTGAACCCCGCATGGACGGTAGCAAGTGAAGGAGCGCATATCTGACTGCTGCAAGTTCTTTCAGGTTTGAGGAACTTTGGGATTCTACAACTGACCATCGCCCTTGGGCCAGAACATCCCCCATGTGAGCTCCCCAACCAAATGGGCTGGCATCGGTCGTGACTACGATGTCCGGTGTGATTCCCCATTGAACCCCCTTTGACAAATGGTACATGTCCAGCCACCACTTTAGGTCGTAGAGAGTAACAGTCGACAGCCTGAGTTTTCCACTTAGGCGACTTTGAAGCTTTCTTTCTGCCTCGAGGATCTCGGCTTGCAATACATGAGTATGGGATTGAGCCCACTGAACAGCCGGTAAAGATGCCGTCAATGACCCCAGGAGGGACATTGCGTCTCTTAATGTTAGAACTGGATCTTTTCTCACTGCTTTGACTTTATGAATAATCCTTTGTTTCTTGTCTTCTGGCAGAAAACAAGACTGATCCTTTGAGTTTAGAAGAATACCGAGGAAAACTTGACACGTTGAGGGTTCCAGTTTTGATTTTTTTAGGTTGATCAACCAACCAAGGTCCTGCAGAGATATTATACAATTTAAGCAGGCCTTACATTGAACAAACGAATTTCCAACCATCAAGAAATCGTCCACGTAGGGCACAACAAGGGTATACCTTTCTCTGACATGGGCCATTACTACCGCAATTATCTTAGTAAATACCCTCGGGGCCATGGACAGGCCAAAGGGCATTGCTGCAAACTGAAAATGCCTAACCTGATCGTTTAGCTGCACCTCCATCCTGAGGAACTGTTGGTGATCTCTGTAAATGGGTAGATAGTATGCATCTTTTAGATCCAGCACAGACATGTAACACCTAGGAAATAGAAGTTTAGTTGTCGACTTAATGGACTCCATCTTAAAGGCACGATATTGTAGAAATTTATTTAATTTCCGCAGATTTATGATGGTCCTAAAGGATCCATCAGGCTTGGAAATCAAAAATAGAGCGTAAAACCCTTCCCTTTCTTGATCTTTTGGAACTTCTACAATAACTTGCTTTTTTCTCAACTGCTGAATTTCTATTTCTAGGGCCTGCTGTTGGTCCAAAGAATCAAGGGTAGTCAATAATGACTGAGGTATTCTCTGAAACTCCAATTTGAACCCTGAAGCAACTATGCCTAAAGGTACCTTCACACGAAACGACGCTGCAGCGATAGCGACAACGATGCCGATCGCTGCAGCGTCGCTGTTTGATCGCTGGAGAGCTGTCACACAGACCGCTCTACAGCGACCAACGATGCCGAGGTCCCTGGGTAACCAGGGTAAACATCGGGTTGCTAAGCGCAGGGCCGCGCTTAGCAACCCGATGTTTACCCTGGTTACCAGCGTAAAATGTAAAAAAACCAAACAGTACATACTTACATTCGCGTCCCCCGGCATCCGCTTCCTGCACTGACTGACTGACTGAGCGCCGGCAGTAGCAGGGCACAGCGATGACGTCACCGCTGTGCTGTGCTTTCACTTTGCGGCGCTCAGTCAGTGTGGGAAGCAGACGGCGGGGGATGCGAATGTAAGTATGTAGTGTTTGTTTTTTTTACATTTTACACTGGTAACCAGGGTAAACATCGGGTTACTAAGCGCGGCCCTGCGCTTAGTAACCCAATGTTTACCCTGGTTGCCAGTGTAAAATATCGCTGGTATCGTTGCTTTTGCTGTCAAACACAACGATACACGGCGATCGGACGACCAAATAAAGTTCTGAACTTTATTCAGCGACCAGCGACATCACAGCAGGATCCTGATCGCTGCTGCGTGTCAAACTAAACGATATCGCTAGCCAGGACGCTGCAACGTCACGGATCGCTAGCGATATCGTTACAAAGTCGTTTCGTGTGAAGGTACCTTAAGATCCAGCTACTAGATGTTATCTTGGTCCATTGGTTAAATAAATATTTTAATCTACCCCCTACTGGTAGATCAGTCTTTATCTATAGCTGCGTCTTGATGATGAAGAGCCCCCAAAGTATGCACCTTTTTTCTTTTGCTCTGCTGGTTCCCAATCTCAGTCTGGATGAGACCTCCGGAAAGGCATTAGTCTTCTGAAGGCATTTCTGAAAGTAGGATTAAATACCATAGGAAATCCCTTTTTCCTATCCTCTGCCTGCGCAAGGTTATCATCCAACACAGGGCCAAATAGGTACTCACCCCTGCATGGAATGGTATACAATTGTGCTCTAGCCTAAGCGCCACCTTTCCAGGTTTTTAGCCAGAGTGCTCGCCGGGCAGCATTCGAAAGACCTGCGGATCTGGCTGCTAATTTCAAAGAGTCAATTGATGCATCCGCCAAGTATGCCACCCCTTCACAGATCTGAGAATCTAGCAGTTTATCCCTAGGAATTTTAGCTTTAAGCTGGTCCTCCAGCTGACTTACCCGGTCCATAATAGATCTGGCAGTACAGGTGCTTGCAATTGCAGGCTTAAAAGCTCCAGATGACGATTCCCAAACCTTCTTTAGGAACATGTCTGCTTTTCTATCAGATGGGTCCTTAAGAAGGCCTACATCTTCTAGTGGTAGAATGGCTGGCCTTGATGTAGAGGCCACAGCTGCATCCACTTTGGGGACTTTTACCCACTGAGACAAAAGTTCATCATCAAAGGGGTATCTACTTTTTGCGGATGATGGTAAAAACCCCTTATCCTGTTTATCCCATTCACATCTAACAAGATCTTTAACTGTGTCCACCACCAGGAAAGATCTACGATTTTTCTGACATAACCCTGCAAACACAATATCCTGTGTAGATCCAAGTTCTTTATTATCTGCGACCCCCATGGTCGTGCGAACTGCCTTAACTAATGTATCCATATTCTCTACAGAAAAGCATGGCCTTCCCTCCTCATCCGAGGATGATGAGTCTGAACATTCACCCTCCTGTAGAGATGGACTGGAATCAGACAATAGGTCCATATTAGATTTTTCATGCTGTCTGGTTTTAAGGGAACATTTGATTTCTTCCCTGATGACCGCTCTGAAGTCCGATGTACGGAATTTCTTCCCTGATGACCGCTCTGAAGTCCGATGTACGGAGGGGAGCTTCTTCCTCTAAAGTACGGCAAATACACGTCTGACACAGCTTTTTAACATAACTGTCTGGCAAGGGTACTGTGCATAAAGCACACTGCTTGTGTTTGGTTTTTGCTGTCTTTTTAACCTATAACAAAGCACAAGAAAACGGAACAAATCAGTTACTAGGTGTAGATCACACACTCACCAAAGGCTGATCAAAGGAGTACCGGTTCCGGAGAATTGCCACGGGACGCTGGGGTGTTTGAACTCTACCGCCCCCGTTCCACAGCACTATCGCTCTTTCTGTGCTGCTCGGGCACCTCCCCCTGAAGGTGCTCTGCGTCCCCCACAGAGGACATCTTGCCGCACACTGCTCACCTGCTGCGGCTCCGTTTTAAGAAAATTGCCGCGCCTCCTCAGAAGTACTGAAGCCACTTCCGGGTCACGAGCGCTTGTATTCCTGGATGTGCGCTTTGTAGCGCCGCGCTCACGCGACCCAGAGCGGCATTCCCCGGCCCCTGGGATCGCGACATCCTTCTGCCCAGACGAGGGGGGTCTGCGAGCAGTACACCCCCAATACCGCTTCCAGTGCCCCCGTCTCTGCCATTCCCACAGAGACCGTGCAGAGGCTGATGGACCTGGGTAAGTTTCTTCAACCTGTAGGGTCCCGAGCCAGACAGGAACCCAAACTAGAGATGCGAGGGCGACCGCCCCTTTTTAACCTGTAGGTTCCTGTCCTGATGGTGGGCGGATCCCCTCTCGTAGTGGGTGCTGTCGTGGCGATAGGAAAATGTTAATTTTTGAAAGAGTGTAGAAAATTTGTCTGGAATTGGGAGTTACATTTTCCAGACTGTTAACCCAAGGTAGCCCCGTTAGGCCATGTTGATTGCTATGTAGTTAACGTTATCGATATTTATCCAATGTATGATGAGCCCACAGTGACCTGCTCAAAGGAGCCCATCTTGTATCCAGAGGAAGACGCCGCAGGATGTGCAGAACGGGACACCCGCCGATTGGCTTGAAGAAATTGTGGAGTAGCGATCACCATGACAAAGGGAATGCTTCACTTTGGTTGGAGTTTTATTTTGCTAATACATTACGGACTTCTCAGATGTATATCTCCATGTGGAATACTGTGATGAGTGATCGAAGGGGGCGATTTGGGTGCTTGTAAGGTGCTCTTCCAACTCATTCTAATGAGGCGTTTTAAAACATGATTTGTGATTTATATGTATAATTGTATTTGTACGTCTATCATTGGTGGTTGTTAATTAAGGGGTGATATTTACACTTTATGTGGGGTTATTGTGCAATGTGTATTGAGCTTGATAAAGATCTCTTTTGATCGAAAGGTCGCAACCGGAATAAAAGTGTTGCAAATTCACCAACTTGTGAGGCGCTGTCCTTATCTAGAATTTCTACGTTTGCACAAAAACTTCAAAATTTATGAAGTTGCAACTAATGAAACCCCCAAACACCACCACACAAAAACTGTGAACATAATACTTTGAAAAGGGCTCAAATTAAAAAACTAATGCGTAAATTAAAAACAAAGGCATAAAAGCAATAGTGAATTGGGCTCTAAGAGCTTCTCTTCTAAACCATTCAGACTATGCAATTTTTCACCAAAATAAACCTTTCACTTTTGTTGTAGAGAATATGCAACATCCAGTGGGAAGAAAGTAATAGAATTTATTGCATATTTACATTACTTTTCATGGTTTTCTCTCGTCAAGTTTATACAGTACAAAAATCCAACGATCAATGGCTGCATATTTCTTATCCATGTGGTGATATAATTCATATAAACGCCAATGTATTACTATGCTGTGCATATAAAACGTTGCATTTACCCATTTCTTAGCAGGCTCTTCGCTACCTGCGGGGAAGACTTCCTTCAAGATTAAACCCAAACACCTTGTATGTCTTTAGAAGTCACATTTGTCTTGGTGCAAGACTCAAAGCCTTAAACTCCTTGCATGTAAAAGGGAACCATACCGATGCATATAAATAGGGCACTTCATTAGTTTCAATCAAAAGCAACCAAAGCTGTGCTCTCAATTCCTTATATTAAAACCTTTTATCAATCTCATTTTCAATAGCGTTATTTACAATATAAAACAAAGAATGTGCATCAATATAAAATCATTATGGTAGAAATCAATAATTTAGACCGGGTTCACTATCTGTTTTTTTTTTTTGTTTTTTTTTTAATATGCTGCCGCCACCACATGCCATCCTATAATATATACTCTATTTTAACATAGAAAGCCAGTAGTGAGCAACTTGCCAGATTTCAGTGTGAAATTTAGATGTATTAGACAAGTTTTCATTTTGCACCTATCAGGTAAACTCCATAGGAAAAAAAACTTTATACAAACCTAAAATATTTTAGCAGCCTTAAACCCAGTGGTCAATTATTCAGCCACGTGGGTGCATAAGCCACCAATATTCATTGAATTAGGTGTGTGAGGGTATTTTATGAATCACCACATATCAAAATGTATGACAAGACGCAAATACAGTAACAGACCAGCAACCTAATCAACCAATACTACAAGTTTGTCTCATTAGTAAATACATTCGTAATATTGGGTGATTAAGGAGAGAATAAACCAAATAGAAAGGATTTTCATACAGGTCAGGACACATTAACTGTGCTAACACAACGCAATAAATCATCTATTATACATTGCAAGTGGTGTCTCAGACAGGTAAAAGACATCGGAGATATAAAACTAATGTAGATTTTTATTTTCTGATAATCCACTTCATTTATAATAAAAAATAAAAGGAACACAATTAAAAAAAAAAAAAATTAGGTAAGATGCCACATGTGGCAAAAAGAAGGATAAAGTAACCGACTGCCTGACATTGTGAGAGGCACAAGGTTACCAGAGGGAGGAGCCTCATTGCACAAACTTTTCGGAGAGTCCAATGATGGGGGAAAATGACAATCTGAATGACTCTTCAGAAAGTAGAAAGCTAAAGAATATGGAAAAGAAATGTTCGAGGAGAGAAACAGACAAGGTTCTGATGGGAGTTTGAATACAGGGAGACAGTATTATGAATACATTAGCAGGATGCAGTCTCCTTGCCTGAGTGTTTCTTACAAAAGAAACATTATGCTTGTGAAGGGGCCTGGTGAATAATGCTCCTTTCAACACCTGCACAGTTCTAAAACCTGTACCACCACCTGCCCTGGACAGGGGTATAGCAGCTGGGGGAGACACATTACACTAGGGCTGGGCGATTATTCAGTTTTTTTCTTAAGCACTATTCAGATTTTGGTCAGGGCGAGTTGAAACTACAGCGGTGCGCGGAGGGGACCATGGAGTGACCTAGTAAATCTAAAAGGGTTGCCGAGGCTAGGGAAGGAAGAGGTTTATAGAGCGAGGAGGCGCCATGATGTACGATTCTGTAGTCATGCATGCAGTCCTCCTGCAGAGGCTCAGAGCTACGGCTGTTTGTACTTTGACCGGGTCAGAGCATCATTGTTGATTGTTGCGTGATTCAAGCTGCTGCAACTCACACCGAGCCTCAGCAGAACTTCCGCAAACATGACAATGCAGTCTCCTACACAGGAACCTGGCTAAATCACCTATTATATACAGGATAATGTGTGAGCGCTACGTATTACACTATGAACATCAGATTTTATATCAGTACATGATGTACTATAGGCACAGGTAAAATATTACTATTATACGGTGACTGCAGATGCAATGTTCACATAATCTTGAATATCGTGTAACATCTGATGTTCTGAAGTCATAGTATATCACGTACTCCATGTAATATAGTATTTGCACAAACAGAGGATACATGTGTGCGTTACTAGTCACATACTTACTATGGCCAGTATTCTCCGAGTAGTCACGCTGCATGGCTACAGAGGCAAGCAGCGCATGTGCAGTATACAGATTTAGACAAAGCCAATATTCTCACACTGCACATGCACTGGTTGCTGCCAAAGCTGCATTATATTTACGTACGCCAGCCACATTATCACAAGTCTGTTCTTCAGAATGTATTAGGAAGTTCTGTGCAAGTGATTCTCTAGTGTGTATTAAAAAAAAATAAAAAAGGTGATCGGCAATTTTAGTCCTTTATGATAAAAAAAATTTTTAATTTCAGGAAGAAAAAAAAAAAAAAAAAAATCGCCCAGCCCCATTTCAGATTACAGTCAACGTCGTCCTCCCCTATCTCTCACTGGCGTACTCCTGCTGCGACTCCTGCTGTGTCTTTTAGGATCTCTACGTTCCCGCTCACGAGGGTGTTCTCTGCTGTGCGCTCTCCTTTTTTCTCTCTCCGCTTCCCGTGCTCGCTCTCTGCTTTTCTCTGCCTCTTTTCCCCTTTCCTTTGCTCGCTCTTTTCTTTCTTCCTCTTCTTGCTCTTCCTTTTCCTTACGCCGCTTCTCTCTCTCCTTTGTTCGTTCGGCCCTGTCTGCTAGTTTCTTTACAATCTACAAGAAGAATTGGACGTGAGTTTAAAATAGACTAAGGTTCCATTTTTAAAGATTTGCATACCTCATACCTGATCATCTGTGAGGGGCAGCCAATATATACAAGGGGCAGCTTTGGTTTTGTGGAACAGGTCATCCAAAAGTTTAGCTGGAGGTTCTTCTTGAACTTTCTCTGTAAATGGAAAATTAATTTTAGTTCTTTTGTAGAGAGCAGCTTCTCGCCTTACCAAACATGTTTAAGTACATAAAGTATTACACTGGTAGATACCTTTCTTTTCATTCTTTTTTTCTTTGGACTTGGCATGCTCTTTACGGCGCCTGTCTCTGGAACGTGACCTGGGACCCTCCCGAATTTTATCTCTGTCCCATTCTCGTTCTGATCGAGTTCGTTCCCTCCTCTCCATCTCACGTTCTCTTTCAGCCCACTGTTCTCGAACACCCCTCTCATGTTCTCTGTGTTCACCTCGTAAGAGAGGACCATGTGTGTGAGAGTGAGAATGTTGGTGGTGGGGCTCCTCTGGTTTTGGTTCCAGTGGTCTCTCTGGAAGAAGACCTCTGTGGAAGTCCAACTAAAAGAAATGACAATAATAACTAGAAGTTATTAAGAGCGGACAGCGCAAAACATTGTGATTAATCATCACTTCAGAACAAACATATACAGCTCTAGAAGTTTTACCTCATCTTGTTCTGCATAGTCTGCAGACAAGAATTTGGGATTGGATTGTGGCCATCTCACTCCATGAAGAGAGTTCCTGGTAGTAACCGCTTCTTCTACTGTAGAATACTGGAAACAAGCGACAAATTTAGAAACAAGGACTACAAATGCCACAAAGACTTACAGTGTTGCCTAAATATCAGGTACACAGAATAAAATGTAAAGCTTACGAATAGCGATGAGTGAACGTGCTCAGATAAGATGTTATCCGAGCATGCTCGGGTGCTAGTGTCTTCGGCGTGCTCGGAAACTATGTTCAAGTCCCCGCTGCTTCATGTCTCACGGCTGTTCGACAACCACAACACATGCAGGGATTGCCTATTTGTTAGGCAATTCCTGCAAGTGTTGTGGCTGTTCAACAGCCGTGAGACATGCAGACACGGGCATTTGAACATATTTGAGCACGCCAAAGAAACTTCGCACACGAGTGTACTCGGATCACACCTTATCGTTCGCTCATCACTACTTACAAACGCCAACAAAAACAAAACCTAACTGAAGAGGAATGCATACAAGCAATAACTAAGAAAGAGGATAACAGCATAGATCCATCATTAACTTCAATATAGGCCATACTTTGTGGGATTGCATCACTAACACACTCGGCACTTCACCATCTATGTATTATAACCCCTATACTGTGCCAAAAATGAAAAACTTTAGCATACGAAAAGGAAAACCATTACGTGTTGTACTAAGTGCTTGTATTCCACGACATCTCTTCTAACCCGGTGCTATACCTGTCATTCCAGCAAAATAGTCATGAATTGACAGCTTCACATTACCAGGTCACTTGGAAGAGGGGCGTGTCCATATACATTTGGATAAGGTCAGCACTGATTGGCTAGTGTCTGACTGTAGGGACACACCCCAACTGGTGACAGCAAATTGTCAATCTACTATATAATTGTCTAAGGGCTCTTCCGTCTTTCTGCCTGTCCTTCTGTCTGTCACGGAAATCCCAAGTCGCTGATTCAGCGACGAGCACAGTCCGGCGGCAAAATGGCCGCTCCTTACTCCCCGCAGTCAGTGCCCGCTCCATACTCCTGCCGCGGTGTAACGCACTCCGTTAACGCTGCTATTAACCACGTGTGACCAACTTTTTACTATTGATGCTGCCTATGCAGCATCAATAGTAAAAAGATCTAATGTTAAAAATAATAAATAAAAAATAGTTATATACTCACCGTCCGTCGGCCCCTCGGATCCAGAACAGGCCTTACCCGCTTCCTCGCGACGCTCCGATGACCGCTCCATGCATTGAGATCTCGCGAGATGATGACGTAGCGGTCTGACGAATCCGCTACGTCATCATCTCGCGGGACCGGAGCGCGCGAGAAGCATCGGTAAACGCTTCGCCTGGATCCGGGGGCCAACGGAAGGCGATTATAACACTTATTTTAATTTTTTTTTTTTTAACAGAGATATGATGCCCACAGTGCTGTATACCGCGTGGGCTGTGCTGTATACCGCGTGGGCTGTGCTGTATACCGCGTGGGCTGGGCTGTATACCGCGTGGGCTGGGCTGTATACCGCGTGGGCTGGGCTGTATACCGCGTGGGCTGGGCTGTATACCGCGTGGGGTGTTATATACTACGTGGCTGGCCACGAACAATCAGCGACAGGCGCAGTCCTGAAAGAAGCATCAGCGACAGGCGGGGGCCCAGAAGAAGCTAAGGGCGAAACGCGCGACAGGGGAACGCCGAACTACCCGGTATTGCATGATTCACAGCCTCCATAGACCCACGTGTCATAGTGGTAAGATAAATAGGCATTTTTTGGATCAGCGCTCGTATGTTAATGCAATGTATTGTTTATTCCCTGGGTGGACACTGCAGAATGATTAATTTATAATTGCATGCATTAGGAGGATCTGGCCACATTTAGTGCCTTACAGCACTTACTAAATAGTGAGAATTTTGATTTTCCTTTCTTGCTGTATCATGGTGGCATATATTCCTAAAATAAGGATTTAGGGTATTGTTCTGGCTCCCCGAGTATCTCTTTGTATCATATGTTCCATACCTGTTTCTCTCTTTTTTTTTTTTTTTGGCAATAAACACTAATTTTATTGGTATCCTATGGTTCTCTTCATTGGACTCAGGGGTTAATTCAACTGAGTTTCCCATTTGTTGTTTCATATGCTAGGAAGTGCCATATAGTAATTTGGGACATTTTGTTGAATTATTATTGTAATAAAACAATTGTAGTTTTTCAGTTGGAGCAACACTGGAAAAATGTTTCAATAACATGCAAAACATAGTAGGTACCCACAAAATGTTATCAATAAAAAGGACAACTCAATGTAAAAAAAAAACAAAAACAATCCTTACCCAGCACCATTGTTGGAAAAATAAAATTGTTATGGATCTATACAAGTTTGGGATTGCAGTTATCGTACTGAACTGATACTGTAATAAAAGAAAATGGCGCAATTTCGCTCTTTCCGCCGCACTTGCAATTTTTCCCTTACATTATATGGTAAAATGAATTAAGCATAAATTTTCCCAAAATAGGTGTTAAAGATTAGCTGAGAAAAAATATAAAAATTGTACCAATTCAGAGTAACTTATTGAAGCAAGAAAAATTGGGGAATATTAGACCAGGAGTATAGCTAAAAGAATAATTTACCCAAGTGGGATTGCACACTGAGCTAGTGTAAGAAATTATATATTAAGCACCATAAACAATCCATATAGGAACCACAACTGCATCAGCGTACCATATAGTCCCATAAGAGGTCAGACTTAAATAAGATGGAACCCTGAAAATGCATTATAGCACCTCTTTGAATTGCCGCTGCTGCGTGATGTGCAATTTAGCAAAGAGAAATTAAAGTGCATGTGCAAGCGCTATAACTCGCATAGTATAGGTAAGATGAGCCCCGGCCTACCGCCTCAACGTGCGTTTCGCCGGTCTTGATCAGGAGGCGTTGGCTATAATCGCACGTGTGCCAGTATATGTAGTAGGTTTAGCCAATTAGAAGTGTCTGCTATTTAGTGATGTTGGTCGGGGCGGCGCATGATGGTAAGATGAATGGAGTTTTTCAAAACTACACGTGGTCAGGTGTTTGGTGGACGAGCACTTTTTTCACTGAATATTTATTCTCATACGTCGTATTTCCTCTGACTTTTTGTGGGTTCATTTTCTAATTTGTAATTATTCACTTTGAATATAAAACAAACATGCCATTCCGTGTTCTGCACCAATAATTTTTGGATTCCTACTGTGGCTCACCCACCAATTATAACCTTTGTTTGCATGGCTGGAATGGAGTTGTTGGGTTTTAATGCTAATATTTATTTCTGAATAGAAGATATTTTTTGATAATGTATTATCTTGACATCTCCCTATTTCTGTTTCGGTTAAATAAAAAAAAACCAAACAAACAACAAAAAAAAAACTCCACTCATTTATTTGGTGCATTATGGACCAAATTAATTAAGACGTTCTAGGCAGTTTTCTGGTATAGCACACAAATATGTCAGAAAAGTTTTGCAGAACTGAGAAGTTTTGGCATCCTAACGTTAACCTGAAGTGTACTGCAGTAGATCTCTGCCAGAGTCGTACAGCTCTTAATTTAGTGGCGTGCTCCTCTTAATGAATTAGGAGTATCTTACTCCAGCAACCCGTTCAGTAAGATTGGCTTTTACAACGCCGGTCTTTATGAATCAGGCCTTGTGTTAATTTAAAGATTGTGCAGTCCTCAGCTTTACCCAACAATGTTACGGTTTAATGACCACTGTATATAGCTACTTAAGCACTCCGCTACTCAGCTTTTGATGCCATATGGTCATGCTATACTGTATCGCAGGTGGGTTGGGGGGGAGATAAAGACTAAGAAAAACAAAATTATGAGTGCAATATATTGGCCCAAGCTTACCGTAACATAACAATGAGATTTAATCTTGTCTATCCAGAAATGATCTTCTACAATAGTACCGGTACGTGAAAGCAATTCTTTAAGTTGCCCCAAAGTGAAGGGTCGGACCTGTAGGGGAAATTTGCATATTAGATTTCTGATTGCGTCGTATGGGTAACAAAATGACGATATGCCGTACTGCACAACTTACACTCCGGTAACTTAGTGTTATGGAAGGTTTTCCCTAACTCAGCATGGAGTGCTGTCCCAATTAATGGGTGTCTGTGTGCTGCTCCTAATAACCTTGAAAACTTACCAGATTGCAAATATGTACAATACAGCTTGGCTTTCGTCGAGGAGGTGACGGCTGCTGAGATGCAGTGCGCACTGGATCGTCAATTGTTATAGAAACACCCGTCTTTTGTTGACTGATCGATCGCCTCAATAAAGTGTCTCCTAGCGTCACTGTTAAAGGGTGGAAAAATGAAAAATGAAGGAGGGGAGAAACAAGAACAAAAACCCTGCAACATTTTTCTTTCAAGATGACAGGAAAACGCTACCACTCCGTCAGTGAATATTTTCCTTGAGAATTATTAAAACTTACCTCGGACTTCTGCTTGTGCTGGGCTTTCTGGCAATGGCTTCTTTACTTCCTGTTCACTGGAGGGAGGGGATGGCGCTCTCTCCACTGGAACGAGCTCCGGTTCAGTACTAGGTGCTTCCTCGGTCTGATTTGGATAGGTCACCTCATCTTCTTCCTGCCCGTTTTCTTGAACCTCAGCAGGCACAACCTGGCCATACAAGGAAGCATGTTAAAATCTGAACATAACTGTTAAACCTACATTGCCACCCATCACAGTGATGATGCAGAACAATATGCAGACAGCATGCTTTAGAGCACAGAAGAACTTTGCAGACTGATGAATGTTTCACATATAACTATATGATTATTCTGGGCTTTCCAGCCAAGTGATTGGTCCTAACCAGCCACTGACAGCTACCTCTGTATGCACTTATACAGGTCGGCTGCCAATCACTGACCGGGCCAACCACTGTGCTGAAAAGCCTAGAATATGAAGGGATGTGAATGAGTAAAGCTCACATTACAAGGACTCTGTACCCATACAACTATATATCAGATCCCCCAGGTCTAAACCATGCTACCTGCAGATTGGACACCATTTTTAAGGTGACCTGTTCCCTTTAGCAAGACTTTGGAGGAACTGGATTGTCTACCTGTGTAACTGTCCTGCAAATTTTCAGCCCTTTGTCATGGGAGTTGTCATCTCCATTTCGTTCACTTTCATCTTCAGAAATACGGGCATCCTCAGCATGGAGATCCACCACTGCTTCTTGCTTGATATCTTTTATCTCTGGGATTAAACTCTGAAAGGATAATGAAAATGTGAAAAGTGTAGAGTTCGGTACATAAAATCCAGAGTTTCATTTCAGACACTAAACAGCGACTGCTCAGATGTAGGCAACACATATTTTAATATATATATATATATATATATATATATATATATATATATATATATATATATATATATATATATATATATATATATATATATATATATATATATATTCTCCAAGTTATTATGCAAATTGCATTTAAGTGTCAAAGATTTAATTGTTTTTCAAATAAACTCATGGATGGTATTGTGTTTCAGGGCTCAATGGTTCACTGAAATCAGTCTTAAACGCATGTGATAATTAGATTTCCATGTGATTCTAATTAAAGGAGAAACACTTAAAAATTATGTTCCACATTGTTAAGCAGGCCACAGGTTTCAAGCAATATGGGAAATAAAAAGGATCTTTCTGCTTCCGAAAAGCATCAAATAGTGCAATGCCTTGGTCAAGGGATGAAACGTTAGATAATTCCCGAAAACTTAAGCGTGATCATCGTACGGTTAAGAGACTTGTGGCCGATTCTGAGCACAGACGTGTTCGTGCTGATAAAGGCATAATGAGGAAGGTTTCTGCCAGGAAAGTTCATCGGATTAAGAGAGCAGCATTACAAAGGAGCAAACAGATATTTGAAGCTGCCGGAGCCTCTAGAGTCCCTCAAATCTCAAAGTGTAGGATCCTTCAAAGGCTTGCTGTGGTGCATAAACCTATTTGGCCACCCCTAAACAGTGTTCACAAGCAGAAACGGTTGCAGTGGGCCCAGACATACATAAAGACTAATTTTTAAACAGTCTTGTTTACTGATGAGTGTCTAGCAACCCTGGATGGTCCAGATGGATGGAGTAGTGGATGGTTGGTGGATGGCCACCATGTCCCAACAAGGCTGCGACGTCAGCAAGGAGGTGGAGGAGTCATGTTTCGGGCCAGAATCATGGGGAAACAGCTGGTAGGGCCCTTTAAAAGGTTCCTGAAGGTGTGAAAATGACCTCTGCAAAGAAAACGGTAATTAAGCCTACCGATAATTGTATTTCCAGGAATCCATCCTGACAGCACCATGGAGGTCGTCCTTCTTATCCATAGTGGGACAGGAAACCACGAGAGTTTAAAAGGACCCCCCCCCCCCCTTCCACCTTTCAGTGATTTTCCAAAGTAACACATCTGGATGGATGCAAAAAGAGAATTTTATTTTGAACATAATTTTTATACAAATGTTACTTCACATAAGTATACAACGTATTTGTAATAGGGAGGGAACTAATAGTGCTGTCAGGATGGATTCCTGGAAATACAACTACCGGTAGGATTAATTACTGTTTTCCAGGTCACCACCATGGAGAAGTACCAAAGGAGATTTTGGTCCTAGGGTGGGACTAATGCCTGAAGCACCTTCCTGCCAAAAGCTAGCTGAGAAGAGACTACATCTAGCTTGTAATGTTTAGAGAAGGTACTGAGGCTAGACCAAGATGCAGCTCTGCAGATCTGATCTGCCGAAGCCCCCCCTTTCTCCACCCATGAAGCCGCCATAGCCCTGGATGAATGAGCTTTAAGATTGTCTGGGGTATCCCTACCCTGTGCCTGATAAGCCAGACTAATGGTGGACCTAATCCATCTCGCAATGGTGGATTTTGATGCCTTTTTTCCCTTATTAGGACCCCCATAAAGGACAAAGATTACTATCCTGTCTCCAGGCCCTAGTTGCTTCTAAATACTTAAGTACAGTTTCCCTAACATCCAGGTTATGGAAAAAATTTTTTTTATTATTTCTGGGAAACTGGCAAAATGATGGAAGCACTACTTCCTGATTTATATTTGAAGTCGAGACCACTTTAGGAAGAAAACCTGGATCAAGTCTTAAAACCAACCCATCGTCGAAAATCTGTAGATAGGGATTTTGGGTGGACAGGGCCTTAAGTTCCCCCAGTCTTTTTGCCGATGTAATGGCCACTAGGAAGACTGTCTTGAGGGAAAGATTAGCGATGTCCATCTCTTTTGTTATATCAAATGGATCCTTACACAATTCGTTAAGGACCAGGTTAAGATCCCAAGGTGGGACTGATTTCCTAATTAAGGGTCTCAACCTTTGAACCGCTCTGGAAAACCGAGCTATCCAAGGGTGGGAAGCTAGGGTAGAATCATAAAATACACTTAGGGCTGCCACCTGGACCCTCAGAGTACTTGGTTTAAGACCTTTTTTGAATCCCTAATGCAAAAAATCAAGAATCTTAGGAATGTCAGGGTGGTCAACATCGACTGTTGTGTTTCCACAAAAACTGCTGAATTTTTTCCATATCTTTAGATAGATTGCAGAGGTTACCGGCTTCCTACTTGCTTGAAGTATGGAGATGACTCCTTCCGAGAGCCCTTTTGCTCTTAGGATCTGGCGTTCAGGATCCAAGCTGCTAATTGGAAGCTTCCTGGGTTCTGATGAAGAATCGGACCCTGGAAGAGTAGATCTTCCCTTTCCGGAAGGAGATAGGGTTCCTCTACCGACAACTTCCTCAGCAAAGGGAACCGGCTTCTTTTGGACCAGGAAGGAACCACCAAAATAACCTGAGCTCTGTCCTCACATATCTTCCTGAGGACTCTCGGTATTAATGCAAGAGGGGGGAAAGCATATAACAGACCCCTGCTCCATGATTGAGAGAGAGAGCATCTACTCCCGCAGGTCTTTTGAGGGTTCAGCGAATAAAAGGTTCTGACCTTCGCATTTCGTCTGGTCGCGAAGAAGTCCACTGTCGGTGTTCCCCAGCGTTGACATTCTGTGAAAACTTCGCAGTTCAGTTCCCACTCCGTTGCCAATAGTTTTTCTCTGCTCAGAAAATCTGCAACTTGGTTCCTCGAATGTTCCAAATGTACTGCAGAAATTGAGAGCACAGACTTCTCCGCCCATCTGAAGGTCTGATCCGCCAAATGTTTAAGTTTTGGATGTCTTGGACCACCCTGGTGGCGAAGAAAAGCTACCGTCGTGTTGTCTGAGAAAATCTTTAGATGTTTGTTCCTTAGCAGGGCCTGCGCCGAACAGATGACCTTCCAAACTGCATTTAGTTCTCTGTGATTTGAGGAATTCTTGCTGTCTGTTGAATTCCACTGCCCCTGGTAGTATCTTCCAAGGAACTGACCGCCCCAACCTAGTTGGCTTACAGCTGGAGACTGGATCCATGGGACGCCCCTTTGTAGGTTTCTTGGAATAGTCCACCAGTGTAGGGACTGCTTGACCAGATAGGATAGGTGGAACGCCTTGTCCAGTGAGGTCTGTCTTCTGTCCCAAGAAGCGAGAACTGCTCTCTGTAACCGACGGGAATGAAACTGGCTCCAGCTGACACACGGGATTGCAGGCTGTCATCAATCCCAGTATCTTCATCGCATCCCTGATAGAGATTTGACGCCTCGAAAATTTGCAAATCCTTATTATTAGGTCGGACCGCTTCTTGTCTGGAAGAAAAGATTTCCTTACATTTGAGTCCAGGATAACGCCTAGGAATTTTATCCTTGGCTTGGGTGTGAGGTCTGACTTTGACCAGTTTATCACCCAACCTAGTTTTTGCAGTGTGGAAATCACCAACTGACAGTCGATTTTGAGCTGCCCCAGAGTCTTCCACTATTAGAAAGTCGTCTAAATAGGGTATTATCGTGATGTCTCGTTTTCTTAGATAAGACACTACTTCTACGACAAGTTTTGTAAACTCTGGGCGCTGTAGCCAGACCAAATGGGAGGCAACGAAACTGAAAAAGAAAGATCCTTCCTTCCATTTCTACCGCAAACCTGAGGTATTTTTGATGATCTGGAAAGATTGGTACGTGATAATACGCACTTTTTAAGTCTAAGGTACACATTACCACATTTTTTCCTAACAGGGGAATTGTGGAACGTATAAATTCCATCTTGAACCTCTTGTATTGCAGCCATTTGTTTAAAAGCTTGAGGTTTATTATAGTCTGGGATTCCCCCGAAGGTTTCTTTATAGAGAAGAGGCCTGAGTAATGACCTCTTCCTATCTGTTGAAGAGGAACAGGAGATATTGCCTCCATACGCAGAAGATCATGTATGTCTGACCACATAGGGGAGGCTGAGGAGAGATGGACGTTTGATACAAAATATCTTTCTGGAGGAAGAGAGTCGAACTCTATACTGTACCCCTGGGATATGACCTGAAGGACTTCTGGTAATCCTCTCCCAATCTCCCAGAAAGTTCAACAACCGCCCCCCTATCCCGGTGGCGTCATTTCCTTCAAAACTCTGATCTAGATGTCGAGGGACCGCAATCTCTATTTTTGTTTCTATTCTCTCCCCCTTTCTGATAGCTCCTCCTCCCCCATTTTCCCTTACCCCTATAGTCTGATCTGACTATAATAGGGCCTGCGAAAGGGCTGGTACTTTAAGTTTTTCCTCTGGAAACCCCTTTTTTTCATCTGAAGCTTTCTCCAGAATATCATCAAGTATGGGCCCAAAGACTGCCTCCTGAAAAGGGAATAGAGCACAATTTATTTTTTGAATGAACATCTCCTGACCAGTTCTTTAACCACATAGCCCTCCTGGCTGCATTTGACAAAGACTGGCCTCTAGCTGTGAACCTAACCGATTCTGCAGTAGCATCTGCAAGAAATCCGGTTGCTAGTTTCAATAGAGGGATAGCTTTAATAATAAGACTCTCTAGGGGTTCTAGCTGACAATTGATCTTTCAAGTCATCTACCCACAAATGCATGGCTCGCGCCACAGAAGTCGCTGCAATATTTGTGCGGATTACAGCCGCTGAACTTTCCCAGGCTCTTTTTAAGAGCCCATCCGCCTTACGGTCCATTGGCTCCTTTAAGTTAGAGGAGTCCTCGAATGGAATGGCGGTTCTTTTAGACACTTTTGCAAGAGGAATGTCAATCTTGGGGATATCTTCACACTCCTTGACCTCCTCATGATCAAATGGTAGGCGAAGTCTGAAGTCTCTAGGAATGGATATCCTCCTTTCTGCTTCTTCCCATTCTTCTAAGATCATAAAACGAATATGGCCATTTACAGGGAATACTCTCGATGTCTGAGAACGTAGCCCCCCAAACATCTCGTCTTGAACTGACTGGGTAGTTGAGGGTTCCTCAATTTGCATAGTCCACCTAACTGCCTCCAGAAGCTCATCTATATCATTAGATGAGAACAAATATTTCTTCCCTCTTTCAGGAGGCTCCCTGATCAACTCATCTTCCAGATCTGAATCAAAAGAGCTGTCCTCGGATGACCAATCTGATTCCCTCTCTCTTTTCCTAGATCTCTGTGGATCCTGAGGGTCAGACTGGATGGGCTGGGGAAAGGATAAGCTATCGAGGCCTGCACCTCTTCTCTGACAATGGCTCTCATGTTTGACATCAGGGAGGCTTGCTCTTCCCCCACAATACGGCTGGTGCAAGATACACAAAGCGATTTCTGCCAGGAGTCTTTGAGCTTTACGGCACAGATGGGGCCACTTCTTACACTTGCCGGGTTTCTTAGCCACCGACGGGGCCTACAACAGATTATATAAACACCTGATGGGCCCGTACAATTATTGAAATTTTAAGGAGCCGACCCCTATCCGGGGACTCACATGTGCCTGACCCTCCTGCAGTGTTTCAGATCTTGTGTCCTCCATGCTGCTGCTCTAGGTTGGCACCCACTAAACACCTCCACTGCCTGCAGAATCAGATAGTGCAGGACACAGCGGTCACATATACCTTTTATATCCTTAACGTCGCCGTCACCTGCCCCGGGGCCTCCTTACGTCGGAGAGTAGGAGGACGCTGCCCCATGCTGCCGGTCGCAACCCGGAAGTGAAGCGCGCGGCAGCCGTGATCCGGAAGTGACTTTCCAGGAAGCCAATGCGGTCGGCACTCCTGGCCACAGACACCGCGTCTCACGTTCTCACCATGGCCTGCACTCAACCCGGGATCCGCTTGCCAAGGAAGCACTCTGCAGAGGCGTCCGGACGCAGGTACATCAGGGCTACATCCAGGGTCGAGATTTCCCCAAGGGGGAAGCAAACCCCTCACCAGGAGCAGCGCTACACCGGTGCTGCTGAGGGACCCCATTACTCGGGTTTCAGCCAAGCAGGGTCTTGTAGTGGGAAGGAAGAGGCCGAGCCCCCCCGATACTCACCACCTGCATGGGACAGACTGAGCTCTCGTCATTCCCATCCACAGTGGGTAAGAAAAAACACTGAAGGGTGGAAGGGGGAGGGTCCTTTTAACCCCTTTACCCCCAAGGGTTGTTTGCACGTTAATGACCGGGCCAATTATTACAATTCTGACCACTGTCCCTTTATGAGGTTATAACTCTGGAACGCTTCAACGGATCTTGGCGATTCTGACATTGTTTACTCGTGACATTGTACTTCATGATAGTGGTAACATTTCTTCGATATAACTTGCGTTTATTTGTGAAAAACACGGAAATTTGGCGAAAATTTCGCAATTTTCCAACTTTTAATTTTTATGCCCTTAAATCACAGAGATATGTCACACAAAGTACTTAATAGGTAACATTTCCCACATGTCTACTTTACATCAGCACAATTTTGGAACCCAAATTTTTTTTTGTTAGGGAGTTAAGGGTTAAAAGTTGACCAGCAATTTCTCATTTTTACAACACCATTTTTTTTTTTTAGGGACCACATCTCATTTGAAGTCATTTTGAGGGGTCTATATGATAGAAAATACCCAAGTGAGACACCATTCTAAAAACTGCACCCCTCAAGGTACTCAAAACCACATTCAAGAAGTTTATTAACCCTTCAGGTGTTTCACAGGAATTTTTGGAATGTTTAAATAAAAATGAACATTTAACTTTTTTTCACACAAAATTTATTTCAGCTCCAATTTGTTTTATTTTACCAAGGGTAACAGGAGAAAATGGACCCCAAAAGTTGTTGTACAATTTGTCCTGAGTACGCCGATACCCCATAAGTGGGGGTAAACCACTGTTTGGGCGCATGGCAGAGCTTGGAAGGAAAGGAGCGCAATTTTACTTTTCAATGCAAAATTGACTGGAATTGAGATGGGACGCCATGTTGCGTTTGGAGAGCCCCTGATGTGCCTAAACATTGAAACCCCCCACAAGTGACACCATTTCGGAAAGTAGACCCCCTAAGGAACTTATCTAGATGTGTGGTGAGCACTTTGACCCACCAAGTGCTTCACAGAAGTTTACAATGCAGAGCCATAAAAATAAAAAAATCATTTTTTCACAAAAATGATCTTTTCGCCCTTAATTTTTTTTCCCCAAGGGTAAGAGAAGGAATTGGACCCAAAAAATTGTTGTGCAATTTGTCCTGAGTACGCTGATACCCCATATGTGGGGGTAAACGACTGTTTGGGCGCATGGCAGAGCTCAGAAGGAGTGCCATTTGGAATGCAGATTTAGATGGATTGGTCTGCAGGCGTCACGTTGCATTTGCAGAGCCCCTGATGTACCCAAACAGTACAAACCCCCCACAAGTGACCCCATATTGGAAACTAGACCCCCCAAGGAACTTATCTAGATGTGTTGTGAGAACTTTGAACCCCCAAGTGTTTCACTACAGTTTATAACGCAGAGCCGTGAAAATAATTTTTTTTTTTTCCCCACAAAAATGATTTTTTAGCCCCCAGTTTTGTATTTTCACAAGGGTAACAGGATAAATTGGACCCCAAAAGTTGTTGTCCAATTTGTCCTGAGTACGCTGATACCCCATATGTGGGGGGGACACACACGACTATTTGTGCGCACGGGAGAGCTCGGGAGGGAAGGAGCACTGTTTTACTTTTTCAACGCAGAATTGGCTGGAATTGAGATCGGACACCATGTCGCGTTTGGAGAGCCCCTGATGTGCCTAAACAGTGCAAACCCCCCAATTATAACAAACCCTAATCCAAACACACCCCTAACCCTAATCCCAACGGTAACCCTAACCCCTAACCACACCCCTAACTCTAATCCCAACCGTAAATGTAATCCAAACCCTAACTTTAGCCCAACCCTAACCCTAACTTTAGCCCCAACCCCAACCCTAACTTTAGCCCCAACCCCAACCCTAACTTTAGCCCCAACCCTAACCTTAGCCCCAACCCTAACCCTAACCTTAGCCCCAGCCCTAACCCTAACTTTAGCCCCAGCCCTAACCCTAATGGGAAAATGGAAATAAATACATTTTTAAAATTTTATTTTTCCCTAAGGGGGTGATGAAGTGGGGTTTGATTTACTTTTATAGAGTTTTTTATAGCGGATTTTTATGATTGGCAGCTGTCACACACTAAAAGACTTTTTATAGCAAAAAAGTTTTTGCGTCTCCACATTTTGAGACCTATAATTTTTCCATATTTTGGTCCACAGAGTCATGTGAGGTCTTGATTTTTGCGGGACGAGTTGACGTTTTTATTGGTAACATTTTCGGACATGTGACAGTTTTTGATTGCTTTTTATTCTGATTTTTGTGAGGCAGAATGACCAAAAACCAGCTATTCATGAGTTTCTTTTGGGGGAGGCGTTTATACCGTTCCACGTTTGGTAAAATTGATAAAGCAGTTTTATTCTTCGGGTCAGTACGATTACAGCGATATCTCATTTATATCTTTTTGTATGTTTTGGCGCTTTTATACGATAAAAGCTATTTTATAGAAAAAATAATTCCCCCCGTGAGCGCGGCCGATCGCGCTGGACGTACTACTCCGTCATTGGGAAGTAGGGCCCACCCCACATGGACGGAATAGTACGTCCGATGACAGAAAGGGGTTAAACTCTCGTGGTTTCCTGTCCCACTACGGATAAGAAGGACGACCTCCATGGTGCTGTCAGGTGGTGACCTGGAAAATAGAGTTTCTGACTGACAACTTACTTCTATGGTATAAAAAGAAGAAACGTACCTTCAGGAGCAAAATCATCTTCATGCATGACAATGTACCATCTCAGGCTGCAAAGAATACCTCCAAGTCATTGGCTGCTATGTGGCATAATAGGAGAAACTCATGGTGTTGTCACCATCTTCCCCTGACCTCAACCCTATAGAGAACCTTTGGAGTATCATCAAGCAAAAGATCTATGAGGGTGGGAGGCAGTTCACATCAAAACAGCAGCTCTGGGAGGCTATTCTGACTTCATGCAAAGAAATACAAGCAGAAACTCTCCAAAAACTCACAAGTTCAATGGATGTAAGAATTGTGAAGGTGATATCAAAGAAGGGTTCCTATGATAACATGTAACTTGGCCAGTTCAGGATGTTTTGGAGTTAAATAGCTTTTTTCAGTGAATGTGACCTCCTAATGCTGCAAATTCCACAAATGAGCATTTTCAGCTCTTTAAAACATATCAAATGTTTAGAAATTCTACGGTGCCTAATAATTTGGAACAGTGCATTTTGAGTTTTTATTCATTTTGGAGATTATACTGTTATCATTGGGAGGTTTCTTCAATAAAATTTGATGTATACTCTAACAGGTGATGACTTATTAGACTGACTCATTTGCACCGACCATTTAGGAAAATCAGAGAAAAATATCATTTGCATAATAATTTGGAACATGGTGTATATATGCACATTACGTAAATGATGCTTTAATAATATGTATATGGGCATTAGATGTACCTACAGGATTAACGCCTACCTTCAGAGACTCTGTAGAGATACTAATAGAGGGCTTTTTCTGTGTGGTGGCAGTACTGGCACCCCATCGCCTTCGCCGTGCAGGGTGTGCTCCTTCGCTGTCACTGTTTGTAGTAGATACTGGAGAAGGCTGACTCGAACACTTTGTAGCTGCTTTACAGAAGGCAAAAAAGTGCAATATTAAAAAACAGCTATATAGAAGAAGGGGCTCTTTATGTTATACATGCTTTTCTGAATTCTTCATGTCGTGTTTCAATGACAAGCAAGACAATGATTGGGGTAAACCAGCTTTATGCTTAGCAGCAACCCACATCAGCCTGAGTGGGTTCATAAAAAATTGAGTTTATCATAGAAATTCAAACATGAAGACGCAGATAGAGCTAGTACTGGATCTTAGCTTACACACATGGAAGAATCTTTATTCACATGCCTTCCGTTAGATGCATCCATAGCAAGTCCATAATAAAAGCCACATTTTCAATAGGAAATAAAAGAAAACTACTAGAATAAGCCATGATGGCTACTTACATATAACAGAGATCTTCCGCTTAAATGTTCTTGGTGGTGTTGTGCCCTAAATGTAGAAGGACAAAGGGTAGAGAGAAAGGAGGAAGGGGATGGAGGCAATATGACACCCCAGGGAGAAAGATAAACGGTTAATCAATTAAATACAAACAATTACAAAAAAAATTGTTTATAAGCAAAAGGATAGGAAAAAAACAAAACAAAAAAAAAACAAAACAAAGAAAAATAAATTGCAGGTAAATCAAGACAAACCCACCACACTAGGTGTAAGACTAGATTACAGAGCACAAGATGGGATGAAGTTACTGAAATCTTAAATGTGAAAAGCCCACATTCCCCAAAGGCAGATGTATGCCCCCTCCAGAGGAATGGATTGTGAAGCGACAGCAATACCCAGCCATCTCCCGACTCCTGTGCCTCTATGATAGAGCTCCTGCCACAATCGCTTGGCAGCCTCATTTCAGCACAGAACAAAAGTTTTGGTTGTTGAGATGCCAACGATCAGAAACTTCTATCCCGACATCATCTGTTGGGGAAAGAGTCAGGAGGCTTCCATTTGCATTAGAATGTCGTCCAATATGGAAGACTAGCATGACAATTAGTGCTTGCAATTCATCAGCTTGAAGTCTAATTTGTATAGAAGGGCTTTTCTAACTGTAGTGTTTCAGGAATATTGGTAAAGGTCATAAAACACTCATATCACCATATGAGAAAGGGGATCATGTCTAGGGCCCATGCCCATCAAGAACAGGGCCGTATTTCCACCTGTTTAGGCGAGAGCTGGTTGTCTACTCACTAAGGCTACATTCACACTTGCGCACCAGGGCTCTGTGCACGGCTGCGACTTCCTCCCTGAAGCCCTGCACACTTCCGCACTTCTTCCGTTTAGGACAGCCTACTGCATGCGTCCTGCATACCCATCTTTAACATTGGGTACGCAGGACATGTGTATGTATGTGGATGTATAGTATTGACGCGCCCGCGGACCGCACGGGAACGCAACTTGTTGTCAAAACGACGCATCCGCATGTCCTGTGTACCCAATGTTAAAGATGGGTACACAGGACGCATGCAGAAGTAGGCGGACCTAAACAGAAGTGCGCAGAGCTTCATGGAGGAAGTATGCAGCAGTCCACAGAGCCCCGGTATGTAACTGTGAACATAGCCTAAAATAAATGGTTCTCGGGGAGAATGTGAGCGTGATCACTGCCTTTAACAGTAAGGGTATGTGCATATGATAAGTGTTTATAGCACACATTTCTGCATCAAAAGCCTTTTGCCACTTGGCAGGAAAAAGATCTGAAATTGCTTCAAATCTGCAAGGAAAAAGCAGCAATAAGCAGATTTCTGAAATCTCAGTCACTTTGATGGTACCAAGAAATGCTTCAGTTATTGCAACAATACTGCATGGAAAAAATGTGAAAAAGACATGTGTACATACCCTTACTTGTGTGTATAAACTTTAGAACATTTGCACCCACACTGGAAAAAAAACAAAAAACTGTTAACCCTCCCCTTCATGACATGCGCTGTACATATAGTGCACATGTCGTGTCTCCCCCTTTTATGTGGACTCCGGCAGTGAGCCCACATTTTTTCTGGCACATGTTAGCTGTTTAAAAAGCTGACATGTGCCCGTAACAGCCACAAGTGGGATCTCAATCCACCTGCAGCTATTAACCTGTTAAATGCCGCTGTCAAACTGACAGCAGTATTTAACGCGCACTTACGGCCATCAGGCCGGAAATCCGCCCATTTGTAACCCCCCATCACATGATCGCAGGTCACCAATGGGTTGGCATGACAACCAGAGGTCTCCTGGAGACCTCTATGGTTGTCACTGCTGGCTTGCTACCCAGTGGACGGCACTCATGGCAAGTGAGTAATTCTGCTACATTCAGGTGATCTGATTATTGCCTGTGTGTAGCAGAGCCGATCGGGTTATGGCAGCTTCTAGTCTCCCATGGAGACTATTGAAGCATGCCAAAAATAAATGGAAGAAAAAAAAAAAAGTTTTTAAAAATATTACAAATATAAATGTTCAAATCGCCCTCCTTTCGCCCCTAACGTCAGCTCAGCACGCAAAAAAAATAAGCCCTCACCCAGCCCGAGATTATGAAAAACCCCCAAAACCATTGTGGAGTTGCACTTTTTTGCAATTTCACCGCACTTGGAATTTTTTTTCCCCGTTTGAGTACACGATACGGTAAAAATAATGATGTCGTTCAAAGTACAACTCATCCTGCAAAGAACAAGCCCTCACATGGCCATAGTGATGGAAAAATAAATTAAAAGTTATGGCTCTGGGAAGGTGAGCGAAAAACAAACGCAACAACAAAAAATGGGCTGCGGCGCAAAGGGGTTAAATAAGTGTTACATACTGCTCTGACAAAAATTAAGAGACCACTGAAAAATGTTCGGTTTGTCTGATTTTTCTCTTTATAGGTATATTTGAGTAAAATGTAAATTGTTTATTTATTCTATAAACTTCTGACATGTCTCCGAATTTTCAAGCAATAAATTTTGTATTTTTTTTCTGAAAAAGAATGGTCAAAATTAAAAAAAACAAAACAAAAAACAGTGCTTTCAGACCTCAAATAATGCAAAGAAAACAAGTTCATAATCATTTAGAAACAACAATACTAATGTTTTAACTCTGGAAGAGTTCAGAAATCAATATTTTGTGGGATAACCATGATTTTTAATCACAGCTTTCATGCGTCTTGGCATGCTTTCCACCAGTCTTTCACACTGCTCCTGGCGCAAAAATGTAAGCAGTTCTTCTTTGTTTAATGGTTTGTGACTATCTATCATCCTCTTGATTACATTCCAGAGGTTTTCAATGGGGTTCAGGTCTGGAGATTGGGCTGCCCATGACAGGGTTCTAATGTGGTGGTCTCAATTTTTTTCCAGAGCTGTATACACACACACACACACACACACACCCCAATTGGTGTAGGGGCTGCATAAATATGGCATTTGAACCAAACTTTCTATTTCGATCTGGCAGAACTCAATGGCAGGCAAGACCTGGCATCATTTTAGCCTTTTGGCATTCATTCATCAGACCTGTATTGATGCACTGGGGAAAACCTGGCAGAGCATGCTTGTGTGCATGTGAGAGTAATCCGTGAAAGGGGGAGAGAAAAAAAAAAAAAAAGACAGCATTCAGACGAATGTCATTCAATATCGCTGTCCACATATTCAGTCTATGCAAAAGGAAAACAGATTGACAACGTGGCCAGATCGGTGAACACTTTTTAATACTTTGAGACAGTGTATGGATAGAAGTTCTCATCCTTTGTCACAACCTTCCTGTAGTTGCGAGAGATTGCTCCTTGTAATGCGGATTGAAAACAGTAGCGGGATTCAGAAGTGACCAGCGCATTAGAACCGATGCCATCACATGTGAGATTAGGCACATGACAATTCATTAAATGTCTACACCCCGACAATAACCAATTTTCTCAGATCTTGGGCCAATTTTCTGATTAGATTTCCCCTTTACCTGTAAACCCTCACTTCACTGGCATCTGCAGCCCATGTGGGGCATTTGGCAAAGTGGTTATGTTTGTAAGGAGACAAATCGGCACCACAAAAATTATACATTTTTGTCTATGCTATCCTTTGGTGAAGCAATGCTTTGTTGCTCACAGATGCATACATATTAATGCAAAGTATGAAATTAGACAGGCGTCACTGTGGATCTCCTTGTGGAATAAAGCGTTAGGAGACCCTCGAGTTCCACCTCTCCTTCATACTTTGGACTCACTGGTTTCTGTACGGCTGGGCATATGTGATATATACAGCGTACTCCACAGCTGTTTCTTGCTGTATGTGAGAAGCTACTGTATATAGTCAGTACGATTGTAGCCAGGCCATTTATTCTCTTTACAACATAAAATAATCAGGAATCTTTGCAAGGGTAAATGTACACTGTTTGCAGCTAGGTATTGTGTTTCACTTTCGGATTTTCTCAATAGATGGGTGGTCTCCATAAGACAACATGCATATTAACAGTCATTTTGCCGACGTCTGCGTTACCCCAAACGGCTCCAGGACGCCAGAATGGGGGAACCAGATAACCCTACTACTTCTGATCACCACACATTAGCAAAGGTGACAATTCCCAGTATAGCTCCTGCTACACCATGGCTGGTCTAAGGAGGAGGAAAACCAGCAGATCTCAGCGAACACTAAGGCTACTTTCACACACAGCATATTTGCTGCGTATTTTTACGCGCGCGTATTTTGCTGCTGCTTTACCTGCGTTTTTTTACGCAGGCAAAAAACGCAGCTGCTTTCACACACAGCGTTTTTTGCTGCGTTTTTTGCAGCTGCGTTTTTTTCAGCATTGTGTACTGAAAATAAAGTTTGTTTGAAAAAAAAAAAAAAGGGGAAAAAAAAAAGTCATTGAGGTCATTTCCTGTCTTTATGACTCAGAATACAATACACACTGGAGTTAACATCATGTCGATTCTGCCAGCTGCAATGGCCTTGAGCCAAAGACGCCTCAGCAAGCGGAACAGACATCAGCTGGGGTTTACTAACCCCACTGTCACTAACCCCAGGTTACTAGGGCAGGCGTCAGTCAGACGCCCCCCCTCGTAACCCTGTACGGTAAGGGTATGTTCACACGATCCTGATTTCAATCCTTTTTTTTCAGGACAAAAACCGCAGCTCTTGGCAGAAAACGCAGGTGCGTTTTTGGTGCGTTTTTGATGCGGTTTTTGATGCGGTTTTTAGTGCGTTTTTTTATGCAGTTTTCTCTGCAGATTGTCTGTGTTTGACACAAATAAAGCTTTAACTGCAGTGGGGGAAAAAAAAAAGAAATGATGTCATTTCCTTGTCCAACCCTTTTCTTCTTCCATCCTCCATTTTGGGACTAAACACCAAAATGAGTGGACGTGTTTTGAATGACAGCGCTCCGCAGAGTGCTGAGCGTAGGCCAGATCACAGCCCGCGGATCCAGCTCTATCCAGCTATTTAAGTCTACGTTCACATTTGCGGTCTGCGCCGCAGCGTCGGGCGCTGCATGCGTCATGCGCCCCTATATTTAACATGGGGGCGCATGGACATGCGTCGCACTTGCGTTTTGCGCCGGCCGCATGCGTCACTGCAGCGCACGCATCCGGCCGCAGCAAGTTGCATTTTTGCTGCGTCCAAAATCAATCAAAAAAAGGACGCATGCGGCGCACAACGCAAATGTGAACATAGCCTAAGTGCCACGTATTTCAGTGCCACGTATTTCAGTGCCACGTATTTCAGTGCCACGTATCAAAGTGCCACGTATCAAAGTGCCACGTATCAAAGTGCCACGTATCAAAGTGCCACGTATCAAAGTGCCACGTATCAAAGTGCCACGTATCAAAGTGCCACGTATCAAAGTGCCACGTATCAAAGTGCCACGTATCAAAGTGCCACGTATCAAAGTGCCACGTGCCACATATTTCAGTGCCACGTATCAAAGTGCCACGTATCAAAGTGACTGAGCGCCTGCCCTAAAGTGAAAGTGAAAGCAGAGCGGTGACGTCACCGCTGTGCTGTTAAGGCCGGAGCTCAGTCAGTGTCAGGAAGCAGAGGCTGGGGGACGCGCAGGTGAGCATGTACTGTTTGTTTTTTTTACTTTTACGCTGGTAACCAGGGTAAACATCGGGTTACTAAGCGCGGCCCTGCGCTTAGTAACCCGATGTTTACTCTGGTTACCCGGGGGCCTCGGCATCCTTGGTCGCTGGAGAGCGGTCTGTGTGACAGCTCTCCAGCGATCAAACAGCGACGCTGCAGCGATCGGCATCGTTGTCGCTATCGCTGCAGCGTCGCCACACACACACACACACACCCACCCTTCACTGGGGGGCGGGGGCTTCCCTCTTCCTGTCCGACGTCACGTCCGGTCCTGGGTGTCAACCCCTCCGTACAAAGACGCCGACACCCAGGACAAAGGCGCTGTGTGTGCACGTTAATATGGGGCCCTAGGGGGATACGCAGACACGCCGCTGCGTAAAGAATTGACATGTCAATTCTTTTTACGCCGGCGTGTTTGCAGACAAAAGCGCCGCGTTTTTTTGCGGTGTGTCTGAACGGCAAAGTGAATTTCTCATTCACTTTGCCGGCAGACGAAAATGACATTGCGCATTTTTGAAAAGCGCCCGCAAAATAGCGCTCAAAAATGCGCTATGTCTGAAAGTAGCCTAAGAATTGATGGGATTATGGACTGAACAGAAAATGCTGTTTGCAGAGACATCAGTATAATATGTCGTGCTTTTCACTCTTGATGGGAACTACAGTACCAGACATGTTCCACCACCTAGTAATGATGAATGGGCACTATCGGGCCATTTTCACATCAGTATATGTACGATAAAATCAGGAATGGGTCAAATACTCAGTAGAAGGGAAGTCTTTAGTTTTCCACTCCTAGTTTTAGCTTACAAATGCTGATGCAAATTACTGATTAAATAGCTCCACGTGACCTGCAGTTTTCCTAAATGGCTGTCACATGCTTATTGATGACTGCAATACCTCAACAGAAAACTATTGAAAATTAGAGAGTATACAATTACATTAAAGTTCATAAAACTGCAGTACATACATTTCAGTAAGTCCATCCCAAAAATGCACTTGAGTATCATAAATCAGCAAATTTAAAGGAAAGCAATAACGAAAAAAATAAAAGTTAAGAAATGCAATCAGCTTCAAATAAAAAAAAAGAAAAAGACAAAACAAACAAAAAAAAACCAAAAAACTAAAAGCCCCAATAGACTAAGGAGAGAAATTGAAATAGATAAAAAAGAAACCAACGATTAATCAGAGGAGTGATGAAGTGTCCTGGTACCCCGTGTGTCTCTCCCACGTGGCTCAAGAGTGGCCAGCCGGTGCCCCTCCGCTTATTTTGGAATTGGCTTAGTCGTGTGTTTTGGAGGGTAAGATGGGAAGGTGAACGGTGAGGAGGGCGGGCGAGAAGCGGCCTGTCCCCTTATATCCATGGCAGAGATGGCTTTAAAAGTCTGGTTTGGTAAAAAGTTCAATAGGAGGATGGACTCGTGGAGGACCCCTTATCAGCATGGAGTCCCATTTTTGTTGGTGCAAGCGGGTGCTGTACAAGTTGTCACCCCGTGCAATCCTCAGGCCTGGAGTGTCACTGAACACAGCTGGAAACAAGGGACAGGTTTCTCCATTCTAGTCATGCAGTGCATTGCAGTCACTACTTGGCTTGATTACAGCTCCAAAGACCTGAGGAAAACCTCACATTTTCTTTTTCACAGTCTTTTTGTGTGTCCTGTGTTTTTCATACGTTTTGTGAAAGCCAACTTGGAAAATAGAGCCAGCATACACATAAAGTCACTTTTGCCAGTCTTGAAGGTACAGATGGTGGTCCTCCAGCAGAAACAATGAGTAAGAAGTCACTTTTAGAAGTCTTGCCTCCAGACCCTGCACACTGCTCAAGCTTTAGGAAGATACAAGTTTTCTTTCATCGTACAAGTCCATCACACTGACTGAACAACAGCTCCTTATAGAAAAGTAGCGGGACCACATACAAGCACGTTGCCAAACATGAGATGATGCCACAAGTCCTGATCTATATGAGCCATGTGACAAATGCAGGTACTTTACAAGGACAGTCTTTCTGCCTGGCAGGAACAGCAGTCACTTTGAGAAACCAATATCCCACTTTAAGATGCATATCAGCAGCAGAAGATGTGAAGGTTGCAGGCGTCTCACCCAGCCCTCCTTTCTGCTCATAGCTGCGTCTGTTCGGCACCCCCGGGGCTGCCTGGGTAAAGCTGGGCTCTGAATGGGTGCTGCAGTGCCTGGAAGTCCCGCAGGGTTTTGGTGGAAGCGCTGGGGCGATGGGACAGGTGTCTTTACGGAGGAAGGAACGGCACACACACTTATACAGGCTTCGCTGGTGGATAAGGGAGGTGGGAGAGCAGGGAGCACCTTAATACACCATCTCCCCCTCCCTCTGATAACCCACTGTTTGGGACCACAGGCCTCAAACTCCCACCCAACCACCCGGGTGAGGACTTAGGCCCCTTTCACACATCAGTTTTTTTGCCATCAGTCACAATCCGTCAAATTCTGAAAAAAAACAAAAAAAAAAAAAACTTATCCGTCGCAGATTGTGAAAAACTGATGTGATGGATCCGTTTATTCGTCGGATCCGACTAAAGGATCTGGCTAATTGGATTAAAAAAAAAAATATCGGAGCATGCTCAGTTAGCCAAAAAACGGAATCAGTCGCTGGATTCGGTGCCATAGGCTTCCATTCTAGCAAACGACTGACGGATCTGTCGTCCCTTTTTCGACGGACACAAAAAAAACTTTACTTTGTCCGTTTTCTCCGGCCGCCGGAAAAACCATTTTCGACAGATCAGGCTAACGACGGATGAAACGTGAGGCCATCATTGCAATCCATCGCTAATACAAGTCTATGGGAAAAAAAAAAACATCCGGCGGCGTCAGTCACCGGATCCTTTTTTTTACTTTAAAAATCGACGGGATTGCGACTGATGGCAAAAAACTGATGTGTGAAAGGGGCCTTACAGTTAGTTTACTTATATGCTCAAAATGTAACTCCCCGGCAGTACAATGTAGGGCCATGTGTGCTGTCCCAAGCTCCCAAATGAAGGGGTGTCCAAGTGTCTCCCCCCCCCCCGTATCCAGGCACCCTATGTGTGGGGCTCACTGCTACAATGGCCCTGCAGGAGGTGCTCCCGTTCCCGTACAGCGGTGGGCCCCCGGGGAGCGGACCATGGCAGGCGCCCTCTCCTACCTCTTTCTTCTCATTGGTGTCACAGTGGTCCTCCTGGGGCTGGGATGGAGCCGGCTCTGGGACCTCGCTCTCCGGGACCTCGCTCTCCGGGACCTCGCCCTCCGGGTGGCTCTCGGCGGTATCCATGACGGTGTCCTCTGTCTCTGGGGCACTGCAAGAAACCAATGTGCTGGGGTTAGTACAGGGCCAGGTGTGCTCGGCATATCCCCAGCGCCTGAGGGGCACCCTCTGTGGGAAGCAGCCGGCTCCCTGCTGTAGGAGGCGGCCGACATTGCCGGGGAGCGCCGTCAGGAAACCGCCGTGCACCGTCCGCCTCCTGAGGCCTGCAGCCAGTGAGCGGCCTCTGCACACTCCCGCCGAGCGCACACTGCGGCAGCCGCGCTCCTGCCCCCTGCCGCTCATCACATGGCCAGACCCAACAATGGCGGCTCCCCACCCGCCGGAGCGCGAGCGGCCCATCCGGGACCCCCTTACCAGTCTTTGTTTTCTGATAACATTTCCCTGGAAGCCGGCTGGAAAGGAAAGGGGGAGGGGAGAGGTGGGCGGAAAGGATCCTCTGGAGGTCGCGCACAATGGGGATGAGGGAAGGGGAAGACAGGGACCGGGGAAGAGGGGAGAGAAAACAACCCGGCACTCCGCAGCGAGCGGAGCGGCCAAGCCTGCGATGCCCGTGCGTGCTCACTGTCCGGCAGGGGAGCCACACTCAAACATGCTCTGCAGCCATCTTGATTATTACCCAGCATCCCTGGGTGCGGGGAGGAGCCTGGGCGGAGGGGGGAGGAGCCGAGCTTAGCTGCGCGCTCACAGTTCATGGACGGCGAGGCTCAAGTTGGTTTCTTAAGGTACCGTCACACTAAACGATATCGCTAGCGATCCGTGACGTTGCAGCGTCCTCGCTAGCGATATCGTTTAGTTTGACACGCAGCAGCGATCAGGATCCTGCTGTGATGTCGCTGGTCGCTGAATAAAGTCCAGAACTTTATTTGGTCGTCCGATCGCCGTGTATCGTTGTGTTTGACACCAAAAGCAACGATACCAGCGATGTTTTACACTGGTAACCAGGGTAAACATCGGGTTACTAAGCGCAGGGCCGCGCTTAGTAACCCGATGTTTACCCTGGTTACCAGCGTAAAAGTAAAAAAAACAAACAGTACATGCTCACCTGCGCGTCTGCTTCCTGCTCTGACTGAGATCCGGCCCTAAACTGAAAGTGAAAGCACAGCGGTGACGTCACCGCTGTGCTGTTAGGGCCGGAGCTCAGTCAGTGTCAGGAAGCAGACGCTGGGAGACGCGCAGGTGAGCATGTACTGTTTGTTTTTTTTACTTTTACGCTGGTAACCAGGGTAAACATCGGGTTACTAAGCGCGGCCCTGCGCTTAGCAACCCGATGTTTACCCTGGTTACCCGGGGTCCTCGGCATCGTTGGTCGCTGGAGAGCGGTCTGTGTGACAGCTCTCCAGCGATCAAACAGCGACGCTGCAGCGATCGACATCGTTGTCGCTATCGCTGCAGCGTCGCTTAATGTGACGGTACCTTTATTCGGGTATGTGTCCACGTTCAGGATTGTATCAGGATTTGGGCAGGATTTTACGCAGGTCAAATCTGCACTGGCAGGTCACCTGCGTTGTCCTTGCGTTGTTTCTGCATGGTAAGGACATGCTGCGTTCTGAAAAGACGCACCGCATGTCAGTTTCCGCAGGTCTGCCACATGCGTCTTTTACTGCATAGTGGAGACGGGATTTCATGAAATCCCCTCCACTATGCTGTAACATCTGGACGCTGCAGCTCTACGCAGCGTTTCCTGAACGTGGACACATACCCTAACAGTTTTCTTATTTTCTGTTGTTTGTAGGTTTAACAACAAATAAGCCTCACAATAATAACATACACTGCAGCGAGGAGCCCTGATGTGAGGAACCCTAAAACAGCTCCAAAAATTAAAAAACTGGCACAAAAATAGGAATCAAAGTGGGCAGTCTACTTTCACAGATTTGAATAAGGCTACGTTCACATTAGCGTTAAGCTAATTTGCGTCGGGTTTGCGTCGGCGACGCAGCGGCGACGCATGCGTCATGCGCCCCTATACTTAACATGGGGGACGCATGCGTTTTTTTGTGTTGCGTTGTGCGACACTTGCGTCTTTTTTGCCGCAAGCGTCGGACCAAGAAAACGCAGCAAGTTGCATTTTTCTTGCGTCCGATTTTCGGCAAAAACCGACGCATGCGTCGCAAAACGCAGCGTTTTTGCGTGCGTTTTGCCGCGTTTTTGCGTGCGTTGTGCGTTGCGTCGCCGACGCAGCGGCGCACAACGCTAGTGTGAACTTAGCCTTAGTGATGTTTTAAGGGGTTAAATATCTGTGTATTTATAGTGTGAGGTCAGAGGCCCAAAGTCACTTAGGCTACTTTCACACTTGCGTCATTTGGAATCTGTCGCAGTGCGTCGTTTTGGGGAAACAACGGATCCTGCAAATGTGCCCACAGGATGCGTTTTTGCCCATAGACTTGTATTGCCGACAGATCGCGACATATGGCCATACATTGCGTCCGTCGTGCACTGGATGTGTCGTGTTTTGGCAGACCGTCGTCACAAAAAAGTGTTTAATGTAACGTTTTTTCGGACGTCGCGTCCGCCATTTCCTACTGCACATGCGTGGCCGGAACTCCGCCCCCTCCTCCCCGGGACATAGACTGGGCAGCGGATGCGTTGAAAACCTGCATCCACTGCCCACGTTGTGCCAAATTTTCACAACGTACGTCGAGCCGACGCATTGTGACAGCCCCATACCAACGCAAGTGTGAAAGTAGCCTAAACCCCTTAAAAACATCAGTTACTTATTCGCATGGCCAAAATTGACTGCCCACTTTGATGCCAGTTCTGATCCCCAGAATCCATTTGGGCCAGGCTGGAGGGTCCTGGGTTTGATGTGGCTCCCTGTTCTATATGTCTGCACTGTGCCCACTCTGATGCCCATTTTTGTGCCACCTTTATAATTGTTGTAGCTGTTTTTGGCTATGTGCACACGTTGTGGATTAGGCTCAGGAATTTTTGGTGCGGATTCTGCATCTCTTGGCAGAAAACGCAGGTGCTGATTTGACGTGTTTTTTGTGTGGATTTTGTGCGGATTTACCCCTGCGGATTTCTAGAATGGAATGGGTACAAAAACGCTTCTTTTAACCCGCAGCGTTTCCGCAGGGAATTGTCCGCACCATTAGCACAGCATTTTTTTTTCATTCATTTACATTGTACTGTAAATCACATGCGGATCTGCAGCGTTTCTGCACAGTAAAAAATGCTGCGGATCCGCAGGAAATCCGCAAGTGTGCATATAGCCTTTAAAGGGCCACTGTCACCCCCCTCCAGCCGTTATAAACTAAAAGAGCCACCTTGTGCAGCAGTAATGCTGCATTCTAAGGCCGGCGTCACACTCGGCGTAAGACAATACGGTCCGTATTTTACGGCCGTAATACGGCCGAAATACGGTGAAATGTTCCCAAAATAGTGATCCGTAGTCAGGGTGTGTCAGCGTATTTTGCGCATGGCATCCTCCATATGTAATCCGTATGGCATCCGTACTGCGAGATTTTCGCGCAGGCTTGCAAAACCGACATCTAATGGATTTATGTGCTCAAATGTTCATTAAAACATATATACAGTATATATATATATACAGTATATATATATATATATATATATATGTATATGTATATGTATATATATATATATATATGTATATATATATATATATATATATATATATATATATATATGTATATGTATGTATGTATGTATGTATGTATGTATGTATGTATGTATGTATGTATGTATGTATGTATGTATGTATGTATGTATGTATGTATGTATATATATATATATATATATATATATATATATATATATATATATATATATATATCATTGAGACACATATATATATATTCTGTATTTATATTTCATTCAGCGCGATATCTGTGAACAGCCGGTAATTCAATTGCCGGCTTTTCATTTCTCCTTCACAAACCTGACAGGATATGAGACATGGTTTACATACAGTAAACCATCTCATATCCCCTTTTTTTTTCATATTCCACACTACTAATGTTAGTAGTGTGTATGTGCAAAATTTCAGCGCTGTAGCTGCTAAAATAAAGGGTTAAATCGCGGAAAAAATTGGCGTGGGCTCCCGCGCAATTTTCTCCGCCAGAGTGGTAAAGCCAGTGACTGAGGGCAGATATTAATAGCCAGGAGAGGGTCCATGGTTATTGGCCCCCCCGTGGCTACAAACATCTGCCCCCAGCCACCCCAGAAAAGGCACATCTGGAAGATGCGCCAATTCTGGCACTTGGCCACTCTCTTCCCACTCCCTGTAGCGGTGGGCTATGGGGTAATGAAGGGTTAATGCCACCTTGCTATTGGAAGGTGACATTAAGCCAGATTAATAATGGAGAGGCGTCAATTATGTCACCTATCCATTATTAATCCAATTGTAGGAAAGGGTTAAAAAACACACACACGATTAAAAAGGATTTTAATGAAATAAACACAGCGGTTGTTGTAATAATTTATTGTTCTCACAATCCATTTCCAGGCCCTCACTTGGCAAAATAATTAACGCACAATATACATACCTTCTGATGTCAGATCACGTCCCACGAAGTAATCCATCTGAAGCGGTTAACTAATATTACAGGCAGAGCTGCGATAAACCACTCGCTCGTGCCTGTAATCCCCCGGGTGCTGAAAGGAAAGCTGGATCTGTACTTACATTGAGTCGCGGTGATGCGCCCCTGCTGGATGTTCTCATGAACTGCAGCCTGGGAACTTTTTCCCACGCTCCAGGTCATATGAGGACATCCACCAGGGGGCGCATCACCGCGACTGAAGGAAATGTAGGTCAATGACCTACATTTCCTTCATTCGCCGGGGATTACAGGCACGGAGCACAGCTGCATTATAGCAGGGCTCCTGCCTGTAATATTAGTTAACCCCTTCAGATGGATTACCTCGTGGGACGAGACGGTTCACCAGAAGGTATGTATCTTGTGCGTTTATTATTTTGCCAAGCGAGGGTCTGCAAATGGATTGCGAGAACAATAAATTATTACAACAACCGCTGTGTTTATTTCATTAAAATCCTTTTAAATCATGTGTGTGTTTTTTAACCCTTTCCTACAATTGGATTAATAATGGATAGGTGACATAATTGACGCCTCTCCATTATTAATCTGGCTTAATGTCACCTTCCAATAGCAAGGTGGCATTAACCCTTCATTACCCCATATCCCACCGCTACAGGGAGTGGGAAGAGAGTGGCCAAGTGCCAGAATAGGCGCATCTTCCAGATGTGCCTTTTCTGGGGTGGCTGGGGGCAGATGTTTGTAGCCAGGGGGGCCAATAACCATGGACCCTCTCCTGGCTATTAATATCTGCCCTCAGTCACTGGCTTTACCACTCTGGCGGAGAAAATTGCGCGGGAGCCCACGCCAATTTTTTCCGCCATTTAACCCTTTATTTTAGCAGCTACAGCGCCCAAATTTTGCATACACACACTACTAACATTAGTAGTGTGGAATATGCAAAAAAAATGGGGATATGAGATGGTTTACTGTATGTAAACCATGTCTCATATCATGTCGGGTTTGTGAAGGAGAAGGAAAAAGCCGGCAATTGAATTACCGACTTTTCATTAACACCGCTGCGTATTTCTCGCAAGTCACACTGCAGGTCCGTGTGGAATCCCTATTTTTCTCGCCCCCATAGACTTTCATTGGCGTATTATTTGCGCAATACGCTGACAAACGCAGCATGCTGCGATTTTGTACGGCCGTAGAAAGCCGTATAATACTGAACCGTAATATACGGCTAATAGGAGCAGCCCCATTGAGAATAATTGTGCCGTATGTAATGTGAGTTTTACGGACGTAGTTTCTGCGCTCTTACGTCCGTAAAACTCGCCAGTGTGACGCCGGCCTAACAAGGTGGCTCTTTTAGTTTTAGGTTCAAGCATACCCCAAATAAAACGTTTTTATACTTAGCCACAATTCCTGTCTCTAGCCAGGTAGGCGGGTCCTCACTCCCCAGCTTGGCCAGCTCCTCTGCCGTCACTCACATCTTCCTGCACTTTCGGCGCCGCCCCCTCAGCGCTGTTATCGTTTCAAAACCGGCGCCTGCGCTGTGTACTGGTGTCCTGCGCAGACGCAGTAAGCTCTGGCCGTCTGATGTCCCAGCCAGGCTTGCACACTGTGCCTGCGCGGGCATTGCGGCCGCCGGCCAGCCACCTTTGGAATCCCCGGAAAACGTCTTCTTATCAGTATATATTTATGTTTCAACTATACAGAATATTCCGTGTAATGGCTGATACCAGAGAACAAAAGACATCCACAGAACACCAGGATGGATCTGCTGCACAGCAAATAGCTGTAGGACCTACGATGACGTCACTGCCATGTGATTAGGGCAATCACATGGCAGTGACGTCATCGCAGGTCCTACAGCTATTTGCTGTGCAGCGATCCATCCTGGTGTTCTGTGGATGTCTTTTGTTCTCTGGTATCAGCCATTACACGGAATATTCTGTATAGGAGGAACCTTTGGAATCCCCGCCCCGCACTGTGCATAATGAATAATGCATAACACAGTGCGGGGCCGCAATGCCCGCACAGTGTGCAAGCCTGGCTGGGACATCAGACGGCCAGAGCTTACTGCTTCTGCGCAGGACACCAGTACACAGCGCAGGCGCCGGTTTTGAAACGATAACAGCGCTGAGGGGGCGGCGCCGAAAGCGCAGGAAGATGTGAGTGACGGCAGAGGAGCTGGCCAAGCTGGGGAGTGAGGACCCGCCTACCTGGCTAGAGACAGGAATTGTGGCTAAGTATAAAAACGCTTTATTTTGGGTATACTTGAACCTAAAACTAAAAGAGCCACCTTGTTAGAATGCAGCATTACTGCTGCACAAGGTGGCTCTTTTAGTTTGGAACGGCAGGAGGGGTTAACAGTGGCCCTTTAAGTGTATGCACATCAGGGCTCCTCGCTGCAGTGTATGTTATTATTGTGATGCTTATTATTTGTTGTTAAACCTATAAAAAACAGGAAAGAAAAAAATTGCCGAAAAAGAAACCAACTTCAGCCTCGTTCATGGACAGCACACCGTCCGGATCACCGCCAACCGCCACTAGACATGCGGCACACTGTCCGGATCACCGCCAACCGCCACTAGACATGCAGCACACTGTCCGGATCACCGCCAACCGCCACTAGACATGCGGCACACTGTCCAGATCACCGCCAACCGCCACTAGACATGTGGAACATGGTCCGGATCACCGCCATCACTAGACATACGGCACACGGGCCAGATCACCACCAACTGCCACTAGATGTACGGCACATGGTCCGGATCACCGCCAACTGCCACTATGTCCTCCTCACCCTGCGGCTGTGACATGTCAGTGTGACCTGGTTACAGATAACTTACCAGATCAGTGAGAAAAGCCCATTCTAATTTTATCTGAAAAAGTTTGCCTTTTTGTCCCCTCTGTATACTGCAGTCTTATGACAGGGTAAAACGTAATAGCCCCCAGAGAAGAAAATCTGTTAATATCACCTTGCTTGAAGGGACCATTAACACATTAGGCACCTTAAACATTACAAATTCAATATCTATACAATCTATTCAAATAAGGGCAACCTGATTCACCCGATTCTTCACAGAATGATTGACCTCACTAATTGAACCCCACACTGCTATTATATTGAACACACCCCATTTCAATTCATTATTCTAATACACAGACTCAAAAACCTGCAGATCATAAATGCGGACTGTTGGTTTTCTAAGGCTATGTGCACACATTGCAGATTTTGCTGTGGATCTGCAGCGGTTTCCCATGAGTTTACAGTACAATGTAAACCTATGGAAAACGCAATATGCAGTGCACATGCTGCGGAAAAAAATGCATGGAAACGCAGCGGGTTACATTCCGCAGCATGTCAATTCTTTGTGCGGATTCCGCAGCGGTTTACACCTGCTCCATAATAGGAATCCGCAGGTAAAACGCAGTGCCTTTTACCTGCGGATTTATGAAATCCGCAGAGCTCAAAAATACGTGTGCACATACCCTAAATATACTGCACCAACTGGTAAATTGTTTAACACGTGGTAATCAGGGTGGATTGATTTAAATCACGCCGATTTAAATCATGATTTAAATCACGATTTAAATCAAAAGATTTTTTTCTATTTAAATCGGATCGATTTAAATCATGATTTTAATCATGATTTAAATCACTGATTTAAATCAAAAGGTTTTTTTTAATATAAATCACGATTAAAATGAGAAGTAAGAGCAGTGCGCATGTGCGCCCATAGTTACACGGACGAAACTAGGGGCAACGATCTAACGCCAGGGTGAGGGGGGGACCCCAAAGTAAGTAAAAATCTTTTTTGTTTTACTATGTGGCAATAGGTAGGTGTTTAAAAGCAGCATGTCTTAATTGTATAAACTATTAATAGCCTCCACATTTTGTTCATACTGCCCCTTTAATTCCACACTTCTAGCTTGGTTTCACTTTTGGTTTAGTTTCTTTTTCCATTCAGTTGACATGCCCAAACTTGTTGGATAGTCAGCATCCTACAGAAACCTCTGGAAGAGCATGGCATTGTGAATGTTACACATATACAGCCTTTATTCTACTGAGTTAAACAACTCAGCTTTATCTCATGATGGAAGAACCTTTGGATGGTAAAATATTTTCCTCAAAAAGCAGTTTATTGAAAAAAATCCGATTTAAATCAAAAAAATCCGATTTTTTTGATTTTTTTAAAAAAACATTGATTTTTATCCACCCTGGTGGTAATATAATTTATATGAAAAACAGTGATTAATCTGGTTATTCATATTGGACTACTATTATTTTGAACACTACTGTATGTAACACCACAAAAATCAATAAATAACATTTCCCACAAGTCTACTTTAGGTCAGTACAATTTTTGGAACATTTTCTTTTAATTAGGAAGTTAGAAGGGTTAAAAGTTCAACGATTTCTCATCTTTACTACATAATTTACAATTTATTTATTTTTTTTTAAAGATGACATATTTGAAGCGATTTTGAAGGGCCTATATTACAGAGATTACCCAAAAGTGACACGATTCTAAAAACTGCACCCCTTAAAGTGCTCAAAACCAGCTTATTAACCCTTCAGGTGCTTCACAGGAATTATTGGAATGTGGAAGGAAAAATGAACACTAAGGGTATGTGCACACATTGCAGATTTGCCTGTGTAATTTTCTGTGCAGATTCTGCATCTCTTGGCAGAAAACAGGTAGAAATCTGCGTGGTTTTGATGGAGATTTGTATGCGTTTTTGTAGGCTAAATAAAGATCTATTATTTAAAAAAAAAAAAAAAAAATTGTGATGTCATTTCTTGTCCAACCTCTTCATTTACATACTCCATTGAAGAATAATGTTTCCACACACAGATAGATAGATAGATCTATAGCTAGAAAGATACATCTAAAGATAGGTAATAGATAAATAGTATTTATCTATCTTTAGATATATCTAAGCCCGATGTTTAGTAATAAACATAATAAAATGGTACATAGAGAGTTAAATAAAGACACACACAAAATCTGCGTTAGGCCGGGGTCACACTTGCGAGAAACTCGCACAAGTCTCGCACCTCAGTACCGGACACTGCCACCAGTACTCGGGACCGGATTATACAGATGCATAGAAATACATGCAGCCGCACGCTCTGGTCCAGAGTGTCAGCGGCAGTGCCGGGTATTGAGGTGCGAGATTTGTGCGAGTTTTTCGCAAATGTGACCCGGCCTTAAAGACATTGTCTGTTTAAAAAAAAAAAAAATGTTGTGGGCTCCCGCGCAATTTTCTGCGTCAGAGAGGGAAAGCCAGCGACTGGGGGACGGATGTTTATAATCTGAGAAGGGATTAATACCCATGGATCTTCCCAGGCTATGAATATCAGCCCGCAGCTGTATATTTAGCCTTTTCTGGCTATTAATTATAGGGGGACCCCCTCCCCCCAAAAAAGATGTGGGGTCCCCCTAAAATTAATAGCCAGAAAAGGCTATGCAAACAGCTGCGGACTGATATTCATAGCCTAAGAAGGGGCCATGGATATTGCCCCCCCGCTACAAACACCAGCTCAGAGCCGCCCCAGAAATGGCGCATCTGTAAGATGTGCCAATTCTGGCACTTAGCCTCTCTCTTTCCACTGCCCTGTAGCTGTGGCATATGGGGTAATATTTGTGGGGTTGATGTCACCTCTAAATTGTAAGGTGACATCAAGCTGGCTTAGTAATGGAGAGGCGTCAATAACACACCTATTCATTACGAATCCTATAGTTGTGAAAGGGTTAAAAAAAACCAGCCAGAATAAAGAATATTATTGAAATAAAACAACACAGTTTTCCATCTTTATTGTTACGCCTCATTCCTGCGACGCCCTTGATATCCTGGAAGAAATAAAATAAAATAAACCAACAAAAATGCTCCCTTGTCCGACCCAGTCCATTTAATAACGAGTGTCGCACAACGATTTTCCCTATAGAGCTGTCACATCAGGAGATGTGACCGCTCTACAAGGCCTCCAGTGACACACTGACAGGATAATGGCTCCTGCAGGGTTATCACTGAGGGTTCAATGAGTTCATTGTTCTCAATTTACGGCACTGCTGCATGAGAATTTTCTCACGCAGCGGTGCCGCAAGTGACAGCATGAACTCTGCTGAACTCACGGCGGCGGAGGGATATAGTGCAGAGAATTACCTCCTGTCACTGTACCAAGTGTTTTTTTTAAATAATATATATATATATATATATATATATATATATATATATATATATACGCGCGCATCGGGATTACTCGCTAATCCCGCCCCTGCACAGTAGCTCCGCCCCCACCACATCACCACATAATCCCGCTCCCCACCCCATCACCACACAATCCCGCCCCCCACCACATTACTACACATAATCCCGCCCCCCACCACATCACCACACATAATCCCGCCCCCCACCACACAATCCTGCCCCCCACATCACCACACAAAATCCCACCCCCCAACATATCACCAAATAATCCCGCCCCCACCCCATCACTACACATAATCCCGCCCCCCCATTACCACACATAATCCCACCCCCCCACCCCATTACCACACATAATTCCGCCCCCAACACATCATTACACTATTGTTATTAACTTCATTTTAAGTCAATCTACCACCTGCGCAAGCGCTATTGAATGTTGACATTATTTACTTTAGTTTAATCACCAACTGCCTTAATTAGATAGCAATGAGCGTGCCGAGCGTTAGCTGGCTGGAAACATCTAATTATAGGCGCTTGGTGGTTCACGTGAGGCCAATTATTTACATACACTCTGGCTTCATAGAGCCAGATAAGAGAAGATGGATAGAAACCAAGCAGTTGGCAAGGTGCATTTAAAAGACTGGTCCCACAATGGTGAATGGAGCGCCTTTACATGATTTGAACAGACATTTTGTGCCGATAGCGTCCCTCTATATGATATGAAGATTGTACATTATGATAGTGGTGAATAACATTTGCTTTTATGATAATTTATACATTTGTTTTTGTGACCACTTTAAAAAGGAACCTACATGCAAGACCTTAAACCCCTCAAGCAAGAGGCCATATTAAAACTGCACCCTCAAGATATTAGGTCTTCAGGTGCTTTACAGAAATGTAAAGTATAAAGTAAAGATTAAGTAAATTATTGTTAAAGTTAAAAACTTTTCATTTTTACGAAAAGCAACAGGAAAAAAAGAGGACCTTTTAATTTGTTGTTCAATTTCTCCCGAGTACACCCATATTCCACATGTGGTCGAAAACTACTTTTGTACACACAACAGGGCTCAGAAGGGAGCACAAATTTGGCTGGAATAAATTTCAAACATGTCTCACTTGAGGAACCACCTAAGATGCCAAAACAATAGAAATTCATCAGTGACATCATTTTGGAAACTACACCCCTTAGGCTGTGTGCACACGTTCAGGATTTTTCGCTATAAAAACGTGATAAAACCGCGAAAAAAAAAACGCAGACATTAAGCATCCTATTAGAATGCAATCCGCAATTTTTGTGCATGTTGCATTTTTTCCGTGGCAGAATCGCATTCAGGAAAAAAATGCAGCATGTTCATTCTTTGTGCGGAATCGCGGGGATTCCGCACACATAGGAATGCGTTGATCCGCTTACTTTCCGCATGGGGCTATGCTCACCATGCGGGAAGTAAGCGGATCATGTGCAGTTGGTACCCAGGGTGGAGGAGAGGAGACTCTCCTCCAGGCCCTGGGAACCATATAATTGTTAAAAAAAAAAAAAAAAAAAATCGTGATAGTCTCACCTTCCGGAGTCCCCGGCAGTATTCCCGCTCCTCGCGATGCTTTCCGTTCCCAATAATGCATTGCAAAAATGACCTGTGATGACGTAGCGGTCTCACGAGACCGCTGCGTCATCTGGTGTCACAGCCACAAAGCATTACTGGGACCGGAGCAACGGGAACGCTGCGGGGGCCGCGGAAGGGGAGAATATCACGATTTTTTATAATTATTTTTAAAGAGAACCTGTCACCCCCAAAATGGCTGGTGAGGTAAGCTCACCGTCATCAGGGGCTTATCTACAGCATTCTGTAATGCTGTAGATAAGCCCCCGATGTTACCTGAAAGAGGAGAAAAAGAGGTTAGATTATACTCACCCAGGGGCTGTCCCGCTGCGCAGGCTCCGGGCCTCTGACCTTTCCGGCTCCTGCGCACTGCAGTACTTTGCTCTGCCCTCAACAGGGCAGACAAAGTACGCCTGCGCCCGAGCCGCGGCGTGAAGACAAGAAGAGGACATCATGGAATGAAGATGGGAGGCGCTGTATCGGACCTGAGACACCCATCGGAGCGGGACCGCCCCTGTGTGAGTATAATCTAATGTCTTTTTCTCCTCTTTCAGGTAACATCGTCGGCTTATCTACAGCATTACAGAATGCTGTAGATAAGCCCCTGATGAAGGTGAGCTTACCTCACCATCGATTTTAGGGGTGACAGGTTCCCTGTAACATTAGATCTTTTTACTATTGATGCTGCATAGGCAGCATCAATAGTAAAAAGTTGGTCACACTTGTCAAACACAATGTTTGACAAGTGTGACCAACCTGTCAATCAGCTAATTACGCTTGCAAAACGCTAGTGTTTAGCGGGAATACGCATGCCAATTCCGCATGAGTTTTTCCCGCAGCAGGGAGTTCCGGAATTGCCGCGGACGTGTGCACATAGCCTTAAGGAAATAATCTAAGGGTGTGGTGGACTTATGTACAACAGGTGTTTCGCAGGCTTTTATAACATTGGGATGTGAACAACAAAACAAAAAAACCCACTGAAATGGTTTTCAGCCCAATTTTTATTTATTTTTAATTTTTAGGTCACGTTCACACAATCAGAATTTGTAAGCCAAAACCAGGAGTGGGTGACAAATACAGAAGTGGTGACATGTATCTGCAACCCCTGGCAAATATTATGGAATCACCGGCCTTGGAGGATGTTTATTCAGCTGTTTTATTTTGTAGAAAAAAGCAGATCACAGACATGGCACAAAACTAAAGTCATTTCAAATGGCGACTTTCTGGCTTTAAGAAACACTAAAAAAATCAAGACCAAAAAAAAAAGTAACCATTACTGACTACCACATTTTAACCAAGCATAGGGGAAAAATTATGGAATCACCCTGCATATTTTCATTCCCAAAACTAAAGGTACCGTCACATTAAGCGACGCTGCAGCGATATAGACAACGATGCCGATCGCTGCAGCATCGCTGTTTCGTCGTTGTGTGGTCGCTGGAGAGCTGGGCCGCGCTTAGTAACCCGATGTTTACCCTGGTTACCAGTGTAAATGTAAAAAAAAAACAAAAAAACACTACATACTTACATTCCGGTGTCTGTCGCGTCCCCCGGCGTCCGCTTCCCTGCACTGTGTAAGCGCCGGCCCTAAAGCAGAGCGGTGACGTGCTTTGCTTTACGGCCGGCACTGACACATTCAGTGCAGGAAGCTCTGAGCAGCAGCGCGGACGCCGGAGGACGTGACAGACATCAGAAGGTGAGTATGTAGTGTTTTTTTTTTTTTACTTTTACAATGGTAACCAGGGTAAATATCGGGTTACTAAGCGCGGCCCTGCGCTTAGTAACCCGATATTTACCCTGGTTACCATTGTAAAACATTGCTTGGCATTGTTGCTTTTGCTGTCAAACACAACGATACACGCCGATCTGATGACCAAATAAAGTTCTGGACTTCTAGCACCGACCAGCGATATCACAGCAGGATCCAGATCGCTGCTGCGTGTCAAACACAACGATATCGCTATCCAGGACGCTGCAACGTCACGGATCGCTATCGTTGTTAAGTTGTTCAGTGTGAAGGTACCTTAACACCTGCATCAAATTAGAACTGCTTGTTAGTCTGCATCTAAAAAGGAATGATCACACCTTGAAGAGCTGTTGCACCAAGTGGACCGACATGAATCATGGCTCCAACACGAGATGTCAATTGAAACAAAGGAGAGGATTATCAAACTCTTAAAAGAGGGGGGTGTGGCCTGAACGAGATGTGAGCGGTCTGAGGCAGGAGCTCCCGCTCAATATTAGCTATATACAGGATTGCAGCCTGTAAAATCGGGGCCAGGTACCTGGATTTAATCGGGCGAACCTGAGGTCAGTGTGGTGCTTGAGGAGCTGCGTGCCTGCGGGGCAATGACCGGCAAAAGGAGCTCCAGGAAGGTGGTGGGGGAGCTGGAGAGAAAGACCCAAGATGGCGCCGGCAAGGAGGAAATGCCGCCAGAGGAGCAGGTGATGGCAGGGGAGGATTACAGGGGAGCAGACGCAGCAGCAAGGCTGTAACGCTTCGCCCGACAGACGGAGGAGACCCGGAGCCTAGCGGTGACAGGTAAGGTTAAAGATAAGCCAGTTGGGCACGGAAATATGGAGGAGCTGGGCTAGGAGGAGGGAGAAGACAGTGACGACGGGAGCCGTTTTGGTGTGGAGGAGGAGGAGAGCGGGGGAATCATGAAGGGCACTGCACTATGCATCAGTGGACTGCAGATTCCTGAGGAGCCCACTCTAAAGGATGTGTTTGAAGTGGTCCTTCACAGTCATACCACTGTCACCAATGTGGCTGCGCAGTTGGGGGTCCTGAAGGCGGACATGTCCAAACTGCAATATTCAATGCATGTGACTAAGGAAAGGGTGGGAATGACGGAAAAACGTATTAGCAGTGCTGAGGACTATATTGCCAAAGCGGATAAGGCCACAAAACGTATGAGTGCTAAGATTTCTACAATACAAGTGAAAGCGGACGACCTTGAAAATAGGTCCAGGCGCAATAATGTGCGGTTGATTGGGATGCCTGAAAAGACGGAAGGCACGGCGCCAACAGAGTTCTTTGGAAAATGGCTACTAAACAATATTGGAGCAGACAAGCTGTCCCGGATGAAGGCTATTGAAAGAGAACACCGTGTTCCTACGAATCCCCTCCCCCTGGGTGCCCTCCTAGAAAAATGATAGTCAAGGTCTTGTACTATCGTGACAGAGATGCCATTCTTAGATAAACCAGAGAGAACCCGGATTTAAGGATTAATTGCTCCAGGATTTCCATGTTTCTGGACTTCTCCATAGAGGTGCTGAAGCAGAGAGCCAGATTTGTCCACATCAAGTAGAGGCTGAGGGAGATTGGCATCACTTATTCGATGTTGTACCCGGCCAAATTGAGAGACGTTGAAGGGAAAGTGCATTTCTTCACGGAGGATAAAGAGGCACTCGGATGGCTAGACAGCAACGAGCAACATTTGCGTCAAGCGAAATTAAAGGACTCAGCGGGATGATAGAACGGTTCTCCTTTATTATGGTTTCTCTTATTGCCTCTTTTTTGGAGGGATCCATTGGCTCTTTTTTCCCCCTCTTATCTTTGTGTTTATGGGTTGGGGACGGGCCCTTGTTGGATCTCGAGTTTGGGGAAAAATTTGAGTTTTTGAAATTTAAATAGGCTGCAATCTACAAGTCATGGGAGAGTCCCAATTGTTTGGGACAAGTTGCGGGACTGTTGAATGGGGTTAACAGACTGTTCCGGGTAAAGCGCGCTCTCCCCTCCGCCTTAGGAGGGGATGGAAGGATGGGATGGGGATCTGTTAGGGGTGTTTTTATGTTGTTTGGGGGGAGGGGGGTGGAGTTTTTGGGGAAATATTTGCATACTGTACATCACCATAGTTACTGTGGTTGGGACTCTGGCTGCAACTGGATGAAAGAATGTGGGACAAAATGTTCTGTGGAAGGAAAATGTCTGGAAGAATGATAATTATGAGTTGGAATGTCATGGGTTTGGTGTTTGGTGTGAAACGGCAAGCTGTTTAAATTTTTGAATGATGCCAAGCCGTCAGTGATTGTCTGCAGGAGACTCATATGGTGAAGAAGAGAACGCATTTTCTGGCTGAAAGATGGGTACAGGTGGGATATCATGCCACATTCAGCAAATTCCAGGGGGGGGGGGGGTCGTCAGCATTCTCATCTGTGCTGGGGTACCCTTTGTGTATCACAACGTGGCTATAGATCAGTCGGGTAGATTCATATGTTTACTTTGCAAATTGTATGGATGTCTGATGTGGCTGGTTTCAATTTATATCCCACCACCATATTGTGGAAAGGTGCTTCACAGAGTTCTGGAGATAATGGAGGAGACACCGGGGATACAGTTTTTGCCAATAGGGGACTTTAACAACATTCCGGTCACACACTGGGATAGGGGGGAGACGAGAGCAGTTGAAATCGGGTGATAATTGTACACCCTTTGGGGCCGTCCTGAGGGAAACTGCTTTGCATGATTTATGGAGCATTTCTCATCCTGGGGTGTACAAGTATTCCTATTTTTCGTCCTCCTTCACTTCTTTGTCAAGAATAGATCTGGCCTTGGGCAATACACAGATGTTGGGCCTTGTTGGGGAGGTAACATATATGGCTAGAACAATATTGGATCATTCTCCCACGAGTGTAATACTTGAGGGAGTGGGATCTGTACCTGCTAGGGGGTGCATGTGGAGGCTGAACCCATTCTGGTTACATCCTATTTACTTAGATGGACACATGGGAAGGAGGCATTAAGGAATATTTTAAAATTAATGCTGGGTCGGCTTCGGTATTGATGGTATGGGAGACTATAAAGGCCTATTTCAGAGGGCTCTGCATCAAAGGGATATCCCGAGTCAAGGCAGAAACGGGCAGGAAGGATCAGTTGTTGATAAGAGTTGGAGGAGGCTGAGGTGGCATTAATCAATGATCAGTCCCCAGAGGCACAGGGGAGGTTGAAGGTAGTGCAGAATAGAGTATGTCAGATGGCAATGAAAAAAACGGAACGTAGGAGAATGTTTCAAACTGCTACTTTGAAGAGGGTGACAGGGCGGGCCATCTCCTTTCCAGAATAGTGGCGGCGCAGAGAGACTCCACACATATAGTCACTTGGAAGGGATGGGATGGAGCATACTGGTTGCAAAGCAATTTATGGAGGTGATGACGGAGTATTACTCGGATCTTTATAAATCACGGGTACAGCCAACGATGGAGGAGGTGGATGGTTTCTTGACAGAGGTACAGCTCCCCAGACTCTCAGAGGCAAATAGAGGTCTTCTTGAGGAGCAGTTTAATTTGGAGGAGCTTGAAGCTGCACTGGCCTCTATGCCAAATGATAAAGCTCAGGGGTAGAAGGGATCCCGGGGAAAGTGTATAAAAAAAATAAAGAGGTATTGCTTCCCGCCCTTTTGGAGGTGTAGGCTGCTGGTCTGGTGGAGGGGGAGTTGCTGCAGTCCATGCGTGAGGCAATAATTGTTGTGTTGACAAAACAGGGTAAGGATTCGGCGGATCCAGCTTCTTATCGCCCAATCTCGTTATTAACGACAGATATCAAAATCTTGGCCAAGATGTTGGCTAATCGTCTTAACAAGGTGATATCGACACTAACACATTGGGACCAATCCGGATTTATGCACAATAGTTCTACAGCGTGTAATCTTAGATGATTTTTTCTCATAATATGCAGGTAAAGGCGGATAATATGGGTCGGAAGGTTGTGGTGTCTTTAGACGCTGCTAAGGCGTTTGATAGTGTGGAGTGGCGGTATTTGTGGGCGGTCATAAAGGCTATGGGTTTTGGTCAGAGGTTTATAAGATGGGTGCAGCTGATGTATGCGTCTCCTAGAGCTTAGATACGGATAAATGGGCTCTTGTCGGGGGATTTCCCTTTATATAGGGGATCGCAGCAGGGGTGCCCCTTGTCTCCTCTACAGTTCGCAATTGTTGTTGAGCCTTTGGCAGCGGCAATATGGAGGGATAGGGACATAAAGGGATTTCGATATGGGAACTATGAAGAAAAGACAGCCCTGGACAAGGACGACGTGTTATTGTTCTTGGAAAATGTGCAAGAGTCTCTGGGGGCCGTTATGAATACTATTACTAAATTTGGGGCTCTTTCCGGATTATCTATTAATTGGAATAATTCTGTGTTGTTGCCCATGGAAGTGGTGGCTCCTCTGACACAATACCCTGGGGTTCCCTTAAGGGTGGTACATGAGTTTAAATATCTGGGCATCGTGGTTTCGGACAAAAGAGAGGACTATGTGCGACTCAACCTGACTCCTTTGCTTGGAAAGTTTCAGCAAAAGATTGGGGCCTGGAAGAAGCCATTTCTGTCGGTCGCATGTACAGTTAATTTGATCAAAATGATACTTATGCCTCAGCTCCTCTACATATTGCATAATGCTCCAGTGTGGCTACCTCAGAGTAAATTTTATAGGATCAATACTCTATTTAGGGACTTAATTTGGAAGGGTGGACGGGCGCGCATCAAATTGGAACATCTGCAAAGGGCGAAGGATGAGGGTGGTCTGGCGGTCCCTAATCTATGGATCTACTATATAGCATCCCAATGCCAACATATGGTCGGTTGGGGAGAACCAGAACAAAGCTCTTCAGCGGGGATAATCATTGAACACGTGGTGGGGAATTGCCCATTGTTAGCCAGTCTCGAAGCAGGTAGATTCAGAATTAACCCCGAAAAATTCCCCAACAATAGCTATGCTGGGGAAAGTCTGGCAGAAAATTAAGCAATGGAGGGGAGTAAAGGAATTTACGAGATATACGCCAATTTGGTTTGATCCTAGATTGGCAGAGCTTATGAGATTGCGGGGGTTTGGTCAGTGGAGGTGCATTGGCATATGGTTAATGACTCAGTTGCTTGATGGGGGTGTTATTAAAACATTTGAAACACTTTCCATTAACTCAGAAGTCATTCTTTCAGTACCTAGAGTTGAGACACGCCCTAAACTGTCAAAATGAGGGGTCGCGCGTGATTCTGCAGTCCGACAGCTTGTTGAACCTTACTGGGCCTCGAGGGAGTACGAGGGGATTACTTTAATGTACAGGGGTCTGATGGATACCTTTTTATTGAAGCATCCGTTAGATAAAGGAAAAATGGGTGGCGGATGTGGGCCCCTTGTCGGAATGCCAGTGGGAGTCTATATTTTAATACATCGCCAGGGTTTCTCTAAGTGAGGTTAAGAGGGTGTCGCAGTTATAACCTGGTCTATACGGTGTACAGGACCTCGGTATAGATGATGATGGCAGGACTGATAGGTGACTCAAAATGCCCAAGGTGCAGTGAGGAGGGTGCAGATTTTTTGTTCTTGATTTCTTTAAGTGGTTCTTAAAGCCAGAAAGTTGCCTTTTGAAATGACTTTAGTTTTGTGCCATGTCTGTGATCTGCTTTTTTCTACAAAATTAAACAACTGAATGAACATCCTCCAAAGCCGCTGATAAGTTTTGCCGGGGGTTGGATTATACTTTTCCTCTGACTGTTCCTCTCCTGGTTTTGGCTACAAATACTGATGTGATGGGAGGGTTACTTATTGGAAATGTAAATAAATTCCTTTGGCAAACAAGAAACAATTATTTTAACCCCTTAGTGACCAGGTCAAATTTTGTCACTTTGTGTTAATAACTCTAGAACACGTCAACAGATCTCATTGATTTTGAGATTATTTTTTCGTTACACATTGTACTTTATAATAATGGTAAATTGATGACTATATTTTCTGCATTTATTTATAAAGAATTCAGAAATGTGTAAAAAAAAAAAAAAATTCCAAAATTTAGCAATTTTCAAACTGAGTGTTTATCCCTTTAAGCCAGATAGTCATACCACATAAAATATTCATTAAACATTTCCCTTATGTCTGCCTTTCATCAGTGCCAGTTTTAAAATATCCTTTTATTTTGTTAGGATATTAGGTGGTTTAAAATTGTAACAGCAATTGTTCATTTTTAAGAAAATTTACAAAACTTACTTTTTTGAGGACCTATTCAGTTTTGAAAGGACTTTGGCGGACCTATAGGTCTTAAAATCCCAAAAATGAGACCACTTTAAAAACAGCACCCCTTAACGTATTCAAGACTGCCGTCAGGTAGTTTATTAACACTTCTGGTACTTTCCAGGAATTAATACAAAATGGCATGACAGGAAGGAAAAATTTAATTTTAACCATATACAGTTGTGCTCAAAAGTTTACATACTCCGGCAGAATTTTTGCTTTCTTATCCTTTTTCAGAGAATATGAATGACTAGATGGCAGCCCGATTCTAAAGAATCGGGAGTCTAGAATCCATATATACTTTATTTATTCAAATGTAAGAATAATACAATTAATAAATAATAGTAAGAAAGAACAAAAAATGGCTGCACTCACCAGCTCTTGACAATTCTTGACAGTACGGCACATTTCTGATTGGTCGCTCGCGGCAGGCGGCAACCAATCAGAAAAGTGCCGCGCACCACGAAGGCATATATCTTTGTCCACCCTGAGCGGGTGTAGGACGCTGGTGACGTCACTTATCTCCGGACATTATCTCCGGACAAACCCACGGAAGTTGGCACAAATTGCCGGAAGTAGTATTCTAGGCAATTATGTGCTCTGCCTGGGGCCCCATGTTCTGCCTGGGGCCCCTGTGCTCTGCCTGGGACCACTGTGCTCTGCCTGGGGCCCCATATGCTGCCTGGGGCCCCTGTGCTCTGCCTGGGGCCCCATGTTCTGCCTGGGGCCACTGTGCTCTGCCTGGGGCCCCTGTGCTCTACCTGGGGCCACTGTGCTCTGCCTGGGGCCCCATATGCTGCCTGGGGCCCCTGTGCTCTGCCTGGGGCCCCATGTTCTGCCTGGGGCCACTGTGCTCTGCCTGGGGCCCCATAGGCTGCCTGGGGCCCCTGTGCTCTGCCTGGGACCACTGTGCTCTGCCTGGGGCCCCATATGCTGCCTGGGGCCCCATGTTCTGCCTGGGGCCACTGTGCTCTGCCTGGGGCCCCATGTTCTGCCTGGGGCCACTGTGCTATGCCTGGAGCCCCATAAGCTGCCTGGGGCCCCTGTGCTCTGCCTGGGACCACTGTGCTCTGCCTGGGGCCCCATATGCTGCCTGGGGCCACTGTGCTCTGCCTGGGGCCCCATATGCTGCCTGGGGCCCCTGTGCTCTGCCTCGGGCCCCATATGCTGCCTGGGGCCCCTGTGCTCTGCCTGGGACCCCTGTGCTCTGCCTGGGGCCCCATGTTCTGCCTGGGGCCCCTGTGCTCTGCCTGGGGCCACTGTGCTCTGCCTGGGGCCCCATATGCTGCCTGGGGCCCCTGTGCTCTGCCTGGGGCCCCATATGCTGCCTGGGGCCCCTGTGCTCTGCCTGGGGCCCCTGTGCTCTGCCTGGGGCCCCATATGCTGCCTGGGGCCCCTGTGCTCTGCCTGGGGCCACTGTGCTCTGCCTGGGGCCCCATAGGCTGCCTAGGGCCCCTGTGCTCTGCCTGGGACCACTGTGCTCTGCCTGGGGCCCCATATGCTGCCTGGGGCCCCTGTGCTCTGCCTGGGGCCACTGTGCTCTGCCTGGGGCCCCATATGCTGCCTGGGGCCCCTGTGCTCTGCCTGGGTGTAGGACACGGGTGACGTCACTTATCTCCGGACATTAGCTCCGGACATTATCTCCGGACATTATCTCCGGACATTAGCTCCGGACAAAGCCACGGAAGTTGGCACAAATTGCAGGAAGTAGTATTCTAGGCAATTATATATTAGATAACACCAAAACGTTTTCTCCACTCATGGTTAGTGATTGGGTGAAGCCACTTATTGTGAAACTACGGTGTTATCTCATTTTAAATCAGAATGACAACCCAAAACATCCAAATGACCCTGATCAAAAGTTCACATACCCTGGTGATTTTGGCCTGATAACATGCCCAGAAGTTGACACAAATGGGTTTGAATGGCTACTAAAGGTAACATCCTCACCTGTGACCTGTTTGCTTGTAATCAGTGTGTGCATAAAAGCTGAGTGAGTTTCTGGGATCTAGACAGACTCTTGCATCTTTTATCCAGCCACTGACTGTTCTGGATTGTGAGTCATGGGGTAAGCAAAAGAACTGTAAATGGATCGACGGGAAAAGGTAGTTCAACTGTATAAAACAGGAGAGGGATACAAAAAGATGTGCAAGGAATTGATAATGCCAGTCAGCAGCGTTTAAACTGGGATTATCAAATAGAAAATCAGGGGCTCTGTAAAAAGAAAACCACAGTCATATAGACAAACAAAAATGTCATCCACAACTGCCAGGAAAATTGTTTGGGAAGCAAAAAAAAACCTCCACAAACCACATCAGCTTAAATATAGGACTCTATGAAAACTAGTGGTGTGGCTGTTTCAAGATGCACAATAGGGAGGCACTTGAAGAAAAATGGGCTGCATGGTCGAGTGGCCAGAAGAAAGCTATTAATGCGCAAATGCCACAAAGGATCTCGCCTACAATACGCAAAACAGCACAGAGACAAGCCTCAAAACTTCTGGAACAAGGTAATTTGGAGTGATGAGACCAAAATGTAACTTTTTGGCCACAACCATAAACATTACATTTGGAAAGAGGTCAACAAGATCTATGATGAAAGGAACACCATTCCTACTGTAAAGCATGGAGGTGGATCGCTGATGTTTTGGGTATGTGTGAGCTACAAAGGCACAGGAAACTTTGTCAAAGTTGAAGGAAAGATGAATGCAGCACCCTATCAAATACTGGAGACAAATTTGCACTCATCAGCCCGGAAGCTGCGCATGGGACGTACCAACATGACAAAGATCCAAAACACAAGGCCAAGTATACCTGTCGTTGGCTACAGCAGAACAAAGTGAAGGGTGAAGGGTTGTCATGATTTAAACCCTTCACCCCGAAGCACATTGGAGGACGTCCTCCTCCTCCTTGCAGGGACAGGAAATACAACACGAGAGGTTAAAAGGTCCCACTCCGCCCCCTTTCCCTCAGTGTTTTTCCTGTCCCTGCATGGAGGGACACACGAGAGGAACAGCGCTATACAGCGTGAAGACTCACCAGAACGGAGGGCTCGGGGGATCGTGCGGCTAGGCCAATATCCTTCCCCCGCAGTAGTAAGCCCCAGGCAGAAACTTCCCGGTGGGGAGTCCCTCTGCCCAGAGACCAGTCGAGCGGACGGGCTCCTGGGTTGAACCGCTTCCTCCCGGGGGGGGGGGGCTCTCGGTTCAGGCGCCAGGAGAAGAGGCGCCACATGGGGAAAAAAATCCGGCGCCAGCAGCAGGTGCAGCGAGCGTTCCACAGCGTGGAACGCGACAGTAAGAACTCATATACCGGACAGGACTTCCGGTATCAGCGCAGGTAAGGTGACGTCATATCCGGGGGCGCGCCTCGTCGCTCTCTTCTCCCGGCATCTCAGCGTGCGTTCCACCTGGTGGAACGAGGAAGTGAGCGTCTTTAAAGGCGCAAAACACAGCGCTGCAGATTCCCAGCCAGCGTTCCTTCCAGTGTGAGGAGCGCCAGATTTGAAATTCGGGAGTAGCGATTTGGCTGCAGGACACAGGATTGTGTGGTCGGTGTGAGCCATACTGTTGCAATATGCCAGAGACTAAGGGTGAGTGCGGCAGATGCTGCTATATCCCTCATTTGTTTGATAAAGTCACATATTTATATGGGGCATTTCTCAACTGAGAGTGTGGAAGACAGAAATGAGGAGACAGGGGTAAGTGCGCAGACTACCTATATACGCCCGCACACACACTGAGCCGTTCTTATTCTTATTATAGGATAAAGAGACCACTCAGACTCCCCTCTCTCAGGCAAAAAAGTCGGGCAAAGTGTTGACAAAATCTAAGAGGTGCTCCATATGTAATGTGAAGCTTGCAGAAGCATACAAGAAAGCTCTCTGCAGTTCTTGTATCACTAAGGTTGTCAGAGATGAACAACCAGCAATGTTATCGGAGATGAGGAGTCTAATCCGTGAGGAGATCCAAAGTTCTTTGGCCTCTATGTCGCAACGGGATATGGGCAGTCCGAGTCCAGCTCGTAAGAGACCAAGAAGGGATCCAGAACAGGAAGACCAGGAGGGTTCTTCAGAAGCGGAGTCGGAATACAGAGATTTTGACCAGGAAGAAGGAGAATTGCCATTGGAAGAACAGGAGCAAGGGAGAAGGTATTACTTTCCGGTAGAAGACACAGAAGAGCTGGTTCAAGCGGTCAGAAGTACCATGCAGATAAAGGAAGATCCACGTCCAAGATCTAGACAAGATCAGATGTTCGGAGGTCTCACATATCAAGAACGAACAGTGTTTCCGGTGAGCGACCATATTCGTCGAATGATATCTCAGGAATGGAAAGATGCGGAACGTAGATTGGTGATATCGAGAGAGTTTAAAAATAGTCTTCCATTCGATCCAGAAGAGATCAAGACATGGGAAGAAATTCCTAAAGTAGATGTCCCCATAGCCAAGGTGGCAAAGAAGACATCCATACCTTTTGAGGATTCTTCTAGTCTCAAGGATGCAATGGACCGCAAAGCGGATATCCTGTTACGTCTGGGAGACTTCAGCAGCTTTAATAAAGACTAACATCGCAGCCACGTCAGTAGCAAGATCCATGTTCCTGTGGATGGAACAATTGGAAGAACATTTGATTAATAAAACACCAAGGGCTGATATAATTTCATCCCTACCTATCATAAAGTCAGCCACGGCCTTCATGGCTGACACTTCGGCTGAATCAGTTAGATTCGCGGCTAGAAATAGCTCTCTGTCAAATGCAGCCCGAAGGGCCATTTGGCTTAGATCTTGGTCGGGGGATAATGCATCCAAAAATAAATTGTGTGCCATCCCATTCACAGGCTCTAGAATATTTGGTCAGGCTTTAGATGACATTCTAGAATCTGCAGCTGACAGTAAAAAAGGGTTCCCTGAGGATAAACCTAGGAGGTTTCAGCCCTTTCGGAGAAGGCCACTTCCCCCCCCTCCCCCACGCAGACAACCGGAGTATAGAGAGCAGTGGAGATCAGGCAGAGGAACATTTAGGAGTTCTTACGCCCAGAACAGGAGGGGAAGACCCTCCCTTTTTGGTTCAAGTTATAGACCAAGAAAGCAATGACGCCATAGGCATAGGCGGGAGACTAAGCTTCTTTTTAAGTCACTGGAATCAGATATCAGACAACAGTTATGTCCTCAAAATAATCTCAGACGGTTACAGAATAGAGCTGATTTCCCGCGTACCGCAAAGGGTTATTGCACCAACAGTGGTAGCTACAAATTCCCCAATGTTCTCAGACCTACAAGATCTGTACAAATCCCGGGTTATAGTTCGGGTTCCCGTTCCGGAACTAGGCACAGGTCATTATTCCTCCCTATTTTCAATTCCAAAAGCGTCGGGAGGGTCCCGTACAATAATAAATTTAAAACCTCTGAATGTATACGTCAGGTACAAAAAATTCAGAATGGAATCAATCAGGTCAACCATTCACCTGATAAACAAGGATTTGGTAATGTGCACTCTCGATTTGAAGAGTGCGTATTATCAGGTTCCAATTCACCCCTCATCTCAGGAGCTTCTGAGATTCTCGGTGAGTTTTCCGGACCAAACCTGCCACTTCCAATTTCAATGCCTCCCGTTCGGTCTTGCATCGGCTCCAAGAATTTTCACGAAATTGGTAGCAGAAGTAGTGGCTTTCCTAAGAAACCAAGGAATAACAATAATTCCGTACTTGGACGATTTTCTCATCGTAGCACGGACAGAGGTCATTCTGCTGCAACACAGAGATCGGGTTATAGCAGTTTTGGAACACCTAGGATGGGTGGTAAACCGAAAAAAGTCTCATCTAAGGCCAGAGACCCGAAAGATCTTTCTGGGAGTACTCCTGGATTCTACAACCAGACAATCCTTCTTGCCAAGGGACAAACGAATCTCTCTAATAAAGATGATTCTACGGTTCCAAAAAAGACCACTTACGATAAGAATGGCCATGGAGATCTTGGGGAAGATGACAGCTTGCATCCCGTGTGTCAGATGGGCTCAGGCGCACTCAAGACCTTTACAAGAGCAAGTACTCTCGGTGTGGGATCGTTCTCGTTCATCACTAGACAGGAGGATGCTCCTTTCAATGAAGGCAAGAAAATCTCTACGATGGTGGACCCAGGACTACAATTTAAAAATGGGCGTCCCTTGGATATCATCCCCTTGTGTGGTAATCACTACGGACGCAAGTCAGTGGGGATGGGGAGCACACTTGGAAGGAAGATTCTTTCAGGGCAAGTGGCCCGAAGAAATCAGTCGGATGTCGTCAAATTACAGAGAGCTATACGCAGCTTGGGAAGCCCTCAGAAGAAACTACTCATGTCTAAAGGACAAACACGTAAAGATTTTATCAGACAACGTGACAGCAGTATCCTTTTTGAGACATCAAGGCGGGTCCAGACACAAGGCGCTTCAAAATCTAGCGCAAAGAATATTTTCCTGGGCAGAGAACGTGGTTCTATTAATAACAGCAGTGCATCTAGAAGGATCCCAAAACATCCTAGCCGACTATCTAAGCAGAAAGAAAGTTTATCCAACCGAGTGGGAATTAAATCAAGAAATGTTTCAAATACTATGTCATCGTTGGGGAACGCCCAGGATAGACTTATTCGCCACAAGGAAAAATTCGAAGGTGGCCAGATTTTATTCACTCAACCCTTCAGACATGCCGGAAGCAGTCGATGCCCTAAGCCAAACATGGAACGAACCTCTGTCTTACACTTTTCCTCCAATAGCACTTATTCCAGTAGTGCTCAGGAAGATTCAAGAGGACCAGGCAACGGTGCTGACGATTGTGCCATTCTGGCCAAAGAGAAGTTGGTTCCCGTTGTTGGGAGCTATGACAGTGGAAGATCCTATCAGACTCCCGGTATGGAAGAATATCATTCATCAAGGGCCGGTTTTGCATCAGGACCCAGAAAGATTACATGTATCAGCATGGATCCTGAAAGGGACATCTTGAAATCCAGAGGTCTTTCAGATGAAGTAATCACAACCATCCAGGCTAGTAGGAAGCATGTGACCACAGCCATCTACCACAAGATCTGGAGGAAATTCTGTTTGGAAAGTGGCAGGTCGGCCGTGATACCGGGAGCTTTGGATGTTCCTAGAGTCTTACATTTTTTACAGACTGGCTTTAACTTGGGGCTCAGGCCGAGTACAATTAAAGTCCAGATTTCAGCCCTCGGTACCTTCTTAGATTATCCGTTGGCCTCCCACCCCTGGATAATTAGATTTGTTAGAGCTATCCAGAGATTACGTCCTACTTTAAGACAACTAGCTCCTACATGAGACTTAAATCTGGTCCTCAGGGCTCTATGTAAAGATCCTTATACTCTCGAGGAGGACATGCCCATTTCAATACGTACCTGGAAAACAGCCTTTTTAGTAGCAATTACAACTGCTAAACGTATAGGTGAAATTCAGGCTCTTTCTATCAAGGATCCATACCTTCAAGTTAGAGAAGACCATATAATTCTGAAATTAGATCCAGCTTTTATCCCTAAAATAGCCTCAGCTAAAAACCGTGACCAGGAGATAATTTTACCGTACTTTTGTGAAGACCCTGCTAATGAAAAAGAACAGGCTTTACACTCCCTTGATGTTAGGCGGGCAGTATTAAACTATCTAGAGGCCATTAGCCCCTGGAGGAAAGATCCTAATCTTTTTATTCTTTTTGGGGGTAAGAATAAGGGTAAAAAAGCTTCCAAGGCTTCAATAGCTAGATGGATCACGACCATAATTTCAAAAGCCTACTCATCAGAAGGATTAGCTTGCCCAACAGGGATAAAAGCGCACTCTACTAGGGCTGTTTCAGCATCATGGGCTGAACGGGCAGGAGCGTCCCTAGATCAGATTTGCAAGGCCGCAACTTGGGCCAGGGTAAACACATTTTGTAGGCACTATAAATTAGATCCATATTTTATTTTTCCCCAACTAATGGGGTGATAAAGGGGGGGGGGGGTTTGATTTACTATTTATAGTAGGTTTTTGTAGCGGGTTTTTATGTTTGGCAGCTGTCACACGCTAAGAGACGCTTTTTATTGCAAAAAATAGTTTTTGCATCACCACATTTTGAGAACTATAATTTATTTATATTTTGGTCCACAGAGTCATGTGAGGTCTTGTTTTTTGCGGGACGAGTTGAGGTTTTAATTGGTATCATTTTCGGGCACATGACATTTTTTGATCGCTTTTTATTCTGATTTTTGGGAGGCAGAATGAACAAAAAGCAGCAATTCCTGAATTTCATTGGGAAGGGGGGGGGGGGCGTTTATACCGTTCCGCGTGTGGTAAAATTGATAAAGCAGCCTTATTCTTCGGGTCAGTAAAATTACAGCGATTCCTCATTTATATCATTTTTTAATGTTTTGGCGCTTTTACACAATAAAAACTTTTATACAAAAAATAATTGTTTTCACTTTTTTCTGAGACCTATACATTTTTTATTTTTCTGCTGACGCTGGTGTATAGCGGCTTATTTTTTGCGGGACAAGATGACGTTTTCAGTGGTACCATGTTTATTTATAACAGTCTTTTTGATCACATTTTATTGCACTTTTTGTTCGGCAGTATGATAAAGCATTGTTTTTTGCCTCTATTTTTTTGCGGTGTTCACTGAAGGGGTTAACTAGTGGGATAGTTTTATAGAGCGGGTCGTTACGGATGCGGGGATACCAAATGTGTACTTTTATTGTTTTTTTTTTTATTTACATAAATAAATGGATTTATTGGAAAATATTTTTTTTCTGTATTTGGGGATTATTATTATTATTATTTTTAATACATTTTTTTTTTTTTTTTACTTTATAACATTGTCCCAGGTTGGGATTTCACTATATTACATCATATCGCTGATCTGACACTTTGCATAGCACTGTGTCAGATCAGCAATCTGACAGGCAGTGCAGGAGGCTTTCCGGCGCCTGTTCTCAGCAGGCGCCAGAAAGTCACCTCATTTCAGGACCAGGAAGGAGCCCCGCTGCCATTTTGGATCCAGGGACTCCATGGAGACCACCGGAACAACGCGATCGCGTCCCTGCGCGATGCCCCTCTGTCGCTGTCAATACTGACAAGGGCATCAGAGGGGTTAAATGCCCACGATCAGAGCTAGCGCCGATCGTGGGAATTGCTGCGGGGTGTCAGCTGTCACATACAGCTGACACCTGCGCGCGATCGTTGTGGTGCTCAGTGAGACTGCGCGATCGTGCCGCCGTACTAGTACTGCGGTTTGTGGGAACTCAGTTCCTGCAGAGCAGTACTAGTACGGCGCATGTCGGGAAGGGGTTAAAAAGAGATAACAGTAGTTTGACAAAATGGCTTCACACAACCACTAACCATGAGTAGAGAAAAAGTTTTGGTGTTATTCATATTCTCTGAAAAAAGGCTAAAAGCACAAATTCTGCCGGGGTACGTAAACTTTTGAGCACAACTGTAAATGTTGCTATCTTCTTAACAGGCCGTAATAGCTGGCAGACTCTAGGGCCGTTATTTGGCCATGAATTGCCAAGGTAAATATCAGGACCACACGATCAAAATCTCAGGCCAATGGGGTTACAGAGGGAGCCTCCACACTGTTAACCATTTAGATGCTGTAATCACTATTAGGCCGGGGTCACACTTGCGAGTGCAATGCGAGAAACTCTTGCGAGTCTCTTGCATCAATACCCGGGCACTGCCTCCGGTCCGAGTGCCGGCGGCAGTGCCGGGTATTGATGGCGAGTTTCTCGCATTGGACTCGCAAGTGTGACCCCGGCCTTAACAGCAGAATCTAAGGAGTTGAAAAGCCATGGTTGGTGCCAAAACCAATCAAGGCTGATACAACAAAGGTGTCAGCCATAGCGTATAGTGATAGCTGCTGCATTTTCACCAGTCAGGGGATGTTATTGTCTGATATGCGAGGTCAGTAAAAAGACATTGGTGGTCAATAAGGTGTTAATAATGATATTTCCTTTGTTAAAACTTCATATATGGTTAAATAACAGCAGAAGAGGTAGGCGTCTTAAGGACATGCTGGTGCATAGCCTCTACATAGCTAGGGTGGCAAACCCTCTCGCTCCTCCTGGTAGCAAACCACAAAAGGGTTTTTTTTTTCCTTGCGATGACAGTTTGGCGTGTGTTAATATGACCAGAAGTAGCCATTTTACTACCTCTGACGGACAGAAGCAATTTGAAATCAAATGCTACATATCCTGTAGCTCAACCTTTGTCGTGTATTATGCTACTTGCACTTGTAAAAAGATCTACGTTGGTCTCACCTCATGACAACGCCGGGTGAGAATAAGAGAACATGTAAGTGATATAGCCAATGCACGCAAGGTTGAAGACATGTCAACACTAAAGACATTGCCAAAACAATGTAGGATCCATCATGGCTGTGATCCTAAGAGTTTACAGGTACAGAGCATTGACTGTGTCCATGAGGGAATTAGGGAAAACTTGAAATAAACCCTGGCACAACTGGAGTGCCAGCTGATTATCACCTTGGACACAATGGCCCCTAAAGGTTTGAATGAGAAACTAAGCTTCCTTCCATTCTTGTAATATTTGAACTTATAATTCTATGTAATTTTATTTCGATTTCTCGTGTTCATATTTTATTAATTGTTGACTGTCTGTCTTTTTTAGTTAAACAATTGAAACTGTCCACCCCTACCTTTCTGAGCGAGTGCCATTACATGGTATGACATCTTCCTCTCCATCAACTACCATGAGTCATTACAAAATCAACTTCAGCACTGCACAGGATTGTCTTTTGGTGACAACGGACATGCTTATTATCGAAGCCTCTTTATTAACTTGATTGTGCTATCTTTATTCACTTGCATATTTATTGTTTCATATTTCTTTCTTTATTCTGTACCAGGGATAATTAATTATCTGTTAGGAATTAGTCCGTTCCCCCTTTTTCTCTTGTACCCTGCCTGTAATCCTTTTGCGCCGCACTTTTCTCTCTCAGTTGTGATGGGCATTATGGCTGCCGATGTGCATATGTGCCGTGCAACCACACATACCGCTGCCTCGCATCCGGCCTCTGAACTGCCAGTGCGCATGTCCATGATGTCATTGGGAGTTTTCTCCCAGACTTGTGCCCTCCCAGAGACGCTGGGTATGCGATGATTACATCCGGTTTGGGCCACACTCCGTATGCGCCGCCAGGCTTGCCAATTGCAGCTCGAGGTATAAAAGGGCAGACATGCTACCATGATCAAAAGCTAACGCGAAACGTGCATCCTGGGCTCCTCTGGGATTCTATTTGTGCACTTGCACATTACCACGGGTAAGTGTTGTAGATCCCAATATTGAAATCCTTTGGCACACGCACGCTGCACTTTACTATTATTCTGCCTTCTGTCTTGCCACTTTGGCTTAATCGAATCTTGTGCAACTTATAATGAGGTGTGCTTCTGAACTCCAGCGCTCAGAACACTATTGGTTTATGCCAACTAGTGTGATTTTAACCCCTTCACCCCCAAGGGTGGTTTGCACGTTAATGACCGGGCCAATTTTTACAATTCTGACCACTGTCCTTTTATGAGGTTATAACTCTGGAACGCTTCAACGGATCTTGGCGATTCTGACATTGTTTTCTCGTGACATATCGTACTTCATGATAGTGGTAAAATTTCTTCGATATAAGTTGCGTTTATTTGTGAAAAAAACGAATATTTGGCGAAAATTTTGAAAATTTTGCAATTTTCCAACTTTTAATTTTTATGCCCTTAAATCACAGACATATGTCACGCAAAATACTTAATAAGTAACATTTACCACATGTCTACTTTACATCAGCACAATTTTGGAACCAAAATTTTTTTTTGTGACGGAGTTATAAGGGTTAAAAGTTGACCAGCAATTTCTCATTTTTACAACACCATTTTTTTTTTAGGGACCACATCTCATTTGAAGTCATTTTGAGGGGTCTATATGATAGAAAATACCCAAGTGTGACACCATTCTAAAAACTGCACCCCTCAAGGTACTCAAAACCACTTTCAAGAAGTTTATTAACCCTTCAGGTGTTTCACAGGAATTTTTGGAATGTTTAACCCCTTCCCGACATTTGACGTACTATCCCGTCGAGGTGGGGTGGGCCCGTATGACCGCCGACGGGATAGTACGTCATAGCCGATCGGCCGCGCTCACGGGGGGAGCGCGGCCGATCGCGGCCGGGTGTCGGCTGCATATCGCAGCTGACATCCGGCACTATGTGCCAGGAGCGGTCACGGACCGCCCCCGGCACATTAACCCCCGGCACACCGCGATCAAACATGATCGCGATGTGCCGGCGATGCAGGGAAGCATCGCGCAGGGAGAGGGCTCCCTGCGGGCTTCCCTGAGCCCCCCGCAGCAACGCGATGTGATCGCGTTGCTGCGAGGGTCTTACCTCCCTCCCTGCCTGCTCCAGACCCGGATCCAAGATGGCCGCGGATCCGGGTCCTGCAGGGAGGGAGGTGGCTTCACAGAAGCCTGCTCAGAGCAGGCACTGTGAAGCAGCCTGCACTTCTCGCAGATCGGTGATCTGTCAGAGTGCTATGCAAACTGGCAGATCACCGATCTGTATTGTCCCCCCCTGGGGCAAAGTAAAAAAGTAAAAAAAAAAATTTCCAAATGTGTAAAAAAAAATAAAAAAAAATATTCCAAAATAATGAAAAAAAAAAAAAAATATTATTCCCATAAATACATTTCTTTATCTAAATTAAAAAAAACAAACAATAAAAGTACACATATTTAGTATCGCCACGTCCGTAACGACCCAACCTATAAAACTGCCACACTAGTTAACCCCTTCAGTAAACACCGTAAGAAAAAAAAAAAAAAAACGAGGCAAAAAACAACGCTTTATTACCATACCGCCGAACAAAAAGTGGAATAACACGCGATCAAAAAGACTGATATAAATATCCATGGTACCGCTGAAAACGTCATCTTGTCCCGCAAAAAACGAGCCGCCATACAGCATCATCAGCAAAAAAATAAAAAAAGTTATAGTCCTGAGAATAAAGCGATACCAAAATAATTATTTTTTCTATAAAATAGTTTTTATCGTATAAAAGCGCCAAAACATAAAAAAATGATATAAATGAGGTATCGCTGTAATCGTACTGACCCGAAGAATAAAACTGCTTTATCAATTTTACCAAACCCGGAACGGTATAAACGCCTCTCCCAAAAGAAATTCATGAATAGCAGGTTTTTGGTCATTCTGCCTCACAAAAATCGGAATAAAAAGCGATCAAAAACGGTCACGTGTCCGAAAATTTTACCAATAAAAACGTCAACTCGTCCCGCAAAAAACAAGACCTCACATGACTCTGTGGAGCAAATGTGGAAAAATTATAGGTCTCAAAATGTGGAGACGCAAAAACTTTTTTGCTATAAAAAGCGTCGCTGGTTTCACACTTGCGTTTTTGTCTGCAGCGTTTTTTGCACAAAAAAACGCATGCGTTTTTTCCCTATATTTAACATTGAAAACGCATGCGGTTTTTTTGTACGCGTTTGGTCGCGTTTTCAAACGCATGCGGTTTTTTTCTGCATGCGTTCATTTTCAGAAATACAACCTGCAGTATTTTCTTGCGTTTTTAAGCACATGCGTTTGTTTGCGTTAAAAACGCATGCATTTTTATCGAAAAAAACAGAAAACACACTGAAAAGCCACCCACCACCATCAAGGTGATAGAGATCCAAACCCTAACCCTAACTCTACCCCTAACCTCACCCCTAACCATTTAATGAACATTTTCTGACAGTCATAGTGCCACGTATTTCAGTGCCACGTATTTCAGTGCCACGTATTTCAGTGCCACGTATCACGTATTTCAGTGCCACGTGTTTCAGTGCCACGTATTTCAGTGCCACGTATCACGTATTTCAGTGCCACATATTTTAGTACCACGTATTTCAGTTGCACGTATTTCAGTGCCACGTATTTCAGTGCCACGTATTTAAGTGCCACGTATCACGTATTTCAGTGCCACGTATTTCAGTGCCACGTATTTCAGTGCCACGTATTTCAGTGCCACGTATTTCAGTGCCACGTGTTTCAGTGCCACGTATTTAAGTGCCACGTATCACGTATTTCAGTGCCACGTATTTCAGTGCCACGTATTTCAGTGCCACGTATTTCAGTGCCACGTATTTCAGTCACGGTTAGGGTTAGGGTTAGGGCTAGGGTTGGAGGTAAAGTTAGGGTTGGGGCTAAAGTTAGGGTTGGGGCTAAAGTTAGGGTTAGGGTTTGGATTACATTTACGTTTGGATTAGGGTTGGGATTAGAATTATGGGTGTGTCAGGGCTAGGGGTGTTGTTAGGGTTACCGTTGGGATTAGGGTTAGGGGTGTGTTTGGGTTAGGGTTTCAGGTAGAATTGGGGGGTTTCCACTGTCCAGGCACATCAGGGGCTCTCCAAGCGCGACATGGCGTCCAATCTCAATTCCAGCCAATTCTGCGTTGAAAAAGTAAAACAGTGCTCCTTCCCTTCCGAGCTCTCCCGTGCGCCCAAAAAGGGGTTTACCCCAACATATGTGTTATCAGCGTACTCGGGACAAATTGAACAACAACTTCTGGGGTCCAAGTTCTCTTGTTATCCTTAGGAAAATAAAAATTTGGGGGGCTAAAAATCATTTTTGTGGGAAAAAAAGATGTTTTATTTTCACGGCTCTGCATTATAAACTGTAGTGAAACACTTGGGGGTTCAAAGTTCTCACAACACATCTAGATAAGTTCCTTGGGAGGTCTAGTTTCCAATATGGGGTCACTTGTGGGGGGTTTGTACTGTTTGGGTACATCAGGGGCTCTGCAAATGCAACGTGACGCCTGCAGACCAATCCATTTAAGGCTGCATTCCAAATGGCGCTCCTTCCCTTCCGAGCTCTGTCATGCGCCCAAACAGTGGTTCCCCCCGACATATGGGGTATCAGCGTACTCAGGACAAATTGGACAACAACTTTTGGGGTCTAATTTATCCTGTTACCCTTGTGAAAATACAAAACTGGGGGCTAAAAAATCATTTTTGTGAAATAAAAAAAAGAATTTTTATTTTCACGGCTTTGCGCTATAAACTTTAGTGAAACACTTGAGGGTTCAAAGTTCTCAAAACACATCTAGATAAGTTCCTTGGGAGGTCTAGTTTCCAATATGGGGTCACTTGTGGGGGGTTTGTACTGTTTGGGTACATCAGGGGCTCTGCAAATGCAACGTGACGGCTGCTGACCAATCCATTTAAGTCTGCATTCCAAATGGCGCTCCTTCCCTTCCGAGCTCTGTCATGCGCCCAAACAGTGGTTCCCCCCCACATATGGGGTATCAGCGTACTCAGGACAAATTGGAAAACAAATTTTGGGGTCCAATTTATTCTGTTACCCTTGTAAAAATACAAAGCTGGGGGCTAAAAAATCATTTTTGAGAAAAAAAAAAAAAATTATTTTCACGGCTCTGCGTTATAATCTGTAGTGAAACACTTGGGGGTTCAAAGCTCTCAAAACACATCTAGATAAGTTCCTTAGGGGGTCTACTTTCCAAAATGGTGTCACTTGTAGGGAGTTTCAATGTTTAGGCACATCAGGGGCTCTCCAAACGCAACATGGCGTCCCATCTCAATTCCAGTCAATTTTGCATTGAAAAGTCAAATGGCGCACCTTCCCTTCCAAGCTCTGCCATGCGCCCAAACAATGGTTTACACCCACATATGGGGTATCAGCGTACTCAGGACAAATTGCACAACATTTTTTGGGGTCCAATTTCTTCTCTTACCCTTGGGAAAATAAAAAATTGGGGGCGAAAAGATCATTTTTGTGAAAAAATATGATTTTTTATTTTTACGGCTCTGCATTATAAACTTCTGTGAAGCACTTGGTGGGTCAAAGTGCTCACCACACATCTAGATAAGTTCCTTAGGGGGTCTACTTTCCAAAATGGTGTCACTTGTAGGGAGTTTCAATGTTTAGGCACATCAGGGGCTCTCCAAACGCAACATGGCGTCCCATCTCAATTCCAGTCAATTTTGCATTGAAAAGTCAAATGGCGCTCCTTCCCTTCCAAGCTCTGCCATGCGCCTAAACAATGGTTTACACCCACATATGGGGTATCATCGTACTCAGGACAAATTGTACAACAACTTTGGGGGTCCATTTTCTCCTGTTACCCTTGGTAAAATAAAACAAATTGGAGCTGAAATAAATTTTGTGTGAAAAAAAGTTAAATGTTCATTTTTATTTAAACATTCCAAAAATTCCTGTGAAACACCTGAAGGGTTAATAAACTTCTTGAATGTGGTTTTGAGCACCTTGAGGGGTGCAGTTTTTAGAATGGTGTCACACTTGGTTATTTTCTATCATATAGACCCCTCAAAATGACTTCAAATGAGATGTGGTCCCTAAAAAAAAATGGTGTTGTAAAAATGAGAAATTGCTGGTCAACTTTTAACCCTTATAACTCCGTCACAAAAAAAAATTTTGGTTCCAAAATTGTACTGATGTAAAGTAGACATGTGGGAAATGTTACTTATTAAGTATTTTGCGTGACATATGTCTGTGATTTAAGGGCACAAAAATTCAAAGTTGGAAAATTGCAAAATTTTCAAAATTTTCGCCAAATTTCCATTTTTTTCACAAATAAACGCAAGTTATATCGAATAAATTTTACCTTTAACATGAAGTACAATATGTCACGAGAAAACAATGTCAGAATCGCCAAGATCCGTCAAAGCGTTCCAGAGTTATAGCCTCATAAAGGGACAGTGGTCAGAATTGTAAAAATTGGCCCGGTCATTAACGTGCAAACCACCCTTGGGGGTGAAGGGGTTAAATAAAAATGAACATTTAACTTTTTTTCACACAAAATGTATTTCAGATCCAATTTGTTTTATTTTACCAAGGGTAACAGGAGAAAATAGACCCCAAAATTTGTTGTACAATTTGTCCTGAGTATGCTGATACCCCATATGTGGGGGTAATCCACTGTTTGGGCGCATGGCAGAGCTCGGAAGGAAAGGAGCGCCATTTGACTTTTCAATGCAAAATTGACTGGAATTGAGATGGGACGCCATGTTGCATTTGGAGAGCCCCTGATGTGCCTAAACATTGAAACCCCCCACAAGTGACACCATTTTGGAAAGTAGACCCCCTAAGGAACTTATCTAGATGTGTGGTGAGCACTTTGACCCAACAAGTGCTTTACAGAAGTTTATAATGCAGAGCGGTAAAAATAAAAAATCATATTTTTTCACAAAAATGATATTTTCGCCCCCAATTTTTTATTTTTCCAAGGGTAAGAGAAGAAATTGGACCCCAAAAATTGTTGTGCAATTTGTCCTGAGTACGCTGATACCCCATATGTGGGTGTAAACCATTGTGTGGGCGCAGGGCAGAGCTCGGAAGGGAAGGAGCGCCATTTGACTTTTCAATGCAAAATTGACAGGAATTGAGATGGGACGCCATGTTGCATTTGGAGAGCCCCTGATGTGCCTAAACATTGAAACCCCCCACAAGTGACACCATTTTGGAAAGTAGACCCCCTAAGGAACTTATCTAGATGTGTGGTGAGCACTTTGACCCAACAAGTGCTTCACAGAAGTTTATAATGCAGAGCCGTAAAAATAAAAAATCATATTTTTTTCACAAAAATGATCTTTTTGCCCCCATTTTTTTATTTCCCCAAGGGTAAGAGAAGAAATTAGAGCACAAAAGTTGTTGTGCAATTTGTCCTGAGTACGACGATACCCCATATGTGGGGGTAAACCACTGTTTGGGCGCATAGCAGAGCTCGGAAGGGAAGGAGCGCTATTTTACTTTTCAATGCAAAATTGACTGGAATTAAGATGGGATGCCATGTTGCGTTTGCAGAGCCCCTGATGTGCCTAAACATTAAAAACCCCCACAAGTGACCCCATATTGGAAACTAGACCCCCCAAGGAACTTATCTAGATGTGTTGTGAGAACTTTGAACCCCCAAGTGTTTCACTACAGTTTATAACGCAGAGCCGTGAAAATAAATTCTTTTTTTTTTTCACAAAAATGATTTTTTAGCCCCCAGTTTTGTATTTTCACAAGGGTAACAGGATAAATTGGACCCCAAAATTTGTTGTCCAATTTGTCCTGAGTATGCTGATACCCGATATGTGGGGGGGAACCACTGTTTGGGCGCATGACAGAGCTCGGAAGGGAAGGAGCGCCATTTGGAATGCAGACTTAAATGGATTGGTCTGCAGGCGTCACGTTGCATTTGCAGAGCCCCTGATGTACCCAAACAGTACAAACCCCCCACAAGTGACCCCATATTGGAAACTAGACCCCCCAAGGAACTTATCTAGATGTGTTGTGAGAACTTTGAACCCCCAAGTGTTTCACTACAGTTTACAACGCAGAGCCGTGAAAATAAAAAATCCTTTTTTTCCCACAAAACTTATTTTTTGGCCCCCAGTTTTGTATTTTCCCAAGGGTAGCAGGAGAAATTGGACCCCAAAAGATGATGTCCAATTTGTCCTGAGTACGCTGATACCCCATATGTTGGGGTAAACCCCTGTTTGGGCACACGGGAGAGCTCGGAAGGGAAGGAGCACTGTTTTCCTTTTTCAACGCAGAATTGGCTGGAATTCAGATCGGATGCCATATCCCGTTTGGAAAGCCCCTGATGTGCCCGAACAGTGGAAACCCCCCAATTATAACTGAAACCCTAATCCAAACACACCCCTTACCCTAATCCCAACATTAACCCTAACCACTCCTCTAACCCAGACACACCCAACCCTATTCCCAACCGTAAATGTAATCCAAACCCTAACCCTATCTTTAGCCCCAACCCTAACTGTAGCCCCAACCCTAGCCCTAACCCTAGCAATAACCCTAGCCCTAACTCTAGTCCTAACTCTAGCCCTAACCCTAACCCTAATGGGAAAATGGAAATAAATACATTTTTTAATTTTTTTATTTTTCCCTAACTAAGGGGGTGATGAAGGGGGGTTTGATTTACTTTTATAGCGGGTTTTTTAGCGGATGTTTATGATTGGCAGCCGTCACACACTGAAAGACGCTTTTCATTGCAAAAAATATTTTTTGCGTTACCACATTTTGAGAGCTGTAATTTTTCCATATTTGAGTCCACAGAGTCATGTGAGATCCTGTTTTTTTGCGGGATGCGTTGACGTTTTTATTGGTAACATTTTCGGACACGTGACATTTTTTGATCGCTTTTTATTCCGATTTTTGTGAGGCAGAGTGATCAAAAACCAGCTATTCATGAATTTCTTTTTGGGGAGGCGTTTATACCGTTCCGCGTTTGGTAAAATTGATAAAGCAGTTTTATTCGTCGGGTCAGTACGATTACAGCGATATCTCATTTATATTATTTTTTTATGTTTTGGCGCTTTTATACGATAAAAACTATTTTATAGAAAAAATAATTATTTTGGTATCGCTTTATTCTCAGGACTATAACTTTTTTATTTTTTTGCTGATGATGCTGTATGGCGGCTCGTTTTTTGCGGGACAAGATGACGTTTTCAGCGGTACCATGGTTATTTATATCAGTCTTTTTGATCGCGTGTTATTCCACTTTTTGTTCGGCGGTATGATAATAAAGCGTTGTTTTTTGCCTCGTTTTTTTTTTTTTTTTCTTACGGTGTTTACTGAAGGGGTTAACTAGTGGGCCAGTTTTATAGGTCGGGTCGTTACGGACGCGGCGATACTAAATATGTGTACTTTTATTGTTTTTTTTATTTTATTTAGATAAAGAAATGTATTTATGGGAATAATATATTTATTTTTTTTTCATTATTTTGGAATATTTTTTTTTTTTTTTTTTTTTTACACATTTGGAAACATTTTTTTTTACTTTTTTACTTTGCCCCAGGGGGGGACAATACAGATCGGTGATCTGTCAGTTTGCATAGCACTCTGACAGATCACCGATCTGCGAGAAGTGCAGGCTGCTTCACAGTGCCTGCTCTGAGCAGGCTTCTGTGAAGCCACCTCCCTCCCTGCAGGACCTGGATCCGCGGCCATCTTGGATCCGGGTCTGGAGCAGGCAGGGAGGGAGGTAAGACCCTCGCAGCAACGCGATCACATCGCGTTGCTGCGGGGGGCTCAGGGAAGCCCGCAGGGAGCCCTCTCCCTGCGCGATGCTTCCCTGCATCGCCGGCACATCGCGATCATGTTTGATCGCGGTGTGCCGGGGGTTAATGTGCCGGGGGCGGTCCGTGACCGCTCCTGGCACATAGTGCCGGATGTCAGCTGCGATATGCAGCTGACACCCGGCCGCGATCGGCCGCGCTCCCCCCGTGAGCGCGGCCGATCGCGTATGACGTACTATTCCGTCCTTGGGAAGTAGGGCCCACCCCACATGGACGGAATAGTACGTCTAATGACAGAAAGGGGTTAATGCACCAAATCTTTGCATATTCAAAAAAAAAAATGGGGTATGAGAGTTTCTTACTATACCCATATGGTATGACTAAGACACTTCCTACCCAAATCTTTATTCCCAGGTGAATCTCTCGTTACCTCATTCATTGTGGCATGTACTGTATCCTTATATGTAATTTATATGTAATAAATCGACATTGCCTTATAGTTATGAAGTCAGCACTCCTATTTTTTCCCTTTTGAATAGTCATGCAGACGGAGTTTCTTCTTTTGTATATTTTGGATCATAAATTATCCTGATAGTAAACATGCTATTGGCATTTCTACTCACTTTTGTTACCATCAATATTCCGGTGAACCATTTAATACAGCTTTCAGTCATGCAGGTGTGACCAAAGCAATTAAATGTGCCAAGTACCTTCATTTTTTTACTTCTCTTCTACAGCAGTAATGTAATTCCAATGTCACATATTCAATGTTTACATACTTTAGCATTTCAGAGTGCAGCTTCAATTTGTTCCATATAGAGTGGCTCTCTTAGCTTGCACCTGTTCACATTTATCTTTCTGTTTGGAAGGGACGGTCAGTCTTGATATTTGTAGTTCACGCCCCCTGACTGTGCACTCCACCTATCAGAATATGGCAGTTTTCAATAGAGTTTCATCCGGTCTACTCAAGTAATTGTATCTGTAGGGCTGTGGAGTCGGTGTCCATTTTGGTGGGGCTGGAGTTGAAGTCTGTATAAAGTGGACCCACCCCTAAAATATATAATACATTGGGTGCAGGAGTACAATGCAGGATGTGCTGTAAATGTTCCCATAAAAATTTGGGAACATTATGAAATATCCTATAAATGTCTGTTCTGTTCCTGATCTACGGATCTGGGCTTTTAGCCAAGATGAATCTGTGCTGCACTTTATGTACATGCTCAGTAGGGGGCAGTGCTGTGGGGTCAGAGTCAGGGAAATGAGGGAGTCAGAGGTTTGGCTTACCGACTCTACAGCCCTGGATTGTAGGCTTTTTAGCCAGGGAGAGGCATCATGTTAGGTCCCAACAGAGGGGGAAAACCTTTTAGTTGGCTATTGGGCTCACATGAACTGGTCATTTTATGCGCCAAGTACCTTTTTTTTAACTTCTTTTGTACAGCAATAATGCGGTCAGTCTTTTAATAGAGTAATTACAGTTAACGCTCACAGCACTGCGAACAGCCTCTGTAGGCATGCCCCAGAACTGACGGACAGCCGGCTCTGCACGGGTGCACTGTAAAAAGCAGTACCGGGATTTGCTTACACAGCGCTCTTAGTGCTGTGAGCAGGGACTAATTGCTCCGGGCACGCCAGTATGACTGAAAGCCAGTGGCTATGGGGGGGGGGGGGGGGAAAAAAAAAAAAAAAGTTAATTTTCTCCTGGGTGCCACACTTAAAGTACAATGGCTGAGCACCTCCATATTCCCTTTAAATGCGAATGACAACTTAAAGCGGTTGGTCCTTGCTTCACAGGAAACAAAACCATTCATGACCTCAATGCATAATCACTTACCTTTACTATGAATGGTCTTGATAGTTTGTTAGCAATATACGCAATTGCCAATTTCCCATCCTATAATAAAAGCCTCCAAATAGGTTTGCCTTCATTCATTCTCTGATCCCTTTATCGGTGGGGGACACAGCAGTCAGTCCTCCAGTAATCATTACACTACGTTCTAATATATTGATAGGGGATACCTTTTATATACGTTGTACAGCCACTTTAAAATTAGACCGATCACTTTGTTCTAGTGGCCTATGTACTACACCCCAAAATTCTGCACCACACAGTGCGGTTTTTATTTTCCTATTTCTATATGCTCAACAACCAACATTCTACTATGAGCAGAGACCCAGCCTGATTATACAGCTAAATGAAGGATTCATACAGCTCTGGCGGAAATTAAGAGACCACTACACAGTTTTATAAAAATCAGCTTCTCTACATGTCTGACAGCCATTCCATTCCAGTGTCAGTTGAATTCTAACCAGAGTACACATTATTCAACTTAATGTGCTTCTGATTAGGTGATCACCTGAACAAAATCTTATTTAACGAAAGAAAGTATAAAAAACCCTGCTGTGGTGCTCACAATCCTCTTGCAATAGGACAAGCTGGACGACAAAACAAGCGCTAGTAATATCCCAAAATTAATAGGAATGAAAAAATAAACTTTTAACCATGCCAAAGGAGTTGAAAAGAAAAATCTTGAGTGAGGAAAAGAAGGGCTCAATCCTGGATTTACTAGCAGAGGGACACAGTGAGAGTCATGTTGCCTCCATCCTTAAAATTTCTAAGACGGCAGTCTATTACAACAAGGTCCAGCAGCAGACATTGGGGACAACAAAGCTACAGACCGGCAGAGGGCGAAAACAACTCTCCACTGACCGGGATGACCGTCATCTTATTCCAATGTCACTCAGCAACCACAGGATGACCTCAAGTGACCTACAAAAGGAATGGTAAATGGCAGCTGGGGTGAAGTGCACGGCAAGAACAGCTCGTAACAGGATTCCTAGAGTAAGGACTCAAGTCATGTAAAGCTAGAAAAAAAGCCTTTCATCAATGAGAAGCAAAGGAGAGCCAGGCTGAAGTTTGCCAAAGACCATAAAGATTGGACCATAAAGGACTGGAGTAAGGTAATCTTCTCTGAGTCTAATTTTCAGCTTTGCCCAACACCTGGTCGTCTAATGGTTAGATGAATACCTGGAGAGGCGTACAAGCCAGTGTCTTGCACCCACTGTGAAATTTGGTGGAAGATCAGTGATGATCTATGGATGATTCAGCAAGGCTGGAATTGGGAAGGTTGTTCTTTGCGATGGATGTATGAATCAAGCCGCATACAAGGTTATCCTGGAAAGACAGTTGATTCCTTCGGCTCATGCAATGTTCCCCAACGCTGAGGACTGTTTTCCAGCAGGACAATGCGCCATGCCACACAGGTCAATCAAGGTGTGGATGAAGGACCACCATATCAAATTCCTGTCATGGGCAGCCCAATCTCCAGACCTGAACCCCATTGAAAACCTCTGGAATGTAATCAAGAGGAAGATGGATAGTCACAAGCCATCAAACAAAGAAGAAGAACTGCTTACATTTTTGTACCAGGAGTGGCATAAGGTCACCCAAAAGCAGTGTGAAAGACTGGTGGAAAGCATGCTAAGACGCATGAAAGCTGTGATTAAAATCATGGTTATTCCACAAAATATTGATTTCAGAACTCTTCCAGAGTTAAAACATTAGTATTGTTGTTTCTAAATGATTATGAACTTTTTTTTTTTTTTTTTGCATTATTTGAGGTCTGCAAGCAATACATTTGTGTTATTTTGACCATTTCTCATTCTCAGAAAATAAAATACAAAATGTATTGTTTGGAACTTCGGAGACATGTCAGTAGTTTATAGAATAAAAGAAAAATTTACATTTTTCTCAAAAATATACCTATAAAGAGAATAATCAGACAAACTGAACATTTTGAAGTGGTCTCTTAATTTTTGCTAGAGCTGTATATTAGGCGTCGCTGTTCAGGTTGCAGAAAAATAAGTCTATCACATCACTCCACTGTTTGTTTTCTACGCCACCCAATCCACGTAGTATGTTGTATTCACTGTTCAGATAAAGGGAATCAGTCAACAATTTTGACCTAACTGACCACTTCAAACGTGAGGATGTGCCGTTGTGATCATAACTGAGAAAAAGACATTTAAATCTGTCCACACTCAGTAAGATGACCTAAGCTCTTTGCAATAAATGTTCCCCAACACCTGCACTCTCTTCAAAGTTACAGCTCCAGTTTCTCTCCAGGGGGTCGCAAAGGTTCTTGCAGGGAGGAGGATTTGGAAAGAGTTGACTGCAGAAGGGCAGAAAAATTCACTGACTGAGAATGCTCAAAAAAAGAAAAGATAAGCACTCAAATAATCAAAATACATTTAAAGGGCCACTGTCACCCCCCTCCAGCCGTTATAAACTAAAAGAGCCACCTTGTGCAGCAGTAATGCTGCATTCTAACAAGGTGGCTCTTTTAGTTTTAGGTTCAAGCATACCCCAAATAAAACGTTTTTATACTTAGCCACAATTCCTGTCTCTAGCCAGGTAGGCGGGTCCTCACTCCCCAGCTTGGCCAGCTCCTCTGCCGTCACTCACATCTTCCTGCACTTTCGGCGCCGCCCCCTCAGCGCTGTTATCGTTTCAAAACCGGCGCCTGCGCTGTGTACTGGTGTCCTGCGCAGACGCAGTAAGCTCTGGCCGTCTGATGTAATGGCTGATACCAGAGAACAAAAGACATCCACAGAACACCAGGATGGATCTGCTGCACAGCAGCTGTAGGACCTGCGATGATGTCACTGCCATGTGATTGGGGCAATCACATGGCAGTGACATCATCGCAGGTCCTACAGCTATTTGCTGTGCAGCAGATCCATCCTGGTGTTCTGTGGATGTCTTTTGTTCTCTGGCATCAGCCATTACATCAGACGGCCAGAGCTTACTGCGTCTGCGCAGGACACCAGTACACAGCGCAGGCGCCGGTTTTGAAACGATAACAGCGCTGAGGGGGCGGCGCCGAAAGTGCAGGAAGATGTGAGTGACGGCAGAGGAGCTGACCAAGCTGGGGAGTGAGGACCCGCCTACCTGGCTAGAGACAGGAATTGTGGCTAAGTATAAAAACGTTTTATTTGGGGTATACTTGAACCTAAAACTAAAAGAGCCACCTTGTTAGAATGCAGCATTACTGCTGCACAAGGTGGCTCTTTTAGTTTATAACGGCTGGAGGGGGGTGACAGTGGCCCTTTAAAGGGGTGCTGAAAACAATCATATATAAATAGAAAAAAGGATTACATGGAGTCTGTGCACACCCAAAGTATCAGAAATAACAAAAGTAAATTTTATTTTAAATATATTTAAAATCATTTTAAAACACCCAGAAATAAGCCCACATAATAAAGTTTGGGTGAGACCCACTACAGCCCACCCATATAGTAATGGAGACTATACATCTCTTGATAAGTGTTACAATATCACCATGCACTAAAGAGAAGTGTAGAATCATATACACAGTAAATGTAGATGAGGATTCAAAAGGGAAAACAATACCACATGATAATGAACAGGTACTTAACGGGGTATTCTCATCTACAAAATCCTATCCCCATTATGTGGTAGGTGTAAAATAATAATCAGAATAATAACAAACACCTTCAGTTAGAAATGTTGTGTAGTTCTTCAGTTTCACCATGTCGCTTACCCATGTGCAGTAGCTTAGGTATCCATGGTTACGACCACCAAGAGCTGTCTGTCATTATATGACTGGTCATAACCATGGATACCCAAGCTACTGCAATGCCCTGCAAGTGGGGCAAGCAACATAGCGAATCAGAAGGACTATCCTACATTTCTAATTGGAGGTATTTGCTAATATTACACCTACTACACATTGGGATAGGATTTTAAAGACGGGAGTACCCCTTTAAAAGCAGATGGGGGAGATCAAAGGGCTAGATTTTAGTGCATTTGTATCACTATATAGTTTAAATTTACTTTTTGTAATTCCTGATAATCTGAGTGTGCACAGACTCCATTTAATGCAGCTCTTTTTTTTTATTAAAGGAAACGCTTGATTGACTTGACATTGTTGTACACTACCGTTCAAAATGTTAAGGGTCACCAAGACAATTTTGTGTTTTCCATGAAAACTTATACTTTTATTAATCAAATGAGCTGCCAAATGAATTGAAAATCTAGTCCAGACATTGACAAGGTGCGAAAAAAAGATTTTTATTTGAAACAATAATTTTCTCCTTCAAACTTTGCTTTTGTCAAAGAATGCTCCCTTTGCAGCAGTTACAGCATTGCAGACCTTTGGCATTCTAGCAGTTAATTTGCTGAGGTAATTGGAGAAACTTCACCCCATGCTTCCAGAAGCCCCTCCCACAAGTTGGTTTGGCTTGATGGGCACTTGTTGCGTACCATACGGTCAAGCTGCTCCCACAACAGCTCAATGGGGCTGAGAGCTGGTGACTGCACTGGCCACTCCATTACACACAGAATACCAGCTGCCTGCTTCTTTCTTAAATAGTTCTTGCATAATTTGGAGGTGTGCTTTGGGTCAATGTCCTGTTGTAGGATGAAATTGGCTCCAATCAAGCGCTGTCCACAGGGTATGGCATGGCGTTGCAAAATGGAGTGATAGCCTTAGGCCTCTTTCACACTAGCGTCGTGCACTGCACGTCGCATAGCGACGTGCAGTGCACGACGCTAGTGTAAAAGTAGCCTTAGTTTTTCAAAATCCCTTTTACCTTGAACAAATCTCCCACTTTACCAGCGCCAAAGCAACCCCAGACCATCACATTACCTCCACCATGCTTGACAGATGGCGTCAGACACTCTTCCAGCATCTTTTCAGTTGTTCTGCGTCTCACAAATGTTCTTGTATGATCCAAACACCTCAAACTTGGATTCGTCTGTCCATAACACTTTTTTCCCCAATCTTCCTCTGCCCAATATCTGTGTTCTTTTGCCCATATTAATCTTTTCCTTTTATTAGCCAGTCTCAGATATGGCTTTTTCTTTGCCACTCTGCCCTGAAGGCCAGCATCCCAGAGACGCCTCTTCACTTGACACTGGTGTTTTGCGTGCACTATTTAATGAACCTGCCAGTTGAGGACCTGTGAGGCGTCGATTTATCAAACTACAGACTCTAATGCGCTTGTTTTGTTGCTCAGTTGTGCAGCGAGGGCCTCCCACTTCTCTTTCTATTCTGGTTAGAGCCTGTTTGTGCTCTCCTCTGAAGGGAGTGGTACACACCATTGTAGGAAATCTTCAGTTTCTTGGCAATTTCTCGCATGGAATAGCCTTCATTTCTAAGAACAAGAATAGACTGTCGAGTTTCACATCAAAGTTCTTTTTTTCTGGGCATTTTGAGAGTTTAATGGAACCAACAAATGTAATGCTCCAGATTCTCAACTAGCTCAATGGAAGGTCAGGTTTATAAGTTCTCTAATCAGCCAAACTGTTTTCAGCTGGGCTAACATACTTGCACAAAGGTTTTTAAGGGTATTCTAACCATCCATTAGCCTTCTTACACAGTTACAAACACAAAGTACCATAAGTACACTGGAGTGATGGTTGTTGGAAATGGGCCTCCATACACCTATGAAAATATTGCATTACAAACCAGACGTTTGCCGCTAGAATAGTCATTTACCACATTAACAATGTATAGAGTATATTTCTGAATCATTTAATGTTAGCTTCATTGGAAAAATCTGTGCTTTTCTTTCAAAAATAAGGAAATTTCTAAGTGACCCTAAACTTTTGAACGGTAGTGTACATTTATAATTAAGTTGTTTTTTTTTCTCTTAAAAAGTCATGATCCTCATAAAACATCCACACAGGTTTGTTTAAACCAGTGAAAAAAAAATACTGGTCAAAAACAGTTCCCAACGGAGAGGTGATGAATGGTATAGCCTCTGGGTTACCAGTTGTTGGAACAGCAGACCCTCAGCATCCGCCCCACAGCGGAGCTTACAAGGAGTTTGGATAGAACAACGGTGGGACATGCGGCTTAGTACAAAGCTGAGCTTACTCACTACAGGGCATATAGCAGTAATCATTTTTTGTGGATGACCGCTCCTCATTACACGCAGAAGGATTGTTGCAGTGGTGTATACTACCATGTGGAGCAGACTTACCTGGAGTACATAAGTGTTTGTGTGGTTTAATAGAACATTTCTATTGGACTAGCAATAGTCATTTTAGAGTAGATTGTAAATTGTAGAGAATATTTGCTGTAAAGAGTGGGATTATTTTAAGTGTTGAATGAAAAACTCCAGCAACTACGGTAGTTTAAAATGTGCATTAAATGCACATTTTAATTTTTATTGCATACCCCAATTGTACATGTCAAGATCAGAAAAATTGTAACATGTGTCAAAGAAATCTTCTGCTTTCTCCTCCTGGACTGATCATTTATTTTAAGAATTGTCAATTCTAGGATAAAATCTGTAGACAGAATATTACATTGCTGAGATAGGAGATGACAGTTGGTGCTCATAAGACTACATAGAGGGGGTGAGGAGGAGCTAGAAGTAGATGTCCTGCCTCCTCTTCTCCCCTCTACAGATAATCTGATCAGTAGCCGCTGATCTCTCTCAGTAATGCAATAATCCACCTTCACTGAATACAGGTTTTACCTGGAAATCGAGAAGAAGATCAGTCCAGGAGGAGAGCAGCACATTTCTGTGATACATTACAAGTTTCTCATTCTCACTTGTACTATTGATTTATAAAATAATTTAAACACTGGTCACTTTTTAACTATTCATTGTAGCCTGAGCTACCAACGAAGGTAGTAATCCCAGCCGTAATGTAACAATATTCTGGCTGCAACACCTGGATAGCAGCGGTTCTACTGAAATAAACCTTGATCACCACGGAGCCAAGTGGTGATTGATCTAAGTTTGGGATGATCAGAACAAAGCAGGGCCCAGGTATTGAAGCAACAATAAAATCAGGCCATATTACAGTTGTGCAACACAGACTTTAGGCAGCGGGTATAGCTTTATAAAGTACACTGCTAAATGTCTCAGCAAGACAGGCCCTCAGACTTATGTGTAGAGGTTTTTTCAGCTTGAGATAAATAATAGTTTATGCTAGCATCATGCTGTGGATAGCAACAGATCCTTCATGCTGATCACCTTGACACTTACACATTGTTGTCTCCAGGGCTTTGTTCCTCTTCCACCACCTGCTCCTGAGGGACAGGACTTTTTTGGCCCTGATCTTCAGACTCTGGCTCTAATCTTATTCTCTTACTTGATTCCTGACAGCAAAAAGAAGAAAAGGGGAAGACATAGGAATAAAAGAAGAGCATGAGAAAGCAATGGGTATTACAGACACAAAGTTTACAGGTGGGAAAAGAGAAACAAAGACAGCAGGTCATTATTCTAGTTACAGTCAGTGATTATATTTGAATAAAGAGAAGCAGTGTGGTAACACATCTCACTCACTTGTTCTTCTGTCTCATAGGTTGCATGTGACCTACGCCGCTCTCCACGAGTCGGATGGCAAGGACTGTGCCCTTGGTTAAACGAGCTTCTCTGGAGCCGCACTGTGGTTTGAGGAGGCGGCGGAGAGGTAATTGGCATTGGCTGTGAAGTTTCCAAAGGCAGGACTTCAGAAGATATGATGACAGGGCATTCTGTCTCAGATTTCTCACTACACAGTTGATCCTTGAAGAAAGAAATACAGTAAATACAAAAGAAGTGTTTAGGCACAGAATATAAACAAATTATGGTCAAATATTTAAAGAGAATGTACCACTTCTGCGGAGTATTTTTAGCCAAGGAGCAATACATCATTTGTTCAACTTGTAATACATTGCGATACGTAATGTTAAGAGCTCACCATTTAGGCTATGTGCCCACGTTGCAGAAATGCTGCGGAAATGTCCGCCGCATTTCCGCAACTCCCTGCCGCGGGTAAAACGCATGCGGAATTCGCATGCATTTTCCCGCAAAGCACAAGAGTAATTAGCTTGCAGAATGCTTGTGCTGCTTCATGTAAGTTCTTCAGTTTCTATGCATGTTGTTATATTTTACTCTGCTGCCACCCAATGGCCTTTTTCTGTATGGCAGCTTGTTATTCACTTATTCTTGTGGGCATGTCTTTCTCTTACGATTCAGGGGTCAAGTCTTCTCTTCCTCTGGCAGCCATTTCATTTTCAGTTTCATGCTGTTGTGGGAGGACGCGTTTTAACCAGGCTTAGGAAGGCATCAGTCTTTCGACCACACTCTCTTGCTGCTCACACTTGCAGTCATACTTGGTGCTACATCTTACTGTACCTGGTCTACACCTGCATTTCTGGAGAAAGTACTGTATTACCAGTTATACGCTGTATGTCCGGATTTACAAATAAACAAGTCTGGACTGCACAATCCCTGGTGTGCATCATCTCTTCGGACGCTGAGCAGCATTGGTCCTGTCTGCCCTATAGCGAGGAAATACTGAAGGCACGAATCTTTCTCACAACACCTACTAGTCACTCACACCTCCATTCGCCTCATGTGGGGACAGAACAATGCTTGCGTTTTCCAAGCGATTTGAAGCATCGCTTGGAAGTTATTGGCAGGTTGGTCACACAAGCATTGTGCTTGACAAGTGTGACCAACTTTTTACAATTGATGCTGCCTATGCAGCATCAATAGTAAAAGATGGAATGTTAAAAATAATTTAAAAAAAATTAAAAATATGGTTATTCTCCCCTTCCGACGGCCCCTGATCTCATCAGCTGCGCTCTCGGTATTCTGTTCCCAGGGATTCTTTGCGTGAAGGACCTTTGTGACGTCACGGTCACGTGACCACGACATCATCTCAGGTGATTCGCGCAATACATCCCTGGGAACGGAAGCCGCCGCGTGCACCGCTGAGAGGCGGGAGGACTCCGGGGGGGTATATCAGAAGGTAAGCATATCCCTATTTTTTATTTTAATTCTTTTTTTTTTTTTTTTACAGGAATATGGATCCCAGGGCCTGAAGGAGATCTCCTGTCCTCCAGACCCGGGTACCATCCGCACATGAAGCGCTCACTTTATGTATGGTGGGCATAGCCACATGCGTAAAGTGAGCGTTTCAATGCAATCCTATGGCTGCGGAATCGCCGCAATTCCGCAGAAATGATGAACATGCTGCGGATTTTACCGCTATGCGATTCTGCAGCGGGAAAATCCGCAGAATGGGCACAGCAACTGCAGAATCCCATAGGATTGCATGGGAATGCGGTTTTTAAGCATTTTTATGCGTTTCTGCTGTGGCAGAAACGCATAAAAAACGCAACGTGGGCACACAGCCTTAAGCAGGTAAACACTACTGTATCTCATAGCAAGGATTCCATGTGTAAAATAGAGAGTTGTGGTACTAAAAGTATCATACACCTTACCCGGTCATGTAAGGAACAGCAAATTATTGGCCTCAGTGGCCACGTGTATATTTTGCAGTAAAAAAACTGAATTTTTCGTTTCCCAAAGAATAGGATTCGTTCTATGCTTCCAAAGGAGCTACCGACCATACAGCAGAAAAGCCACGACCACATACGCAACAGCCAAAGCGTTGACAGCTATCAAGCTCAAGCTAACCCCAGCCAGAAAAACAGCAGTTGCCAGCGACAAGTTGAGCCCTAACTAGCACGCCAGCACCAAAACCACCACCAAACTAACCACAGCCAAGACACCAGCACAGAAGACCGCATCCGCCAACAACACGACAAACTCTAGTAAGGACACTAGCACCGGACAACAGCACCCATCACACTATCTCCAACCAGGACAACAGCACAGACTCGCATCAGGCTAATCCCTTCAGGTCAGATATCGTTCCCATACATCTAGAATGATGACACCACACAAGCTTTAAGGGATTGTTCACTACTGGACAACTCCAGCTTAGTTAAGGACCCCAAATAAAATAAAGCCGTTCCAGAGATGTCACAGTGGTGACATGAGTTGTGTCACTTGCAAGCAGGATGTCCAATCTGATGAAATAGTAAAGACTTATAACGAGCAGCAGCTCATTGGCTTCAGCCGGCACATGACAATATCACTTCACCAAAGAACAGCCTTGCCATCATCACTGAAACTGCATTAGTGCAGGAGGGAGTGTACATGGATTTACTTTATATGGGATCCTGAGTCAATTAAGTTGGGGTTGTCCAGGTGTGAATAACCACTTTTAGTAAGGAATGTGCCGCTCCCACCTATAGCATACTGCACTGTATACACAGACACTACAGCACTGTCTATATTTACCACCAGGGCTGTGCGCTCCGACTCCGACCCCACAGCCCTGCCTCACTACTGAGCATGTACAGTGGGTACGGAAAGTATGCAAACCCCTTTACATTGTTCACTCTGTTTCATTGCAGCCATTTGGTAAATTAAAAAAAGTTCATTTTTTTCTCATTAAAAACAAAAATGCAGACATTTTTTGAAACTGTATTAACCCCCGAAGCTTTTTTCGTTTTTCACTTCACTCCTTCCCAGAGCCATAACTTTTCTATTTTTTCGTCAATATGGGGCTTAAGTGGGGGCTTATTTTTTGCGGGACGAGTTGTACTTTTGAACGATACCATTGGTTTTACCATGTCTTGTAACAGAAAACGGGACAAAAATTCCAAGTGCGATGAAATTGCAAAAAAAGTGCAATCCCACACTTGGTTTGGCTTTTTTTCTACGTTCACTAAATGCTAAAACTGACCTGCCATTATGATTCTCCAGGTCATTACGAGTTTACAGACACCAAACATGTCTAGGTTCTCTTTTATCTAAGTGGTAAAAAAAAAATCCAAAGTTTGCTAAAAAAAAAAAAAAAATGTGCAATTTTCCGATATCCGTAGCGTCTCCATTTTTCGTAACCTGTGTTCGGCTGAGGGCTTATTTTTTGCGCGCCGAGCTGACGTTTTTAATTATACTGCTCTTGTTATATCTTGATATGTTCTTTTGATCGCCAGTTATTGCATTTTAATGCAATGTCGCGGCAACCAAAAACACGCAATTTTGGCGTTTTGATTTTTTTCTTGCTACGCCGTTTAGCGATCAGGATAATCCTTTTTTTTTATTGATAGATCGGGCGATTCTGAACACGGCGATACCAAATATGTGTAGGTTTTTATATATTTTTTTATGGCTTTATTTGGATTGGGGCGAAAGGGGGGTGATTTGAACTTTTATATTTTATATTTTTAAACACTTTTTAAATTTTTTTTGGCATGCTTCAATAGCCTCCATGGGAGACAAAAAGCTAGCACTACTCGATTGTCTCTGCTACATAGAGGTGATGCACAGATCACCTTTATGCAGCAGAATTACAGGCTTGCTATAAGCGCCGACCACAGGGTGGCGCTCATAGCAATCTGCCATCAACAACCATAGAGGTCTCGAGGAGACCTCTGGTTGTGATGGCAATGCACCGATGACCCCCGGTCACGTGCCTTGGGTCAGCAGTGTGAGTACTTCCAACCGCGCGGCCGACAGTGCTTGTTAAATGCCGCTGTCAGAGTTTGACAGCGGCATTTAACTAATTAATGGGCGAGGGCGGATCACGATTCCGCTCAAACCCATTGTGGGCACATGTCTGCTGTTGAAGACAGCTGACATGTCACGGCTTTGAGGTGGGCTCACCGCTGGGGGAAGGGGATACTGCCAGCTAACGTACTATTCTGTCAGCTGGCAGAAAGGGGTTAAAAAAGAAAAACTGAAATATCACATGGTCATAAGTATTCAGACCCTTTGCTTAGTGGTAAGTAGAAGCACCCTTTTGGGCTAGTACAGCCATGAGTCTTCTTGGGAATGATGCAACAAGGTTTTTCCACACCTGTTTTGGGGATCCTCTGCCATTGTTCCTTGCAGAGCCTCTCCAGTTCCGTTAGGTTGGATAGTGAACGTTGGTGGACAGCCATTTTCAGGTCTCTCCAGAGATGCTCAATTGGGTTTAGGTCAGGGCTCTGGCTGGGCCAGTCAAGAATGGTCACAGAGTTGTTCTGAAGCCATTCCTTTGTTACTGTATATACTCGAGTATAAGCCGAGAATTTCAGCCCATTTTTTTTAGGCTGAAATTGCCCCTCTCGGCTTATACTCGAGTCATTCCCAGGAGGGGGAGCGGAGCTGTGTAATAATACTCACCTGCTCCTGGTGCGGTCCCTGGACGTCCCTCGTTCTCCGGGCGCTGACAGCTTCTTCCTGTAGTGAGCGGTCACATGGTAACGCTCATTACAGTAATGAATATGGACCCCACTCCACTCCCATAGGCGTGGAGCCGCATATTCATTACTGTAATGAGCGGTACCATGTGGCCGCTCACTAAAGAAGCTACCGGCGCCGGGGAACAGACGTGCAGGGACCGCGCCAGGAGCAGGTGAGTATAACGCAGTGCGCGATATTCACCTGCTCCCCGTTCCATCACCGGCCGCCGCTGCGTCTTCCCCGTCCTCTGCAGTGACGCTCAGTGGAACGGGGAGCAGGTAAATATAGCAAGTGCCGAGGGCCTGAGAGGTGAGAGTCTTTTTTTTTTTTTTTAAATCGCAGCAACAGCATATGGGGCAAATGTCTGTATGGAGCATCTTATGGGGCCATGTGCAGCATTATATGGGGCAAATATCTGTATGGGGCCATGTGCAGCATTATATGGGGCAAAGACCATCATTGTAAATACACACCTGTACTTTGTATCTCCCCCACCTCATTGTAGATTGTAAGCTCTCACGGGCAGGGTCGTCTTATTTTGCTTTATTATTGTATTGCTAACATTGTTACCTATGATTGTTGTTTGAAACTGTTAGGGTACGTTCACACAGGACTTTTTTGCTGCGTATTTTTGCTGCTTTTTTTATGCTAATTTTCAGCTGCTTTTTACAGTACCAGCAAAGCCTATGAGATTTCAGAAATCTCATGCACACACATTGGGTTTTTGTTTGATCAGTATTTTCTGCTTTGCTGCGTTTTTTGGACATAGGGCATGTCACTTCTTTCAGCGTTTTTGCTGCGTTTTTTCACCCATTGACTTGAATGGGTGATGGAAAAAACGCTGCAAAAACGCATGTAGCATTATTTGCTGCGTTTTTTGTGCAGAAAAATCATGGCCAGCAGGAAGTGATCTCACAGCCAAGAGCTTAGGGGTGTGGTTAGTGAGGTGTGAAGAGCCATTGTGAGGTGTCCTGATTGTGATCTATTGTGAGGGAGTTCCTGGTAGTGAGGTGTGAAGAGCCATTGTGAGTCATTGTGAGGTGTGAAGAGCCATTGTGAGGTGTCCTGTCACAAAAAACGCATCTATTATAAGCAGCTGAAAATTGACATAAAAAACGCAGCAAAAATACGCAGCAAAAAAGTCCTGTGTGAACTTACCCTTAAACTGTAAAGCGCTGCGGAATATGTTGGTTCTATATAAATAAAGATTATTATTATTATTATATCTGTATGGGGCGATGTGCAGCATTATATGGGGCAAATATCTGTATGGAGCATCTTATGTGGCCATGTGCAGCATTATATGGGGCAAATATCTGTATGGTGCATCTTATGGGGCCATGTGCAGCATTATATGGGGCAAATATCTGTATGGGGCCATTTGCAGCATTATATGGGGCAAATATCTCTATGTAGCATCTTATGGGGCCATAATCAGCATTTGTGGAGCATTATATTGGGCAAATGTCTGTATGGAGCATCTTATGGGGCCATAATCAGCATTTGTGCAGCATTGTATGGGGCATATTTTAATATGGAGCTTCTTATGGGGCCCATCATAAACTGTATGGAGAATTATATGGGGCGTATTTTGTATGGAGCATCCTATGGGGCCCATCATGAACTGTATGGAGCATTATATGGGGCTCCTGATTCAATATGGATATTCAAAAACACTTAACCTACTGATGTCTCAATTAGTTTTACTTTTATTGGTATCTTTTTATTTTTGACATTTACCAGTAGCTGCTGCATTTTCCACCCTAGGCTTATACTCGAGTCATTAAGTTTTCCAAGTTTTTTGTGGCAAAATTAGGGGTCTCGGCTTATACTCGGGTCGGCTTATACTCAAGTATATATGGTATTTTAGCCGTGTGCTTAGGGTCATTGTCTTGTTGGAAGGTGAACCTTTGGCCAAGTCTGAGGTCTAGAGCACTCTGGAAGAGGTTTTCATCCAGGATATCTCTGTACTTGGCTGCATTCATGTTTCCTTCAATGACAACCAGTCGTCCTGGCCCTGCAGCTGAAAAATCACCCCCATAGCATGATGCTGCCACCACCACGTTTCACTGTTGGGATTGTACTGGGCAGGTGATGAGCAGTGCCTGGTTTTCTCCACACATACCACTTAGAATTATTACTAGTGATGAGCGAGTGTACTCATTGCTCGGGTTTTCCCAAGCACGCTGGGGTGATCTCAGAGTATTTGTTAGTGTTCGGAGATTAAGTTTTCATCCCCGCAGCTGAATGATTTACAGCTATTAGCCAGGCTGAGTACATGTGGGGGTTGCCAGGAAATCCCCACATGTAATCAAGCTGGCTAGTAGCTGTAAATCATTCAGGTGTGGCGAAGAAAACTTAATCTCCGAACACTAACAAATACTCAGAGACCACCCGAGCATGCTCTGGAAAACCCGAGCAACGAGTACACTCGCTCATCGCTAATTATTACCAAAAAGGTCTATCTTCGTCTTATCAGACGAGAGAATCTTATTTCTCAGTCTGGGAGTCCTTCATGTGTTTTTTTTTATCAAACTTTATGCGGGCTTTCATATGTCTTGCACTGAGGAGAGGCTTCCGTTATAGTTGACTTTGTGGAACTTTCTCCCATCTCCCTACTGCATCTCTGGAGATCGGCCACAGTGATCAAGGTGAGAGAGGTAAAGAAGAACAACAAGGTTCTTCTCCCACGACTGGTCAAGCTTGGCTGGACGGCCAGGTCTAGGAAGACTTCTGGTGGTCCCAAACTGCTTCCATTTAAGGATTATGGAGGCCACTGTGCTCTTAGGAACCTCGAATACTGCAGAAATTCTGTTGTAACCTTGGCCAGATCTGTGCCTTGCCACAATTCTGTCTCTGAGCTTCTTGGGCAGTTCATTTGACCTCATGATTCTCATTTGGTCTGACATGCACTGTGAGCTGTGAGGTCTTAGACAGGTGTGTGCCTTTCCAAATCAAGTCCTATCAGTTTAATTAAACACAGCTGGACTCCAATGAAGGAGTAGAACCATCTCAAGGAGGATAAAGAAATAGCATGTAACTTAAATATGAGTGTCTGAGCAAAGGGTCTGAACACTTATGATTATGTGATATTTCAGTTTTTCCTTTTTCATTAAATTTGCAAAAATTTCTGTTTTTTTTTTCAGTGAAGATGGGGCGCAGAGCGTACATTAATGTGAAAAAATGAACTTTTTTGAATTTACCAAATGGCTGCAATGAAACAAAGTGAAAAATTTTAAGTGGTCTGAACACTTTCCGTACTCACTGTACATAAAGTGCAGCACAGGTTCATCTCAATTAAAGGCCGAAATCCTTAGATGAGGAGAACGGACATTTATAGGACATTTCATAATTTTCATGAAAACATTTACAGCACATGCTGCATTGTACTACTGTACCCAATTATATATTTTAGGAGTCAGAGTTGGTCCATTTTATACAGACTCCAACTCCACCGCCCTGTTTACCACATAACCAAGCCTCCACTATTGTCATTACAAGCCTGCGCCCAGTTACATGTAAACAACCTCTCCTATGTTGCAATAAGCAGCAGAATAAGCAGGTGGCAGACAGCACACCTAGGTCACATAACATGACTTCTAGGCCAGATGAGGTTAAAAAGTGTTTTACAAACTTAAAGGTGTATTCTCAATTTTGAAAAGTGTCCCTACCGATCGCTGGGGTTCTGACCACTGGGACTAACACCAATGCTGAGAACTGGGGCTTTGAATAAGCATATGTAAATCGATCATGTGAACAGGCGCGCCATACATTCTTAAATGAGATTGCTGGAGGTAGCTGAATGCTGGGCTTGGCTGGCCTTCCGCACTCATAACAATGAATGGATCGGCAGTGCGTATGACTGAACTTCGCTACATTCACACGGGGCTTTTCAGAGCCCCGATTCTTGGGATCGGTAGAGGTCATAGCCGAAACCCAAGCAATTGGGAAGTTATCCCCCATACTATGGATAGAGGATTACTTTCAAACTTGAGAATACAACTTGATGCACTTTGGTGCCACCAAAAATCGGGGTTCGCCAGCGTGTAGATGTAAACACTGAATGCAGTGGAACAGCACAGCTCCATTCACTTTGTAGTCGTTGTTCCTAAGTACTGTAGATCAGCTCCTATTCACTTCAATAGTTGCTGAGATGCAGCAATGAGAATGGCCAGTAAACAGCGAATGGAGCTCTGTTGTTGGCATCCTTACCAATTAGCTGATTAAAGCTTCCATGGCAGCCAAATATAAACTGTGAATGGAGCCCAAGTGTTGGATGCCCTCCGATCACATGATATCATTAAGTCAGGTTATCAATATAGTAAGCTTCTTTAAAAAGGGTTGTCATTTTTCAAAACACTAAAAAGATGACCAAGGATGTATATTGATCAGCTAGTATCTGGATTTATGACCGATTATGTCTAATAACAATATGATCCCGAGCTCACTCCATTGTCTATACTCAGATTCAATCAATCAACACGACCTCACCTTATCACTAAGAGGTGATGAAGACCTTGAGGACAGCGATTTCTGCCCCTGCCTTTCTGGTGAGGAGGACTTTGAACGGGAACTGCATCTGGAATGGGATGAGCTCTCTGAAGAAGAATGTGATGAGCGAGATGAGGAAGATGATGATGATGAGGAGGATGACGATGATGAAGAAGAGGAGGATGAAGAGGAGGAGGAAGAAGAAGACGTCCTACTTCGTCGGAATTCTACCACAGGAGCCTCATGAACAACTTCTACTGCTCCAGGAGCATCTTCTGTTTCATGGTACTGATCTTTACTGGGCAACAATTCATCTGTATGTTGTATAAGTGATTCCTCACTATCTGGTTTGGAGGCTTCATCTTCCTTTTCAGATTCTGTTTTTTCAGATACATCAGTAACCTCATTGCTCTCAGAGTTTCCAGTCTCAGGGGTTCTTATCTGGTCTAGTGCAATTGCAGATTCCACTAGGAATTCTTCTTTGGGGTGCTTTACTTTTGATGCTTTTGAGACAATTTGTACCTCACCCTCAGTTTGCGAACCTATATTTTCATCTTTTGCAGAATTAGTATAATCATCAACCTCATTTTGCGCAGGTGAGGGAGACTGGATTTTTTCCCGTTCATCTACATTATGTTCATGTGGTCCTACAGAAATGATTTGTTCTAAATCTTTTACTACTGAAATGTCTTCATGATCTCCAAAAGTGAATTCATTTTTCAGTTCATGCTCTTCCAGCACAATATCTTGAATACCCCTTGCTCCCAGCTTTTCTTGTGCAATTATTTCAACATCCTCCTTTGGCATTTTCATATCACTGTCAATCTCTGAAGGCTGAAGCCCAGCTTCTTCCAGAGCCACCCTGGGACTCTCTGAAGGCCGAAGCCCAGCTTCTTCCAGAGCCACCCTGGGACTCTCTGAAGGCCGAAGCCCAGCTTCTTCCAGAGCCACCCTGGGACTCTCTGAAGGCCGAAGCTCAGCTTCTTCCAGAGCCACCCTGGGACTCTCTGAAGGCCGAAGCTCAGCTTCTTCCAGAGCCGCCCTGGGACTCTCTGAAGGCTGAAGCCCAGCTTCTTCCAGAGCCACAATGGGACTCTCTGAAGACCGAAGCCCAGCTTCTTCCAGAGCCAGCCTGGGACTCTCTGAAGGCTGAAGCCCAGCTTCTTCCAGAACCATCCTGGGACTCTCTGAAGGCTGAAGCCCAGCTTCTTCCAGAGCCACCCTGGCAGTCTCTGAAGGCTGGAGCTCAGCTTCTTCCAGAGCCACCCTGGGACTCTCTGAAGGCTGGAGCCCAGCTTCTTCCAGAGCCACCCTGGGAGCCTCTGAAGGCTCGAGGACAGCTTCTTCCAGAGCCACAATGGGAGTCTCTGAAGGCTGTAGCCCAGCTTCTTCCAGAGCCACAATGGGAGTTTCTGAAGGCTGGAGCCCAGCTTCTTCCAGAGCCACACTGGGAGCATCTGAAGGCTCGAGGCCAGCTTCTTCCAGAACCACAATGGGAGTCTCTGAAGCCTGTAGCCCAGCTTCTTCCAGAGCCACAATGGGAGTCTCTGAAGGCTGGAGCCCAGCTTCTTCCAGAGCAACACTGGGAGCATCTGAAGGCTCGAGGCCAGCTTCTTCCAGAGCCACAATGGGAGTCTCTGAAGCCTGTAGCCCAGCTTCTTCCAGAGCCACAATGGGAGTCTCTGAAGGCTGGAGCCCAGCTTCTTCCAGAGCCACACTGGGAGTCTCCGAAGGCTGGAGACCAGCTTCTTCCAGGGCCCCACTGGGAGTCTCCGAAGGCTGGAGCCCAACTACTTCTAGGGTCACACTGGGAGTCTCCGAAGGCTGGAGCCCAGCTTCTTCCAGAGCCACACTGGGAGTCTCCGAAGGCTGGAGCCCAGCTTCTTCCAGAGCCACACTGGGAGTCTCCGAAGGCTGGAGCCCAGCTTCTTCCAGAGCCACACTGGGAGTCTCTGATGGCCGGAGCCCAGCTTCTTCCAGGGCCACACTGGCAGCCTCTGCAGGCTGGAGCCCACCTTCTTTCAGGGCCACACTGGCAGTCTCTGAAGGATGGAGCCCAGCTTCTTCCAGGTCCACACTGGCAGTCTCTGATGGCCGGAGCCCAGCTTCTTCCAGGGCCACACTGGCAGCCTCTGCAGGCTGGAGCCCACCTTCTTTCAGGGCCACACTGGCAGTCTCTGAAGGATGGAGCACAGCTTCTTCCAGGTCTACACTGGCAGTCTCTGATGGCCGGAGCCCACCTTCTTCCAGGGCCACACTGGCAGCCTCTGCAGGCTGGAGCCCACCTTCTTCCAGGGCCACACTGGCAGTCTCTGAAGGATGGAGCACAGCTTCTTCCAGGTCCACACTGGCAGTCTCTGTAGGCTGGAGCACAGCTTCTTCCAGGGCCACACTGGCAGTCTCTGAAGGATGGAGCACAGCTTCTTCCAGGGCCACGCTGGCAGTCTCTGAAGGATGGAGCACAGCTGCTTCCAGGGCCACACTGGCATTCTCCGAAGGATGGAGCCCAGTTTCTTCCAGGGCCACACTGGCAGTCTCCGAAGGCTGGAGCCCACCTTTTTCCAGGGCCACACTTGCAGTCTCCGAAGGCTGGAGCCCAGCTGCTTCCAGGGCCACACTGGCAGCCTCTGCAGGCTGGAGCCCAGCTTCTTCCACAGCCACACTGGCAGTCTCTGTAGGCTGGAGCACAGCTTTTTCCAGGGCCACACTGGTAGTGTCTGCAGGCTGGAGCCCAGCTTTTTCCAGGGCCACACTGGCAGTCTCTGTAGGCTGGTGCCCAGCTTCTTCCAGAGCCACTCTGGCAATCACTGAATGCTGGAGCCCAGCCTCTTTTGGAACTACACTGGCAATCACTGAAGGCTCGATCTCAGCTTCTTCTGGGGCCTCAGTAGTAGTCATTGAAGGGTGAATCCCAGCTTCTTGCAGGGCCATACTGGCAGTCTCTGAAGGTTGGAACACAGCTTCATCCAGAACCACACTAGCAGTCTCTGAAGGTTGGATTACAGCTTTTTCTGAATCCATACTAGCAGTCTCTGAAGGATGGACCCCAGCCTCTTCTGGATCCGCACTAGCAATCTCTGAAGGTTGGGCACCCGATTCTTCAGTATGCACACCATTATCTTCACTTTCTTTTGATTTTGCATCTTCATAAACGTCTTCAGTGCTCTTTGTGGTAGTGTCTTCTGCTTCAGCTGCAGCTTTTGTTACAAGTTCATCCACAGTATTATGCTGCATAACAGGTCTCAAAAAGATGTTTTTATTTTCTCCGTCTGAAAGAATTAATGAATCCTTGTCAGCCATATTATCTTTAGGGACTTGTGATAGGTTATATTGATGCGAAATGGTATTTATGACCTTTTTCTCTTGTTTTGACTGCTGAAATAACTCAGATGCGGAATTAGGATATTCTGCAAAATATGATGGGAATACTGGAATGCCTGAAAAGGTTGGAGCAGTTTCAGCTCCTGTCAATAATTCAGTAACCGCCTGGTTAGTTTCAAGTTTCATATCCTCTGTTAAATTAGTGGCTTTTTCAAAATTTGGAGACATTGAAGTAGTTCCTGTGTGTCCAGAAGTTTCTAAAATCATAGGACTATCTTCTGTCAACATTTCCACTTTATTAACTATTTTTGATTCTGTACAAGGCTTACATGGAGCCATCTCTTGGGTGTCTGGCTCAGTTTCAGGAACAATGGCTTCAGCTGGTTCCACCTCTGCAGAGTCTTGAACTGTGCTATTTCCAGTTTTTTCCAAACTTATTTCAGCAATAAATGGTCCCTTGTTTTCTAAATTCCTTTCAGGGTCTTCCTTTAGCAAAGACGTTTCTACAGAGCATGAACTTGTAATATTTATGGAGGTCTCTTCCACTTCTGATGGACCAGAGTAACATACATTTTCAGTTACTGAATTGTCGGATAAAATGCTGGCGGTTTCCTTTGCTTCTGTCTCTAAAACAGATGCTAAGGGATCATCTAATTGTGGTTTATCAACAATCTGTGCTGGCTTTATTGCCATTTTGGTTTTATGAATTTTGACGGACTCTGGCAAGTTTGCTTCAGGTTGATCCTTCGGTCTTACTGCAGTCTGCTTACTTCCACATATTTTTATGTTTTCTTGCTCAATAACCAGTGGCTTATTGAATATCACTGATGCTTGTTCTTTCTCCTGAAGATCCACTGCCTGTATAGTTTTTACTTTTTCCGGTTGGTCCTGATGGACACTTGAAGTTCTTATCCTTAACCTTCTTGTCTTAGGTAAGCTAGGGGTATAAGTTGGAGAAAGGTCTGATTTTTGAGAATCATTTGGACTAGTAACAATGGCATCTGATTTCCATGACTTTGACTTAACACTTGATCTTACTACTTCAGGAGAACTTGACAAAGACTGGCCTTTTACACCAGAACAAGGTTCAATGTCTTGTTTTTCTAATATGGACATCGCCTGAACACCCCTTGATGAAGACTTCTCTACTATTTGTAGACTTTGTGTACAAACAGACGTTGTCCCTTCTGATTTTGAGCGAACTGCAGGTTTCATCAAAACTAGAGATGACCTGACTTTTGCATCTTTTGCAGTAGAAGTACCTGTTATGGAGGCACTCTTCGTGTCTTCACACATTAGCGAAACTTGTTGTAGGATCTCCATTTTTGTTTTTTCATCTTCCCGTTTACTAGGTGTAGTCTGTTGAATAACACTAGTTGACACAGGTGTCTGTTGAATGGCTACATCTGCACTCGTCTCAATTCGTTCTCTAATCTGGCGTCTCCATTTCTGTGGTGATCTATGGCTCTTTGGGCTCTCTTTGGCAAGCTTCCTCGGAGAGCACGTTTTCTCAGATACTAGTGACTCTTGCTTCTCAGAAATATGTTGTTGAATACCTTCAAGAGATAGCATAGGGGGAACACGTTCTTCTGAAGCCTCCTCTCCTTGAAGAGTTGCTGCTTTAGTTTCTAAAAACTCAGGTGGAGAATGTGATAGTTTCAGTTTTGGTGACTTTTTGGGCTGAACAGCTGTCCTTGAAGATCTTCTTCTTTTGGGAGTTTCTTCCTCATCTTTTTCAAATGCTAGCTCCTTTTCTTCCATTTCTTCCTCTTCTTCAGCCCCCTCTTCTACTTCATCTCTTGCAGCAGATTTACGTGCACGTGTTGATGACCTGCGTGATTCTTGTTCTTGCGCTGGCTGGGTAAATACACTTGGCTTAGGAATTTTGGCCTGAAAATTAAAGACAGAAAACTACATTGAGAATAGATTTTTTTTGGGGGGAGGGGGGAGAGGTTATTATATATACAAAGACAAAATTAAACATTTATTTAATCTACAATAGGTCATTAGCAAATCAGTATAAAGCAATGTTCACATCTCATTTTACCTTGCGCTTAGTGGCTCAGCTGGGGCTTACATCCAAACCCCCGCAAACCGGGACACAGCATATGCGCTGAAAAGGCCATTAATTATAAAAATGCAAACAGAATCACAGTGTGCCCTTTTGGACATCATTTTCATCCATATAAGCCTATTGGAGGTGGGCACCAAGATGTAGCAAACTACATCTTGCCACAAGTCTGAACTAGTTATGTACGGCTGATCGCGATGTCCGATCGAGCACACTTACTCAGTCTGCATCATTCTAGTCAATGGCAGAGTTAGTGCATACACCTGAATCATGCTTTGCGGGGATTCAGACTTAAGCCTGGATGGAACCACTGAACACAAAGATAAAGTGTGATGTGAAAATGTAGTTGTGACAGGTTCTAGCGTTATCTGCCTATTGCCCCATAAGAAACAGGAATAAATCTAAAAATTGTTCCTTCTAGCGCTACATCCAATAAACAGCAGAACAGATCTCCCAAGTAACAAGAAAGTGTGGCAACAGGGAGCCCAACTTCAGCCTCCCCAACTTAAAGAGGCACTGCTTCCACACTAAATTTGTAAGATTGTTGTTCTTTCTAAATATTATATTTATATATATATTATTAGATATATTATTTATTTATTTAGTGGAACGGTTATTTTGTTCTTATTTCACTACAAATAGCACCTTGTGGGAAAGTAAGGCTTTAGATCTTCTTTAAAGTACTGATGTAAGGAATGGACGGAGAAGTTACCTGTTTAGCTCGAGACGACCTCCTTCCCCGTTTCTTGGGAAACTCCCCTTCAGATTCTTCTGTGTCTTCCAAAACAGAATGGGTTTTTTCTGTGAAAAAAATACACATTTAAAAAGTGAACCTGACAGCCGATTTATGCTGCCTGAACTAGGGGCAGTAAGAAGTTCAAGAAGAGTGGTCTGTGGAGTTTTTTCCTCTATTCTCCTTGTGTGACAGAATGACTGAGCTAGTGTTCAATTTATGCGGTTTTCAGTCCATAATCGAGTGTTTACATGTCATTTTACCATCCAGTGAATACTGTACAGCAAAAAACTATGATGGAATTGTGCTTATTCATTGCAGTTATATATTAATCTGTGGGGGGGAACGCTACGGTTTCAGTTTTAGCCATAGGCAGCAAAGCTAGAATTGGCCTAGTCATCACTATCAGACAAAAAGCCCCTTCAGTCTGAAAAGGCATTTATTTATTTTAGAAATGCAGCGGGTGAGAAAAGTATTGAACACATTACCAATTTTATAAGCAAATCTATTTCTAAAGGTGCTATTGATATGAAACTCACCAGATATCGGCAACAACCCATCCAATCCACACAGGCAAAGAGATCAAATCATAGATGTCAATAAATTAGGTTATGTGTAATAATGAGAAATGACAGAGGGATAAAGTACTGATTATGTTTATTGAAATTTAATGCTTTATACAGAAGTCTGTTGGTGATGACCGCTTCAAGACGCCTCTTCTATGCAGAAACTAGTCGCATACATTGCTCAGGTGTGATTCTGGTCCATTCTTCAAAACACACACACTCTTCCATCCCTGAAGGTTCTGTATGCTCCTTCAATGAACTCTGAGCTTTAGTTCCTTCCATACATTTTCTATTGGATTCCGGTCAGATAATTGGCTGGGACATTCTAGCAGCTTTAAATTTGCTCTCTGAAACCAACTGAGAGTTTCCTTGGCTGTGTGATTGGGACAATTGTCTTGCTGAAATGTCCACGCTCATTTCATTTTTATCATCCTGATACATGGCAGCAGGTTTATCGTTAATTTCTTGGTACATTTGTCTATTCATCCTTCCTTCAAATTCCTGAAGTTTGCAAGTGCCGTATGCTGAAAAACAGCTCCACACTATGATGCTCCCACCTCCAAACTTCACGGTTGGTATTGTGCTTTTGGGGTTATAAGCAGAGCCTTTTTGCCTCCAAACATGGTGTGTTATGGCATCCAAAGAATTCAATTGTATCTCATCTGACCAGACTATAGTCTCCCAGTATTTCACAGGCTTGCCCAAATGTTCATGAGAATACTGTAAACGCGCTTGAGCATGCTTTTTGTTCAGAAATGGGGTCTTGCATGTTAAGCGTGCATACAGGTTATGGAGCTTGAGTGCATTATTTATTGTTTTCTTTGAAACAATTGTACCTGTCACTTCCAGGTCTTTCTGTAGTTCTCTACAGGAGGTCCTTGGCTCTTGGACAACTCTTCTGATAATTCTTTTCACTCCTGTCTTAAATCTTGAGAGGAGAACCTGGTTGTGGCCAGTTTATGGCAAAATTACGCTCTTTCCACTTCTGGATTATGGCCTTAACAGTGCTCACTGGAACCTTTAGTAGTTTAGAAATTCTTCTCTAACCAGTGCCATTAGTATGTTTTACAACAATTGTAAAGGTCTTGAGAAAGCTCACTGGTTTTACCCATCATGAGAGGTTTCTTGTGTGGCATAGAGAAGGAATCCCGCTCCATGGAATAAAATTGATTCTTTTATTAGTGAATTAATTCAAATCCAAAAGTGAAGATTAAAAGCATAACATAGCAGAGATATTAGGAGAGTTCATCATTCATGACTCCATGGTCGAGAAAACGACCAGGCGATCAAGACGTTTGTGTGATCCAACCTTAATCATGATTGACATTTTAATCTTCACTTGTGAATCTGAATTAATTCACTAATAAAAGAAATCATTTTTATTTTGTGGAGCTGGAATCCTTATATATGCCATTCCTTTCAAGCAAAGATGCCTTTCTGTGACCCGGAATTAAAAATGGACATTGATAGCGGTCTTGTTTTTTTCTGCCTTGTTTAGGTTTTTTTGTGTGGCACCTTGGTAATGAGACACCTTTTTACAAGCCATTTGAACCAGCTGATATTTTTCACTACAGCAGGATTGCTTTAGAATTACTCATAAGATTTCAGCTGGTGTCATGACTTTCCATGGCTTTTTGCAACTCTTTCTTCATGTGTTCAAAACTTCAAAACTTTTGGCGTCTCATTTCTCATAACAAAATTTATGGACATCTATGGTTTGATTTCTTTGCCTGTGTGGATTGTATGGGTTGTTACCTACATCTGGTGAAAAATTCACATCAATAGCACCTTTAGCAATATATTTAATTAGAAAATTGGTGATGTGTTCCATACTTATTTCACTATATGCAGTATACATTTTAACCAGTTCAAGACCAGGCAATTTATCCCTATTCCTGATCAAGCACATTTTCAGGTTTATACATACATGTGGTTTAAAAAGCTATAGGTTTTTTTCTCATTTAGATATTCAAATAATTTTTGCATCCTTTTATTTGGGATACCTGGGGCCAAATTTTTGCTATTTTCATATCTTTTTAGATCAGTGAAAAACAAAAAAAGGAAATATTTGCCTGTTTGTCAAAAGGATCAACCCTCCTTAAGCTGTCCATATGGACATGTAGGTCATAAAAAGTTGAATGAATGGATACCTGCGATCCGATGTATTTCACATTTTTCCTCATTGTGCAAATGAGATTAAGATCTATGGGTGGATACATATCCCTGAGAATCTGCATCCAGAGCTTATTTTAAATGCAAGGGGGTGTTACCAATGTGAGACATGTAGATCAGAAAAGCAGTCATGTTTCACATCTGTGTCCAGCCCATAGATCTTAACAGCTCATTTGCATATTAAGAAAAATTTGGATTTCTCTGGAATAAGACATCGGATCTCAGAAATCAAGGTATCATTTTAATCAACTTCTATGCCCCGCATTCCCATTAAGGTGGTGTGCACACGATGCAGAATTGGTGCAGAATTTTCTGCACAAAATCTGCACCAAATCTGCATCTTCTGGCAGAATCCGCAGCTGCGTTTTTTGCGCGTTTTTTGCGCGGTTTTGATAAGGATTTTGTGCAGATTTTACCACTGCGGATTTCTATTAATGGAGGGGTGCGCGGATTTTTCTGCACAGCTTTTTTTTTCACATTGATTTACATTGTACTGTAAATCACAGTGCAGATCTGCAGCGTTTCTGCAGCAGAAAAAAATGCTGCAGATCTGCACTAAATCTGCATCGTGTGCACATAGCCTTAGACAGCTTACCAAGGTTGATCCTACTGTGGTTCTTTCACCCCTTATCCACCCCTTTGGTGGTATGAATCAGTCATATCTTTAATGTGGCACTGTGATCGCATTAAGGTGCATGCGGAATCTTGCAGCAGGGCACCTGGAGTCGTCATTCCGGGAGGTGGCGCCACCCCACCACAATCGCTGTCATTTGCTGCTTAATTTGTAACTGCGAAATCAGTGTTTTTCAGTGTTTCGGGAAATCAGATTGTCTGAAACACGGATGTCCAGCCTACGATCGGTACTGTACACCTATCATAGGCTGGAGCCTAGCAAAGCCAGCGTCACCAGGGCGAGATCTGATTGGTGTGATAGGACAATGACACTGATCACACCAGAGTGCAGAGCTGCGTTCTGAACTTTCACAGAGACTTCTGTCAAGCTGTGTCAGCCTGTGCATTCACTTCTGGTGTTCCTGCGAAATTTTTCCCCCTTCTGCCGCTGATCAGTACTTGATCGCTTGCTTTTTTGGCAGTTTTTTTTTCATGTATCCTGTAGCCGCAGAGCGTTGATCAGTGACGTAAGTCACCGATCTGCACTCGTGCTTGCCGTTTTCCAGGACTTTCATTTGTCCTTGTGTATTTTTTCTCCACTCCACCTACCCCCCATTGCACCACTGTGTGTGTGTGTCCCACAGCAGTTGAGCCGCAGATCAGATGGGCACCACCGATTAGCACCCATGCTCATTTTTGGTAAGGACATTTTTTTTGCACCACATCCATGCATGTGCACTACATGTGCCGTCGAGCGCTGATCACTGACCCCTCTGGTTAAATATTTTTTTTGCGAAAAAAAATCAAAAGAAATAATTTAATTTAGATTAGTTGATCGAACTAGATTAAGGACAGTAAAAATGTATTGCAGTCAGCATCTACTACAGTATTTTTTTAATGAATTTAGTTATGGTTGGCATCAGTGCGGAAAAAAAAGTATCACAATCGCGAGTGGGTCCTACAGCCGTCAAGCACTGACACACGTGTGAAAAAAAGAATAAAAAATAATTTACATTAGTTGATAGGACTACATTAGATACAGTAAAAATTTACTGTAGTAATCAGCGACTACTACAGTATTTTTTATTAAATAGTCAGTGTCAGTTGCGGGCGCTCAGCAAGTTTTTTTTTTTTTTACTGATGTCAGTTTAGTAACTTTGTTTTCTATTTTACCAGATTTTTATATTCATTTTTATTTTTTTCTCTTCTAACAAACAAAAAGTTTACACCACACATTTACTTTGGCAACAGCGGCCTCACAGAAATATACATTTTTCATTCTTTTTCACTGAGCCACCATGAAGTTTACAAAATTGTCAAACAAATTTGTAAGTCCAGCAATTTTTGGAACAAAACCGCCCTCCATCATTTTCTAACTAGACTCCTGTAGACACTGTAAAAATGATGACGTTTTAGGGCCTGGTCCTTCACATAGGTTTAGTGAAGAAGCCAGAACTTCGGCAATATTGGAGTGCTAATGTTTTATACAACACTCCACTGTTCTGCATGGATATGACCCGTAAACGATTTGAGACCATCCACAAATTTTAACATAACAGTCAAAGCACAATATCTTCCCCGAGAGGACCTTAACTTTGACCGACTTTTTAAAGTTCAGCCAGTCATTGATCAATTCAGCAACAAGTTTGCTGAGGTGTACGTGCCCAAAAGGCACATCTGCGTAGATGAGCCCCCAATCCATTTCAAGGGGAGGCTCAATTTCCGGCAATAGCTGCCCATCAAGAGGGCCTGGTACGGATTTAAGCCCTACCAACAGGTTTAGGGATGAATGCCCCCTCCAACCACCATGTCCTGGGGGTGAGTGGGAAAATCATATGGGATTTGGTCCACCCACTGCTGGATCCAGGATATCACCTTTATGCAGATAACTTTTATACAAGCATCCTACTCTTCCAAGTCTCTCTTCTCTGTGCGAGTTACCCGACTGTGTACTGGAGTACAACAAGAACATGAATGGGGGGGAGGGGGTGTTAGAGAACTCTCTGATCAAGTCCTCCAGTGCCATGGAAAAAGCCAAGGTGTGGTACAAGAAGCTGGCCGTGCAATTAGTACAGATGGCAATGTACAATGTTTTTGTGCCATCATGATGTGCAGGCCAGACCGGTATGTGCCTTCAGTTCCAGGACTTAGTAATCGAGGTCTTAATATAATGTGGTCCCAAAAAAAAAAAAAAAAAGAAAAGTTTTGTAAATTTAGTAGGAAAAATGAGAGATCGTTGGTCAAATTTTAACCCTTCTAACAAAAAAAAAAATGTTTCCAAAATTGTGCTGATGTAAAGTAGACATGTGGGAAATGTTATTTATTAACTATTTTGTGTGAGATAATTCTCTGATTTAACCCCTTAATGACAGAGCCAACCAATTTTAACAAATGACCAAGCCAAATTTTACAATTCTGACCACTGTCACTTTATGTGGTTATAACTCTGGAACGCTTCAACGGATCCCGGTGATTCTGAGAATGTTTGTTTTCATGAAATATTGTACTTCATGATGGTGGCAAAATTTCTTCACTCTGACTTGCATTCATTTGTGAAAAAAACCCAAACATTTCACAATTTTCAAACTTACTTTTTATGCCCTTAAATCAGAGAGATGTGTCACACAAACCTTCAATAAATAACATTTCCCACATGTCTACTTTACTTCAGCACAAATCTGGAAACAAATTCATTTTTGCTCGGACGTTAGAAGGGTTCAAAGTTGACCTGCGAGTTCTCATTTATCCTTCAATTTTTTTTTTTTTTTAAGCGACCACATTACCTTTGAAGTGACTTTGAGGCGCCTAATTTCAGAAAATACCCAAAAGTGACACCATTCTGAAAACTGCACCCCTCAAGGTGCTCAAAAACACATTCCAGAAGTTTATTAACCCTCCAGGCCCTTCACAGGAACTGAAGCAATGTGAAAGAAAAAAAAATAAAAATGAACATTCAACTTTTTTCACCAAAAATTTACTTTAGACCCAAACTTTTATTTTGCCAAGGGTAACAGGAGAACATGGACCCCAAAATTTGTTGTGCAATTTCTCCTGAATACGCAGATAACCAATATGTGGGGGAAATCTACTGTTTGGGAGCACAGCAGGGCTCGGAAGGGAAGGAGCTCCATTTGACTTTCAATGTAAAATTTGCTGGAATAATTAGTGGACGCCATGTCGTGTTTGGAGAGCCCCTGTTCTGCCCAAACAGTGGAAACCCCATTTTGGAAACCACACCCCTCAAGGATTTTATCCAGGGGTACAGTGAGCATATTGAAACCACAGGTATGACAGAATGTGATAACATTAGGTCGTCATCTATATATACAAGAGGCATCGTGATTACTCGCTAATCCCGCCCCCTGCACAGTAGCTCCGCCCCCCACATTACCACACACAATCCCGCCCACAGCATTACCACACACAATCCCGCCCCCCACCACATTACCACACACAATCCCGCCCCCCACCACATTACCACACACAATCCCACCCCCCACATCACCACACATAATCCTGCCCCCCCACATCACCACACATAATCCCGCCCCCAACACATCACCACACGAGGCTCCATCCCCACACATTACCACACGAGGCTCCGTTCCCCCACATTACCACACGATGCTCCGTCCCCCCACATTACCACACGATGCTCCGTCCCCCCACATTACCACACGAAGCTCCGTCCCCCCACATTACCACACGAGGCTCCTGAGCGTGCCGAGCGTTAGCTGGCTGGAAACAGCTAGTATTGAATATGTTGTCATCAGTGTTGAGCGCAAGTGCCCGCTACTACAGTTTGCATCAGTTGCTTGGGTATGTACCAAGTATCGTGAATGCTCGAGTCCCTGCAACACTTTGTGCATACCCAAGCACCCAATGCAAACTCTAGTAGCGAGCACTTGCGCTCAAAACTTTAATTTTGAAAAAAAAAAACATTCTAACCTCAGTCCTAACTTTTTTATCTAACTAAGGGGGTGACAAAGGGGGATGTGATTTACTATTTTTTATTTTTTTATTTTGATTATTGTGATAGTGTCTCTCAGTGATCAAAATGAACCAACAGGAAAATGTTTCTATTGTTGCCGGGTACCGGCTTGGCAGATGAGATCTCAGAAGGCGCACTGTGCATGTGCCCAACATTTTTTTCCCCAGGTAGATGACGCCGAGCCAGGGGACTGATCAAGAGGGAACAGGAGGCGTCAGGTCTCTCTCCTCTGACATGTATATCATGTCAGAAGAGAAAGCAATCATTGAAACCGCCGGCACACTTTTTTTGTGATCGCAATTATTCACATATTGTCCCGGGTCACAGCACTGGTAGCCGAGACCCTGGAGATTTTCTGACTCTGGGGGTCGCTACAGCCTTATTCCCAATCACCGGTTTAATACGGCAATGAGGGAATAAGTATCTTTAGTGGCCGCTGTTTTAAGACGTATCGGCGGTCGCTAAGGGGTTAAAGGGCATAGAAATTAAAAGTTGGAAAATTGCTAAATTTTATAATTTTTTTTCACAAATAAACGCAAATCATATTGAAGAAATTTTACAACGATCATTAAGTACAATATGTTACAAAACAACAACATCTCAAAATCAGTGGGATCAATTGAAGTGTTCCAGAGTGATTACCTCAAAGTGACAGTGGTCAGAACTGTAAAATGTGGCCTAGTCATGAAGGTGAAAGCAGGCTAGGTGGGTGAAGGGGTTAAGAAGAAAGGGGCACTAAATTTAAAATGTATCGGACACTTTTTTGACAATTCGGATTGGCTATGGCTCTGTTTGTTTTTCCTGTTTTTTTATTTACCTTAACCCCTTCACCCCCAAGGGTGGTTTGCACGTTAATGACCGGGCCAATTTTTACAATTCTGACCACTGTCCCTTTATGAGGCTATAACTCTGGAACGCTTTGACGGATCTTGGCGATTCTGACATTGTTTTCTCGTGACATATTGTACTTCATGTTAAAGGTAAAATTTATTCGATATAACTTGCGTTTATTTGTGAAAAAAATGGAAATTTGGCGAAAATTTTGAAAATTTTGCAATTTTCCAACTTTGAATTTTTGTGCCCTTAAATCACAGACATATGTCACGCAAAATACTTAATAAGTAACATTTCCCACATGTCTACTTTACATCAGTACAATTTTGGAACCAAAATTTTTTTTTGTGACGGAGTTATAAGGGTTAAAAGTTGACCAGCAATTTCTCATTTTTACAACACCATTTTTTTTTTAGGGACCACATCTCATTTGAAGTCATTTTGAGGGGTCTATATGATAGAAAATACTCAAGTGTGACACCATTCTAAAAACTGCACCCCTCAAGGTGCTCAAAACCACATTCAAGAAGTTTATTAACCCTTCAGGTGTTTCACAGGAATTTTTGGAATGTTTAAATAAAAATGAACATTTAACTTTTTTTCACACAAAATTTATTTCAGCTCCAATTTGTTTTATTTTACCAAGGGTAACAGGAGAAAATGGACCCCCAAAGTTGTTGTACAATTTGTCCTGAGTACGATGATACCCCATATGTGGGTGTAAACCATTGTTTAGGCGCATGGCAGAGCTTGGAAGGGAAGGAGCGCCATTTGACTTTTCAATGCAAAATTGACTGGAATTGAGATGGGACGCCATGTTGCGTTTGGAGAGCCCCTGATGTGCCTAAACATTGAAACTCCCTACAAGTGACACCATTTTGGAAAGTAGACCCCCTAAGGAACTTATCTAGATGTGTGGTGAGCACTTTGACCCACCAAGTGCTTCACAGAAGTTTATAATGCAGAGCCGTAAAAATAAAAAATCATATTTTTTCACAAAAATGATCTTTTCGCCCCCAATTTTTTATTTTCCCAAGGGTAAGAGAAGAAATTGGACCCCAAAAAATGTTGTGCAATTTGTCCTGAGTACGCTGATACCCCATATGTGGGTGTAAACCATTGTTTGGGCGCATGGCAGAGCTTGGAAGGGAAGGAGCGCCATTTGACTTTTCAATGCAAAATTGACTGGAATTGAGATGGGACGCCATGTTGCGTTTGGAGAGCCCCTGATGTGCCTAAACATTGAAACTCCCTACAAGTGACACCATTTTGGAAAGTAGACCCCCTAAGGAACTTATCTAGATGTGTGGTGAGCACTTTGACCCACCAAGTGCTTCACAGAAGTTTATAATGCAGAGCCGTAAAAATAAAAAATCATATTTTTTTCACAAAAATGATCTTTTTGCCCCCAATTTTTTATTTTCCCAAGGGTAAGAGAAGAAATTGGACCCCAAAAAATGTTGTGCAATTTGTCCTGAGTACGCTGATACCCCATATGTGGGTGTAAACCATTGTTTGGGCGCATGGCAGAGCTTGGAAGGGAAGGAGCGCCATTTGACTTTTCAATGCAAAATTGACTGGAATTGAGATGGGACGCCATGTTGCGTTTGGAGAGCCCCTGATGTGCCTAAACATTGAAACTCCCTACAAGTGACACCATTTTGGAAAGTAGACCCCCTAAGGAACTTATCTAGATGTGTTTTGAGAGCTTTGAACCCCCAAGTGTTTCACTACAGATTATAACGCAGAGCCGTGAAAATAATTTTTTTTTTTTTTCTCAAAAATGATTTTTTAGCCCCCAGCTTTGTATTTTTACAAGGGTAACAGAATAAATTGGACCCCAAAATTTGTTTTCCAATTTGTCCTGAGTACGCTGATACCCCATATGTGGGGGGGAACCACTGTTTGGGCGCATGACAGAGCTCGGAAGGGAAGGAGCGCCATTTGGAATGCAGCCTTAAATGGATTGGTCTGCAGGCGTCACGTTGCATTTGCAGAGCCCCTGATGTACCCAAACAGTACAAACCCCCCACAAGTGACCCCATATTGGAAACTAGACCTCCCAAGGAACTTATCTAGATGTGTTGTGAGAACTTTGAACCCCCAAGTGTTTCACTACAGTTTATAATGCAGAGCCGTGAAAATAAAACATCTTTTTTTTCCCACAAAAATGATTTTTAGCCCCCCAAATTTTTATTTTCCTAAGGATAACAAGAGAACTTGGACCCCAGAAGTTGTTGTTCAATTTGTCCCGAGTACGCTGATAACACATATGTTGGGGTAAACCCCTTTTTGGGCGCACGGGAGAGCTCGGAAGGGAAGGAGCACTGTTTTACTTTTTCAACGCAGAATTGGCTGGAATTGAGATTGGACGCCATGTCGCGCTTGGAGAGCCCCTGATGTGCCTGGACAGTGGAAACCCCCCAATTCTACCTGAAACCCTAACCCAAACACACCCCTAACCCTAATCCCAACGGTAACCCTAACCACACCCCTAGCCCTGACACACCCATAATTCTAATCCCAACCCTAATCCAAACGTAAATGTAATCCAAACCCTAACCCTAACTTTAGCCCCAACCCTAACTTTAGCCCCAACCCTAACTTTACCTCCAACCCTAGCCCTAACCCTAACCCTACCCCTAACCCTAACCCTAAACGTGACTGAAATACGTGGCACTGAAATACGTGGCACTGAAATACGTGGCACTGAAATACGTGGCACTGAAATACGTGGCACTGAAATACGTGGCACTGAAATACGTGGCACTTAAATACGTGGCACTGAAACACGTGGCACTGAAACACGTGGCACTGAAATACGTGGCACTGAAATACGTGGCACTGAAATACGTGGCACTTAAATAAGTGGCACTGAAATATGTGATATGTGGCACTTAAATACGTGGCACTGAAATACGTGGCACTGAAATACGTGGCACTGAAATACGTGGCACTGAAATATGTGATACGTGGCACTTAAATACGTGGCACTGAAACACGTGGCACTGAAATACGTGATACGTGGCACTGAAATACGTGGCACTGAAATACGTGGCACTGAAATACGTGGCACTGAAATACGTGCAACTGAAATACGTGGTACTAAAATATGTGGCACTGAAATACGTGATACGTGGCACTGAAATACATGGCACTGAAATACGTGGCACTGAAATACGTGGCACTGAAATACGTGGCACTGAAACACGTGGCACTGAAATACGTGATACGTGGCACTGAAATACGTGGCACTGAAATACGTGGCACTGAAATACGTGCAACTGAAATACGTGGTACTAAAATATGTGGCACTGAAATACGTGATACGTGGCACTGAAATACATGGCACTGAAATACGTGGCACTGAAATACGTGGCACTGAAATACGTGGCACTGAAATACGTGGCACTATGACTGTCAGAAAATGTTCATTAAACGGTTAGGGGTGAGGTTAGGGGTAGAGTTAGGGTTAGGGTTTGGATCCCTTTATCACCTTGATGGTGGTGGGTGGCTTTTCAGTGTGTTTTCTGTTTTTTTCGATAAAAATGCATGCGTTTTTAACGCAAACAAACGCATGTGCTTAAAAACGCAAGAAAATACTGCAGGTTGTATTTCTGAAAATGAACGCATGCAGAAAAAAACCGCATGCGTTTGAAAACGCGACCAAACGCGTACAAAAAAACCGCATGCGTTTTCAATGTTAAATATAGGGAAAAAACGCATGCGTTTTTTTGTGCAAAAAACGCTGCAGACAAAAACGGAAGTGTGAAACCAGCGACGCTTTTTATAGCAAAAAAGTTTTTGCGTCTCCACATTTTGAGACCTATAATTTTTCCACATTTGCTCCACAGAGTCATGTGAGGTCTTGTTTTTTGTGGGACGAGTTGACGTTTTTATTGGTAACATTTTCGGACACGTGACCGTTTTTGATCGCTTTTTATTCCGATTTTTGTGAGGCAGAATGACCAAAAACCTGCTATTCATGAATTTCTTTTGGGAGAGGCGTTTATACCGTTCCGGGTTTGGTAAAATTGATAAAGCAGTTTTATTCGTCGGGTCAGTACGATTACAGCGATATCTCATTTATATCATTTTTTTTATGTTTTGGCGCTTTTATACGATAAAAACTATTTTATAGAAAAAATAATTATTTTGGTATCGCTTTATTCTCAGGACTATAACTTTTTTATTTTTTTGCTGATGATGCTGTATGGCGGCTTGTTTTTTGCGGGACAAGATGACGTTTTCAGCGGTACCATGGATATTTATATCAGTCTTTTTGATCGCGTGTTATTCCACTTTTTGTTCGGCGGTATGGTAATAAAGCGTTGTTTTTTGCCTCGTTTTTTTTTTTTTTTTCTTACGGTGTTTACTGAAGGGGTTAACTAGTGGGGCAGTTTTATAGGTGGGGTCGTTACGGACGCGGCGATACTAAATATGTGTACTTTTATTGTTTTTTTTTTAAAATTTAGATAAAGAAATGTATTTATGGGAATAATATTTTTTTTTTTTTTCATTATTTTGGAATATTTTTTTTTTTTTTTTTTTTTTTACACATTTGGAAATTTTTTTTTTAACTTTTTTACTTTGCCCCAGGGGGGGACAATACAGATCGGTGATCTGTCAGTTTGCATAGCACTCTGACAGATCACCGATCTGCGAGAGGTGCAGGCTGCTTCACAGTGCCTGCTCTGAGCAGGCGTCTGTGAAGCCACCTCCCTCCCTGCAGGACCCGGATCCGCGGCCATCTTGGATCCGGGTCTGGAGCAGGCAGGGAGGGAGGTAAGACCCTCGCAGCAACGCGATCACATCGCGTTGCTGCGGGGGGCTCAGGGAAGCCCGCAGGGAGCCCTCTCCCTGCGCAATGCTTCCCTGCATCGCCGGCACATCGCGATCATGTTTGATCGCGGTGTGCCGGGGGTTAATGTGCCGGGGGCGGTCCGTGACCGCTCCTGGCACATAGTGCCGGATGTCAGCTGCGATATGCAGCCGACACCCGGCCGCGATCGGCCGCGCTCCCCCCGTGAGCGCGGCCGATCGGCTATGACGTACTATCCCGTCGGCGGTCATACGGGCCCACCCCACCTCGACGGGATAGTACGTCAAATGTCGGGAAGGGGTTAATGGGGACACTCAGTGAAAAATAAATAAATGACATTTGTGGGTTATTGCAATATTTATTTTTTTTTAAATCTGATTTCCTCAGTAACTGTGGTTGGTATATTAGAGAGTTAACCCCTTCGTAACATGGCCATTTTCCTTTTTTGTTCTTTCCTCTCCTTCCAAGAGACTAAACTTTTAATTTTCCTTCAATAGAAGTATGAGGGCTTTTTTTGGCGGGTCAAGTTGTACTTTTGAATGACACCATTCATTCTACCACATCATGTACTGGAGAAAAAAAATTCAAGTGCGTTGAAATAAAAAAAAAATAAAAAAAAATTAAAAAGAGTGCAATTTTCCAATTTTTTTTTTTCATTTACTATGTTCACTATACAGTAAAGTTGACCTGGCAATATGATTCTCCAGGTCAGTACGAATACGGAGATACCAAACATGTAGGACTTTGTTTGTTTTATTTAACTGATGAAAAAAAAAGAATTCTAAATTGCCATTTTACAAGACCCGTAACGCTTTCAATTTTCGTGATATGGGGCTGTGTAAGGGCGTGTTTATGTTTTTTTTCTCACTTTTTACATTATTTAATAGTCCTCATAGGGGACATGAAGCGGTGATCGCCTGATCGCTTGTGCTATACTTACACTGCTATGTATGGCAAAAATCACAATCTCCTATAAACACCAGTCATGGGCTGGCTTTCACAGGAGGCTCCTCATGACAGACATGGGAGTCTTCAGCTCTGCTCTACATGTAGCTGTCAGTGTAAGTTCACAGTAGGAGTTTTCTCAGTGTTTGTTTTTTTTCTTCCAAGAGATCAGGTTTTGCTGCAGAAAAAAAAAACAAAAATATGTTTACTTGGTTTTTCTTGGATTTTTTGAGGCGGTTTTGGCATGCTAGATTTGTCTCTTGTGCATGCTGATAAACTTTAGTCCTATTCTACACAATCAGGTTTTGGCACACAAAAAAAAGAGCAGCAAAACCGGATACCGGCGTTTTTTCACCACCCAGTCATTTCAAAGGGTGAAAAACGCTGAAAGAAGTGGCATGCTCCATTGTGCAAAAAAAAAAAAAACCACATACAAAGCACAAAATCCTGATGACAAAAAAAAACAAAAACACAAGCTGTGTGCAAGAGATTTCTGAAAGCTCAGAGTTTGCTGGTACTGTAACACGCAGCTGAAAATTTGCATTAAAAAAAACGCTGCAAAAAACTGCTAGTGTCAGACGGCACCAATCACACTAGTCACAGTGGATGGGGTAATCACGATGTCACTTCTGGCGCCGATTGATCAATAGCTATTGTTCTGCCAATCAGCATCGGGTGGTGTAAAATAATAAACGCTGCTCTTCAGGCCATCTTTTCCTCAGATTTGTTGTGCACAATGGTTGTGTAGCCCCTGTATAGCTCTCAGAGAAAGATGGCAAGCGCGATCCTGCTGCGTCTCCTTGTCTCCTGCCATCCTGTGCGAGTGAACTGTGATCACAGCAGCAGCAGTTCTCAGATGCCTGTTCCAGCTCCCCCACCCACCTACCCTCAATTGCAATTTTGTTGCACTTTTTTGGCACCTTTTACGGGCACACCCAGTTGTATTTTGCACCAACATTAGTGCTCAATTTTAGGAGTTTTTTTTCTTGTGCCACCAACATGTGCGCTTCCCGTGGCCGCAGCAAGTCTGCATCAAGGGACCTTTTTTTTCCTCTTTTGCTATAGGTACAGTAGCGAACTTTGCAGTGTTCATGACATCTGATTTTCTTGTAGAAAAAAATAGTATTAGTTAGTGCACAGTAGCTTTATAGTTAGAGAGTTAGCACATTAGGGGGGTGATGTCAGTTTTTCTTTTGCACAATAAAAACAGTTAGCGCCGAGTAGCTTCAGGCCATGTTCACACTTCGCGGTTTTTACCGCGGATCCGCGGCGATTTTGATGCTGCGGGTCCGCAGCAGTTTCCATAGCATTTACATTAACATGTAAACCCTATGGAAACCGCAAACCGCTGTGCACATGCTGCGGGAAAAACCGCGCAGAAACGCAGCGGTTTACAACCCGCAGCATGTCACTTCTTTGTGCAGAATTGCTGCGATTCTGCACCCATAGGAATGCATTGATCCGCTTACTTCCCGCATGGGGCTGTGCCCACGTTGCGGGAAGTAAGCGGATAATGTGCGGTTGCTACCCGGGGTGGAGGAGAGGAGACTCTCCTCCAGGCCCTGGGAAGCATAAATAGTGTAAAAAAAAGAATTAAAATAAAAAAATGATGCTATACTCACCTCTCAGCGCTGCACGCGGCCGTCCCCGGTCTCAGTTGCTGTGCGAACAGGACCTGCGGTGACGTCGCGGTCACATGACCGTGACGTCACGAAGGTCCTTCTCGGCACAGCAACTTTGGAACCGGAGCGCCGCGTGCAGCGCCGAGGAGATCGCGACGTCAGAGGGTGAGTATAACCAATTTTTAACATTACTATTGATGCTGCATATTGCTGCATATGCAGCATCAATAGTATAGGCGGAAACCCGCAGCGGAAACCGCGGAACAAACCGCGATAAATCTGCAGGGATAACCGCAGCAGGTTTGCCCTGCAGATTTATCAAATCCGCTGCGGGAGAACCCGCAGAGCACACCGCAAAGTGTGAACATGGCCTTATAGGTAGCGAATTAGTGTAGTGAATGTCACTAATTTTTTTTTTTTTTTTTATACAAAATGTTTCATTTTGGTTTCATTTAAATTTTTCCTTTTCCCCCTCTACTTCTTAGGTTGTGTGCACATGTTGCATTTTTGCCAAGTGGATTTGTTAACAAAACCTAAAGCAAAACCTGATGCCAGCAAAGTGAATGAGAAACCTGAAGTGTCATGCACACATTGCTTATTTTTGACTTGCAGATTTGGTGCAGAAAATAATCTGCATTACGTCAATTCTCTGTCAGCTTTTGCCCTGTGTTTCTCACCACTGACTTAACTCAAATCATTAAAAAAAAAATGCACCAAAAAACGTGCATTTTTGTAGCTGAGTTTTTCCTGCCAAGAGCTGCAGAAATAGAGATTTTTCTGTACTCACCGTAAAATCCTTTTCTCCGAGCCATTCATTGGGGGACACAGACCATGGGTGTATGCTGCTGCCACTAGGAGGCTGACACTAAGTGATACAAAGAAAGTTAGCTCCTCCCCTGCAGTATACACCCTCCTGCTGGCTCTCAGCTAACCAGTTCGGTGCAAAAGCAGTAGGAGATCAATAACAAATTAGCGTATAGCATGACATATTATATATGAGAGTATAGCATGTCAAATTATAAAACAAACACAAGCTAATAACAGGGTGGGAGCTGAGTCCCCCAAAGAATGGCTCGGAGAAAAGGATTTTACGGTGAGTACACAAAAATCCCTATTTCTCCTTCGCCTCATTGGGGGACACAGACCATGGGACATCCTAAAGCAGTCCCTGGGTGGGTACAACATCAGATCAGGCCCTGTGTAACCGCTACTTACAAGTGCGCCACCGCGGCCTGTAGAGTCCGCCTGCCCAGACTCACATCTGTGGAAGTGTGGGGATTATAGTGCTTCAAGAATGCATGCGGACTGGACGAATCCACAAGCTTGCAGGCGTGCTTTGCCGACGCCTGGTGCCTAGATCCCTCGATAGACAGGGAGATAGGCTGACATCTAACACAGAAGGACTCATGGATGGTGAAACGAATCCACCAGGCTAACATGGCCGATGAAACGGCTAAACCCTTCCTGTAACCATCAGGAAGCCTTATCATCAGGAAGCCCAAATAAAGTGTCCGACTTTGGAAGGACGCCCTCCTCGATACGTACCTGCTCAGAGCACTCACTTCGTTGAGATTATGGGAAACCCATTCCGTTTTGTAGACTGGAGCCGAAAGAAATGAGGGAAGAACGATGCCCTCATAACAGTGAGAAAACAATACCACCTTGGAAAGAAGGGACGGGAATGGCCTGAAGACAACCTTGCGTTGATGGTAATAAGGAAAAAAGTCTGAAAGAACAGAGCGGCAAGCTCTGAAGACTCATCAGGATGACAAGATCGCAGAGAAAAAAAGGGCGACCTTCTCTGATAGAAAGTCTGTCCGGATTAAAAGGAATCTACTGTAAGACTCCCAGGACCATTAAGGTCCCAAAGATCTAACGGTATGCGATAGGGAAGAACTACATGTGAAAACTCCCTGTTGCAAGAAGACGGAAAGATAATAGCTCCGCAAACAAAAAAACTGACGTGGTCAGTGCGGATCCCCGAGGATCACTGGGGCCCTTTCTGCTTCCGAAAGGCTTTCGGAAGTAGTGGAAGAGGGTTATGGAAACTGGTACCACGGAAGAACCAGAGCATGCACTGCGATGTCTCTTAGATCTGGAGGCCGATCCATGAACTCGAGTACATTGGCGTTCAGTCTGGACGCCATCCGATCTACAACTGGAGAGCTCCAGTGAAGGCAGATCTGATGGAAGACTTTCCGGTGAAGTTCCCACTCACTTGAGGGGAACCCTGACGGCTGAATATGTATGCCGGCCAGAGTTCTACTCCTGGGATATGTACTGCCGAGATCACAGAATGATAGATCTCGGCCCATCAGAGAATGTGAGGTAACTCGGCCCTGGCGCCTGACTGTGGGTACCTGCTAGATGATTGACGTATGGCACAGCCGTGGCATTATCCAATTGAATTTGGATGGGGTGACCCGCCAGAAGGCAGTGGACCTGCTGTAGGACTAGCCGTACCGTTCGAATCCCCAGAGCAATGATCGGGAGAAGAAGACTGGCATTGGTAGTCACCAATAACCATTGAACCGGGAGAAAGGCCCTGGATGAGGAAGGAGCTCAGAGACTACCCTCTGAAGCCTGTTTGACTTGCTGAAAATGAGGGAGAGGAAGGAAACTGCTTCTATTGTCGTCTACATTTTTCCTCAGAACCTTCCTAGCAAATCGAATGAAATGAGGGGATGAGTGATCAAGTGCGCGAGCTCCCTGTTGAAGGGCCGCGACCTTGTCTCGAGGGAGAATTACCATCCTTCTGGAAGTGTGCAGGATCATCCTCAAAAAGGATCTACTGGGCTGGAAATGAGGAAAACTTGTCTAAGTTTAGCTGCCAGCCCAGGTGAGAAGGTATCGCAAGTGATATAGACGACTTAGCGTAGTCCTGGAAGAGCGTCTAGAAAGTCAACCAAATAGGGCAGGACGACCATGCCTCTAGGGTGCAAGAGGAACATGACAGCCTTAATAACCTTTGCGAACACACTGGGTGTGGTAGCAAGGCCGAAAGGCAAGGTCGTAACTTGAAAATGCTGTTCGCGAATGGAAAAGTGAAGGAACTTTTGAAGAGGGGAAAAATAGGAACGTCAGGGTAAGCATCTTGAATGTCGATTGATGCCAGAAACTCCACCTTTTTCTGTTGAAGTAATGGCTGAGCGGAGGAACTCCATCCAAAAAAGGAGGACCTTGTCAAAGGTTGTTAGAAGCTTGAGGTCCAAGATCAGTCTTACTTTTCGGTCCCCTTTTTGGAACCAAGATCCCTTAGATCTAGACTGTCCTGGACAACCCTTCCACTGCTGGTTGGGTCTGTAGGAAACAAACGATCCTTTGTTAGACTCTCGCTCAGAAGATTTGATTGGTGAGCTGTACTGTCTTCGGGAAAAAGTTACTGGTGTGAATCAAAGTAGTAGTTAAGGTCTCCGACCAGGAGTCCATTGCTCTAGCAACCCATGCGGCGGCTAAGGAAGGGTAGAGCGCTGAACCTGAAGCCGCAAGACGAAACGAACCAGATTTGCTACCTGACAGTCCATGGTATTTTTAATTGATGATACATCGGGCAGGGATACTGGTAGGTATACCACAGGAGATAACACCCAGTTAATCTGCCAAGTGGCAGAATGCGCGGCTGCATCCGGCAGTTCGGGAAAAAGCAGTCTCTTGCCATTACCGCTGTCTTTTGACAGTGCAGAGTTAAAAATTAGGAACCCTCGGTCCACCATCCTCTTAACAGGGAAGTGGAGAGGGATCGTCCGCCTTCTTGCATCATCTGCTAAATAGTGGTGATGCACAGGGGTGTGCTCGGACACCAAAAAAGGGTGCCTCTATACATCCACAGAGTTCAGGTCCCTGGGTGGACAGGGCAGGTTGTCCCTCATCAATGTACAGAGATTGGTTGATGATATAAATAGGTGAATCCATCCTTTTCTGAAGCTCTGGCAAGTCGAGATCCAAGGCAATATCCGATCCATATTCCGAGCCTTGTTCTCAGCAAATCATTGGGGAGAGAGATCAGGAAATGAAAACTTCAGTTTTCTAGATGCCTGTACGTTTCTAGATGCCTGTACGTTTCTAGAATACTTATGGCCCCTGCTAGCCGACGGCTCCCATGTAGGAGAGGGACCATGTATAGCGGTCCTGCGAGCACTCCGAATCACAGAGGGTTCATGGAGGGATTCAACCTCTTGGTCAGAGAAACCATGGATTGCGGTCAGTGACGAAGTCCACTGAGGGAACTAGGTACCCTGAAATAAACTGGGATCAGCGGCGGAGGGCTCCTGAGCTCATTTAGGTGTGACCGGCTTCGGATTGATCATGTGCCTTTTAGACCAGGGCATACTGGTCATGTGCCTTTTAGACCAGGGCATACTGGTCATGTGATTTTAAGACCAGGGAATACTGGTCATGCGCCTTTAAGACCAGGGAATACTGGTCAAGTGCCTTTAAGACCAGGGAATACTGGTGAGGTACTTCCTTACCCGGGTACTGATGTTGCAGATTGGCGTTAGGCTTGGATGCAGAAGAGGATACATGGAGGCGACACTCCATGTGCTCGTCTGTTGATGGTGTGGGGAGATCAGTGCCCTTTAAAGGACCCGTCGCCCTTAAAAAAAAAAAAAAAAAAAATCAGACCAGGCATGGCATCCCACGTAGAGGCTTCTGTCCAGTGAATGGCTTATCTGCACTGAATGGCAAATGCTCTACGAGGGAGCTTAGTCTACTTATGAGGGACACTGCGTAGTGTAGAGCAGAACCGGAGTTGCCCCTTTAATGCAAAAAAATCGTCACCCTGTGTGAGCCGGCCGGGTGGACCAAGATGGCCACTGGGAGTTGCAGAGGTGGTAAAATCTCGCAGAGAGCGAGAAGCGCCAATTCGGGGGGCGGAGCCACAGACACTATGTGGGCGGAGTCTCGAGATGTCCATGAATAGGCCAAAGCCGGGCCTAAATTTCTGCAGTCGGCGGGAGCGATACCAGCGGTAGAATTGAGGGGCGTTGTAGTGGCCGAGAAAATTGAGCGCTCCCGTGCCAGGCGAGAAGTGCCAGAAAAGCGGGCAGAGCCGCCTTAGCACGCCATAGTGCGGGCGCGACTTCCGGGATGCGGCCTACACAATGGCCGAAGCCGGGGGGCTAAATTTTTGCAGCCGGCCGGAGCGTTGCCTCAGGGAGGTGGGCCACAGGGAAGCTGAGGCTGCCTGTCAGCATCTGAATATCCCACTGCAGAGGCCCATCGCTGACTGGATCCACTCACCATTGGTGCGCGTCCCGGCACTCCATGTGCTCGCCTGTTCAGGGTGCAGGGAGATCGGTGCCCTTGAAGGGACCCGTCGCCCCTAAGAATCAGCCCAGGCTTGGCATCCCAAGTCGCAGGAGAGGATACGGAGAGGCGACACTCTCGTGCTCGCCTGTTGATGGTTCGAGGAGATCGGAGCCTTGAAAGGATCAGTCGCCCCTTCGTTCGTTGTAAGAGGTAAAATTTAAAAAAAATTAAAAATAGAATAATAAAGAGCTTTGGGTCTGAATAGCAGACCCATCCGTGTGCCTCCTACGGACACTAAGCAAGAACTGGTTAGCTGAGAGCCAGCAGGAGGGTGTATACTGCAGGGGAGGAGCTAACTTTCTTTGTATCACTTAGTGTCTGCCTCCTAGTGGCAGCAGCATACACCCACGGTCTGTGTCCCCCAATGAGGCGAAGGAGAAATGGTGCTTTAGGGTATGTGCACACGTTGCGGATTCTCTGCGGATCCGCAGCGTATTTTGCAGTGCAGAAACGCTGCAGATCCGCAATTGATTTACAGTACAATGTAAATCAATGAGAAAAAAAATGCTGTGCACACTTTGCGGAAAATCCGCGGCAGAAACGCTGCGGTTTAAAAGAAGTAGCATGTCACTTCTTTTTTGTGAATCTGCAGCGTTTTTTGTACCCATTCCATTATAGAAAACCGCAAGGGTAAAAACCGCAGCAAATCCGCAAGAAAACCGCAGCAAAAACACGCTGCGGAACCGCACAAAAAAAAAAAGCAGGTGCGTTTTCTGGCAGGAGAGAGAATCCGCACCAGAAATTCCTAAGCCTAATCCGCAACGTGTGCACATAGCCTAAATGTTACTCAACATGTGAACATATCCTTATAGTAAACATAATATATAGTACCTTTTACACAAGCCCCACACAATACACATGTAAAAGCACCACTAAGGCTATGTGCACACCTTGCGGATTAGGCTTAGGAATTTCTGGTGCGGATTCTGCCTCTCCTGGCAGTAAACGCACCTGTGGTTTTTTGTGCGGTTCTGCAGCGGTTTTTTGTGCGTTTTTGCTGCGGTGTTCTTGCGGATTTGCTGCGTTTTTTTACCCCTGCGGTTTTCTATAATGGAATGGGTACAAAAACGCTGCAGATTCACAAAAAATATTATAAAAAATATTATAATAAAAACATCCCACAATGGAGAAAAATGCTCTTGATCTCTCACACATACTAGTAGTATAGTGTCAAGAAGGTAACCATATCAGAGATCAATTATAACAGTCTAGGACACTCCAAAAGCACATTAGACAAACCAGAGAACAACACACGGACTCTCAGTCCCATTTAGAGAAAGTAAAAAATACACGTTTTATTCATAGAACAATCAATTTACACAGTATGAAAACAATAAATAATCATAGATATAACAGACAGCAAGGGAACCTACGGAAAACACTGAAGTAATCACTGCAGTGACACCCCCATAACTCACTGATAGTATTCCATCCTAAAGTGCAATTAGTGCAAGTTTGAGGTAAAAGAGCCTAACGAACCAAGTGACTAGCAATCAGAATCCATCTAACCCACAGTGGGGTACCGCTTACCCAAACGGCATATGTTAGACTACACCCGGTTCAATAGCTCTTACCCATTCATCAGGAGCAAAGGTGTCACCGCCGCAGCCCCAACGCGCGTTTCGCGTCGGCTTCGTCAGGGGGCAGTCTGAGTGTGCACAGCATTTTTTTTTGTCATTGATTTACATTGTTCCGTAAAATCAATTGCGGATCTGCAGCGTTTCTGCACCTCAAAAAACGCTGCGGATCCGCAGAGAATCCGCAACATGTGCACATCCCCTTACACACACATCCCCATGGTTATAAGAATAAAATAAAAATGGCCCATTTGTCAAGAAGAAGCCATTTGGAAGAGGAGGCATTCGCTTTCCCTGCCTTCGACCCGGATTCAGCCAGTGAGGAAGATCCCACGTTCCTCATTTTTTCCTTCTCCTCCACATCTAATGAGGCGGGATCCCCAGCAAGGTGCCCTAGAACTGAGGAAAACCCTTCAGCAGTCGATTCCATATGGACTCTATCCCTCCTCCTCTGAAAATTATCAGTCTGCTATTCTGAATTTCACGGGCAGCTCAGGAATCCAATCTGAAGTTACAGGCGTCACAGAAATTGATTTTTTTTAAATTCTTTTTCAGAGAGGATATAATAACTCTGAAGGTGGCCCAGACAAATTTATATGCCCATTCATTTTCACCCAAAATCTCACATCATATGCCAGATGGACTCCCTGTAAATGCAGAAGAAATTATGACATTTGAGGGCACATATGCTGCATATGGGCACAGTGAAATAAGAGTTTTGTCAACACTAAAGTACTGATATACTATACAGCACTAGTGAGGAGTGCAAGTGCAATCCCTGCATGTTTTGTGGCTGCCTACATGTCACGCAAGCACCCGTGATACATGTGCACACCCGAGCACCTTAGGCAAGCTCGAGGAATGAGCACTTGCGTTCACCATAAAGTACACCGGTATTCCGCATAGCCATGACAATGATACAATTTGAAGGGATGCAAACATTTTAGCATTGCAGTGATAATGCGCAGTGTCCTCCCTGAGACTATCCCAACTTTGATCGTCTATATAAAATTCGGCCAGTGGTTGAACACTTCAGCAGAAAATTTGCTGAGGCGTGCACACCCCAGAGGGACATCGCTATTGATGAATCGCTCATTCACTTCAAAGGGAGGCTAAAATTCCGACAATACCTGCCCAGTAAGAGGTCCAGGTACGAAATAAGACTGTACAAACTGTGCGAGAGTACCTCGGGGAACACCCACAGATTTAGGGTCTACGAGGGGAAGGACACCAGGATTAATCCCCCCGAAAGGATCCCTGTCCTGGGGGTGAGTGGGAAAATTATGTGGGAATTGCTGCACCTACTGCTGGATAAAGGATATCACCTCTACATTGATAACTTTTACACCAGCGTCCCACTTTTCAAGACCCTCTCTCTCAGAGGTACAGTTGCATGTGGCACCGTGCAACGAAATCAGAGAGGCCGTCCTAAGGCTACTTTCACATTTCCGTCGGTAGTCGCCCGTCACAAAGCGTCAGCGCTACGTACCGACGGAAGTGTGTTCATTCACATTTCCGTCTGCAGTCCCGGGGAGGAAAGACAGAGAGAGACATTTCCTGCTGGGCATGCGCAGACGGAAAAACTGGATACAACGCGCAGAAAAACGTAGTTTTTTTTCCCAGACGATGGGCCGCCAAAATCCGACGCAACCAGTGCACGGCGGACAAAACGTGTGGCCACACGTCACGATCCGTCGGTAATACAAGTCTATGGGAAAAAAACTTATCCTGCGGGCAAATTTGCAGGATGCGTTTTTTCCCAAAACGACGCTTTGTGATGGATTCTAAACAACGTAAGTGTGAAAGTAGCCTAAGCTGAACCCAATGCAGCGACAACATGCTGGTGGTCAAGCATATGGACAAGAGGGATGTCCTCATCTTTACCATCATACACTGTTATGACCTACAAAAGATTGCACAAAAACCTCATTGTACAAAAAACGTATACATTTTATTTGAAACAATATTCCAACATTATAAAAACAGCATTGATGGAGATAGTACCAATATATAGGCACCACAGGCCAGAGGTATACTTATCACAACATTAGATCCCACCACCTATGTACATGTAATAGTTGTTAGGATAAAGAAATCTCTCCTGCCGCACGGCATGATACACTATATTGACCCAAAATTCATCATAACATTGTGGCGCGATAGACAGATACTTATACAAAATAACCCTTACCTATACCTCTGGTCTGATGGTGCCACGACCCCCTCATCATACACTGTGACAACAGCTCCCATGTCGCTGTCCGAGGTACCACAGCACAAGTCCCAAAGCCAGATTGTGTCTTGGATAATAATTAAGTTCATGGAGATGTGTGGATCTCTGAGATCAGGTCCTCAAACTACACAGTGCAATGAGAAAAGCTGAATTATGGTACAAAAAGTTGTCCATGTACATTGTACAGATGGCACTGTACAATGCTTTTCTGCTGTTTTGATCTGCAGAAATATGGGGACCTTCCTTCAGTTTCAGGAGGTAGTCATCAAGGCCCTAATGTTAGGCAGCAAGAACGGTGAGGGTCCCAGTACTTCTGAAACCGATAGTGCCCGTATCGTAGCAGGTCAACATTTTCCTGGCGAGGTTCCCCAAACTTCATCAGGAAGAACACAAAAAAGGTGCAGAGTATACTCCAAGAGGGGAGTCCGAAAAGACAATTTACCATTGTGAAACCTCACCTGAGAAACCTGGCCTATGCATTAAGGATTGTTTCAAAGTATACCACACATCCATAAATTAATAAAATTTGTTTTCACCCTGTTGACACAACACACTTTCATAGTCTAATGTACCCTGCACATCTTACATATAACACCACATTATAAATTCATACACCAGTAAAACCAAAAGCATTAAATCATTACTTTATGCCTCTAGATAATTCCTTGAAGGGTGTAGTTTCCAAAAATTGGGAAACTTGTGGGGTGTTTTCACGGTTTAGGCATATCAGGGGCTCTCCAAGCTCAACCTTGTGTCCAAAAGTAGTTTTCCCCCACATATGGGGTATCTGCATACTCAGGAGAAATTGCACAACAAATTTTCGGGTCCATTTTCTCATGCTGCCCTTGTGAAAATGAAAACTTTGGGGCCAAAACATTTTTGTTGGAAAAATGTGATTTTATATTTTCACGGCTCACCGTCATAAAAATCCGTGAAGCACCTAGGGGTGCTTTAATTCTGAAGAAAATATAGACACTATTGTGACCAGAAGACAGTACAATACTTTCATTCAGATCACTGGGGGGGGAGAAAAAAAAAAAATCAAATATAGCCTACCTTCTGCTTCTTGTGCCTCTCGTGCTTCTTTCTGTAGACGCTGCCGGAGCAGCTCCTGCTGTTTTTCCAGGTACTGCTTTATGAAACTGTTTTGTCCCATTTCTTCCCCCATCTGCAGGAAATAAATATTTAGATATATTGACCAACTGTGCAGTGGAAGTAATTGTGTGCTCTGTTGGACATCATTTTCAGGCGTGTGCACCTTATGGAAGCGGACACACAGACACTGTCTATCTGTGTGTCCGCCTCAAGTAGGCTTACATGCCAGAAAATGCTGCCCGGTCGCCTTGCTGAGTGAGCAACTACAGGGAGAAAATTAATTTATTTCCTCCCAGAAACAGCTAGCTTTCAGTAATGGGGGCGTGCATGGAGCAGCTTTAGTCACTGCTCAGTGTACTGTTAGTGGCGGCACGTGGATCAAGCTGCAGAGCATCTGTGCAGAGCGGTGACTAACTGCTCTATGCATCCCCCATGACTGAAAGCCGGCAGCTCCCGGGCAGAAATAAGAACATTCATTAAGGCATCCGGGCAACATTGTAATGCTATTTACCTGCAGATTAACCCTATTCATCTGCAGATTAAGCCTGTATCATTCGAAAAAATTGCATTTTCTGGGATTAAAATTCTCGCAGACTTTTCTTATTATCCCTGACAACCTCCTATGAAAGAACCTAGCCTAATTTGGCCCACAAAAAAAAAAGAAAAAAATATATATATCATCTATCCCCAAGATAGCCCCGACATTCCTCTAGGTGCCAAAGTCCCTGAGCCTGTCTCCTTGCCTTCTTGCTTCGCAGAGACGAGTACGAGACCACTATATCAGTAACTTATCAGTCTGTCAGAAGAGGAAGTATAGAGGCTGGCAGGGGACATTGGAACAACTACAACAGGAGCTTTGGGTTTCCATAGGGGATTATACTTTGTTTTCAGACCATGCTGGCCCGCTTTTAAATGTAGGAAAAGGGGTGGACAACCCGTTTAAGATCTACCAGCCCTTAGGTTAACTTGATCTCTCTGTATGGATGTCCATAAATTATTTTTCTGGATATCATAAAGGGAAGATTGCTGATTAAATCCCTCTTCTAGAAACCAAAATCGAAAGTGGATCTGGCATAGCTAGACAATTTATGCAATACATGGTCAGCCATTCATCTGAATGACCCAACAACAACAAAAAAAAAACCCAAACACACGTCTTTTAGGCTATGTGCACATGATGTGGATTTAGTGCGCATCCGCAGCGGATTTTTCGCGCAGAAACACTGCAGATCCGCACTGTGATTTACAGTACAATGTAAATCAATGTGGAAAAAAAAAAAAAAAAGCTGTGCAGATGGTGCGGAAAAATCCACGCGGAAACGCTGCGGATTTAAAAGAAGTGCATGTCACTTCTTTTGTGTGGATCTGCAGCGTTTCTGTACCCTTCCATTATAGAAATCCGCAGTGGTAAAAACCGCAGAAAATCCGCACAAAATCTGCATCAATTCCGCATAAAAAAAACGCACAAAATCCGCGGCAAATCTGCACCTGCGGATTCTGCCAGGAGATGCGGATTTTGTGCAGAAAATTTTGCACCCCATTCTGCAACGTGTGCACTTTGCCTTAGAGTCAAAGAGACACACTGACCCCATGTGGAAATGAACAATGTAGCAATACATATACCTGCGAGTTGGGCTGGAAACCGGTGTGAGGCGTAGAGTGTTTCTGCAGGTTTTCCAGCATTAAAGCCTAAAAGAACGAGAAAGAAAACATGTTAGAAAATGGCAGGCACTGACACAATATACATGGATGTATACATTTCCTCACACTTCCGGTCTAGCAACCAATCTTAGGAAATAATTCATGTCTCACATCATAATTTCCTGAGTTTCTCATGGATTAGTTGTTTAGTCCATGAGAAGACATTTATGGCACATATTGTACAGCTCTTATAGTCTAAGAGAGGTTGGAAATCACTGAAATAAGTCCCGCTGCCATTTCTCTCTGCAATGGGACATAAAGTACAACCAGTTCTCTGTTTTGCCATACACATCCAAGTCCCTGTTCACACCATTTTCTGCAGTGCGTTCAGGTGATCTGCCCAAATCCCCCTAGAAATAAGATTCAGACAAACTCCCTGAAAAGGCCATGAAATTCAATGACATGAAAGGGGTTGAAGTGAACTTTTTCTTTTTCCGTGTCTCTATAACTTCAGAGCTACTTGAACTGCGTATCATCGTATTCTATTGCCCCGTTAGGGCTTCATCTGGATCTTGTTTTTAGGGAGTCAAGTGGAACCACTGAATACACTGCAGAAACAAAGACTGAACAGGGCCTAATAGTTTTGCACAGGGCTGTGAAGTCTGAGTCCGTGTCCATATTGGTGGAGTCAGTACATAATGGACCGACTCCTAAAATATATAATACATTGGGTACAGTAGTACAATGCAGGATGTGCTGTAAATGTTTTCATAAGAATTTGGGAAAGTTATGAAATGTCCTAGAAATGTCTGTTCTGTTCCTAATCCAAGGATCTCGGCTTTTAGGTGAGATGAATCTGTGCTGCACTTTATGTACATGCTCAGTAGGGGGCAGTGCTGTGGAGTCAGGCGTCTAGGAAATTGAGGACTCGGAGGTTTACCCACTCCATAACCCTGGCATTGCAGGCCCACCAGAGGCTGGCTGTTACAGTTGGTTACATCTCTACTCAACTCAGTCACTCCATGTATTTGTGGAATTTGCAGCCAATTACTTTAGTATGCTACAGAAGGCATTTAGAAGGATGAGAGATGTAATCCTGCGGAAATAATTAGCAAGACTAATGCACTAAACTAGTGAGTACAAGTAGCTGACCCTGCAATGACCATGAGGCCTCCCAGATGTGACAGCAATACAGTACATTTTTATGGTTACAATATATTTATTTGCTGACAGTATTAACTCTGCAGGGTAATCAAGACATAGGAGAAGAATTTAATATTACAGAGGGATCTGCGTAAACTGCAGGTTTGGGATGAGAAATAGAAAAACGTAAGGTCATGCACTTGGGCAGAGGAAATAAAATGCGCAATTATGTACTAAATGGTAAAACACTGGGTGAAACTAACTGAAAAACACTTGGACGTATAGGTGGACAGCAAATTCAAATTTAGTGACCAGTGCCAGGCAGTTGCTGCCAAGGCAAATAAAATAAAGGGATGCATTAAAAGAGGCATAAATGCTCATAACGAAAATATACGGTAGTTTTGCTCCATAATGTCACGACTCAGCTGTCGGGTGACTCCGGACCAGGGACTCCTTCTCTGTCCCTAACACTAGAGCCCTAGCTCGCCCTATACTTCTGAAGGTGAAGAGGTCGCGGCCGTCACTTTTGCCTTATCTTTTGAGTTAGCCCTCAGACTGTTCTTTCCCCACCCAGGTAAGAAGGGCGCTACTGTGCACCGCAGTACACCAACCCAACAAACAAGGCTACACAAACAAGGGTAAACTGAAAACACCAGGCATACAAATATTCACTCACATATAACAGAGGAATGCACTGGGGTGGGGAGGATGGGGAAAAATTAAAGTAAGAGGAGGGAAGGGAATTACCACATTTACAAACCAGGCAACAGTCACAGTCCTCTAAAATTCCTTCTCGTATGAACACCTCTCCTTTTAAGCAATGCAGCAAATGCAAGTGCCTTTTACCTGCGGATTTTTCAAAAATGGTGCAGAAAAATCTCAGACGAATCCGCAACGTGGGCACATAGCCTTAGGGTTGGAATTAGAGTTAGGGTTGGAATTAGGGCTAGGGTTGGAAACAGGGTTAAGAATAGGCTTGTGGTTAGGGTTAGGGGTGTGTTGGGGTTAAAGTTGGGGTTAGGGTTGTGGTTAGGGGTGTGTTGGGGTTAGGGTTGTGATCAGGGTTATGGCTAGAGTTGGGATTAAGGTTAGGGGTGTGTTGGGGTTAGTGTTGGAGTTAGAATTGAGGGGTTTCCACTGTTTAGGCACATCAGGGGTCTCCAAACGCAACATGGCGCCACCATTGATTCCAGCCAATCTTGCGTTCAAAAAGTCAAATGGTGCTCCCTCCCTTCCGAGCCCCGACGTGCGCCCAAACAGTGGTTTACCCCCCACATATGGGGTACCAGCATACTCAGGACAAACTGGGCAACAATTATTGGGGTCCAATTTCTCCTGTTACCCTTGCAAAAATAAAAAATTGCTTGCTAAAACATAATTTTAGAGGAATTAAAAATTATTTTTTATTTTCACGGCTCTGCGTTATAAACTTCTGTGAAGCACTTGGGGGTTCAAAGTGCTCACCACACATCTAGATAAGTTCCTTGGGGGGTCTAGTTTCCAAAATGGGGTCACTTGTGGGGGGTTTCTACTGTTTAGGCACATCAGGGGCTCTGCAAATGCAACGTGACACCCGCAGACCATTCCATCAAAATCTGCATTTCAAAACGTCACTGCTTCCCTTCCGAGCCCCGATGTGTGCCCAAACAGTGGTTTATCCCCACATATGGGGTATTAGTGTACTCAGGACAAACTGGGCAACAACTATTGGGGTCCAATTTCTCCTGTTACCCTTGTGAAAATAAAAAATTGCTTGCTAAAACATCATTTTTGAGGAAAGTAAAATGATTTTTTATTTTCACGGCTCTGCGTTGTAAACTTCAGTGAAGCACTTGGGGGTTCAAAGTGCTCACCACATATCTAGATTAGTTCCTTGGGGGGTCTAGTTTCCAAAATGGGGTCACTTGTGGGGGGTTTCTACTGTTTAGGCACATCAGGGGCTCTGCAAACGTAACATGATGCCCGCAGACCATTCCATCAAAGTCTGCATTCCAAAACGTCACTACTTCCCTTCCGAGCCCCGGCATGTGCCTAAACAGTGGTTTTCCCCCACATATGGGGCATCAGCGTACTCAGGAGAAACTGGACAACAACTTTTGCGGTCCAATTTCTCCTGTTACCCTTGGGAAAATAAAAAATTGTGGGCTTAAAAATCATTTTTGAGAAAAGAAAAATTATTTTTTATTTTCATGGCTCTGCGTTATAAACTTCTGTGAAGCACTTGGGGGTTTAAAGTGCTCACCACACATCTAGATTAGTTCCTTGGGAGGTCTAGTTTCCAAAATGGGGTCACTTGTGGGGGAGCTCCAATGTTTAGGCACACAGGGGCTCTCCAAACGTGACATGGTGTCCGCTAATGATTGGAGCTAATTTTCCATTCAAAAAGCCAAATGGCCTGCCTTCCATTCCGAGCCTTGCCGTGCGCCCAAACAGTGGTTTACCCCCACATATGGGGCATCAGCGTACTCAGGACAAACTGGACAACAACATTTGGGGTCCAATTTCTCCTCTTACCCTTGGGAAAATAAAAAATTCCGGGCTAAAAATAATTTTTGAGGAAAGAAAAATTATTTTTTATTTTCACGGCTTTGCGGTATAAACTTCTGTGAAGCACCTGGGGGTTTAAAGTGCTCACTATGCATCTATATAAGTTCCTTGGGGGGTCTAGTTTCCAAAATGGGGTCACTTGTAGGGGAGCTCCAATGTTTAGGCACACAGGGGCTCTCCAAACGTGACATGGTCTCTGCTAGCGATGGAGATCATTTTTCATTCAAAAAGTCAAATGGCGCTCCTTCCCTTCCGAGCCTTACCATGTGCCCAAACAGTGGTTTACCCCCACATGTGAGGTATCGGTGTACTCAGGAGAAATTGCCCAACAAATTTTAGTATCCATTTTATCCTGTTGCCCATGTGAAAATGAAAAAATTGAGGCTAAAATAATTTTTTTGTGAAAAAAAAAAGTACTTTTTCATTTTTACGGATCAATTTGTGAAGCACCTGGGGGTTTAAAGTGCTCACTATGCTTCTAGATAAGATCCTTGGGGGGTCTAGTTTCCAAAATGGGGTCACTTGTGGGGGACCTCCAATGTTTAGGCACACGGGGGCTCTCCAAACGCGACATGGTGTCCGCTAAAGATTGGAGCCAATTTTTCATTGAAAAAGTCAAATGGCACTTAAAAAGTTAAGGGCTTGTTCACACGATCCTTTTTTTGCTGCGGATTTTTCAGGTCCTGATTTGTGAAAACCGCAGTGCAAAACCTGCGGTGGTTTTCACTGCGGTTTTCAGTCCTTTTTCTACTGCGGATTCCACTGCGGGTTTCCAGCTGCTTTTTCCTATTGGTGCAGGTGGAAACCCGCAGCGGAATCCGCAGAAAGAATTGACATGCTACTTCTTTTTTTCCGCTGAAAATCCGCGCTGATTTTCAAGCCGAAAAAAAGGATAGTGGGCACAGCGGATTTAGTTTTCCATAGGGTAACATTGTACTGTACCCTGCATGGAAAACGTCTGCGGATCCGCAGCTGCAAATCCACTGCGGATCCGCAGCGAAAACCGCATCGTGTGAACATAGCCTAAATGTTCATTTTTTCCTTCCATGTTGCTTCTGCTGCTGTGAAACACCTGAAGGGTTAATAAACTTCTTGAATGTGGTTTTGAGCACCTTGAGGAGTGCAGTTTTTAGAATGGTGTCACTTTTGGGTATTTTCAGCCATATAGAACCCTCAAACTGACTTCAAATGTGAGGTGGTCCCTAAAAAAAATGGTTTTGTAAATTTTGTTGTAAAAATGAGAAATCACTGGTCAAATTTTAACCCTTATAACTTCCTAGCAAAAAAAAATTTTGTTTCCAAAATTGTGCTGATGTAAAGTAGACATGTCGGAAATGTTATTTATTAACTATTTTGTGTCACATAACTCTCTGGTTTAACAGAATAAAAATTCAAAATGTGAAAATTGCGAAATTTTCAAAATTTTCACCAAATTTCCGTTTTTTTCACAAATAAACTCAGAAATTAATCGACCTAAATTTACCACTAACATGAAGCCCAATATGTCGCGAAAAAATCTCAGAACCGCTAGGATCCGTTGAAGCGTTCCTGAGTTATTACCTCATAAAGGGACACTGGTCAGAATTGCAAAAAACGGCAAGGTCATTAAGGTCAAAATAGGCTGGGTCATGAAGGGGTTAATTTTGGCATGCTTCAATAGCCTCCATAGGAGGCTAGAAGCATGCACTACACGATCGGCTCTGCTACATAGAGGTGAAGCACAGATCACCTCTATGTAGCAGAAATGCAGGTGTGCTTTGAACGCCGACCACAGGGTGGCGCTCAAAGCAATCGGCCATCAACAACCATAGAGGTCTCAAGGAGACCTCTGGCTGTTATGGCAATGCACCGATGACCCCAGATCATGTGACGGGGGTCAGCGGTGCAAGCACCTCCAGCCGCGCGGCCGGGAGCGCTAGTTAAATGCCGCTGTCAGTGTTTGACGATGGCATTTAACTAGTTAATGAGCGCGGGCGGACCGCGATTCTGCTCGCGCTCATTGCGCGCACATGTCAGCTGTACAAAACACAGCTGACATGTCGCGGCTTTGAGGTGGGCTCACCGCCGGAGCCCACCTCAAAGCAGGGGATCTGCCAGCTGACGTACTATTCCGTCAGCTGGCAGAAAGGGGTTAACCCTGCTGTTCTGTTCAGGTCAACTATACACTTGTACTGTTAAGGTCATTTCTGACCGGACCTGTTAAAGTGTTGTTTTTAGCTACTTTAAAGTGTATTATTTGAATACCTGTTGCATTATTAAACTGTAATGTGAACATGGTTGGTCATTATGAAATTAAAAATGAAATAAAAATTTAAAAAAAAAACTTAATTTCTCTTTATTTTGTTTTGAATAAGGTTACACGGCCTTATTGCTTTCTGCACAGAAATTAAAAACTTGTGCTTTGATAACTATAACTAACTAGAACATGAAATTCAACTGTATGTAAACATTTTGAATAATAATTTTATTTCAATAGCGCCAACATATTCCACAGCACTTTACATTTTAGAGGGGGCTTGTACAGACAATAGACATTACAGAATAACAATAGGCACAGATCAAAACAGATGCCAATAGGAATGAGGGCCCTGATCACAAGCTTACAATCTATAAGGGAATAGGGGAGACACGAGAGGTGGATGGTAACAATTGCTTTTGTTGTTCGGACCAGCCATAGTGTAAGGATCGGGTGTTCATGTAAAGCTGCATGAACCGGTTATCAGCCTAAGTATGTAGCAGTACAGACACAGAGGGCTATGAACTGCATAAAGTGTATGAGAATATGATGCGAGGAACCTGGTTATGTGAAAATTTTGAATGGGCAACACAGGGATAGTTAGATAAATGTGATGAGACGGTAGGCCAGTGTCATCAAGTATGTTTCTAGAGCATGCTTAGAACTTTAAAAAAAAAAAAGTTTTTTTCTGAAAAGGTTCACACTATTCTATATATGCATTCAGCACAACAATAATGCACATGTCTTTTACATACATATTTCACACAACTAAAACGGAAGTATTTCGCTGTGTTCCAGGACATAGTGCGCCGGTGCATGCGCACTAATGGTTTTCGGCTTTGCCCGCAGTTGGGCAAAGCATACTCAGTGTGCGCAGGGCAAGATTGCTTTGTGCACGCATTAACTAGGGAGGAAAGCGAATCAACGTCAAGTCGATTTCACAACCAGCGTGCGGCCAGCGGGAAAAAAAAGGGGTTAATAAAAGACCCGAAAACACCACCCATATGACCCAAAAAGGGACCCGCCAAATTCAGGTGACAGGTTCCCTTTAATGATACCACTTTTGTGCAGATACGTTCTTTTGATCGCCCGTTATTGCATTTTAGTGCAATGTCGCGGCAACCAAAAAAATAGTAATTCTGGTGTTTCAATTTTTTTTTTCTCGCTACGCTGTTTAGCGATCAGGTAAATGCATTTTTTTTTATTGACTGGGCGATTCTGAACGCGGCGATACCAAATATGTTTTTTTTTTATTGTTTTATTTTGGATGGGGCAAAAGGGGGGGCGATTTAAACTTTCATTTTTTTTTTTTTTCATATTTTTTTTTAAACTTTTGCCATGCTTTAAAAGCCTCCATGGGAGGATCGAAGCTGGCACAACTGGATCGGCTCAGCTACATAGCAGCGATCATCAGATCGCTGCTATGTAGCGGAATTGCAGGCTTGCTATGAGCGCCGACCACAGGGTGGTGCTCACAGCAGGCCGTCATCAGTAACCATAGAGGTCTCAAGGACCTCTATGGTTACTATCCTGACGCATCGCTGACCCCCAATCATGTGACGGGGTCGGCGATGCACTCATTTCCAACCGCGCGGCCAGAAGCGCAGTTAAATGCCGCTGTCAGCGTATTAGTACGGGGCATGTCGTGAAGGGGTTAAAAACATTTTTTACTTTTTACTTGCTTCAATAGTCCCCATGGGACACTAGAAGCTGCGATCATCCGATAGCTTGTACTACATAAAGCAGGGCTACAACCCTGACCAACATAGCAAAAATGCTCACTTGCTATGAGCGCCGACTGCTGGGCAGCGCTCATAGCTATCAGGCTATGACAACCACAGGGGTCTCCAGCAGACCTCTGGTTGTAATGCCAACCCATCGGTGACCCACAGTCAAGTGACACGGGCGGGCGCCGATGGGAGGAGGTAATGACGCGCTTCCTGCCCATGCAAGTTAAATGTCGCTGTCAAGAGTTTGACAGCGGCATATAACATGCTAACAGCCGTGGGTAGATTGTGATTCCACCCACGGCTGTCAGAGGCACATGACAGCTGATCAGATCAGCTGTCGTGCTGGAAAAGGTGATGGCTCATCGCTGGAGCCCGCACCACATAGGGGGAGGAATCCAATATCGGATATATCCGTCATTGGACATTAAGGGGTTAAACAGTAGTCTCTACACAGGCATCAAGTCAGTGTTGTACAATCTGGGGTGGTGTGTTCAGTTTCAGTGCATTTGTATTAATAGTTTAACATTTTTATTTTAGTATTAATACTGACTTTAGTTAAAACTGTAACTATTACTACACAGTGTAGAGTAGTGAAAACCTCCATTTTCATTACTGTGTGAGGGCTCTTTCAGACGTCAGCGTGTCCGGTACGTGTGGTGACAGTTTTCACACGTACCAGTGAACACATTGAAATCCATGCTGCTGTACACACGTCAGTGTGCTTTCACAGACCGTGTAACCCTGTGACCCACACGTAGACATGTCCGTTTTCTACCATTAGTACGGACCACAAAACGTCCCGCACACGGATGACACACTGAGGTCATCCGTGACACGTCCCGGCGCGGGGAACAGCGCTTACTGTACCGCTGCTTCTCAGGGGGCTGCTGAAAACGGCTCTCATCATTCTCCCCTGCTCTGCTGGCGATCAGGGTAGAATCAGTGAGAGCAGGCGGCTACTGATGGGACTATTTTGCCCATCAGCCTACACCTGCAGCCGCTAATAACAGTGAGAGCAGGAGCAACTAATGAGAGTATTCATCACCCACCTCCTGCGCTATAAATAAATAAAAAAATCTGGCGCGAGTTCCCTTGTATTTTCTATAACCAACCAGCCAGGCAAAACTCACAGTTGGGGGCTTGCAATCCTCAACTGTCAGCAAGGCTGGTTATCGAGAGAGGTCCCCACTCTGCTGTTTTTTTTTTTGTTTTTTTGTTTTAAACGGCTTGAGGTCCACCCCATTTTTGACAACCAGCCTTGCTAAAGCTGTGGGCTGGTATTCTTAGGCTGGTAAGAGGCCATGGATATTGGACCTCCCAATTCTGGCGCTTTGCCCAGCTCTTCCCACTTGTGGCTGCAAGGAGGGTTCATTTTTGTGGAGTTGATGTCACCTTTGTATTGTCCAGTGACATCAAGCCCACAGCTTAAGTATTGGAGAGGTGCCTAGAATACACCTCTCCATTTATAATCCTATAGTTATATCGTAAATACACAGCCAGAATAAAGTCCTTCATTTGAAATAAAACAAAAACACACTTCCATTTTTATTTAAAAATATCAAACACAGGAGAGTATAACGCCTAATTCCACTGAATCCCTCGTCTCCTGTAATAAAACAAACAATATCCCCAAGACATGGATTACGGCGTGGGACAGAACGACAGACAGGTGAGAGATAAATAGTTTTCAACCTGGACGGTGGCAAGATGCGACCGTCCAGGCTGAGTCACTGGTGAATGAGCTACTGTGAGCGCAGCATCATTGACAAGCGGTGACATCATCATCATCATGCTTTCCCAGCGGGGCTGAACTGCAGTGACCTCAGCACCGTGGAAAAGTCAAGGATGAGGTCACCGCAGTTCAAGCTCAGTAACTTCACAGCAGATCACGATGAGAAATTCTCACGCTGATCTGCTGTGAACTCATCACTGACTATTTCTCATGGTGCTGAGGTCACCGCAGTTCAGCTTGGCTAGGAACATAGCCTTGACAGTAACCTCAATGTCACCGCTGGTCAATAATGCTGTGCTCACAGCAGCTCATTCACCAGTGGTTGTTAGCCTGGAAGGTCACATTTTGGAAATGTCAAGTTTGAAAACTATTTATCACAGAACAATGGCCAGATGAGGGATAATTTTTTTTAATTTTTGTTTTATTACAGGAGACGAGGGATTCAGTAAAATTAGGCATTAGGCGAGTATAACTGTTTGTTATTTTTAAATAAAAATGGAAAAGTGTATTTTATTTCAAATAAAGGACTTTATACTTGCTGTGTCTAATAATACTCCATTACTAAGCAGTGGGCTTGATGTCACCTGTCAACACAAAGGTGACATTAACCCCCACTTGCCACCGCTACAGGGCAAGTGGGAATAGTCGTGCAAAGCGCCAGAATTGGCACATCTAATAGATGTGTCTTTTCTGGGTGGCTGTGGGCTGCTATTTTTAGGCTGGGACGCTCAATATCCATGGCCCCTTAGCAGCCTGAGAATACCATCTCCCAGCTGTCTGCTTTAGCAAGGCTGGTTAAAATGGGGGGACCCCACACAGTTTTTTTTTCAATTATTTATAATAATAATAATAATAATAATAATAATAATAAAAACAGTGTGAGGACCCCTCTATTCTTGATAACGCTGACAGCTGAGGGTTGAAGCCCCAGCAGTCAGTTTTGCCTGGCTGGTTATAGAAAATACAAGGGAACCCAGACCGATTTTATTTATTGCACAGGTGAAGGGTGATGAATACTTCCATCAGCTGGTGCCTGCACTCACTGATATTAGGGACATCAGGTGTAGGCTGGGAGTAACAGTCCCATCAGTCGCCTTCTGTCGCTGTTATCAGTTGAATATAACTCAACATTCTCCCCTGCTCACGCTGATCGTCAACAGAGCAGGGGAAAAGGATGACAGCCGTCTTCAGCTTCCGGCACCGGGAAACAGTGGTTACTGTACTACTGCTTCCCTGGCACCCCTCTGTATGGTACCGATATGGCACGCTGTTGCTACACGTTGCCAGTCGCAAGTATTACACACACGAACACTGACATCTCCGGTACCAGTTATTCCGATACCGGAAATATCAGGACGTGTGAAAGTCTTGACTATAGAGGGTGCTCAATCTTCCCGACCTCAAGAGCCACATTCAGTTCTCAGCGAGGCTCGTGAACCACATCCAGCTGTCGCCGCCCTTACAGTAGTGACACCCAGAGCCCCCATTACAGGTATTCTGACAGCCAGAGCTTGCCCACAGAAATCACACTGAGGCAGTATATCAAAATCCAGGGGTTGCTACTTTACCCCCTTTCTGGCACTTCTATGAGGTGCTACTCACAAAAAAGACACCATCTTAAGACCTATTCTCCATAGCTGCTTGCTAGACCTGGCACTAATGCACCAAAGCTGGTAGACAGCCTCGAGCCACAAATTATGGGCCTGTGAGCCACATGTGGCTCCCGAGCCTCAAGTTGGGGACCTCTGCTATAGAGCAAGCATTACTGAAAAATCTCAAATTTCTGCACCAACCATTTACGGTTAATTTTCTTTTTCACACAGCAATGGCTGGTACTTCTAAACTCAGAATGACTTTTAGTATATACTGGAGACTATGCCTGAGGGAATATTTCAATGATACAGAGATTCAGAACCTACTCGGACTGAAGAAAAAGGGATCTTGACAACCAAGAAGAAGTCAGACTGGACACGTCCACCTGGACGCAACCCTCATTTGAATAAATATAAACTCCTTCAGACACAAACAAGAGACAAGCATCCAACATCATTGCCCAGGAGAGAAAGGCCATACAGTCTCTGACAACCAACAAATACAACCATCCAACATATCTTAAATGGTAGCCTTTCCATCCAAAACCAAGACATCAGATACAATTGAATATGTTCCAACCCTATGGATAGAGACAAACACTTTGGTGGCCTCAGAAATACCTTTTTGGATCAGGGCTATCATACAAGAACAATTGAAAACTAGATTACAAGAGCCATCAGAATATCAAGGAATCACCTGCTACATTACAAAGCTAAAGAAGAAAGCAACTGGGTGCCTCTAGTAGTTACCTACAATCCAAATCCAGAGGTGCTAAGGGGAGCCGCACAGAAATTACAACCATTACTACAAAAAGATGCCAAATTACAATCCATATTTCCAGACCCCTACTACTGTGTTTCAGGCAGCCCCCAAATCTAAGAGACTTCATGTTCTCTCCAAAAGCTCCAGTAACCTTTCCCTGCAACGAAAAAAAAAACAAAAACCTGTCCATTTATTATGACCACGGACAAGATAAAGATCCCAATTCACATCAGGACTACAAGATCCCAGGTACTTGCAGCTGCGTCACTTCTAATGTGGTGTACCTAATTATATACATGAAATGTCCAGCTGGAGATCTGTATGTGGGGAAACAGGGTAAAAAATTTGGAACAAGAATGAATTCTCATCGCCACACAATAAAAGAAAAAAAAAAAAAATAGATCTACCTGTGCCCAAACACTTGTATCCCTGATCACAGCACCATGGACATGAAATTACTTATATTAGAAGGTAACTTCAAGTCTCAGAGAGACAGAAGGGCCTGGGAGTATACAGTTATGACAACCTTTGACACATTCAGTGCAGGAATGAATGTGTTGCATGGATTTATGTCTTTTTTACATCAACTGAGGAATGTACAGTACTCTTCAGACCATTTAGGGGCATCAGGACCATGGACCAGAACTCAATCACAGGACAATAAAACTTTCACACTCCTGACATATCAACTTTTCCAATATTTACACCCACAACTCTTTATCCCTCTCCCATAATGACAGTTCCAGTTCATGTAACTTTTCTTATCTACTGCATTATTTCTGTGCCCTTTTGTGCATAAATATGCAACTCTTCAGATTTTGTATTATTCTATGCCTAATGAAGAGACCCGAGTAGTCTCGAAAGCTTGCAATTGGTTACCTTTTAATGTCTAACTGAAAAGATGGTGGTGACAACTGAGGACTCTCAAATCTTAATATTTTTCTATCTACTTGCTAACACGGTACAAAGATATATATCTTTCCTGTAGACCTTTTTGAAAAAAACAAAGACAAAACAAAACAAAAAATCTTAGGCCAGTACAAGATTAGATGTTTGATGCAAATCCATCAAAGCAGGTATGAAAACTTGGTGACCGTTGTAGAAAGCAACTTGCAAAAGAGAAAAATACTATACAGGCAGAAAATGTGCAAGAACCTGGAACTGCAAAACATAAACTGGGAATTTATAAATCCTGATTTAACAATACAGTATTTCAATAAATGACTTTCTACCATCGAAGAATCACCCATTGCAAAAAACAAAAAAAAATAAAAAATGGATTTTACAGGTTATTGGAAAAGAAAATTAGAAAATGCAGCAAAAAAACTGACCCAATAACTAGTTGGTCAAACCGCGGAAGATGAAGAAAAAAACGACACTGACCCAGAGATCATTCTGCAACTTAAAGAAAAATTAAAATTCACTCAGCAGAAGTGAACAGTTCATGATACTAACTGCATTACCAAAGAGTTAGTCATGCAAAAGAATAGAAAATGAATTTAACATTGGCTAGAAAAACATTCTATTGCTAATCTCTAATTGCAGGAAAGGTTTCATGTCTTGTCCTAATCCTAAAGGTACCTTCACACTAAGCGACTTTCCAGCGAGAACGACGACGATCCGTGACGTTGCAGCGTCCTGGATAGCGATCTCGTTGTGTTTGACACGCAGCAGCGATCTGGATCCCGCTGTGATATCGCTGGTCGGAGCTAGAAGTCCAGAACTTTATTTAGTCGCTGATCACCCGCTGTCATCGCTGGATCGGTGTGTGTGACACCGATCCAGCGATGTGTTCACTTGTAACCAGGGTAAATATCGGGTTACTAAGCGCAGGGCCGCGCTTAGTAACCCGATATTTACCTTGGTTACCATTGTAAAAGTAAAAAAAAAAAAAAAAAAAAAACAGTACATACTCACATTCTGATGTCTGTCACGTCCCCCGCCGGCGGCTTCCCTGCACTGAATGTGTCAGTGCCGGCCGTAAAGCAGAGCACAGCGGTGACGTCACCGCTGCTGCCGGCGCTGACACATTCAGTCAGTGCAGGAAGCTCTCAGCAGCAGCGCGTAACCCTGTGGACGCCGGGGGACGTGACAGACATCAGAAGGTGAGTATGTAGTGTTTTTTTTTTTACTTTTACAATGGTAACCAGGGTAAATATCGGGGTACTAAGCGCGGCCCTGCACCTAGTAACCCGATGTTTACCCTGGTTACCCGGGTGCTGCAGGGGGACTTCGGCATCGTTGAAGACAGTTTCAACGATGCCGAAGTCATTCCCCTGATCGTTGGTCACTGGAGAGAGCTGTCTGTGTGACAGCTCCCCAGCGACCACACAACGACTTACCAACGATCGCATCGCTGGTCGTGATCGTTGGTAAGTCGTTTAGTGTAACGGTACCTTTAGCCATGAAAAGCCTTAGATAAACGTGTAGTGGATAGGAAGTGAAAGATTTTTACAATAGTGAAGTGAGCCGAATCATGACTAGCAGGAAAGGTTGTGTGTCTATGCACGTGAATAGTAAGGAAACACGTGTCCAAAAAAAGGCTGGTTCTTGCCAATTTAAAAGAGAACTGTGAATTTAAAAAAAAAAAAAGTGACATCAAACCCATGGCTTAGTAATGGAGAGGAGTCTATAAAACGCCTATCTATTACTAATCCTATAGTTACCATATTTTTCGGACTATAAGACGGACCTAGGTTTTAGAGGAGGAAATTAGGGGGAAAAAAAAAAAACTGAAGCAAAAAATGTGGTCAATTCTGTACTTAAGATCACCTATCCTGGTAAATATGGTCCCCTCATCCCTATCCTTGTATGCATGGCCCTCATCCCCATCCTGGTATGCATGGCCCCATCCTTATTCTGGTATGATTGGCCCCATCCCGTTCCTGGTATACATGGCCCCATCCAGTTCCTGGTATGATTGCTTGGCCCCATCCTCTTGCTGGTATGATTGGCCACATCCCAGTCCTGCTGGTATCCATGGCCTCATCAGTAAAGAAAAAAAAACAAAAAAAACCTTTACTCTTACCTTCCTCCGCTCCCTCGCAGTCGCATTTCTCTTAAGTATCGGCACACATGACCGCCCCGCAGCAGCAGGAAGCAGGCAGCTGACACTGTGCGCTGCTGAAGAAGAATGGATACTCACCGCAATCTCCGATGAACACCCAGTGAGTATTCCGGTAGCTGTGCTCAATCTGCTTGTGAGCAGCGCATGATGTCCCTGCCCCATGCACTGCTTAGAAGCATTAAGCAGCTGCTGGCACCGGAGCAGGAGATGCGATGGCGAGGGAGCGGAGGAAGGTGAGGAAAAGGTTTGGTTTTTTTAAAATCTTTTCTGATGGGGCCATGGATACCAGGACTGGGATGGGGCCAATCAATCATACCAGGAAGAAATGAATATTCATTGCCCTCCAAACCCATGGGCGTGGAATGCAGTGCATATTCATTTCTCTTTAGCAGCGGGCACAGGAGTTAGTCAGAGACGCTGGCTCCTGCCTCTGTGACCCACTGCTCCTCCAATACCGCTCCCCCACAGCCAATATATCCGGACTATAAGACGCACCCCCCCATTATCCGAGGAAAAAAGTGCGTCTTATAGTTTGAAAAATACAGTATATTTCAAATATGCCAAAAAATTATTATAGGTGGCACTAGAGTTTGTTCTAGTCCTCTTCCTCTCTTAAGAGACAATTTGCATATTTCCCAGAGGAGCATTGCAGCTTAAAAGTTTCCTTATCTCGGCATGCTTAACATGTCAATCTCCGCAAGGAGTAACGCTATCCCTTGGATCCCGGTCAGATGCCTCTCACAAATCAGGGTGGATAAAAAATCAATGTTTTTAAAAAAAAATCAAAAAAAATCGGATTTTTTTGATTTAAATCGGATTTTTTTGATTTAAATCGGATTTTTTTCAATAAACTGCTTTTTGAGGAAAATATTTTACCATCCAAAGGTTCTTCCATCATGAGATAAAGCTGAGTTGTTTAACTCAGTAGAATAAAGGCTGTATATGTGTAACATTCACAATGCCATGCTCTTCCAGAGGTTTCTGTAGGATTAGTGGGCAGTTTCTCTCCTATATTATCACAGACGCTCGCTTTACTTACGCAGTTCTCAAAACTGAATTTGAATCCGCAGAGGTCCCCGCCTCTTCTTCATGGCAAAAATGTTACAACATGAACAGAGTTGAGAAAAAGACCTTAATCCTATTGTTCTACAAACCTATGAATACAGAATCAACCCCTTCAGTGCCAAGTCCAAGAAGTTAGACAATATGTTTCTGATTGTTTGGAGTGGAATAGATCTGCACAACACAAGAAGAATGTGAATCTAAGTGTTTTGAGGAGGAAGGGCAAGCAGACAAAAAAATGAAAGTGAAACTTTGAGCACAATACTGCAGCATACCCACAGACAGACAAGTCTGGATCTGTTTGTGTGTACGATCTGAGGTTTATTACATTCTTTCCTTATAATGGCAGCAGGCCGTAAAAGAGACCCAGTTTGGGAATATTTTAATGAAGCTCCTTCGCCTATCGGTAAGGCAGGCATGCGTGCAAAATGCAAACGATGCAACAAAGAGATGCAAGGCCTGGTGGCGTGAATGAGGCAACATCATGAGAAGTGCGGTGATGAAGATGACCAAAGAAACACTTCACTATCAACATCTTCATTTCCCTTCTGGTTGCAGTTTTCATAATGTGATTTCAAACGGCAAACAAGTCCTTGGATATCCTTTTGACAGTATTTGCACTTTGCTCTTGCACCTTTCTTTCCAAGATCTGCTGCTGGCATCTCAACAAAATGAACCCAAATAGGGTCTCTCTTACGACCTGCCATGGCTCACACAGATCACTTATGAAGTTTGATTGTTACTACAGCCAAGTACTGCTGACTATCCAACAAGTTTGGGCATGTCAACTGAATGGAAAAAGAAACTAAACCAAAAGTGAAACCAAGCTAGAAGTGTGGAATTAAAGGGCAGTATGAACAAAATGTGGAGGCTATTAATAGTTTATACAATTAAGACATGCTGCTTTTAAACACCTACCTATTGCCATATAGTAAAACAAAAAAGATTTTTACTTACTTTGGGGTCCCCCCCCTCACCCTGGCGTTAGATTGTTGCCCCTAGTTTCGTCCGTGTAACTATGGGCGCACATGCGCACTGCTCTCACTTCTCATTTTAATCGTGATTTATATTAAAAAAAACCTTTTGATTTAAATCAGTGATTTAAATCATGATTAAAATCATGATTTAAATCGATCCGATTTAAATAGAAAAAAATCTTTTGATTTAAATCGTGATTTAAATCGTGATTTAAATCATGATTTAAATCGGCGTGATTTAAATCAATCCACCCTGTCACAAAGCCAAACCACATCTCACACTTTGCACTGACCTGACAAGAGGCAGCACCCCAAAACACAGTGCCTGCAAATTGAGATTCTGGTTTTGGCTTTTATCCTAAGTCATGTGACAAGGCTCGTTAAAAGAGTCGACACTGACTTCTAGGATTGCTACTTCCAATAGATGGCACTAGAGTTCTAATCCTCTTCCTTTCTGAAGAGACAATTTGCAAAGAATTACTGTCGTGGCAATATTCTAATTAGTGGCTGATTAGTCGTGAGAATGTTCCCCAGATTAACTGGACCACTAATCAGTTTATCATGCACCTATGGAGTAACGTAAGAGCGGTGTCACTGCTGGCTCTTTGCAAATCTCTGCTTCCTTGACAATATGCAGTAAGCCGGGTGAACACACTATGGCTTCATCACTGCACATGCCCAGAGGAGGTGGTGACGCAGGACAAAGGCAAGAGATTTGAAGAGCTGGCTGTAATGGCTACCTGAGTCCTGCGTCACCGCGACCTTCTTGGGCATTCACCTTACTTTGCATTGTAAGGGAGGCCGTCGTGGTTATTACCACTGGCTCTTCAAAACAAATGCTAGGGTCCTGCATCACCACTATATCCCTGGGCATGTGCAGTGTGCTGATGAAGCCAGGGTGCGTTCACCTGACTTATTTTTGAGGGGAAGCAGAGATTTGCATATAGCAGGCGGTTACAGCACTAATATGAAGGCGAAGAATGTGCTTGCATTATGGTCATCTGAATACACAATCAAAAGACACAAAATGCACATTGGGCCTCTTGGTAACAGAACTCTGGCATATTGTTCCCTGAGACCTTTGACAGCTGAAAACATGAGCAGGTGTGTTAAGGATACCGAGAATACCCCGTGAATCTGATTTCTTGAAGTGACTCCTCTGTATTACTGGATCATTGTATACAAGGTGGATCGATGTCTGTAGTTGCATAACACATGGTGGTTTCACATATTGCATTTTTGTCAAAATGACACTTTTCCAGTAAAACACGCCGAGACCTAGTGTTAACTTTTAATTCAATAGAAAATACGAATTGGACTACAAATATTGCATTTTTGCATACTCTCCCCCCCCCCCCCCCCCCCAATTAACATATCGTTGAAAAAATAAATAAATAAATAACCAAGACAAAAGATACAACACTCGTATATACTTACCCATTTTAAAATTCTAATACTACTAAGGAGTCAGTTTAATAAATCAGATCCATAGGATATTCTCAGCATCACTAAAGAATTTGTCCACTATTTGGACAGCTTCTCATAACCCATGCTTGGCCCCCATAAAATAAATGTTATTTTCACCTCCCGTTCCAGCGTTGATGGCACTCCTTCTCAAGGGGCTCCCGTTCTGTTGAGACCCACTGCGCCGGCGCCCAATCAGCGCTGGCCTGTCTCAACCGCCAAATCAATGTCGGCATCAGTGTCCCCACCACCTGTCGAATTGAGCAGGAAGAGGAAATCTGAAATCAGCTGCAGCCCTTACTTCCTCTTCATGTTCGATTTGTCTGAAGGGGATGTCAGCGCTGATTGAGGGCCGGCGTCATGTGCCACAACAGCAGAACCAGAGCTCCGACCGTGAGTGCCAACACCTTGAGAACGGCACAGACATGGGAGGTGGTTATAAGCTTTGTTTTATGAGGGCCAAACATTTGGAACAAGAAGGGGGTTGTCCTAGTAGTGGACAACCCCTTTAAAGTTTTCCAGTTAGTATTGTTAAGAGGACTTTACACCAGTATGTGGCTGCCTTTTATTTAGAGGGGTGGCCCAAAGTCCAAAATTAATTTGCATCCTAAATCCCTATTTAATGCCATAATCTAAACTATTTTCTAAAATACTTGAATTAAAAATTCCCTATCCTTCCTCAACTACACTGCTTTTTGCTCTCCTTTTCGCCTACTTCAGCCCCTGCCCCTCCAATCAGAAGTTATGAGCCAGCAATAGAGCGTAATGTTACTGTGCGGTGTCAAAAAACCCAGTTTGCAGAGACCAGTGATGTCACTTAAGCAAGCCGGGTATCCTGACACCAAGCACAGACAGTGAGCTCTGTTGCCATCTCATTACTGCTGATCAGAGATGGTAAGAGTGCGCTGCCATTGTGTACATCGCACAGAGACTGATAACTCTTACTGTCAGGGAGGGGGCAGAGGCTGTGCACCCTGATGACACTTCATTTGAGTATCCTAGCATGCACTGAAATTCTCAAACAAAGTGCCATCAAAGAGGAAGTCGGGAGCACTTAGATCGTGTAGTGAGGCAAGGATAGGAAATTTTTCATTCAAAAACATTAGTAAATAGTTTAGATTATGGCATTGAGTAGATAGGGATTTAGGTTAAAAATGTATTTGGATTTCGAACCACCCCTTTAGGTACAACTTTCCACTCACAAATTTTGCTGCAGAAATTTCTGCGACTGAAAAATCGCTTCCATTCACCTGAAAAGGGTTGCTTTAGATCAGGGGTGGGGAATCTTTTTTCTGCCAAGGGCCATTTGGATATTTATATCATCCTTCGGGGGCCGTACAAACTCCACCCACAAAGTACATCCTGAGTGTGGCACTGGTGTCAGGACATAATCTTTCATTGCATGCCCTTCAGTGTTCAGTAGTGAACACTGCATGTGTGTGATAACAGAGCAATTAGAAATTAATGAGCTGGTGGCAATCAAAATACGCCTCCCTGCCCAAGAATGCGGTCCCTGAGAATCTGCTCGACGGCCTGATAAAAGGTCATCGAGGGCCGTAAATGGCCCTGGGGCCTGAGGTTCCCCACCCCTGATTTAGATGAATTAAGCCAGTTTCACACGACCTGATATTTCCGGTACCGGAAAAAAGTACCAGAGATAAGTGTCCGTGTGTAATACTTGTGGCATATGTGAGGCAATTGTGTGCCGCATCAGTACCACACGTACGGGCGCCTGAGAAGCTGCGGCACAGTTAGTGCTGTTCCCAGGCGCCGGGTGCTGAAGACAGCTCTTCTAATTCTCCCCTGATCTGTGGTAAACTCACTGAGCTGAACTCCGTGAGTTTTTCCTCACGGTGCTGAGGTCACCGCAGTTCAGTTTAACCCGACTGGAAACGCAGCCCTCATGACCAGCTGTAACCTCGATGAGATCACTGCTGCTCATTGATGCTGCACTCACAACAGCTCATTCATCAGTGGTTCTCAGCCTGGACAGTTGCATCTTGGAATCGTCCAGGTTGAAAACTATTTATCCCCAAACATGGATTACGGCGTGGGACAGAACGTCACACAGGTGACGGATATATTTTTTTTATTTTTGTTTTATTACAGGAGACGTTGGCTTCCATGGAATGAGCATTAGGTGAGTATAACGGTTTTCTTATTTTTAAATAAAAATGGAAGTGTTTTGTTTTTATTTCAAATAAAAGACTTTATTCTGGCTGTGTCTTTATTTACAATGTAACTGTAGAATTAGTAATGAAGAGGTGTCTTATAGACAACTCTCCATTACAAATCTATGGGCACGGCGTCACCAGACAATACAAAGGTGACATCAACCGCACAAATATTACTCCACTTGCCACCACCACAGGGAAAGTGGGAAGAGCCAGGCAAAGCACCAGAATTGGCGCATCTAATAGATGTGCCTTTTCTGGGCAGCTGTGAGCTGCTATTTTTAGGCTGGGGGGGTGGAGGAGTCAATATCCATAGCCCCTTACCAGTCTCAGAATACCGACCCCTCTGCTGCCTGCTTTAACTTGGCTGGTTGTGAAAACTGGGGGGGATCCCACCCGGTTTTTCTTTTTAAATATTTAAAGAAACAGCGTGGGCACCCCTCTATTCTTGATAACCAGCCTTGCTGAAGCTGACAGCTGAGGGTTGCAGCTCGCAGTTTTGCCTGCCATCAAAAATACAGGGGAACCCATGCAGTTTTATTTATTTATAGCACAGGCTGATGAATACTCCCATCAGCCACTGCCTGCTCTCACTGTTATTACTGGCAGCAGGTGTAGGCTGATGGAAGTAGTAGTCCCATCAGCCGCCTCCTGCTCTGTGGCATAAAAGTGATGATACTATGCTGTGACGGTAATAACTGACAACCTGGAAGTCGGGCCCTAATTTCTGCAAAAAAATGGGTATTATACCTACCGATAATTCGGTTTCCAGGAGTCCATCCTGACAGCACGCTGGAGGACGTCCTCCTCCTCCTTGCTGGGACAGGAAACAACACGAGAGGTTAAAAGGTCCCACTCCGCCCCCTTTCCTTTAGTGTTTTGACAAGTACCACACCATGGATAGATACCATTTGAATTTTATTAACCAAATCATATTTACAGCATATGACATAGTATACATAAGGGGGGGAAGTAACGGTGCTGACAGGATGGACTCCTGGAAACCGAATTATCGGTAGGTATAATACCCATTTTCCAGGACGTCCCCCTGACAGCACGCTGGAGAATACCAAAGAAACTCCTTTAGGGTGGGACAACTGCCTGGAGAACCTTTCTCCCAAAAGACATTTGTTGGTTTGCTAACACATCCAATTTGTAGTGTTTACAGAATGTGTTCACACTGGCCCAAGTCGCAGCTTTACAAATTTGTTCTAATGATGCCCCTGCCCGTTCGGCCCATGACGCTGAAATGGCCCGAGTTGAATGGGCTTTTATTCCCACAGGACAATCTACCCCTTCTGACACATAGGCTTTTTTACCCTTATTTTTACCCCCAAACAGGACAAAAAGATTGGGATCCTTTCTCCAAGTACTAGTGGCCTCTAAATAATCTAGTACTGCCTGTCTGACATCAAGAGAATGTAAAGATTGTTCTTTTGTATTAGAGGGTTTATTGCAAAAGGAGGGTAGAATTATTTCCTGATTTCTGTTTTGTACTGAAGCTACTTTGGGAATAAATGATGGATCTAGTTTTAGGATTATATGATCCTCACGAACCTGGAGGTACGGGTCCCTAATTGATAGGGCTTGTATTTCCCCTACTCTTTTGGCTGTCGTAATAGCTACCAAAAAGGCTGTTTTCCAAGTTCTTAGTGCAATGGGCATGTCATCTTTCTGGGTAAAAGGATCTTTACATAGGGCTCTGAGTACTAAATTTAAATCCCAAGGGGGAGTTAATTGCCTAACTGTGGGACGTAATCTCTGGACAGCTTTTATGAATCTCATTATCCACGGGTGAGAGGCTAATGGATAATCCAGAAATGTGCTAAGTGCTGAAATTTGTACTTTAAGGGTACTAGGTCTCAGCCCCATATTAAATCCCGATTGGAGAAAATCCAGAACTCTGGGCACATCCGGGTTTTCTGACATTCCGGCCGACCTGCCACCTCTCATACAGAACTTCTTCCAAATTTTGTAATAAATTGATGAAGTTACTGGTTTACGACTAGCTTGGATCGTTGAGATGACTTCATCAGATAACCCTCGCGATTTCAGGATGTCCCTCTCAGGATCCATGCTGAAAGGTGCAATCGTTCCGGGTTTTGATGTAACACTGGCCCTTGATGAATCATGTCCTTCCATAGAGGAAGACTGAATGGACTGTCCATCGCCATGGCTCCTAACAACGGAAACCAGCTCCTTCTTGGCCAGAATGGTACTATCATCAGAACTGTTGCTTGGTCTTCCTGAATCTTCCTGAGGACCCTCGGAATGAGTGCTATTGGGGGAAAAGCATAGGATAGTGGTTCGACCCATGTTTGACTCAAGGCGTCGACTGCTTCTGGTATGTCTGTAGGGTTGAGGGAATAGAATCTGGCCACCTTCGAATTTTTTCTTGTAGCGAATAGATCTATCCTGGGAGTCCCCCAGCGATGACATAATTGGTGAAAGATTTCTTGGTTTAATTCCCATTCTGTGGGACAGACTTCTTTCCTGCTCAGATAATCGGCCAGGACGTTTTGAGATCCTTCTAAGTGGACTGCTGTGATTGACAGGACTGTGTTTTCTGCCCAAGAAAATATTTTCCGTGCCAATTCCTGAAGTGGTTTGTATCTGGGACCTCCTTGGTGTCTTATGAAGGATACTGCTGTCATGTTGTCCGTTAAGATTTTCACATGTTGGTTTTTTAAACGGGAGTAATTCCTTCTTAGAGCTTCCCAAATAGCGTAAAGCTCTCTGTAGTTTGAAGATCTTCGACTGATATCCTTTGGCCATCTGCCCTGGACGAATGATCCTTCTAGATGGGCTCCCCAACCCCACTGGCTGGCATCCGTAGTGATCACCACACACGGGGTACAGGTCCATGGAACCCCCACTCTTAGGTTGCTGTATTGTGTCCACCAGTGCAATGACTTTTTTACTGCCTTTGATAGGTGGATTACTCTGTCCAGTGATGACTGACGTTGATCCCATGCCGAGAGAACCTGATCCTGTAGCAATCTTGAGTGAGCCTGTGCCCACCTTACGCAAGTGATACAGGCTGTCATCTTCCCTAAGACCTTCATGGCTGATCTTATAGTGACCTGGTGCTTTATGAATTCCATGATTAATGCTCTTATTGACACCTGTTTTTCTCTTGGCAAAAAGGATTGTCTTGTGGTGGCATCTAGAAGAACTCCCAAAAATACCTTCCGAGATTCGGGTTTCATGTGAGATTTTTCTTGATTCACGACCCAACCTAGATATTTTAGGACTGCAATGGCTCGATCTCTGTGTAGGATTAAGAGGTTTCTTGTTCTGGCTACCAGCAGAAAATCGTCCAGATAAGAAATTATTGTAATTCCTTCGTTTCTTAAGTATGCCACCACTTCCGCCACCAATTTTGTAAATATCCTCGGTGCTGACGCCAGGCCGAACGGGAGACCTTGAAATTGAAGGTGGCAGGTTTGGTCCGGAAACTTTACAGACAACCTCAGAAGCTCCTGAGATGTTGCATGGATTGGAACCTGATGATACGCACTTTTTAGGTCTAGCGTACACATTACCGCATCTTTGTCTATGAGATGGACCGTTGTTTTTATTGATTCCATTCTGAATCTTTTGTATTTTACATAGACGTTCAATGGTTTTAAGTTTATTATTGTGCGTGTTTCCCCTGATGGCTTTGGGATTGAGAATAGTGAAGAGTAGTGACCTCTGGCTATTTCTGTTGTGGGGACCCGCACTATAACTTGAGAACTGAACAACTTCAGAATGTCTATGAACATTGGTGAATCTTTTGCCACCTTGGTAGGTGGGATACACCTCTGTGGTGCTGGGGATATGAGCTCTATCCTGTAACCCTCTGAAATGATTTTTAGGACATAGGCATTTTTTGTCACTTCTTTCCAGTTGTCCAGAAAGAGACTGAGCCTGCCCCCTATACCTATGGCGTCATTGTCTCCTAGATCTAGGGCTTGACCCAAACAGGGAGTTTCTTCCCCTTCGGTTCTGAGAATAGGCACCTCTATAGGAACCTCTGCTGGGTCTCCACTGTTCTCTATAATCCGGCTGCTTGAATTTATAGGAACTTCGAGGTGGAGGTCTCTTCCGAAATGGCTGGAATTTTTTCGGTTTTTCCTCAGGAAAACCTTTTTTATTATCTGATGCGGATTCCAGAATATCGTCTAATGCTTGTCCAAATACCTTGGACCCTGAAAAGGGAATAGCACATAATTTGTTTTTTGATGCATTATCCCCTGACCAAGATTTGAGCCATATAGCTCTACGAGTCGCATTGGATAACGAACTATTTCTGGCCGCAAATCTAACGGATTCTGCTGATGTGTCCGCCATAAAGGCTGTGGCAGATTTTATGATGGGTAAGGAGGAAATCAAATCGGCCCGTGGGGTTTTATTCACCAAATGTTCCTCTAACTGCCCCATCCACAAATACATTGATCTAGCTACTGATGTGGCTGCAATGTTAGCTTTTATCAGTGCTGCCGACGTCTCCCATGAACGGCGCAACAGAATATCTGCTTTGCGGTCCATAGCGTCTCTGAGACTAGAAGAGTCCTCGAATGGAATAGCCGTTTTTTTAGTAACTTTGGCTATAGGCACGTCGATCTTCGGAATTTCCTCCCATGCCTTGATGTCTTCCGGATCAAATGGTAGACGACTTTTAAATTCTCGCGATACTATCAGTCTACGTTCAGCATCTTTCCATTCTTGTAATATCATCTGTTTGAGGTGATCACTCACAGGGAATACCGTCTGTCTTTGTGATGTCAGTCCTCCAAACATCAAATCTTGTCTGGATTTCGGCCGCGGTTCTTCTTTCATCTGCATTGTATTTCTCACCGCCTGCACTAGATCTTCCGTCTCTTCCACGTGGAATAGAAATTTTCTTCCTTGATCCTGTTCCTCTAATGGTAGTTCTCCTTCTTCTTGATCCGAACTTCTCCCATCAGATTCTTCTTTAGAAAGCACTTCCTCATCATCTTGGTCCAGATCCAACCGTGGCCTTTTACGGCTCCGACCTGGGCTGGAGGGGTACCGCTGTGTCATGGAAGCCAATGAATTTTGTACCTCTTCCCGGATTAAAGACCTCATTTCAGATAGTAATGATGGTTGTTCTTCTCTTACAACTCTGGAAATGCAGGACTCGCATAATTCCTTTTTATGTGCCTCTGGTAATTTAGCATTACATATGGAACATCGTCTGGACTTTGTCAGTGCTTTGCCTGACTTTTTTGCCACTGACAGGGATGTCTGTTGAGTCTCCTTATCCTAAGTATAAGAATGAGTACATCTTAGTGACTTAGGAATAAGTGAGAAAGGTAATATGCGCTATGCGCACTTACCCCAGTCTCCTCACTCCTGGGATCCACATCCTCTGTTTAAATATAAATATATATATATCATATAAATAGAACGTCTCCTGCTAGATATATGTATATAGGGATTTTGCAGCACTGCTGCACTTACCCCTTGTCTCTGGCATTGCAGACCTCCTCTCCGGCTGTTTCACTTGCATGCACCTGCGTCCTGGTTAATGTAGAGCTCACTCCAACCTGTAGAACGCCGGCGCCTATTTTTAAATCTGGCGCCTTTTTATATACGCTTTAGCGTTCCACCCTGTGGAACGCATACCCTGCCGCCGAATGTACCGGATCTGATGCCGCTGACGTCACCGGAAGCGCTATATCACTTACTTCCGCGTTCCACGCAGTGGAACGCACGCTGAAGCCGGGAGGTTCTGCTGCCCCTGCCTGCTCGTATAAGAGCATGCGGACCTCTGCGCCCATCCTGGCGCCGGCGCCTCTTGTCCTTCCTGGCGCCTGAGCCGAGAGCCTCCCCCTGGGAGGAAGCGGCTCACCCAGGAGCGCGTCCGCTCGACTGGTCTCTGGACGCAGGGACTCCCACCCGGGGAGTATGTGCCCTGGGCTACCGACGAGGGGGAAGGATTTTGGACCAGCCGCACGATCCCCCTGAGCCCTCCGGTAAGCTTGATCTCTCGTGTGTCCCTCCATGCAGGGACAGGAAAAACACTAAAGGAAAGGGGGCGGAGTGGGACCTTTTAACCTCTCGTGTTGTTTCCTGTCCCAGCAAGGAGGAGGAGGACGTCCTCCAGCGCGCTGTCAGGGGGACGTCCTGGAAAGTAGTGTCCTTTAGTGGCAGATCGAGTCTGTGCACATTAAGTATTTTGTGCAGAAATTTCTGCATCTCTTCGCAGGAAAAACGCAGAGGCAAAAACATGTGTTTTATACCTGCATTTTTGGTGCAGATTTTTCCCCACTCATTAGCATGGGTGAAATCTGCAGCAAAAACACTGAAAGAATTGACATAAATAATAATCTTTATTTATATAGCGCCAACACAATCCACAGCGCTTTACAGTTTAAGGCTGTGTGCACAAGTTGCGTTTTTTTCGCTATAAAAACACATAAAAACCGCATACATATGCATCCCATCAATTATAATGCATTCTGCAATGTTTTCCGCTATTTAGTGCATTAGGAAGCTCCGGAAACACAAAGGCGAAAAAAAAAACGCACAAAAAAGCATCAAAGACGCGAGAAAAACGCATGCGGATTTCTTGCAGAAAATGTCCGGTTTTCTTCAAGTATTTTCTGCAAGAAATCCTGACTTGTGCACATACCCTAAGGGTATGTGCACACGTTGCGGATTCTCTGCGGATCCGCAGCGTTTTTTGCAGTGCAGAAACGCTGCAGATCCGCAATTGATTTACAGTACAATGTAAATCAATAAGAAAAAAAAAAAAGCTGTGCACACGTTGCGGAAAATCCGCTGCGGAAACGCTGCGGTTTAAAAGAAGTAGCATGTCACTTCTTTTTTGTGAATCTGCAGCGTTTTTGTACCCATTCCATTATAGAAAACCGCAGGGGTAAAAAACGCAGCAAATCCGCAAGAAAACCGCAGCAAAAACGCACAAAAAAAAACGCTGTGGAACTGCACCAAAAACCGCAGGTGCGTTTTCTGCCAGGAGAGGCAGAATCCGCACCAGAAATTCCACAGCGTGAAGAGAAGAAGAGGACGTCATCTGATAAAGATGGGAGGCGCCGGACCTGGACCGTAGTGGGACCGCCCCTGGGTGAGTATAATCTAACCTCTTTCTCTCATCTTTATCAGATGACGTCCTCTTCTTGTCTTCACGCTGTGGCTCTGGCGCACTTTCTCTGTCCTGTTGAGGGCAGAGAAAAGTACTGCAGGCGCCGGGCCGCTCTGACCTTTCCCTGCGCACTGCAGTACTTTGCTCTGCCCTCAACAGGACAGACAAAGTACGCCTGCGCCGGAGCCGCAGCGTGAAGACCAGAAGAGGACGTCATCGTCAGAAGATGGGAGGACCCGGACCGCAACGCCCATCGTATCGGACTGCCCAGGTGAGTATAATCTAACCTTTTTTTTCCCTCATCTTTTAGGATACATCGAGGGCTTATCTACAGCATTACAGAATGCTGTAGATAAGCCCCTGATGCCGGTGGGCTTACCTCACCCTCGATTTTGGGGGTGACAGGTTCCCTTTAAGTCTGCAAATGACAAATAAGCAGCGTGTGCATGAGACTAAGATTCTCATTCACTTTACTGTCGTCAGGAAACCCTTTACGCTTTGTGACAAATCTGCATCGTGTGCACACAGCAATAGGGTTAAATTCACTGACCGTCACATACGAGAGAAAACCGAACATGGTGGACGAGATAAAAACTGGCCATTTTTCATCACTGTGTAGTGTGGCATCTGCTTCCTCATACATAAAAAAAAAATTAAAAATCCAAGTTTCTCATTAGGGTATGTGTCCACGTTCAGGATTGCATCAGGATTTTTCATCAGTATTTGTAAGCCAAAACCAGGAGTGGGTGATAAATGCAGAAGTGGAGCATATGTTTCTGTTATACTTTTCCTCTAATTGTTCCACTCCTGGTTTTGGCTTACAAATACTGATGGAAAATCCTGACCAAATCCTGATGCAATCCTGAACGTGGACACATACCCTTAAACTGTAAAAGCGTCAAGCCCTGGGATGCAACTAGATGTCACTGCGTGGATTGTTTTTTTTTTGACAGACATCTACACACACAATAAAAGCCCCATAACCTTGTTTATAGTCCATAGATCACAATGGATACATGCTGTGTCCATGAACAACATGGATGCCAAAATTAGACCTTATTTTGCCACAAATGTAGTGCTTTTTTTTTGTCTTACATCTGAAGGAAAATGTTCGTACACTTTGGCAGCCACTTTCCTAGCGAAATACAAACTTGAACACGACATCTAGAAAAACCCTGCTACGATTTAAAAAACAAAAAACCACACACTTCTGCACTCATTTTACATACAGAAGAGCAGGAGGTAATGAGCGGACACCGGTAGAGATGAAATAATTTGATCGGGTCAGGGCTTATTCAGCGCGCTATAGCGCTTACAGAATATGCTGCAGAGGGAGCCCGGAAACATGGAGCGCGCCGGCTGATCAGCTGTGCGACAGGCACAGCGCACAGGCTCTGCATACGTGTTGTGACTGTCACACAGCCGTGACACATGTTGCTGCGGTGCTGGTCAGCCGGCGCGCTCCATGTTTCCGGGTTCCCTCTGCAGCTTATTCTGTAAGGCTACGTTCACATTTGCATTGTGCGCCGCAGCGTCGGCGCCGCAACGCACACAAAAACGTAGCAAAACGCATGCACAACGCTGCGTTTTGCGCCGCATGCACAACGCTGCGTTTTGCGCCGCATGCACAACGCTGCGTTTTGCGCCGCATGCACAACGCTGCGTTTTGCGCCGCATGCACAACGCTGCGTTTTGCGCCGCATGCACAACGCTGCGTTTTGCGCCGCATGCACAACGCTGCGTTTTGCGCCGCATGCACAACGCTGCGTTTTGCGCCGCATGCACAACGCTGCGTTTTGCGCCGCATGCACAACGCTGCGTTTTGCGCCGCATGCACAACGCTGCGTTTTGCGCCGCATGCACAACGCTGCGTTTTGCGCCGCATGCACAACGCTGCGTTTTGCGCCGCATGCACAACGCTGCGTTTTGCGCCGCATGCACAACGCTGCGTTTTGCGCCGCATGCACAACGCTGCGTTTTGCGCCGCATGCACAACGCTGCGTTTTGCGCCGCATGCACAACGCTGCGTTTTGCGCCGCATGCACAACGCTGCGTTTTGCGCCGCATGCACAACGCTGCGTTTTGCGCCGCATGCACAACGCTGCGTTTTGCGCCGCATGCACAACGCTGCGTTTTGCGCCGCATGCACAACGCTGCGTTTTGCGCCGCATGCACAACGCTGCGTTTTGCGCCGCATGCACAACGCTGCGTTTTGCGCCGCATGCACAACGCTGCGTTTTGCGCCGCATGCACAACGCTGCGTTTTGCGCCGCATGCACAACGCTGCGTTTTGCGCCGCATGCACAACGCTGCGTTTTGCGCCGCATGCACAACGCTGCGTTTTGCGCCGCATGCACAACGCTGCGTTTTGCGCCGCATGCACAACGCTGCGTTTTGCGCCGCATGCACAACGCTGCGTTTTGCGCCGCATGCACAACGCTGCGTTTTGCGCCGCATGCACAACGCTGCGTTTTGCGCCGCATGCACAACGCTGCGTTTTGCGCCGCATGCACAACGCTGCGTTTTGCGCCGCATGCACAACGCTGCGTTTTGCGCCGCATGCACAACGCTGCGTTTTGCGCCGCATGCACAACGCTGCGTTTTGCGCCGCATGCACAACGCTGCGTTTTGCGCCGCATGCACAACGCTGCGTTTTGCGCCGCATGCACAACGCTGCGTTTTGCGCCGCATGCACAACGCTGCGTTTTGCGCCGCATGCGTCCTTTTTTTCATTGATTTTGAACGCAGCAAAAATGCAACTTGCTGCGTCCTCTGCGCCCGGACGCGGGCGCCGCAGGGACGCATGCGGCGCAAAACGCAAGTGCGACGCATGTCCATGCGCCCCCATGTTAAATATAGGGGCGCATGACGCATGCGGCGCCCGACGCTGCGGCGCAGACCGCAAATGTGAACGTAGACTTAAGCGCTATAGCTTGTCGAATAAGGAGAGAGCCGAACATATTCGCTCATCTGTACTCAGGGGCAATGGTCGCATTTATGAGGTGATGAATGGTGCCGGCGTCCCTCGGTGGCCACCTCGGCCCAGGTATGACGTATACGGCCACTGTCTGCGCACTGAGGTAAATAGCCGGCATTCTGCTGCCCACGGGCCTACAGGGCCCACAGTGAGGAGAACCTGTGGTAACAGCCATTTCTCAGCCTCCCGACCACTGCGCATGGGATAACCAGAGGCGCTGGACATAAGAGCTGTGGTCACATCAGCACGCTGCCATATGTCACACGAGGCAGTCCTCCCAGTGTATCCAGCCCGTCACCAGCAGGGCCAGTGAGCAGCTCGCAGGAGCACGGCCATATTTAGACCGCGGCGCCGGCCGTTGCTCAGGTCACATTCAGTTTATGGATTTGTTTTTAGATCCCATAATTGCGCAGGAACGCGCACAAGGGGGCGGGACAAGACCCGGGCCGCGCGCCCGTACAAGACGCCAAGCGGGAAAGGGCGGGAAGAAGGCCTCTTCGGCACTAGCGCGCATGCGTTACGCTCTGCCATAAACCAATGTACGTCTGCGCCGCTCACAACGCAGACTCAGCGCAGGCGCGTTACAATGTACGATAGGAAGAGGAGGGGGGAGTCGGGAACGCGCAGGAAGCTTGTTGTGGGGAGTGCGCGTTTCCGCGGGATGTGCCGTTATACCTCGGTAGCGAGCAGGTACTCGCACACAGACTCACCCCCTTTAGTCGCTTCATCAGTGCGCTCTTTTGACCGCTTTTAGCTAATCCCCGCTCCTCAAGCGCCGCCCGTAAGTCGGTGACCCGAAGGCTGTCCAGCGGCCTCCCGTCCAGCGTCACATCCTCTAGTTCTGCCATTTTCTGCGTCTTGGTGCAGCCCCAAGCCAGTAACAAACCGAAGCACCGGCTGCGGGGCGCTATACGACCGACTTCGGCCGATCCCGCTGCGTGACGTCAGCCTCGGGCACTTCCGCCTCCGAGCTCGGGTTTTTTCGGAGAAGCTCTCCCCCCTCCCCCCTACCTTCCTTTTACGTCACATTCGCTCCAGCTTTAGGCCCCGCCTCCATTTGGTGTAGTGGTAAGTCGGTTAGTTCCGGACCTTTTCTTGGAGCGACAGCTCCATCTAGCGGCAATTTCTGGGTATTGTAAGAACTGGCAATACCAACTCCCAGTTTATAGTAAATGGTATCCATACAGAGCTGAATTTGTGGCTGTATTCAGAAATAGTAAAAATAAGTAAACTGACTGAACAATATATATAATAATTATAAATGCTGGTGCATAGCCAAAAAAATACATACATAAAAATAGATTATGGCTGCACACATCTGTGCTAAAATAAGGAAGTTTGAAATCTAAGGAATAGGAATAGCATAACGGCTTATGAACTTTATGAACAAACATGAGATTTTAGCACAAGATTTGGCCAAATATTGTGAGCCCATTCACCAACGACAAGGTAATCTCAGATTGAATGGGTAACTACACTGCCTGCCTGGTGTGAACACTTACCTATGGTCTCTGAGCTACTGCCCAATGTGAACACATGCTTGTGGCTAATGACATGATAAAGCCTTCTTATATAGGGAGGCTCAGAACCAATAGTGTTAAGATGTAATTCAATCTGAGATTACCTTGTCGTTGGTGAATGGGCTCACAATATTTGGCCAAATCTTGTGCTAAAATCTCATGTTTGTTCATAAAGTTCATAAGCCGTTATGCTATTCCTATTCCTTAGATTTCAAACTTCCTTATTTTAGCACAGATGTGTGCAGCTATAATCTATTATTATGTATGTATTTTTTTGGCTATGCACCAGCATTTATAATTATTATATATATTGTTCAGTCAGTTTACTTATTTTTACTATGTACTATTTTCTGACTTGAACGTCCCGCCCTTCACCATACCTGTGATTTTTAATTACATCTTAACACTATTGGTTCTGAGCCTCCCTATATAAGAAGGCTTTATCATGTCATTAGCCACAAGCATGTGTTCACATTGGGCAGTAGCTCAGAGACCATAGGTAAGTGTTCACACCAGGCAGGCAGTGTAGTAACCCATTCAATCTGAGATTACCTTGTCGTTGGTGAATGGGCTCACAATATTTGGCCAAATCTTGTGCTAAAATCTCATGTTTGTTCATAAAGTTCATAAGCCGTTATGCTATTCCTATTCCTTAGATTTCAAACTTCCTTATTTTAGCACAGATGTGTGCAGCCATAATCTATTATTATGTATTCAGAAATAGTCATGCAAGTGTGCTGTCTGGGAATCATTGACATTTCTACTTTGTGGAGCAGGTTTTCAGGCTTGGTTCACACCTGCATTGTGTTTTTATGATCTAAAATAACCCAGGATGCAGTGTCAGGTCTGATGCCCAGTGGCCATGCCATGGGGCAATGTCCGACAGATCCAGATGATTTCTAACAGCACTCCAGGACAGAGGTATTTTGCAGGTTAACGAGCAGGCCTCATTTTTTAATTCTGACCGCTGTCACTTTATGAGGCGCACTTTACCTCTATTAAGATGGTTGCTTCCACACTTCCGGTTACAGCTCTGACGCACACTTCCGGTTTTCCGTCCCTCTATTCCGTCCCCCCGCGCCTGATCACATGGGCCCATGTGTATCGGCGTGGTGGGCGGGACTTGGGTCGATGGATTTCCGGTAGCTCCTGCATATGAGGACGGGGAATCACTTCTCGGGTATGCCTCCCTTGAGGAAGGGACACCCGAAACGCGCGTCGGGAGGAAGGGGACATCACGGTACCTGCTGTATATTTATCCTTTACTTACATCGGTACGTTTCAGCCCTTATGTTGTTCTGTTCATGAGCGTTCCCACAGTGGATTATGGAGTATATATAGACTATTAGCCTATGGATGGTCTCCATATGGGCCTGTACCAGTATGTTTTCTATAATGGGTGCCATGTTGTTCCTCTTTTGTTGTAGCTACGGCCTGTGCGCCGGTTTTAACCCATTACTGTCACTGTTTGATTTGTTTCATGTTTTATAGCTTTAATAAAATTGATTTTTTCTACGTTAGGACTGGTACACTATTTTTTTCTTTTGTGGTTATGTTACTTTTTGGTGTGTCCTGCACACTTGTATCCATTTAGGTTTCCCTGCATGGTACCATGATGGTTCTATTGTTTGGGTTCCTTATATGCTTTCTACAATTTCACTTTATGAGCTCTGGAATGCTTCAACGGATCCCACTGATCCTGAGATTGTTTTTGTTTTTTTCTGTGCCTCAAAAGTAGTTTTCAATCAATTGACATACTCCGAAATTGTGCGACAAATTGTACTGTTTGTTTTATCCTATTAGCCCTTTTGAAAATTACAAACTTGTGGCCAAAACAATCTTTTAGCAGGAAAAAATGGTAATTTTTCATTTACTCAGCCCAATGTTATACATAAATGTGAATTAATAAAAGAAATTGGTGGCAAGCATGATATACACATGGGTAAAACTAATAATAAACCTGATGCAATATTATATACCACCCATAGTATACATTGGGACTATATCTGAACCAAAAATGCCAAAACCAAAGAAACACAGTCATGAAGTCCAACCAAAAAAAGACTATGTAAATTTGATTAACAAGATATAAATAGAACAAGTACAAAGGCATGGGAGGGAATATATGCACACACCTGTAACCAGCATACAGAAATTGGGCTAGAAAGACCCTGCAAAATCATCATGTTGTACCTATAATAACATTCATTGCTCTGGCCATTGTTCCAACAAATTCAAGGGAAATAGTTCAATGCCTAGTGAGGGCCATAAAATTACAGATACCAAATATACTCGAGTATAAGCCGACCCGAGTATAAGCCGACACCCCTAATTTTGCAACAAAAAACTGGGAAAGCTTAATGACTCGAGTATAAGCCTAGGGTGGAAAATGAAGCAGCTACTGGTAAATGATAAAAATAGATACCAGTAAAAGTAAAAATAATTGAGACATCAGTAGTTTAAGTGTTTTTGAATATCCATATTGAATCAGGAGCACATATAATGATCCATACAGTTCATGATGGCCCCATAAGATTCTCCATACAAAATACGCCCCATATAATGCTCCATAAAATTTATGATGGGCCCCATAAGATGCTCCATATTAAAATATGCCCCATATAATGCTGCACAAATGCTGATTATGGCCCCATAAGATGCTCCACATAACAATGTGCCACATATAATGCTCCATACAGTTCTTTATGGCCCCATAAGATGCTCCATATAACAATGTGCCCCATATAATGCTCCATACAGTTCTTTATGGCCCCATAAGATGCTCCACATAACAATGTGCCCCATATAATGCTCCATACAGTTCTTTATGGCCCCATAATATGCTCCACATAACAATGTGCCCCATATAATGCTCCATACAGTTCTTTATGGCCCCATAAGATGCTCCATATAACAATGTGCCCCATATAATGCTCCATACAGTTCTTTATGGCCCCATAAGATGCTCCACATAACAATGTGCCACATATAATGCTCCATACAGTTCTTTATGGCCCCATAAGATGCTCCATATAACAATGTGCCCCATATAATGCTCCATACAGTTCTTTATGGTCCCATAAGATGCTCCACATAACAATGTGCCACATATAATGCTCCATACAGTTCTTTATGGCCCCATAAGATGCTCCATATAACAATGTGCCCCATATAATGCTCCATACAGTTCTTTATGGCCCCATAAGATGCTCCACATAACAATGTGCCCCATATAATGCTCCATACAGTTCTTTATGGCCCCATAAGATGCTCCATATAACAATGTGCCCCATATAATGCTCCATACAGTTCTTTATGGCCCCATAAGATGCTCCACATAACAATGTGCCACATATAATGCTCCATACAGTTCTTTATGGCCCCATAAGATGCTCCATATAACAATGTGCCCCATATAATGCTCCATACAGTTCTTTATGGTCCCATAAGATGCTCCACATAACAATGTGCCACATATAATGCTCCATACAGTTCTTTATGGCCCCATAAGATGCTCCATATAACAATGTGCCCCATATAATGCTCCATACAGTTCTTTATGGCCCCATAAGATGCTCCATATAACAATGTGCCCCATATAATGCTCCATACAGTTCTTTATGGCCCCATAAGATGCTCCACATAACAATGTGCCACATATAATGCTCCATACAGTTCTTTATGGCCCCATAAGATGCTCCATATAACAATGTGCCCCATATAATGCTCCATACAGTTCTTTATGGCCCCATAAGATGCTCCATATAACAATGTGCCCCATATAATGCTCCATACAGTTCTTTATGGCCCCATAAGATGCTCCACATAACAATGTGCCAAATATAATGCTCCATACAGTTCTTTATGGCCCCATAAGATGCTCCATATAACAATGTGCCCCATATAATGCTCCATACAGTTCTTTATGGCCCCATAAGATGCTTCATATAACAATGTGCCCCATATAATGCTCCATACAGTTCTTTATGGCCCCATAAGATGCTCCATATAACAATGTGCCCCATATAATGCTCCATACACTTCATACGGTTGCGTCGTGTTTTGGCGGACCGTCGGCACAAAAAAAGTTACATGTAACTTTTTTGCGCGTCGCGTCCGCCATTTTCGACCACGCATGTGCGGCCGAAACTCCGCCCCCTCCTCCCCGGACATTACAAAGGGGCAGCGGAAGCATCGTAAGACTGCTTCCGCTGCCCACGTCGGGCATTTATTTCACAGCATGCGTCGGTACGTCGGCCCGACGCACTGCGACGGCCCCGTACTGACGCTAGTGTGAAAGCAGCCTAACAAAAGAAAATGATGTTTCAAAAATGATGTTGATGTAAAGTAGACATGTGGGAAATGTTATTTATTATCTATTTTGTGTGACATAGCTCTCTGGTTTAAGAGTGTGAACATTTTCAAAATTTTCACCACAATTCTGATATTTTCACAAATTAATCAAAAACATTAACCTAAATTTACTACTAACAAAGTATGACTTGTCACGAAAAAACAATCTAAGAATCACTGGCATCCGTTGAATCGTTCCAGTGTTGTTACCACATAAAGTGACACTGGTCAGAATTGTAAGGCTATGTGCCCTCGTTGCGTTTGTTAAGCGTTTAAGCATTTTTTCGCTACGGAAACGCTTAAAAAACGCTTACAAAACGCATCCCATCCATTATTTCTAATGGCATTCCGCAATTGTGCCCATGCTGCATTTTTTTCCACAGCGGAAATCCATCACGGAAAAAAACACAGCATGTTCATTCATTTTGCAGAATCACGGCGATTTTGCCGCTATTTAGTCGTATTGGGACGAATGGAAAAAAAAGCATGAAAAACGCGACAAATACGCGATAAAAATGCAAAAAAAACACGAGCGGATTTCCTGGCAAGGGAGTGTCCGTTTTGATGAGGAAAATTCTGCTTACATTCTGCAACGTGGGCACATAGCCTAAAAGTTGGCGTGGTCAAGAAGGTGAAAACGGGCTGTAGCACGAAAGGGTTAATAACCTCATTGATGACATGCCAAAGTGTGCAAGTGTATTTCTGCACATTGCTCTCATACTCCATGCTGAGTAAATCAAGATGTTTTGAAAATGCTGTTTCCATTTTTTCACCATTTGCATATTCAATGCCTATCAATCCATAATTCTATGCCTATCCCTTCTTTGTCTCATAATTTCAATGTTGAGGAGTGTATATTAATTTTAATCTTGGGTCCATATCTTTTAGGTTATGACAGAGGAGGCCATTTCTATTTCTTATGTCCCAGCACAAGAAATGCGATGTGTCCTGCACTGGTTTACTGAATGGACAGAACACCAACGAAACCGCTTTCTGCAGGACCTTCTGTGCAAAGCAGTGCCTGGCAAGCTGTGCTTGCTCCTCGAAGGACTGAGTTCCTTGCAACTGTCTGCACCGCCACCAAGCCTTTTTCAGTGTCAAATGAGACTTTGGGATCAGTGGTTCCAAAGCTGGGATGAGGATGAACGAAATGAATTTTTACGACAACTGGAGCAGCAGGACCCAAACTTTGTAGCCCAGTTTTACAAGGAAGTAGCAGGAACTGCAGGAAAGGCCTAGCCTAGAGACCTCAGAAGTGTCAGAATAAAAACAAAGCATTACCAATTTATGCATTAAAATACAAATAGTAATGTAGTACCAAGTGCCTTGGAGTTGTGTTACGTTTCTTTCACTAAATACGAGGAGCAATTTTTTTCCTTACAGTTCATTTTGTGAAACATTTTTGAAGAAACCAGTCATTGTACAAACAGAAGTCATTATAAAATTGAAAGCATTTATTTGGAAATTGTCACAAAGCTTAATCACTTTGGTGTAAAAAAAAAAATATACGGTAAGTAAAATTCTCATTTCCAGAAGTTTAAATTTCTTACTTTTAAAAAGGATAAAATTGAAAAAAATGTCTTCATGCCTGCTATGAAGTAAATCCAGGAATGAATCATTCCTTGTATAGCTTCTTCAGGGCTGTGAGTGATAAATGTCTCTTACTTGCAAGACTCTAGCCTTGTATTTACACCAGCAGACAGCAAGAATCAGCACTGCACAAAGTAGGACCCCAAGGCAGCCACCAATTAGCCCAAGATGACCGAGAATGCTGTTATGAGAGCCCGGGGACAAGATCCTGTGGAAGTAAAAATCTGGTTATTAGGTAATAAGATGGATGTGCATAACCTCTTAACCTAGCCTACATTACAGCTTGTATTTCTCCTGTCTGTAGGCAAAAGCTCTGTACATAAATGCTTTGCCCAGTTCTGGAAAGTGTGGCCAGATTCCATCCAGCAGAAACTTTAGCCTTAAGTCATCCACTTCTTCAAGCTGTACTGTAAATCTAAGCCTGGATTCGCAATAGGTTTTACTGCTGTATTTTAAGCCAAGCCAAAAGTAGATCCAACAGGATGCATATATATGTAAGATACAGTGTGGCCCAACAGTAGCCATACTGTGGAATCAAAGACCTTTATCAAAACAGATTATATGGGTAAACATAACACATTCACACATTTTATTACATTTGTTTAACACAATTTCATCTTGTAACTGCTCAAAACATTTTCCATCAACATTGCAACATTCTCTCAACCTGTAAAACTACACAAGAGAAAAAGACAGCATCATAGAAATGGGATCACCGCATATATATTTAAAAAATAAAAAATTTTATTATTTAAACCACAACACACAAACAACTGTTATAAAAACAATTAAAAACTCCCACAAACAATGGGAGATGAGGGTCCAGATAATACAAAATACAATACTTAAGAAAATGTTGGAGAGTCCTATAGCAGCTGTTACTGCCGGTAGCAACAGGTGCACATGCAATGGGAAAAGTAATGAAATATAATGAAAAACCCTATATGCATGCTGTGCCCCCTATCAGTAGCCAATTGACCTCATAGTTAGTCAGATATACAAGACATACTGTCAAGACTAGGAGGCGACAGTTCCATGTAAGCTTAAAGGGAAATACAAAGTATACAAAGGGAACTGGCTAGCAGCGGCTATGAGAAGAAAAACCACCCCAAGTCTGCTCCCAGGCAACCTTCCCACAGAACAAGCAGATAACCGGCTGAATGAATGCCCGGACTCTACCAATACATGACCCACGAGTATCGACGCTAGAGGCGTCTTCCTCAAGGTCCACAGTTAAATGGTGGTGTGGACCAACTTTAAATAGTATTCAAAATAATCAATAATACCAACCAGGTGAACGGCATGATGGCGGCAGAAGCTGACAGGAAATCCATGATGGCGTGTATACAGATCCAATGCGCAGGTGCAAAGGATTTTGAGTGTCATGGACTGCGCAGGCGTCAGTCTGTAGCTAGAGTAACCAAGGCAACCCACAAACCAGGAAGAGCCCCGAGTTGATGTATAACCGGCGTGGTTATGAGTCACACACGCAAACGCCGGAGTGACCAGGTGCTACCCTGCGTAAGTGCACGCCTGCCATGATGGTTACCAAGGCAACCCGCATGTAGAGAGCGTGCATAGTAACCAAATAGTACGGGTGCCCTGAGCCAATGGAAAAAGGCAATGAGTCCTGCGCACCTATTAGACACAGCGTAACCTGTGTATACTAAAGAAGAACCATGCCAACAGACTATATAGTGCGCAGGCGCCCAACCAGTAACAAACCAGTGTGAACCCACATAAGCCTGCAATATCGGTTATTGTATCAACAGGTATGCACAAGACTCAAGTGCACCCCAACCATGCCAGGCGACAAACGAAACCAGACACAGAAGGGGAGCACCCAAGGGATACAGACCAGAGTACTTGCTAGTATACTAGTGCAACTAGCATTAGTGTCTTAAAGCCACTAATTGACCACATGAATCATAAGCAAAAACGTTATCATAGTAACCACTCCTATACCTTTATGCGCATGCGCAATAGAAGAAAATGTGGCGAAAGGCAGTGCTCACAAGGGGCAAGCACAGAAACATAAAGAACCAACAAGGGTAAGTATAGTGCAGCAAAGGATCATATTAGGACAAGGGGATAATAAGGCACAGACTGATTTAATCAGATTGTCACACTCCAAAGATGGAGAAACACTCCTATCGCTTAAAATGTGACATGTAGTAATCCGAAACGATCATACCTTGACCCATGTTGCCTGGCCTTCCACAAAAATGCCACATTTGGATAATTTAGACACAAGAACTATCATGTTCCCCTTGTCAATCATGAACCTCCTAGGAGGTATAACAAAAGGCCATTCAAATCTTTTTTGATAAAGTCAGTAAAGACATTCGGGATTTGAGGGTCAATAGGCATTGTCAGAACAATTTATCCAGGAAGGAGAGACAGGCTTTGGCCAATTTAAGATCAAATGACCTGTTTGAAATCAAGGAGGCTGATAAGGGGGGCAACATAGTGCTGTGGCCTAAAGACATGTATTGCCTGGAAGCAAAGCGGCAATTGGGCAACACACAGCACTATGTTGCCCTACCTTCTGACCCTACTCCTGTATTTAAGTCTGGGTTGGATAAATTACTCTTAAATGCTCAGACTAGGGGAATTATTGATAAGAAGGAGCTGGACTATTTAACAGTTAAATTTCCAGTTATACCGACGTTCTATATGCTCCCAAAAGTGCATAAGTCGTTATCCAATCCCCCGGGCAGACCTATAGTCTCGGGGATTGGGGGACTTTTTGAAAAAGCTTGCATTTATTTGGACTTCTTCCTACAGCCCATCGTTCTTAACCTGGACTCTTAGGGTACCGTCACACAGTGCCATTTTCATCGCTACGACGGCACGATTCATGACGTTACAGCGTCGTATAAGTATCGCTCCAGCGTCGTATACTGCGGTCACACGTTGCAATACACGGCGCTGGAGCGATAATTTCATGACGTATTTGCGATGTAGAAGCCATTGGTTACTGTGCGCACATCGTATACAACCTGTGTCACACGATGCGATCATGCCGCCACAGCGGGACACTAGACGACGAAAGAAAGTTTCAAACGATCTGCTACGACGTACGATTCTCAGCGGGGATCCGGATCGCAGTAGCGTGTCAGACACAGCGATATCGTAAATGCATCGCTGGAACGTCACGAATCGTGCCGTTGTAGCGATCAAAATTGCACTGTGTGACGGTACCCTTATAGTCGTGATTCCTCCTTTCTAATTCATCAACTGGACACACTGGAAGTACCGGATAATACTATTCTAGCAACCTTTGACATGGAAGCACTCTACACGAATATCAACCATGACCTAGGTATTATGGCCGTGTCCTTCTATTTAGATAAATTTTCAACAGGAAATAGGGGGCATGACTCCTTCATCTTAGATCTATCGAGAATGATCCTCGAAAGGAACTATTTTGTTTTTGATCGAGTATATTATAAACAGGTTTCAGGTACCGCGATGGGGGCCAGATGTGCGCCCCCATACGCGAACCTGTTTATGGGATGGTGGGAGGAGACTCAGGTGAAAAATAACCCACTCTTTTGTAACAATGTACTGAAGTGGTATCGTTTCATCGACGTCATTGTTGTCTTATGGACAGGTTCTGTTGCTGACCTGGAGACCTTCGTGGGAGAACTCAACAGCAACCGTATGAACATCAGATTGACCTCTCACTTTTCTACTAATTCCGTTGATTTCCTGGACCTGAAGATCATGCTCCAGGATAATCGTATTTGTACGACACTCTTCCGTAAAAGTACGGCTACTAATAACCTATTACACTATTCTAGCTTCCACCCGCGCCATTTGCGCAATAGTATCCCGAAGGGCCAGTTTCTGCGTGTTCGAAGAAACTGCAGCCAGATGTCAGACTTTCAAACTGAATCAAGACTGCTTACAGATCGCTTCCGGGAACGCGAGTATCCTAGGAGGATTATTGTCGGTGCCTTTGAGTATTCCCGACAAAAGCCAAGAGAGGAAGCTTTGAAACCCCGGGTGAGAACCAATGTGTATACATCTAGCTTGATTACTCAGTTTAATAACCAATGGGGGGATGTTCGCAAGGTTATGGAAGATAACTGGGGGATCTTACTCAGTGACAGTAGCCTTAAACTGATCATTCCGGACAAACCCAGGATTGTGGCTAGGAGGGCGAAAAATCTTAAGGACTGCCTATCGAGCAGTCATTTCAGACGCCCTACCACTAAGATCCGTGTGAACCACTCAACTTGTGGGTCCTATCCATGTGGGGGATGTTCCGTATGCACATATATGTTAGCAGAGACGGGGATTACATTACCATCTTTATCCTTCCAGGTGTCTCCTAAATCGTTTTTCAACTGTCGTACCCGCAACCTAATTTATGCTTTGATCTGCGGATGTGATAAGGTCTATGTGGGACAAACCACTCAAGAGTTGCGCCGCAGGATTCAGCAGCATGTGTCTAATATCTGTATGGCCAGGTGTCATGATCTCAATGGCAAGAGAACATAGCATAAGCATATATAGGAACTAGCTCTTGGAAGATGGGAACTGAGCTGACCATGAACTAAACCTAACGCACAACTAGCAGTGGCCGGGTAGCATGCCTACGTTGATTCTAGATGCCCAGCCCAGCCGGAGGACTAAATAAAGCTAGCAGAGGAAAATATTAGTCCTAGCTCACCTCTAGAGAAATACCCCGAAAGGAGACAGAGGCCCCCCACATGTATTGGCGGTGAGTTGAGATGAAATAACAAACGTAGTATGAAAATAGGTTTAGCAAATTTGAGGTCCACTTACTACATAGCAGAAGACAGAAAGGACACTTTCATGGTCAGCTGAAAACCCTATCAAAAACACCATCCAGAAATTACTTTAAAACTCTGGCATTAACTCATAACAACAGAGTGGCAATTCCCGTTCACAAGAGCTTTCCAGACACAGTAACGAAACTACAGCTGTGAACTGGAACAAAATGCAAAAACAAACATGGACAAGAGTCCAACTTATCTAGTAGTTGTCTAGGAGCAGGAACAAGCACAGAGAGGCTTCTGATAACATTGTTGACCGGCAAGCAACTAACAGAGCAGCAAGGTTATATAGCGACTCCCACATCTTGATGGGAACAGGTGAACAGAGAAGATGAAGACACCAGTTCAATTCCACCAGTAGCCACCGGGGGAGCCCAGAATCCAAATTCACAACAGCCAGGACAGACAGCAAGGGTATGCAAATTACTTCAGTGGCGGCTCACTTTTTGGATCAGCATAATGGTACCCCCAGAACCCTTCGGGTTATGGGGTTGGAGAAAATTTCTGTGAGTATTAGGGGCGGGAGAATCACAGACGAACTCCTGAGGAGAGAATCTCGCTGGATTTATAAATTAAACAGCTTGTCACCTTATTGCTTAAATGAAGAGCTCCTATATACGGGCTTCTACAAGAGACTCTAATTTCTAGCATCATGTCAGGGTGGGGAGTAGGGGTGCGCAATTGTTATTTTTATATTTATATTTTTTTGGCCTTGTTGCCCTTGGTATTTGTTTATTTTCCTCAGCTTTTCCTTTTTTCTTTTCCTTTAATTCTAGGTTATGGTTTTTTCCTTTATTAGTTTCCTACTCTAGGAGCTTGGACATTTTGAATTGAGTACAAGAATCAAGTTCCTTTCCAGGGGTTTCTTGGACACGAGTGGACTAAAACGTCTGTCACATCTATTTGTGATGTATTCCTGGACGAAGGCCAGAAGGGGACCTGGGACTCTGAGAAGGACGGGGACATACTGATGGATTGTGTCATTTATGTTCAGTATATGACTGTTTTTTGTTTGGTTGTTTTTTTTGTTTTTTTGTTTTTTCTCTCATGCTGTACCTCCTATCACTTGCCCCATGTTGCCTTTTGTTATACCTCCTGGGAGGTTCATGATTGACAAGGGGAACATTATAGTTCTTGTGTCTAAATTATCCAAATGTGGCCTTTTTGTAGGAGGCCAGGCAACGTGGGTCAAAGTGTAATAGAGTGCAGGGTTGCGTATGTCACCACGGAACAGACAGACCAACTGTTGAAGGGGATTTATTAACAGGGGTAAAATTCTCCTCGCAGGGAGTAAACAGGGGGTTAATGAAGTCAAACAGTAAACGGTAAACAATTAAGCGGAATCAAAAAGGTTAACGAATGTTCTGGTAACTTATCAGCCCAGGGAAGTCCTGACTGGAGGGTCCTTATTTCCCAATATGGATACAGTCACCAGCAGGGCTTGAGATCCTGAAGTCTCTTCTGTGTCTCCTGGAAAGTCCGGGGTTAAGTCTCTGCAGCCTGTTCTTCTCAAAGTGAAACTGGAACCAGGAAATAGCACAGCCTCCGTCGCTGCTGCAGGAGCCTCTGTGTACCAGGCTGACAGTCTCTCTGTAATAACGCTGTCACACACACACTGGGCAGTTACTTATCACACTCAGGGATCTTTGCTTGTCACTGCGGTCATCAGGGCAGCACGGTCACAGTCTCTGATTCAGGAGGCTTCCAAATCTACACCCCCACATCCAGCCTTCACTCTGGTGGGTACCTCAGCCTCAGTGCCCTCACGGGGAGCACTACTTTTAGGGGAGCACGGCGCTGCAGCCTACCCTCTCTTTGGCGCGCTGCCTTCTCTCTGGCGCGCTGCCTTCTCTCTGCTCTCCCGCTCTTTTCTGACCACTCCCCTCTCTCTTCCCAGCAGTCCCCTGGTCCCCTCTGTCCAAGGCAGAACGTCTTCCCCCCAACAACCCAGCTGTCTGACTATGTGGTTCCAGGCAAGGAGCAGGGAAAGCAACCTCCTTACATTGGTATGATCGTTTCGGATTACTACATGTCACATTTTAAGCGATAGGAGTGTTTCTCCATCTTTGGAGTGTGACAATCTGATTAAATCAGTCTGTGCCTTATTATCCCCTTGTCCTAATATGATCCTTTGCTGCACTATACTTACCCTTGTTGGTTCTTTATGTCTCTGTGCTTGCCCCTTGTGAGCACTGCCTTTCGCCACATTTTCATCTATTGCGCATGCAGGTATAGGAGTGGTTACTATGATAACGTTTTTGCTTATGATTCATGTGGTCAATTAGTGGCTTTAAGACACTAATGCTAGTTGCACTAGTATACTAGCAAGTACTCTGGTCTGTATCCCTTGGGTGCTCCCCTTCTGAGTCTGGTTACGTTTGTCGCCTGGCATGGTTGGGGTGCACTTGAGTCTTGTGCATACCTGTTGATACAATAACCGATATTGCAGGCTTATGTGGGTTCAGACTGGTTTGTTACTGGTTGGGCGCCTGCGCACTATATAGTCCGATGGCATGGTTCTTCTTTAGTATACACAGGTTACGCTGTGTCTAATAGGTGCGCAGGACTCATTGCCTTTTTCCATTGGCTCAGGGCACCCGTACTATTTGGTTACTATGCACGCTCTCTACATGCGGGTTGCCTTGGTAACCATCATGGCAGGCGTGCACTTACGCAGGGTAGCACCTGATCACTCCGGCGTCTGCGTGTGTGACTCATAACCACGCCGTTGTTATACATCAACTCGGGGCTCTTCCTGGTTTGTGGGTTGCCTTGGTTACTCTAGCTACAGACTGACGCCTGCGCAGTCCATGACACTCAAAATCCTTTGCACCTGCGCATTGGATCTGTATACACGCCATCATGGATTTCCTGTCAGCTTCTGCCGCCATCATGCCGTTCACCTGGTTGGTATTATTGATTATTTTGAATACTATTTAAAGTTGGTCCACACCACCATTTAACTGTGGACCTTGAGGAAGACGCCTCTAGCGTCGATACGCGTGGGTCATGTATTGGTAGAGTCCGGGCATTCATTCAGCCGGTTATCTGCTTGTTCTGTGGGAAGGTTGCCTGGGAGCAGACTTGGGGTGGTTTTTCTTCTCATAGCCGCTGCTAGCCAGTTCCCTTTGTATACTTTGTATTTCCCTTTAAGCTTACATGGAACTGTCGCCTCCTAGTCTTGACAGTATGTCTTGTATATCTGACTAACTATGAGGTCAATTGGCTACTGATAGGGGGCACAGCATGCATATAGGGTTTTTCATTATATTTCATTACTTTTCCCATTGCATGTGCACCTGTTGCTACCGGCAGTAACAGCTGCTATAGGACTCTCCAACATTTTCTTAAGTATTGTATTTTGTATTATCTGGACCCTCATCTCCCATTGTTTGTGGGAGTTTTTAATTGTTTTTATAACAGTTGTTTGTGTGGTGTGGTTTAAATAATAAAAATTGTTATTTTTTGAAATATATATGCGGTGATCCCATTTCTATGATGCTGTTTTTTTCTCTTGTGTAGTTTTGGATTATATTTATATGCATCAGGTGATCCCCTATGAGTATCAGTATAGGATGGTGCCCGCTCAATTTATGCTGTCTTGCTGATTTGGTTTAACTGAATTCTCTCAACCTGTCCCGTACACCGTTCCACATAAATTCCGATCTACATCAATTCTTGCAATTCTTGACTTATTCTCAAAAATCGTTTTCTTTACTACACCCCAACAAATGATGTCCGTTAGTTTGTCTGGTGAATGTGGTGGCCATTCAATGCTGATTCGTCACCCAATTCAGTGCAGTGGGAGTGTGTTATCAAGGTAGTCTCTTATTGCAAAAGCATAATGAGGAGGTGCCTCTTCTTCTTGGAAGAGTAGTTCAGCAAAGTTATCCCTGGGTCTGAGTTGTGGCAATATCACGTCATGCAACATGTGTAGGTGATAGTTACTATCCACAGTTGTATATGTGTACCAATACAATCTCATAGAATGTCATTGATTCAGCTGTTTTACTGTATTAAGTCCTTACTTTTTATTTGCCACTCCTAGTGAATCCACTCCTGTATTTGGCAAAAAAAAGTGTATGTAAACTGCATGTATTCAGCCTTAGGGTACGTGCACACGATCAGGAATATTAGCCTTTTCGATGCAGCATATTTTCGCTACGTCTAAAACGCTGCGTTCTGCATTATAATTAATACCTATATATGACCAAACATTACTTGCAGTGAGCACTCCCACAATGCGTAATAACCAAAAAGAAGAAAAAGTGGGAAACCCAAATATTACAATATATCAATTTTATTTATTAATACCAAAAAAAGAACAGTAAACATACTAAAATAGGGTATAATGCATGTGAAGCCCAACCCAGACTATCTACTAAAACCATGATGCTGTATCACATAGTAGATTTGCAAAAAATGATTAAAGTAATGTATTACTAAAGAGGGGTATATAGAGAGATCAGCATAATAATGTAAATACTCAATGGTACATCATGATGAATAATGCCACTGTACTAGTGCAACCACAGGTGAGTAAAGTGACAAGTGCACAAGAGGAAGATGAGAGACACCAGATCCAACAATGCAGACGAGCTGAAGGCTGCTATCAAAGCAACCTGGGCTTCCATAACACCTCAGCAGTGCAACAGGCTGACCTCCTCCGTGCCACGCCGTATTGATGCAATAATTGATGCACATGGAGCCCTGAGCAATTATTGATTGCTTTTACATACATTTCAGTAGGCCAACATTTCGGATTTTAAAATCATTTTTTCAAGCTGGTGTTATAAAGTATTCTAATTTACTGAGATAATGACTTTTGGGTTTTCATTGGCTGTAAGCGATAATCATCAACATTAACAGAAATAAACACTTGAATTGGATCACTCTATAATGACTCTATACAGGTCCTTCTCAAAAAATTAGCATATAGTGTTAAATTTCATTATTTACCATAATGTAATGATTACAATTAAACTTTCATATATTATAGATTCATTATCCACCAACTGAAATTTGTCAGGTCTTTTATTGTTTTAATACTGATGATTTTGGCCTACAACTCCTGATAACCCAAAAAACCTGTCTCAATAAATTAGTATATTTCACCCGTCCAATCAAATAAAAGTGTTTTTTAATAACAAACAAAAAAAACATCAAATAATAATGTTCAGTTATGCACTCAATACTTTGTCGGGAATCCTTTGGCAGAAATGACTGCTTCAATGCGGCGTGGCATGGAGGCAATCAGCCTGTGACACTGCTGACATGTTATGGAGGCCCAGGATGCTTCAATAGCGGCCTTAAGCTCATCCAGAGTGTTGGGTCTTGCGTCTCTCAACTTTCTCTTCACAATATCCCACAGATTCTCTATGGGGTTCAGGTCAGGAGAGTTGGCTGGCCAATTGAGCACAGTAATACCATGGTCAGTAAACCATTTACCAGTGGTTTTGGCACTGTGAGCAGGTGCCAGGTCGTGCTGAAAAATGAAATCTTCATCTCCATAAAGCATTTCAGCCGATGGAAGCATGAAGTGCTCCAAAATCTCCTGATAGCTAGCTGCATTGACCCTGCCCTTGATGAAACACAGTGGACCAACACCAGCAGCTGACATGGCACCCCACACCATCACTGACTGTGGGTACTTGACACTGGACTTCAGGCATTTTGGCATTTCCTTCTCCCCAGTCTTCCTCCAGACTCTGGCACCTTGATTTCCGAATGACATGCAAAATTTGCTTTCATCAGAAAAAAGTACTTGGGACCACTTAGCAACAGTCCAGTGCTGCTTCTCTGTAGCCCAGGTCAGGCGCTTCTGCCGCTGTTTATGGTTCAAAAGTGGCTTTACCTGGGGAATGCGGCACCTGTAGCCCATTTCCTGCACACGCCTTTCCACACCAGACTCAGTCCACTGCTTCCTCAGGTTCCCCAAGGTCTGGAATCGGTCCTTCTCCACAATCTTCCTCAGGGTCCGGTCACCTCTTCTCGTTGTACAGCGTTTTCTGCCACATTGTTTCCTTCCAACAGACTTACCATTGAGGTGCCTTGATACAGCACTCTGGGAACAGCCTATTTGTTGAGAAATTTCTTTCTGGGTCTTACCCTCTTGCTTGAGGGTGTCAATAATGGCCTTCTTGACATCTGTCAGGTCGCTAGTCAAAGGGTACCGTCACACATTGAAATTTCCATCGCTACGACGTTACGATTCCTGACGTTCTAGCGATATCGTTACGATATCGCTGTGTCTGACACGCTACTGCGATCAGACACCCTGCTGAGAATCGTACGTCGTAGCAGATCGTTTGGAACTTTCTTTCGTCGCTTGATCACCCGCTGACATCGCTGGATCGTTGTGTGTGACAGCGATCCAGCGATGTCTTCGCTTGTAACCAGGGTAAACATCGGGTAACTAAGCGCAGGGCCGCACTTAGTAACCCGATGTTTACCCTGGTTACAAGCGTAAACGTAAAAAAACAAACCGTACATACTCACCCGTCGGTGTCCTTCAGGTCCCTTGCCGTCTGCTTCCTGCTCTGAGTGCTGGCCGGAAAGTGAGAGCAGATCACAGCGGTGCTGCGCTCTGCTCTCACTGTACGGCTGCACTCAGAGCAGGAAGCAGACGGCAAGGGACCTGAAGGACACCGACGGGTGAGTATGTACGGTTTGTTTTTTTACGTTTACGCTTGTAACCAGGGTAAACATCGGGTTACTAAGCGCGGCCCTGCGCTTAGTTACCCGATGTTTACCCTGGTTACCCGGGGACTTCGGCATCGCTCCAGCGCCGTGATTGCAACGTGTGACCGCAGTCTACGACGCTGGAGCGATGATTATACGACGCTGCGACGTCACGAATCGTGCCGTCGCAGCGATGAAAATTTCAATGTGTGACGGTACCCTTACCCATGATGGGGGTTTTGAGTAATGAACCAGGCAGGGAGTTTTTAAAAGCCTCAGGTATCTTTTGCATGTGTTTAGAGTTAATTAGTTGATTCAGAAGATTAGGGTAATAGGTCATTTAGAGAACCTTTTCTTGATATGCTAATTTATTGAGACAGGTTTTTTGGGTTATCAGGAGTTGTAGGCCAAAATCATCAGTATTAAAACAATAAAAGACCTGACAAATTTCAGTTGGTGGATAATGAATCTATAATATATGAAAGTTTAATTGTAATCATTACATTATGGTAAATAATGAAATTTAACACTATATGCAAATTTTTTGAGAAGGACCTGTATAATATGAGTTTCACTTTTTGTATTAAAGAACTGAAATAAATTAACTTTTTGATGATATTCTAATTTTGTGAGAAGCACTTGTATCTACCAAGAGAGCAAAAAGGTAATTCTTCTCCGACATTATCCGAGGCCAAATACACGTTATTATAGTACTGGGTTATAGTAATGGGTTATAGTAATGGGTATAGTAATGGGTTCCGGTGATTTTAATGTGTACGGTGTTGTTTAGGTGCATATGGGGCTGTAGATTGTGTCTTGTGCTTGTGAACCAACAGATGATTGTTTAGTATATTTCTTTTATTTAATAGTCCAGATACATTCTGTCTGATTATTAGCTCGATGTCTTGTAGATGTCTCACTAACAGGTCACATACAAAACTCTACATTTAAGTTTAGTTTAAGTTTAGTTGAGCTTTAGTATTATATTCCTTACCTGATGGTGATGGTGGAAAACTGAGGGGACTCATATGTTACAGGATTATTTATGAGATTTATAACTGTTGCATGCGGTGAAGATCCAGTGGGATGTGGGGGGCAATTGTTTGGTTCTCCCACCATTAGCAGAAATGATAAGTCTTTGTCCAACTCAGTGGAAACTTGTAGGATGCATCTGTCAAAAAAAAATTGTTTTTTAGTGGAAGGAAATAGTAAAATATTGTTACCTAACTGCATCAATTTAATAGAACTTAATCCTTTCCCTCTATCACATCTCATTACCTTTGAACTCCAGCATGTTGAGCTATAACTCCTAGGACTTCTTCTGTTAGCATTTTCTTAATCTTTGTTGTCCATTTTTGATTTTTCCCAATTGTTAGTTGCACTCTTATTTCTTGGATAGGTCTTTGAGAAGATAGGCTGTAGAAGGGAGTTGTGGTGAATACAGAGGTTGGGGAGAGTGGATGGTCAAATCCTAAGCAGAGCCTTCCATCAGGACAAAGTAAAACTCCATGAAAACCTTTAACCTTCAAGAAGAGAAAATGAACCAAACGGTACAATTTGAACAGCAGTTAGCATATCATAATAGCTGAGAAAAATTATTGCACCATTGTTATGTACATGAATCCGAGTGTATTCTTGGAGAATATTTCACTTTAATTATTCTTTCACGTACCATTACTTCTAAAAGAAAGGATGCACAGCGCTTAGGGCTTCAGAGTCCTACCAGCCCTTCTAAAATCGATGCTTTATCGAAAGATCTGTATTAATGTGAACCTAGCCTAAAGGGAGCAGAGCCACGCAAGCACAACCACTGCTCCATTTAGAGAGGGCTTTTAAGAGCCCTGTTATTGATCTGAAGGAATTGCAGCAATCAGAACCCCATTGATCAGCAATAGCAATCATGGCTGGGTTCACACTGGTATCAAGACTCCTACTGACAGAAGACTAGGGATATGCGAGCACAAGTCTGTTTCGGTTGGCACCGCAAAGACCAGCCTGCCACTCTAGTACAAACTCCCGTTTTATCATCATTTGTTGTGTAGCTGCGCAGAAGAAAAATAACACAAAGCATGTAACAAAGTGTTAGCATTTCATATGTCATGGGTAATTTACTTCTGTATTTGTACAGATGTATTTCCATAGAGTTTAAAAAGCAACTGTGCCCAAGTATAAAATCTGTGCAAATCTGACCAAGAAGATCGTAACATGCTTCAGCAGACACCAGATGTACATACAGAGCATTGCTTCCAGGAGAAAATAGATCTGCACATGTAGAGTCCAACATAGGCTGTGCAGCTCGGTAATAAGGGTATGTGCAGGTGCATGTAGGGGGACCAAATCATTATCACTCATTTATCCATCAGTTACCTCGATCCTCCTTCCTGCCTGGCAGTCTGTAGTAAGGGGGTGTGCAGGTGCATGTAGGGGGACTAAATCATTATAATATCTCATTTCTCTGTTCAGTACCTCTATCCTCCTTCCAGCCGGGCAGTCTGTAATAAGGGGCTGTGCAGGTGCATGTAGGGGGACTAAATCATAATATTACATTTAGTCTGTTCAGAAATGACCGAACGGATAAGGGAGGGGTGTGTCTATATGTAAAATCATCCTTAAAACTCATCTTGCGTGATAATATAGGTGAATCTAATGAAAATGTAGAGTCCCTGTGGGTGGAGATAAGGGAAGGGGGAAAAAATAATAAATTACTGATAGGGATTTGTTATAAGTCTGCAAAAATAATGGAAGCAATGGAGAATATCCTCGTAAAGCAAATAGATGAAGCTGCGACTCAAGGAGAAGTCATTATTATGGGGGACTTCAACTACCCTGAAATAGATTGGGGAACAGAAACCTGCAGTTCCAGCAAAGGTAATCGGTTTTTGACAACTATGAGAGACAATTACCTTTCACAACTGGTTCAGGACCCAACAAGAAGGGGGGCACTGCTAGACCTAATATTAACCAACAGGCCAGACCGCATATCAAATATAAGGGTTGGGGGTCACTTGGGGAATAGTGATCACAAAATAATAAGTTTTCATGTATCCTTTAATAAGATGTGTAGTAGAGGGGTGACAAGGACACTAAACTTCAGGAGGGCAAATTTCCAACGGATGAGAGAGGATCTTGGTGCAATTAACTGGGACGATATCCTGAGACATAAAAATACACAAAGAAAATGGGAGACGTTTATTAGCATCCTGGATAGGACCTGTGCACAGTATATACCGTATGGGAATAAACATACTAGAAATAGGAGGAAACCAATATGGCTAAATAGAGCTGTAAGGGGCGCAATAAGGGACAAAAAGAAAGCATTTAGAGAATTGAAGGAAGTAGGTAGTGAGGAGGCATTAAATAAATACAAAAAATTTAATAAATTCTGCAAAAAGCAAATCAAGGCAGCAAAGATTGAGACAGAGAGACTCATTGCCAGAGAGAGTAAAAATAATCCCAAAATATTCTTTAACTACGTAAATAGTAAGAAACTAAAAAATGATAGTGTTGGCCCCCTTAAAAATAGTCTGGGTGAAATGGAGGATGAGGAAAAAGCCAATATGCTAAATGACTTTTTTTTCATCAGTATTTACACAAGAAAATTCCATGGCAGACAATATGATCAGTGATAACAAAAATTCCCCATTAAGTGTCACCTGCTTAACCCAGCAGGAAGTACGGCGGCGTCTAAAAATCACTAAAGTTGACAAATCTCCGGCCCGGATGGGATACACCCCCGAGTACTGCAGGAATTAAGTACAGTCATTGATAGACCATTATTTTTAATCTTTAAAGAGTCCATAATAACAGGGTCTGTACCACAGGACTGGCGTAAAGCAAATGTGGTGCCAATATTCAAAAAGGGGACAAAAACTGAACTCGGAAATTATAGGCCAGTAAGCTTAACCTCTACTGTGGGTAAAATCCTGGAGGGCATTCTAAGGGATGCTATACTGGAGTATCTGAAGAGGAATAACCTCATGACCCAGTATCAGCACGGGTTTACTAGGGACCAGTCATGTCAGACTAATCTCATTAATTTCTATGAAAAGGTAAGTTCCGGACTGATAAGGGAACGGAGTGGACATAGTGTATATGGACTTTTCAAAAGCTTTTGATACGGTGCCACACAAAAGGTTGATACATAAAATGAGAATAATGGGGATAGGGGAAAATATGTGTAAGTGGGTTAAGAGCTGGCTCAGGGATAGGAAACAAAGGGTGGTTATTAATGGAGCACACTCGGACTGGGTCGCGGTTAGCAGTGGGGTACCACAGGGGTCAGTATTGGGCCCTCTTCTTTTTAACATATTTATTAATGACCTTGTAGGGGGCATACAGAGTGAAATTTCAATATTTGCAGATGACACTAAACTCTGCAGGGTAATCAACAGAGGAGGACAATTTTATATTACAGGATGATTTATGTAAACTAGAAGCTTGGGCTGATAAATGGCAAATGAGCTTTAATGGGGATAAATGTAAGGTCATGCACTTGGGTAGAAGTAATAAGATGTATAACTATGTGCTTAATTCTAAAACTCTGGGCAAAACCGTCAATGAAAAAGACCTGGGTGTATGGGTGGATGATAAACTCACATTTAGTGGCCAGTGTCAGGCAGCTGCTACAAAGGCAAATAAAATAATGGGATGCATTAAAAGAGGCATAGATGCTCATGAGGAGAACATAATTTTACCTCTATACAAGTCACTAGTTCGACCACACTTAGAATACTGTGCACAGTTCTGGTCTCCGGTGTATAAGAAAGACAAAACTGAACTGGAGCGGGTGCAGAGAAGAGCGACCAAGGTTATTAGAGGACTGGGGGGTCTGCAATACCAAGATAGGTTATTACACTTGGGGCTGTTTAGTTTGGAAAAACGAAGACTAAGGGGTGATCTTATGTTAATGTATAAATATATGACTGGACAGTATAAAGACCTTTCTGATGATCTTTTTAATCATAGACCTGAGACAGGGACAAGGGGGCATCCTCTACGTCTGGAGGAAAGAAGGTTTAAGCATAATAACAGACGGGGATTCTTTACTGTAAGAGCAGTGTGACTATGGAACTCTCTGCCGTATGATGTTGTAATGAGTGATTCATTACTTAAATTTAAGAGGGGACTGGATGCCTTTCTGGAAAAGCATAAAGTTACATGGTATATACACTAGATTCCTTGTTAGGGCGTTGATCCAGGGAACTAGTCTGATTGCCGCATGTGGAGTCGGGAAGGAATTTTTTTCCCCAATGTGGAGCTTACTCTTTGCCACATGGTTTTTTTTTTGCCTTCCTCTGGATCAACATGTTAGGGCATGTTAGGTTAGGCTATGGATTGAACTAGATGGACATAAAGTCTTCCTTCAACCTTAATAACTATGTTACTATGTTACTAGTACCTCTATCATCCTTCCAGCCGGGCAGTCTGTAATAAGGGGCTGTGCAGGTGCATGTAGGGGGACTAAATCATTATAATATCTCATTTCTCTGTTCAGTACCTCTATCCTCCTTCCAGCCGGGCAGTCTGTCCATTCTGAACCCTGAACTTTAATCTGGAAATTGTTTGGAGCTAGGCACCGATGCAGATAACAGCGTCCTTTTACCTTTTCATGCTTCATTTCCTATTATATATATAAAAATAACATTTCAGATAGGAATCTGTAACATCTGTCTGATTTCATAAGTTGTTACTTGCCAGCACCACCATATTATTTTTATATAAAAGTGATTATATTGTTACCATTGCATGCGATTACGTTTGCCATTTAGGAGTCAATCAGTTCTGTAATTGTCACCTTTGTAAGGTTGGAGAGGAAGCATCGACTTTGGGGGTGGTAGATTTCATCGAATTCCTCGTTTTCTTGCTTTAGCCAGCACTCCCCCTATGAACAAAATCTACAGTTTATAACCAGATGGAAGCAGTATGTTTTCTAAAAGAAAAAAAATAGGATAGTCTCGTCCAAGAATAAATAAAATCTGCAAACTTTGTTCCATAATGGTTATCAGATTAAAATCCACATGCTGATTGTGAAAAACCACTTTGGCGCATTTCTGGCACTAGTTGTGCCCCTAGGGCTCATACTCATCTACGAGAAAAACGGCAAGTGCAATCCAATGAAAAAAAAAAAATCGGATTGCACTCTGACCAATGTTAGTCAATGAGTATATAACAAAGAAAAAAGGGTCCGCAAGCCCCAGCCAGCTCACCAACAGCCACAGGTGCTCGGAACTCCGTCCAGACTCGACGTGAAACAGCAGAAATGAAGATTGGTGTTCCAGCTCCTTAAAACGAATTCTTTATTGTAGACAAAATAAAACATGATTTTTGCCTTGATCCTCAAGAATAATGGATGTGCACATGAGGCACTGACAATCCAGAGACGCGTTTCGATCTTATAGATCTTTGTCAAAGCTAAACTCCATTGACAGCAAGCAGGTCTTATAAATTGTATGAACCAAACAAATGATTGCACTATGTCAGGTGATTCAACACATCAAGGTCCTCAAAATTACACATTTGATCGCTAACACAGTGTGCCAAAATGCTGTGGAAAGTAACAATTGATTAAAAACATATATATGATATTTAAAATCCTCATCAGTAATGAAACATAATTTCATTTATCTTGTTCAAACCATTTGGGTGTCTCGTTCCTAAACTGTAGATCCAGAATGCCTCTCGCGTTAATAGGCGTCTTTTTAGATCAGACCCCCGCTTAGAGTTTTTTAGTTGTTCGATACCTGAGACTGATAGAGATGAAATATTGCTATTGTGATGTGAAACGAAATGCTTTGCAGCCATGGATATGTTTCGAGCAGCACTACCATTATTTTTTATATCTCTAATGTGCTCTGATAAGCGAGTTTTACGTTTTCTTGTAGTACATCTGACGTACATTAAATAACAGGTAGTACACTGTATTTGGTACACAACCTTTGTTGAATTGCAATTAATAAATTGATTAATATTATAAGTTTGAGTCTCATCATAATTTTTGAACAGTTTTGTAACCTGTGCGTATTTACATGTTTTACCCTTATTTGACCTGCATTTATAAAACTCCTTGAACTTTAACCAATTTTGTACAGGTGATCTGGATAAAAATAATCCTGGAGATAATGCATTTCCGATGGTGGGGGCATGACTAGATGCAATATTTATTCCTGTCATCATCATATAATATGGGTAGACACTTATGGATGATTTTTCTTATTTCATTGAATTGATGGCTATACCTCAGACAGACAAAAGTTTTTTTTGTTTCTATCTATTTTAATATAGATGTTTTTGGGTTCTATTAGGTTATTTCTGTCCTTGGAGAGGGCTATATTTCAATAAGTCCCTGCTCATCTGCGATTTTTTTTGGAGTCGGTATTGGACTGACCAAAAAAAAAAATATTGCAGAATGCTGCGATTGTCCTCATATCTCGGACGAGACTCGCCAATGCAAGTCAATGGGTGCAAGAAAAAAAATTGCACTGCACTCGGAGCATGTGAGTGCTGTCAGATTTCTACACACGATGTCCTTTGAAAAGCTGTCAATTCATCTGCCGCGTATCGTAAAATGACAGCGTGACCCAACAGAATAGAATAGATAGTAATAATAAAACCATATTCGTAGGCTATTAATATCAGGCCGCAGCTGTATGCCTAGCCTTTGCTGGTTATTAAATACAGGTGGACCCTACATAATTTTTTTAGGGGGTCCCCCATTTTAATAACCAAGAAAGGCGAAGTATACAGCTGTGAGCTGATATTAATAGGCTAGGAAGCTCCATGGGTATTACCCCCTTCCCTGGCAGCTGTCTGACTAGCCTTTGCTGGTTATTAACTATAGGGGGACCCTACGTCATTTTTTTTGGGGGGGTCATCCATTTAAATAACCAGGAAAAGCTAAGTATACAGCTGTGAGCTGATAGCAATAGCCTGGGAAGTTCCATGGGTATTACCCCCTTCCCAGGCTATAAACATCTGCCCCAGCTGTTTGCTTTCACTCTGTTGGTTAGTAAGAAGTCAGGGGACCCCATGCCATTTTTTCCAGAAAGAAATTTGTTTACTAAAAGAAAACATGTACAGTAAACTACACACACACACAAAGGACTGATTTATATCTCACTCACATATTTATATATATCTTGAAGAATATTTCTTTGGAAAACTGTGCAAATTACATAGAGAATGGATCTATGTAAAAGCTCATGTTAAAAATCGCTTTATAATCAGATCGCATTCGCATGTAAATCGGAGGCTAGGTGTTCAAAATTACATTGTATTTGCCTGATAATCGCATGACAATCGTCCCACATTTCTGGACCAAAATCGGACCTTTTCTTTTCACAGTGATGGATATGAGCCCTTAGTCATAGAGTATCTATACTAGTTGCGCCCTTAGACCACAGTCACACTAGCAGTATTTGATCAGTATTTTACATCAGTATGTGTAAGCCAAAACCAGTAGTGGGTGATAAATACAGAAGTGGTGACATGTTTCTATTATACTTTTCCTCTGATTGTAAGTCAAAACCAAAAGTGGAACAAATACTGAGGTAAAATACTGACCAAATACTGAATGTGTGAACGTGGTCTTAGTTTAAAGGTGTAATGAGTAATGTACAACTAGTGCCAGAAACGTATAAGGCCGGCGTCACACTGGCGAGTTTTACGGACGTAAGAGCGCAGAAACTACGTCCGTAAAACTCGCATAACATACGGCACAATTATTCTCAATGGGGCTGCTCCTATTAGCCGTATATTACGGTTCAGTATTATACGGCTTTCTACGGCCGTACAAAATCGCAGCATGCTGCGTTTGTCAGCGTATTGCGCAAAAAAATCGCCAATGAAAGTCTATGGGGGCGAGAAAAATACGGATTCCACACGGACCAGCAGTGTGACTTGCGAGAAATACGCAGCGGTGTTAGTGAAAAGTCGGTAATTCAATTGCCGGCTTTTCATTTCTCCTGCACAAACCCGACAGGATATGAGACATGGTTTACATACAGTAAACCATCTCATATCCCCCTTTTTTTTGCATATTCCACACTACTAATGTTAGTAGTGTGTATGTGCAAAATTTCAGCGCTGTAGCTGCTAAAATAAAGGGTTAAATGGCGGAAAAAATTGGCGTGGGCTCCCGCGCAATTTTCTCCGCCAGAGCGGTAAAGCCAGTGACTGAGGGCAGATATTAATAGCCAGGAGAGGGTCCATGGTTATTGGCCCCCCCGTGGCTAAAAACATCTGCCCCCAGCCACCCCAGAAAAGGCACATCTGGAAGATGCGCCTATTCTGGCACTTGGCCACTCTCTTCCCACTCCCTGTAGCGGTGGGATATGGGGTAATGAAGGGTTAATGCCACCTTGCTATTGGAAGGTGACATTAAGCCAGATTAATGATGGAGAGGCGTCAATTATGACACCTATCCATTATTAATCCAATTGTAGGAAAGGGTTAAAAAACACACACACACATGATTGAAAAGTATTTTAATGAAATAAACACAGCGGTTGTTGTAATAATTTATTGTTCTCTCAAATCCATTTGCAGTCCCTCGCTTGGCAACATAATAAACGCACAAGATACATACCTTCTGATGTACTGTCAGGTCCAACGATGTAATCCATCTGAAGGGGTTAACTAATATTACAGGCAGGAGCCCTGCTATAATGCAGCTGTGCTCCGTGCTTGTAATTCCCCTGCGAATGAATGAAATGTAGGTCATTGACCTACATTTCATTCATTCGCGGTGAGGCGCCCTCTGGTGGATGTCCTCATATGACCTGGAGCGTGGGAAAAAGTTCCCAGGCTGCAGTTCATGAGAACATCCACCAGAGGGCGCATCACCGCGAATGAATGAAATGTAGGTCAATGACCTACATTTCATTCATTCGCAGGGGAATTACAAGCACGGAGCACAGCTGCATTATAGCAGGGCTCCTGCCTGTAATATTAGTTAACCCCTTCAGATGGATTACATCGTTGGACCTGACAGTACATCAGAAGGTATGTATATTGTGGGTTTATTATGTTGCCAAGCGAGGGACTGCAAATGGATTTGAGAGAACAATAAATTATTAAAACAACCACTGTGTTTATTTCATTAAAATACTTTTCAATCATGTGTGTGTGTGTTTTTTAACCCTTTCCTACAATTGGATTAATAATGGATAGGTGTCATAATTGACGCCTCTCCATCATTAATCTGGCTTAATGTCACCTTCCAATAGCAAGGTGGCATTAACCCTTCATTACCCCATATCCCACCGCTACAGGGAGTGGGAAGAGAGTGGCCAAGTGCCAGAATAGGCGCATCTTCCAGATGTGCCTTTTCTGGGGTGGCTGGGGGCAGATGTTTTTAGCCACGGGGGGGCCAATATCCATGGACCCTCTCCTGGCTATTAATATCTGCCCTCAGTCACTGGCTTTACCGCTCTGGCGGAGAAAATTGCGCGGGAGCCCACGCCAATTTTTTCCGCCATTTAACCCTTTATTTTAGCAGCTACAGCGCTGAAATTTTGCACATACACACTACTAACATTAGTAGTGTGGAATATGCAAAACAAAGGGGGATATGAGATGGTTTACTGTATGAAAACCATGTCTCATATCATGTCGGGTTTGTGCAGGAGAAATGAGAAGCCGGCAATTGAATTACCGGCTGCTCACAGATATCGCGCTGATTGAAATCTAAATACAGAATATATATATATGTGTCACAATGACATATATATATCTATATATATATATATATATATATATATATATATATATATATACTGTATATATGTTTTCCCGAACATTTGAGCACATAAATCCATTAGATGTCGGTTTTGCAAGCCTGCGCGAAAATCTCGCAGTACGGATGCCATACGGATTACATACGGAGGATGCCATGCGCAAAATACGCTGAAACACCCTGACTACGGATCACTATTTTGGGAACATTTCTCCGTATTACGGCCGTAGTACGGACGTATAATACGTGGCGTATTGTCTTACGCCAAGTGTGACGCCGGCCTTAGAGTGTTTTTTTATCACAATCAGCATGTTGATTTTAATCTGATAACCATTGTGGAATAAAGTTTGAAGATTTTATTTATTCTTGGACGTGCCTATCCTATTTTTTCTTTTTATATGATTTTTCTGCCGATCAGCATTGGAGTGGCACCCAATGCTATATGGCCAAGTTTCATCTTTGCATACACGGTGAGCAACAAAATCATATTTTAATAAGCCGCATGTTGTGTTAACACAAATCAATGTACAGATTTAAACGTACCCCATGTGGAAGAGGCTTGTAAATACGGCAGCCATCCATGAAGGCATCTGTAGAGCAGTTACCTTTGTCTAAATGCAGATGATGACAGCCAATATCACTGTAGAAAAAGGCACTATAAGAACTACAGAGTAGGATTTCTGTAACTTCCCAGAGTCTATGCCAAGCCTGCCAGTACTCACCCTTCATCTCTACAAAAGAAACCTTCTAGTCTTTCATGACAGGTGGAAGGCAGACCAAAGTGAACTCCGGCTCCTGAGAAGAAAGTGTGGATGAGAAATCTGTAACCATTCCTACAATGTATTGTTTCTATGAAATTAATTAAATTGAGCAGGAATTAGCCACATACCTTTTCCCCACACTAGACGATTGTCGATACTTGTATTAACCCCATACCAGCCCATATCTTGAAAGGCTGCTAAAGTGATTGGATCCAGGGATGTTAGGTGTGGAGGGCTAAGTGAAGCTGTAAGGATGGATCCCTGCATAATTCTTGATTCCCAGTGTGATGACATTTGGCTTTCCTGTTAAAATCAACAGGAGAATAATTTAAGAAAAGATAAAACAACTATCATCTCCATCATCTGACCTAAACAAGACAAAGTGGTCATAGAGTACAATATTAACAAACTCTAGCATCTGCTGTCTGGTTAACACATCATCCCCAAGCATAAGCTTACAAGTGTTGGAATACTCTAAGGCTACGTCCCCATGGTCAGTAATTGGCAGCGCTTTGGACGCAGCGCATGTCCGCTTCGTCCAAAGCGCTGCCGGCTTTTGAACGCAAGAGATCCCGCATGTGTACATTTAACCATGCGGAATCACCGCGCCCAATACATTGCATGGGTGACATTTATCTTGCGGAGACTGAGCATCTCCGCAAGATAAATAGACATGCTGCGGTCTGGAAGACGCACCGCATGTCTGTCTCCGCAGGAGGTCCCCATACTCATCAGATGTCCATTCCTTCCTGCATTAATTGGCTGGTTCAATCAACTTTCTTCTACTGTATTTTGCATCTTTAGGCCACATTCACACATTCAGTATTTGGTCAGTATTTTACCTCAGTATCTGTAAGACAAAACCAGGAGCTGGCGATAAATACAGAAGTGGTGACGTGTTTCTATTATACTTTTCCTCTAAGGGTATGTGCACACGTTAGCCTCTGGAATTTTTTGTGCGGATTCTGCATCTCTTGGCAGAAAACGCATGTGCAGATTTGAGGCGTTTTTTATGCAGATTTTGTGCGGATTTGCTGCGGAGTTACTGCAGATTTTATGCGTTTTTTACCCCTGCGGAATTCTATAATGGAATGGGTACAAAAATGCTGCAGATCCGCACAAAAGAAGTGACATGCTCCTTCTTTTAATCCGCAGCTTTTCCGTGCGGAATTTTCCGCACAATTAGCACAGCATTTTTTTTCCCATTGATTTACATTGTACTGTAAATCACTTGCAGATCTGCAGCGTTTCTGCACGGAAAAAAACGCGGAGCCACAGGAAATCCACAACGTGTGCACATAGCCTAATTGTTCCACTCCTGGTTTTGGCTTACAAATACTGAGGTAAAAAAATCCCCAGATACTCAACGTGTGAACGTGGCCTTAGACTAAGGCTATGTGCCCACGATCAGGAACTAGCAATGTTTTGGATGCAGCGCATGTTCGCCGAGTCCAAAACGCCACATTCTATTCACGCAGGTAAATCCGCATGTGTTCACTGAGCCACGTGGATTTACCGCATCTAATACAATCTATTGTGGAATATTTCTGATGCGGATACTAGCATCTTCGCAAGAGAGATTGACATGCTGCGGTCCTGAAAGAGGCGCAGCATGTCAGTCTCTGCGGATGATCCACAGGCGCACATACGCGCATAGTGGACATTGGATTTCTAGAAATCCCATCCACTATGTTGTAACAGCTGTGTTTTTGACACTACATAAATACGCCACATCAAAACCGCAGCAAATCCTAATCGTGGGAACGTACCTTTAGGATGTGTGCACATGTTGCAGATTTGGTATGTTTTTGGTGCATTTTTTCCTTCCAGATTTTCTAGATAAAACTGAAGCAATCCTGATGCCAGCAAACTGAATGAGAAACCACAAGTGTCATGCACACATTGCTTATTTTTACTTGCAGATTTGGTGCAGAAAATAATCTGCATTAGGGTCCCTTTCCACTTGCGAGGAAAACGGATGCGTGCAATCCGATTAAAAATCGGATTGCACTCTGACCAATGTTATTTAATAGGTGGCTTTTCATTTGCGATTTTTTTCTCAGCCGAAATCGGACTGAGAAAAATCTGGATCGGCTGAGAAAAAAATCGCAGCATGCTGCGTATTGCTGCGATTCTCGGACGAGACTCGCCAATGCAAGTCAATGGGTGCGAGAAAAAAAATCGCACAGCACTCGCACCATGCGAGTTCTGTCCGATTTTTACGCACCGGTGTCCTTTGAAAAGCCGGTAATTCAGCGCGGTGTACAGTAAAATCACACTGACAGGTTAGAATAGAGTAGATATATACACATAGAATAGGTATATATACATATATATATGTCAGTGAGACACCTATATATGTATATTTATATTTAATGCAGCGCTAGATAGCTTAAAAGCCTCTAATTCAATTGCCGGCTTTTTCCTTCTCCTTCACAAACCCGACATGATATGAGACATGGTTTACATACAGTAAACCATCTCATATCCCTTTTTTTATTACATATTCCTCTTCACTAATGTAACAAGTGTCTGTGTGCACAATTTGGGGGCTCTAGCTGTTAAATTAAAGGGTTAAATTGCGGAAAAAATTGGCGTGGGCTCCCGCGCAATTTTCTCCGCCAGAGTGGTAAAGCCAGTGACTGAGGGCAGATATTAATAGCCAGGAGAGGGTCCATGGTTATTGGCCCCCCCGTGGCTAAAAACATCTGCCCCCAGCCACCCCAGAAAAGGCACATCTGGAAGATGCGCCTATTCTGGCACTTGGCCACTCTCTTCCCACTCCCTGTAGCGGTGGGATATGGGGTAATGAAGGGTTAATGCCACCTTGCTATTGTAAGGTGACATTAAGCCAGATTAATAATGGAGAGGCGTCAATTATGACACCTATCCATTATTAATCCAATTGTTGGAAAGGGTTAAAAAACACACACACACATGATTTAAAAGTATTTTAATGAAATAAACACAGCGGTTGTTGTAATAATTTATTGTTCTCGCAATCCATCAGGAACACCCTCGCTTGGAAAAAATAATAAACGCACAAGATACATACCCTCAGCTGAACCGTCACGTCCCACGAAGTAATCCATCTGAAGGGGTTAACTAATATTACAGGCAGGAGCCCTGCAAATGCAGCTGTGCTCCCTGCCTGTAATCCCCAGCGAATGAATGAAATGTAGGTCATTGACCTACATTTCCTTCAGTCGCGGTGATGCGCCCCTGCTGGATGTTCTCATGAACTGCAGCCTGGGAACTTTTTCCCACGCTCCAGGTCATATGAGGACATCCACCAGGGGGCGCATCACCGCGACTGAAGGAAATGTAGGTCAATGACCTACATTTCATTCATTCCCCGGGGATTACAAGCACGGAGCACAGCTGCATTTGCAGGGCTCCTGCCTGTAATATTAGTTAACCCCTTCAGATGGATTACTTCGTGGGACGAGATCTGACAGCAGAAGGTATGTATCTTGTGCGTTTATTATGTTGCCAAGCGAGGTCCTGGAAATGGAATGGGAGAACAATAAATTATTACAACAACCGCTGTGTTTATTTCATTAAAATACTTTGTAATCATGTGTGTGTGTGTTTTTTAACCCTTTCCTACAATTGGATTAATAATGGATAGGTGTCATAATTAACGCCTCTCCATTATTAATCTGGCTTAATGTCACCTTCCAATAGCAAGGTGGCATTAACCCTTCATTACCCCATATCCCACCGCTACAGGGAGTGGGAAGAGAGTGGCCAAGTGCCAGAATAGGCGCATCTTCCAGATGTGCCTTTTCTGGGGTGGCTGGGGGCAGATGTTTTTAGCCACGGGGGGGCCAATAACCATGGACCCTCTCCTGGCTATTAATATCTGCCCTCAGTCACTGGCTTTACCGCTCTGGCGGAGAAAATTGCGCGGGAGCCCACGCCAATTTTTTCCGCGAGTTAACCCTTAAATTTAATAGCTACAGCGCTGAAATTTTGCACATACACACTACTAACATTAGTAGTGTGGAATATGCAAAAAAAAGGGGGATATGAGATGGTTTACTGTATGTAAACCATGTCTCATATCCTGTCGGGTTTGGGAAGGAGAAATTAAAAGCCGGCAATTGAATTAGTGGCTTTTATGCTATCTTGCGCTGCATTAAATATAAATATACATATATAGGTGTCTCACTGACATATATATATATGTATATATACCTATTCTATGTGTATATATCTAGTCTATTCTAACCTGTCAGTGTGATTTTACTGTACACTGCGCTGAATTGCCGGCTTTTCAAAGGACACCGGTGCGTACAAATCGGACAGTAATACGGATGTCATACGGATGATGCGAGTATAAAAAACGGATGATGCGATTAAAAATCGCATTGTACTCGCATGACACTCGCATGAAAATCGCATACGTTCCATCCGTTTTTTCGGTCCAGATTACGGACCGTTTTTTATCTCGCAAGTGGAAAGGGACCCTTATGTCAGTTCTCTGTGCATTTTTGCCCCACGTTTTTCACCATTGACTTCACTCAAAAACGCTCGTTTTTCCTGCCAAAAGCTGCACATATCCTAAAACAACTGGAAAACATAGTTACCTGGTTTTCAAGAGGCGCTCCAACACTACCCACTCCTAAATGCTCCCCCATTCTTTGCATTACATTCGGGGTGTAAATGCGTAGCTGACCCGTTTCATCTGTGTTTGTCACCCGTGATCGGGAAGAACAAGTATGTCCTGTTGACACAAACAGAATATTGAAGTGAAAAGTGAACCTCTCATAGCATTAGAAAAGAACGGCCAAACACGAATTTACCATAGAGAGCAGAACACAGACACCAAGTTCACTTTGGTGGAGTTTCTTTTGCATTTCCACCATACTGTCACATCTACTATATAATTGTCTAAGGTCTACTTCCGTCTTTCTGTCTTTCTTTCTTTCTTTCTTTCTTTCTGTCTCGGATATTCATTGGCCGCGGCCTCTGTCTGTCATGGAAATCCAAGTCGCTGATTGGTCGTGGCAAAACGCCCATGACCATTGCCACGACCAATCAGCGACGGCCATAGTCTGGCAGCGAAATGGCCGCTGCTTTACTGCCCTGCAGTCAGCGTTGAGCGCTCACACAGGGTTAATGCCAGCATTAACGGACCGCGGTGTAATGCACTCCGTTAATGCAGCTATTAACCCTGTGTGACTAACTTTTTACTATTGATGCTGCGTATGCAGCATCAACAGTAAAAAGATCTAATGTTACAAATAATAATAATTAAAAAAAAGGTTATTCTCACCTTCCGACGTCGCGCGCTGTCCTCGGCAGTGCAAGCGGCAGATTCCGATGCCAAGGATGCTATGCGAGAAGGACCTGTCATGACGTCACGGTCATGTGACTGCGACGTCATCACAGGTCCTGCGCTCATACCAACCCTGGGACCGGAAGCTGCCGCGTGCACCGCACACAGGCGTCAGGACTTCAAGGGGCCTTCGGAAGGTGAGTATATGTTTATTTTTTATTTTAAGTCTTTTTTAACCACGCATATAGTGCCCACATTGGTATATACTACGTGGGCTGTGTTATATACTACATCTCTGTGCTATATACTATGTAGCTGGGCAATATACAACGTGACTGTGCAATATACAATGTGACTGTCCAATATAATACGTGGCTGTGCAATATACTACGTGCTCTGTGTTATATACTACGTAGCTGTACAATTTACTATGTGGCTGTGTCGGTTCTGTTATATACTACATCGACTGTGCAATATACTACGTGGCTCTGTTATATACTATGTGGCTGTGCAATATACTACGTAGCTATGCAATATACTATGTGCCTCTATAATATACTACGTGGCTATGTTATATACTACGTGGCTGTGCTATATACTACGTGGCTATGTTATAGACTACCAATATACTACATAGCTGTGCAATACACTATGTAGCTGTGCAATACACTACGTGACTGTGTTATATACTACGTGGCTGTGCAATATACTACGTGCATGTGCAATATACTACATGGTTCTACAATATACTATGTGGATATGTTATATACTACGTGGCTCTGCTATATACTACGTGGCTGACCAATATACTACATACCTGTGCAATACACTACGTGGCTATGTTATATACTACATGGCTGTGTTATATACTACGTAGCTCTGCTATATACTACGTACGCTGTGTTACATATTACGTAGCTCCGTTATATACTACGTAGCTATGTTATATACTACGTCGGTTGTGTTATATACTATGTCACTGTGCAATATAGTACGTAGCCTGTGCTATATACTACCTACATATTCTAGAATACCCGATACGTTAGAATCGGGCCACCATCTAGTATTTTATAAAGAATGCCCCACGTCTTGTAGAAAATATGTCTTTTTTAATAGTCAGATTAAGCCATGGTGATCTAAGCTAAGTCTGGGTTCTGCAACCACAATATGAACATCTGAAAATGAAATCCATTTCTATTAAACACCCCAAAGACATACTGATCTGAGGTTTAGATTGTGAGCCCCAATGGGGACAGTGATGATAATGTCTGTAAAGCGCTGCCGAATATTGTGGCGCTATATAAATAAGCATAAAAATAATAAATACTTTTACAAAGAAAAATACTTTGACTGAGAAATCACCTGATAAACTGCAGTCTATCCAGTGTTCAAAAAGACTGCTAGAAAATCCAAGGGCGTGAAGAATCTCATGGAGACATACCTGAAGTAAATTAAGAAAAGCGGATGATTCAAGCTTTGTATAGGACAACCCGAGGATTTGGCTATATTGGGACTACGGTGCATATTAAAGGGAACCTGTCACGTCTCTAAACACTAAGGGTATGTGTCCACGTTCAGGATTGCATCAGGATTTGGTCAGGATTTTTCATCAGTATTTGTAAGCCAAAACCAGGAGTGGGTGATAAATGCAGAAGTGGTGCATATGTTTCTGTTATACTTTTCCTCTAATTGTTCCACTCCTGGTTTTGGCTTACAAAAACTGATGGAAAATCCTGACCAAATCCTGATGCAATCCTGAACGTGGACACATACCCTAAGGCTGCCGTCACACTATCAGTATTTGGTCAGTTTTTACCTCAGTATTTGTAAGCCAAAACCAGGAGTGGGTGATAAATGCAGAAGTTGTGCATATGTTTCTATTATACTTTTCCTCTAATTGTTCCACTCCTGGTTTTGGCTACAAATACTGATGTAAAATACTGACCAAATACTGATAGTGTGACGCCAGCCTAAGAACCTGCACAGGGCCGGACTGGCCATCGGGCACTTCTGGCAAATGCCAGAAGGGCCGGTGCCAGTAGTGGGCCGCTGCACTATGACGCCGGTATAGTTCAATGCAATGATGGAGGAGAGAGCGTCCGCTGACGCTCCCTCTCCCATCATTCCCTGCTCTGCCTCTGACACTGCGGGTGCGCGATGACGTCATATCATCGCGCACCTGCTGTGTCCCGGGCAGACTGCAGCTGCTGAGACAGGAGACAGGAGCCAGGAGCAGCGCGCAGCGCGGGCAAAAGGAAAGGTGAGGAGAGTGGTTTTTTTTTTTTAACTGGACTGTGGGGCCATTATCGGGGGGGGGTGACGAGATGTGGGCTCTGCTGTATATACCCCTGTGTGGGCTCTGCTGTATACACCCCTGTGTGGGCTCTGCTGTATACTGTGTGGGCTCTGCTGTATACTGTGTGGGCTCTGCTGTATATACCACTGTGGGCTCTGCTGTATATACCCCTGTGTGGGCTCTGCTGTATACTGTGTGGGCTCTGCTGTATACTGTGTGGGCTCTGCTGTATATACCCCTGTGGGCTCTGCTGTATATACCCCTGTGTGGGCTCTGCTGTATACTGTGTGGGCTCTGCTGTATACTGTGTGGGCTCTGCTGTATATACCCCTGTGTGGGCTCTGCTGTATACTGTGTGGGCTCTGCTGTATACTGTGTGGGCTCTGCTGTTTATACCCCTGTGTGGGCTGGGCTGTATATACCCCTATGTGGGCTGTGCTGTGCTCTATATATCCCTGTGCGGGCTGTGCTGTATATACCCCTGTGCGGGCTGTGCTGTATATACCCCTGTGCGGGCTGTGCTGTATATACCCCTGTGCGGGCTGTGCTGTATATACCCCTGTGCGGGCTGTGCTGTATATACCCCTGTGCGGGCTGTGCTGTATATACCCCTGTGCGGGCTGTGCTGTATATACCCCTGTGCGGGCTGTGCTGTATATACCCCTGTGCGGGCTGTGCTGTATATACCCCTGTGCGGGCTGTGCTCTATATACCCCTGTGCGGGCTGTGCTCTATATACCCCTGTGCGGGCTGTGCTCTATATACCCCTGTGCGGGCTGTGCTCTATATACCCCTGTGCGGGCTGTGCTCTATATACCCCTGTGCGGGCTGTGCTCTATATACCCCTGTGCGGGCTGTGCTCTATATACCCCTGTGCGGGCTGTGCTCTATATACCCCTGTGCGGGCTGTGCTCTATATACCCCTGTGCGGGCTGTGCTCTATATACCCCTGTGTGGGCTGTGCTATATTATGCAGGCTGTGCTATATACTATGCAAGTTGTGCTATATATTATGCGGGCTTTGCTATATACTATAGGGGGTATATTATATTCTATGGGGGAGGCCATGTTATATACTATGTGGCTGTGTTATATACTATTGCGGGGGTATATTATATTCTGTAGGGGAGGCTGTGTTATACTATGGGGGTATATTATATTCTATGGGGGAGGCTGTCTTTTACTATGGGGGGCTGCATTATATATTATGGGGAGGTGGGCTGTATTATATTCTATGGGGGGCTGTATTAGATTTCATGAGGGATGATTGCATCATACTCTGATGGGGCTGCATTATATTCTATGGGGAGGTGGGCTGTATTCTATTCTATTTGGGGCTACATTAAATTCTATGGGGGGGCTGTATTATATATATATTCTATGAGGGGTGATTTCATCATACTCTATTGGGGGGCTGCATTATATTCTATGGGGGGTTACATTATACTCTGTAGGGTGGTGGCTGGATTATACTCTGTAGGGTGGTGGCTGCATTATACTGTATGTGGGCTGCATTATACTGTATCGAGGACTATGGGGAATACGTTATACTATATGAAGAACTATGGGGTGCATTATACTATGGGAAGTGAATTGTACTACATGGATGACTATGGCGGTGCATTATACTATATGGAGCACTATGAGGAGTGTATTATGCTCTGTGGAGGACTGAGCAGTGTATTTTAATATATGGAGGACTATGGTGCACATTATAATATATGGAGGACTATGGGGTATATTTTACTAAACAAGTAAAATGCTGCATATTCAGATTGTTTTTGCCGGAACAAAAATCATTGTTCTCAGCAGCACATCGCCAGCGTAAACTGTAGATGTGCTGCTGATAACATGATACTGTATGGTGATCTGTTAGTGATCGTTCTGTCCCATCATTCTGTCTCAGACGGTGGAAAGAGGCCGGGAAACAAGCGTTGAACAACTTCAGTATGGTCGATCAAACTCATTTAGCGGCCTGAGATCAGCGCATGTAAGTAAATACAACCGAAATGCTTCTGTGTGATGTGCATTATGTTAGCATTTGGGGCCCCATTTTAAACTTTGCCTAGGGCCCCACTTTGCCTAAAACCGGCCCTGCCTGCAAGTGTACAAAGGTATTATACAGTCACCGTGTGACAAGTGGGCCTGTGTAACTTCAAATGCCAGGGCTGAATTTTAGTCCCAGTCCGGCCCTGAACCTGCAGATGTGACGATATTCTGTTAGTAGCCTTACAATGCTGTCTGGTGGCCTTACAGGGGCTACTGGGTGAAAATGAACTTTATTCTTCCCGGTAGTTGCAGGATTTAAGTCATAGAGCTTTGCCGGGAGTGGCTACAGTCATGACTGAAAGCCGGCAACGCCTGGGAGGAATAAAATCAATTTACTCCAAGTAGCTTCCAGTAAGGCGGCCAGCCAACATTGTATGGCTACGTTCACATTTGCGTTGTTGGTCGTTGCGTCGGCGACGCAACGCACAACGCATGCAAAACGCATTGTTTTGTGACGCATGCGTCCATTTTTGGCATGATTTTTGGTGCAAAAAAACTGCATCATGCAGCGTCCTCTGCGCCCTGACGCTTGCGCCAAAAATGACGCATGCGTCACAAAACGCAAGACAACGCATGTCCATGCTCCCCCATGTTAAATATAGGGGCGCATGACGCATGCGTCGCTATGCGTCGCTGAACCTGCGCCCGACGCAACGCAAATGTGAACGTAGCCTAACTCTACTAACCTGCAGATTGATAGCATTTGTGGACTTGATAGGTCCCCTTTAAAGTATACGTAGTTATTAATACAAAAATGATAATGGATGTTAATGGATAACTACTATAAAGGTGCAGATATTAAAATACCTGTACAACATGCTTATGGTGATATACTCCATCTCTAAGGTGCTTTGGACAAAACACAATAACCCCTGCGATGGGACGGCCCGAAGGGTCCAGCTGACAGTATGACGCATAGGCGATAACTGAAGGCTTGAAACACAAAACAAAGTAATGAGAGAGTAGATGATTGATCCGTAACCCTTGTGGTGGGACGAGCTTTATTATAGAACTGTATCAATGTAAATATCTCTCATACAATGTAGTGGGAGAATCTACAATAAACCGCTCTTATAAGTAGCTCCCCAAACATGACCCTCACTTCAGAGAACTTGAAAACACTCAGGTGTATGAAATGTGTTTTTTTACTGCGAGTTTCCGAAAACATACTAAAAATGCAACAATTTTACAGCCGTTTAAAGAAATAACGGCATAATAAAAAACAATGATAGGACATTGTGTGAACACATCCTGACATAGACATGTGAATAGGGCCAGTGGAGGTAGTAGATCCACATACACTCTAGAGGGCGACATACAAGACACTTCATTACGAATACCATGTGATGAATAGTTTACAGGAGCAGGAAAGAGACCGTAGGGGCCAAAGCATAATGGACCAGCAAATCACAAATCTGCGGAAACTGCCTGATTATGGATTACTAATATTCAGAACATTTCTCAATCAATAATGTGAACACATTCTGTCAATACATAGACAATACGGCCAAAGATAAAACTAAACCTGAGAGTCTGTGTAGAAGCCTTTTCTCTTTATGTGTATTAGTATCTGTCTCTCCAGCTATATTTAGCATCTATCTATTATCTATCTATATAGAAAAAAGAAAGCATAGCAGCATTAAGTATAATTTTAGGCCATGTGTAAACACAGAAAAACACATAATCTAGATTTTACTACCCAAAAAAAATGTTCTCAAAATTTTTTTTTAACTTACGGAAATGAATGAAAATGAAGGTTCTTAGCGCATAAATTGGCCAATTCATGTATGCCCATCAACCACAGCAAGGTGATCTCCCTATGATGGGTCCCTGTTCTACTGTACATGCCTTCTTTTGGACTATCAACCTACAATTTAGGACACTCATGTCTACTCCTGGGTTTAGCCTACAATTTATGGGCAAGTAGAACTGATTTCGGCCACTTGCAGTGCAGGTCAATGGGAGGAGTGCAGAATCAGGCTGGATGCAGCCAACATCCAATAGTTAAATATAAAAAAAAAACTGACCAGGACCTCCTAAGTGTGAACATGTGCAAGCTGCCAGTTAAAAGTTAAGTTAAAAAAAATTTTGAAAACATTTTTTTTTGAGTAGTAAAATCTAGATTATATGTTTTTTATACATAGTGCTGCTGTGCTTTCTTTTCTCAATATAATGCAGTCTGGCAGCTTGCACATGTTCACACTTAGGAGGTGCCGGTCAGTTTTTTTTGTATATCTATCTATCTGCCTACCCATCTAGCTGCAAAAGTTTTCATTCCCTCTCCGAACACCCACCTTATGTGTCCAGCTCTGCCCACTAGGTCAGTAACACCACCAAGTTGTTCTTATACATGTCTGTGGGGTCATTTCCACCATTGTGCCTCTGCTGACCAGCAATGGATGTATGAGTTGGACATTTTGGGAAGGAATGTCGAGAATCCATGGGGGCACAATAACAGGAATGTAACAGTATTATCTAGACACAGGAGCATACGTTGGTAGGAGCGTAGCTAAGCGGCTACCAGCAGTTCACTGGAGCTCGTGATAATGTAGATAGGCTCTGCTGCAGATATCCGCCAGCTGCCACTCCTAGGCAGATCCCTGTACTGCAGCTGCTGACCCCAGGAGTCAGGTTCGCTGGCACAGACTAGGGCTATGTTCAGACACACTGGTCTAGGATACTGGATCAAGCACTGGCCGCACTGGGGCCAGGGGACTTCAGGAATAGGACACTGGCCTCTCCAGGACCAAGAGACAACGTTCAGGCACTGGCCGCACCAGGACCATGGGACAATATTCAGACACTGGTCGCACCTTACTTCAGAATCAGGACTAGCTGCATCGGGACCAGGGTGCAACGTTCAGGCATGCCACACTGGGACCAGGGATTCGGGTTCAGGACCCTGGCTGCATCAGGATCATGGATTCGGGTTCTGGACACTGGCCACACTGGGACCAGGGATTCGGATTCAAGACATTGGGCACACCGGGATCAGGGATTCGGGTTCAGGACACTGGCCACACTGGGACCAAGGGACCTCACAACTGCACTGGTAGAACACCACACTGCCTAATGACTAAACTCATTGCTTGGCGACTTCCTAAAGGAGAGGGAGTCTTTTTTACACATTTTTCTAAATGCCTCTCAGCAATAGGCTGAGTGAATTTATCAATATGCGTGCACTAAGAGCAGGGGAGCGCGTGAGAGCACACCACAGCAGGAAGATCCCAGGAACCACTCCGCAGGGTCGGGGAGGTGAGTAAGTCTGCCTCCCTGCATGGACGGAGAAGAGGACACCATGCAGGAGTGGCGGTCATTGCGCTACATTCATTTTTACAAATGTAACTTAAAAATGACAAAGAACCCGTTTTACTGTCTGGCTGTAGCCAAATTTCTATATTTTTACAACCTGATCCTCGGGAGAGAAATTATTCTTTAAAATAAACACAGTCTTTCAATGAAAACATTCTGTAAACTGGAAAAGGAACGACTTGTTGTCTGGGAAAATTAGTTATGGAAGGATGACCCCTCTGGATTTTCCTTGCCTGGCTCAGAGAACAACGGCCGTTGAACCCTTAGGCTATGTGCACACATAAGAAAAGAGGTGCAGAATTTTCTGCACAAAATCCGCATCTCCTGGCAGAATCCGCAGCTGCGGATTTGCCACGGTTTTTATGCGGATTTTGTGCGGTTTTTATGCGGAATTGATGCGGATTTTGTGCGGATTTTCAGCGGTTTTGGGCCACTGCGGAATTTTAACATAGAGGAGTGCAGAAACGCTGCAGATCCGCACAAAAGAAGTGACAAGCACTTCTTTGAAATCCGCAGCAATTCCAAACTGATTTTTCCGCACCATCTGCACAGCTTTTTTTTTTTACCATTGAATAACATTATGCTGTACATCACAGTGCGGATCTGCAGCGTTTCTGAGTGGAAAAATCCGCTGCGGATCCGCAGCAAATCCGCATCGTGTGCACATACCCTTAAAGCACAGTTGTGCAGATGCGAAACAGCCATCGTTCTCTGATCCTCCCCTGCACATTCCCTGCCTTCCACTCTGCTAGTCTCTGTTACAAAGAATCGGAAATGAAGGACTTTTTGAATCGCATACCTCGTGAGTGACGCTATTCATTTTCTTTCTTGGGTGCACGATTTGGAATTCTAATGTGTGCACCACCTATAAATGTGATATACGGCATATTCCTCTGAAAGCGAGGGCCTGTCAAGGTTATTTATACCGCCATATTCTGGGACTGGTGCCTGATCAGCTTCTCTGGATATTTTCTATAGTTTGGATTATGATGAGCGCCATTTGTTTACATCCATCTACTGCTACTGAAGGGAGTGAATGTAGGTTCAGCTTCATGCTCATACTATATTTCCCAGCATGCATCACATGCAGTGCGCAGAGTGTAGTACGCGCCTCTCTCCACGATCACTCTCCTGCCCAGCTCTCGGCCTGGCCAGTGTACTGGATGTCATGAATAAATACACTGCGCCTGATTCATGCTGTACAAACTGCAGCATATCATAATTTATAATAGAAAGTGGATAAAAAACATTTTCACAACATAATTTTTCTGATTCTTATCCTAAATTCTTGTTAGGTATCACTCACGTGTAAAGCACATTTCTCGGTCTGTGCTACCCTTACATACAACAGGAAGTCAGTATTAGGAACACCAATGCCATCCGGGGTCACAAGAGCAGGCTCTGTTCCGTTCATTGGCCACACTTCATATCCGTATAGATGAGAGTCTGGGATCTGTAAGTTATATAAATATATATATATACCTACATAATAGTCACTCAATGGGAGGCCCATTATAGCCACAGTCTACTTACCACAACATCTAGGCAACGTTCTCCATGGTAAGTGAGGTCTCGGGAACCACACCTGTGGAAATGGGGACATCGAAACTAAGTTTTATAACTAGCAATATTGGCGAACACTACTTGAACTGGTGATAGGACGATCATGGAGGAGAATTTTTGGTACTCTGGATGAGACTCACCTTTTATAACTAAGAAGTGAAGGGTCTCCCCAGATCGAGCGACAATATTTATTCATATCACGATTCAGAAGTAGTGACCCTTCAGATCTATGTACTGCAAGAAGAAGTAAGTTCCCAAAATTAGATCTATGTACTGCAAGAAGAAGTAAGTTCCCAAAATTAGATCTATGTACTGCGAGAAGAAGTAAGTTCCCAAAATTAGATCTATGTACTGCAAGAAGAAGTAAGTTCCCAAAATTAGATCTATGTACTGCAAGAAGAAGTAAGTTCCCAAAATTAGATCTTTGTACTGCGAGAAGAAGTAAGTTCCCAAAATTTTAGCTCCACTTTTTTTTTGCTGTCAGATAGGTGCTGAATACATCACACAGAGAAGTATCTTATCTACTTGATAAATTTCCAGCAAACTCTCCATATTTTTTCGGAGATACATTAACACCAGTGGAACTACACTTCCCAGTAACCCTCTTGTATGCAACTTATGCTCCATCCTACATCCTTATTGCATTGTGTAAGTAAAGAAGGCTCTGGAGGAAAGTATGGATTGCACTCAAGATCGTTTGAGTTGTAAAGCTGAGTTTGCTGTAAATTCGATGGAAAGTTTCCAGTGGAGCAGATTCGACCCAAAAACCGCAACAAATTATTTCAGATGTATAACTCATCCTTAGTAATCATTAATGACAGTCAGATTCCTCATTCAAAATGATCTTCTAAAATCATACTCTAGGTACAGTAAATGGAGGAAAATTGAATTGGTGAACTCTGTCATGCTGGGCCACCACTGGTTTACAACATACAATAATGAAATTGGCACTCATAGATTTCTGTTACTATAATATTACGTAGATAGTGGCCATTCAAATAATTAGTTGTTTGCTTGGTATGTTGTGCCAGACTCTCAGTAATGGAAATCTCTGTATAGTGTCAAAAAGTTCTGAGCACTCTACTGGGCCCTTTTTATTCTGGAAATCAGTGGTTTTCCATGTTATGATCTTATGTATCTATCACACCTATTAAGATCACTTTGGCTGGATTTCCTCTTTTTCTATACATATTAGGCAGCTGTCAGCCAAACAAACTATCTGCCCTGACTCAAGCATGCACAGGAGCAGTCGGCTGGGCAAAGTGCTCCTGTATTTTCTAGGAGAACAAAAATGTTGGAAATCCAGGCTAAATCCTTCTCTCCCTCTATATCATTTGCCTGGGGAGAATCGGGAAGCCTCCATACACATCAGACTGTTGGCTGATCTGGTTGCTCATTGATTAGCGTTGCTGTGCTTGTGTCCAAATCCCACCAAAGACAACATCTGAAAGGATTTTGTATGTTCCCCCATGTTTGCGTGGGTTTCCTCCGGGTTCTCTAGTTTTCTTCCGCATGCCAAAGAAATACTGACAGGGAATTAATATTTTGAGTTGGGGGACATTGATGATGTCTGTAAAGTGCTGTGGAATATGATTGTGCTGTATAAGTGAGCATAATAAATAAAATCTGATTATATCGGTGGGTTTGCCTGTCTTCAGTCAAATGGGTCTACAACATCTTGATTTTTTTTAATTAACATTCAACCATACAAATGTAGAAAGGCCATCACTACGTGAGCTACAAGCATGTAAGGTTTTTAAAGACTCTATCCAGAAAATTCAGCTCTTGTTCCTTCTTTTCGTGATATATAGCAATGATGATTTTGAACAAATGGATAAGGTAGGAATAGTCTATAGCCTTACCTGATAACATGTTGGAGATGATCTTGGTTACTTCACTCATGGCTGACTGTAGTTGTGCATTCTGGGCTGATGTAAGTAAAGCACTCTCTCCTGGCAGATACCAAGGGGTCACCCTGAGTGGCAACTGAGGTTCCCATGTTGTACTACGTCTAAATATTCTAGTATGGGGAACGACAGCTGGGGAAGACACTACATCAGTATCTTTCTGTACAGAGTCATGGAGACAGGCTGAATAGCACAAATGTACTATTAAAAATAAGCAGTAAGTACTGATGACCACATTTGACATGGGGAGACAAAATATGGTCAGGATGGTAAGAAACTAGCAGATTACAGACATGAAAATACATACATACATTCTAGAAATCCTGAGACAGCTTCATATATGGGACCATAATACTGTCCACTGATCCAAGTACACAATAATAATAAAGGAGATCCTCTCAGCTGCCCTTCCTGCCTGTCTCCTCTATCTTCTATCATCTGCAGGCTTTGGATGAACAATGCCAAACAAAAAGTGGTGGAACTGGTTTCTGTAGCTCAGGAAGTTAATGATCTAGAGAGAGTGTGAGGGGCAGACAGCGTGAAAGAGGAGGGGATCTGGTGAGGAACCATGAAAGAGACACAGAGCATGAAAGGAAGAGATGGTGATGAGGCTGAAGTTTCTAGAAAAAACAAGGCCTCCTCCAATATCACAGAACGGTCATATTCGATTGTACGCTGGAATTAGTGGATGTTAACTATGCAGCTAGTCTCCACATAATCTGCTATATGTATATCCAGGTATATAATAATAAGTTTGCACATTAGATAAGGTTGGCCAAACCAGTTGATTTTGGTGGAATTGGACAACATTTTAATACAAATAGGGCAAAAGTCCAAAACAAATGCAGCATGAGGCATCCTGGCTTTCAACATGCCTGACCTTTATAATAATAATAATTTTATTTATATAGCACCAACATATTCTGCAGCGCTTTACAAATTATAGCGGGGATTTGTACAGACAATAGACATTACAGCGTAACAAAAACACAGTTCAAAATAGATACCAAAAGAAGTGAGGGCCCTGCTCGCAAGCTTACAATCTCTAGAAAAAATAGGAAAAAGGGAGACACGAGAGGTGGATGGTAACAATTGCTTTCGTTGTTCGGACCAGCCATAGTGTAAGGATCGGGTGTTCATGTAAAGCTGCATGAACCAGTTAACAGCCTAAGTATGTAACAGTGCAGACACAGAGGGCTATTAACTGCATAAAGTGTATGAGAACATGATGTGAGGACCTGATTATGGGTTCATTTTTGTTTGTTTGAATGGGCCACACAGGGATAGTTAGGTTAATGCGTTGAGGCGGTAGGCCAGTCTGAACAAATGTGTTTTTAGGGCACACTTAAAACTGTGGGGATTGGGGATTAATCATATTAACCTGGGTAGTGCATTAGAAAGAATTGGCGAAGCACGTGAAAAGTCTTGAAGACGGGAGTGGGAGGTTCTGATTATTGACGATGCTAACCTCAGGTCATTAGCAGGGTGGTAGACTGAGACCAGGGGGGAGATGTAGGGTGGTGCTGAGCCATGGAGTGCTTTGTGGATGAGGGTAGTAGTTTTGTACTGGATTCTGGAGTGGATGGGTAACCAGTGTAATGACTGGCACAAGGTAGAGGCATCAGTGTAACGGTTGGTGAGGAATATAATCCTGGCAGCAGCATTCAAGACAGATTAGAGCGGGGAGAGTTTGGTAAGAGGGAGGCCGATTAAGAGAGAGTTACAATAGTCAAGACGAGAATGAATGACTGAAACAGTAAGGCCATGTTCACACTTTGCGGTTTTTACCGCGGATCCGCAGCGATTTTGATGCTGCTGCTACGCAGCAGTTTCCATTGCGTTTACATTAACATGTAAACCCTATGGAAACCGCAAACCGCAGTGCACATGCTGCGTGAAAAACCGCGCAGAAACGCAGCGGTTTACAACCCGCAGCATGTCACTTCTTTGTGCAGAATCGCAGCGATTCTGCACCCATAGAAATGCATTGTTCCGCTTACTTCCCGCATGGGGCTGTGCCCACGATGCGGGAAGTAAGCGGATAATGTGCGGTTGCTACCCGGGGTGGAGGAGAGGAGACTCTCCTCCAGGCCCTGGGAAGCATAAATAAAGTAAAAAAAAGAATTAAAATAAAAAATAATGCTATACTCACCTCTCAGCGCTGCACGCGGCCGTCCCGTCTCAGTTGCTGTGCGAGCAGGACCTGTGGTGACGTCGCGGTCACATGACCGTGATGACGCCGCGGTCACATGACAGTGACGTCAAGAAGGTCCTTCTCGGCACAGCATCTTTGGAACCGGAGCGCCACGTGCAGCGCCGAGGAGATCCGGACATCAGAGGGTGAGTATTTAACCAATTTTTATTATTTTTAACATTACTATTGATGCTGCATATTGCTGCATATGCAGCATCAATAGTATAGGCGGAAACCGGCAGCGGAAACCGCGGAACAAACCGGGATAAATCTGCAGGGATAACCGCAGCGGTTTTGCCCTGCAGATTTATCAAATCCGCTGCGGGAGAACCCGCAGAGGTCACCCGCAAAGTGTGAACATGGCCTAAGAGTTTTTGCAGTGTCGAAAGTAAGAAAAGGGCGAATTCTAGAAATGTTTTTGAGATGCAGATAAGAAGAGCGAGCCAATGATCGCATGTGGGGTGTGAAGGAAAGCTCGGAATCAAGGATGACCCCAAGGCAGCGGGCATGTTGCTTGGGAGTAATGGTGGAACTGCACACGGAGAAGGCAATGTCAGGCAAAGGAAGGTTAGTGTAACGAACAGAAATGGAGGCACAGATGTAGAAGTTTACATTTATTGAGGTTAAATGTGGCATAAATGTGCATAGGCAGCATCAATAGAAAAAGTTGGTCCGGGATGGGGCGACAGACTGGCACTGACTTGAGGAGAGTAGGGAGGGGCCAATTCGCGGCCGGACTAAGCCTGTAGCTGATTGGTCACGGCCGGATGCGGGATTTCCATTACAGACAGACGGAAGTACCCCTTAGACGATTATATATATAGATAGAAATATTACAGTGTTTGTTGTACTTTGCTGCCATTTGCTGGCCATTGTTATAATATGTTGTTTATGTTATTTTAGCTGTGATTTCCCATAATGCTTCTCTCAAACACCTCATCTTTTATTTCTTCACATCATTTCTTGCTGGTCAGTGTCATCTTGGCAGCACCTGCTTCAGGACTGAAGATAGGACTCTCCTGTTACTTCTATGCTCCACCCTCCATATTCTACCTCATATTCATCCCTTCATCTTCCATGATATCTTACCTTGTCTCATCAAGGTAGTGTGAATAAATTAGGTTAAAGTTCATGACTGCATCGTTTCTTCCCGTATTTACCATGTGCAGCTGGTCAAGCATAGGAGGAAAGGTTAGTGAGTAACTCTATCTGCCATTGCTTGCACAGAGATCCGTGCTCACATCCCTCAGACATCTCACATACAGCTAGAATAAAAGAACAATTTACATTTTCCTCAAAAATATACCTATAAAGAGAAAAATCAGACAAACTGAACATTTTGCAGTGGTCTCTTAATTTTCGCCAGAGCTGTATGTGCTTTGGTGGCAGAATAGATATTTGTATTTCTTAGTATAATATCTACAGTTAGGTCCATATATATTTGGACAGAGACAACATTTTTCTAATTTTGGTTCTAGACATTACCACAATGAATTTTAAACAAAACAATTCAGATGCAGTTAAAGTTCAGATTTTCCGCTTTCATTTGAGGGTATACAAATTAAAATTGGATGAAGGGTTTAGGAGTTTCAGCTCCTTAACATGTGCCACCCTGTTTTTAAAGGGAACAAAAATAATTGTACAGATTAAATAATTGTAAATAAAATATTCATTTCTAGTACTTGGTTGAAAACCCTTTGTTGGCAATAACTGCCTGCAGTTTTGAACTCATGGACATCACCAGATGATGTTTCCTCCTTTTCGATGCTCTGCCAGGCCTTGACTGCAGTGGTTTTCAGTTGCTGTTTGTGTCTGGGCCTTTCTGTCTGAAGTTTAGTCTTTAACAAGTGAAATGCATGCTCAATTGGGTTGAGATCAGGTGACTGACTTGGCCATTCAAGAATATTCCACTTCTTTACTTTAATAAACTCCTGGGTTGCTTTGGCTTTATGTTTAGGGTCATTGTCCATCTGTAGTATGAAACGACGACCAATCAGTTTGGCTGCATTTGGCTGGATCTGAGCACACAGTATGTCTCTGAACACCTCAGAATTCATTCGGCTGCTTCTGTCCTGTGTCACATCATCATGCATGCCCAAGCCATCACACTGCCTCCGCCGTGTTTTACAGATGATGTGGTATGCTTTGGATCATGAGCTGTACCAAGCGTTCACCATACTTTTCTCTTTCCATCATTCTGGTAGAGGTTGATCTTGGTTTCCTCTGTCCAAAGAATGTTCTTCCAGAACTGTGCTGGCTTTTTTAGATGTTTTTTTTTAGCAAAGTCCAGTCTAGCCTTTTTATTCTTGATGCTTATGGGTGGCTTGCACCGTGCAGTGAACCCTCTGTATTTACTTTCATGCAGTCTTCTCTTTATGGTAGATTTGTATATTGATACACCTACAGTACCTCCTGGAGAGTGTTGTTCACTTAGTTGGCTGTTGTGAAGGTGGAGCGCCCCCACGTGTAAGGGCAATGGGGTACTCGGTACCGGGTCTATCTCTCTCTCGGTTCTGGGGATGTCAGGGGGGCCGACCCGGTCCGTGGCCCTTCTGAGGGGCGTCCAATTAAAGGGGTGGCGCTGTAATGGCGGCGGTTTTGGCGGGAATTTTGGTGGCAAATGGCAATACACAGCCTTTGAGCAAATCACAGTTCCAATACAGTTCTGACACAGTTCTTAGGCACACATGACCTGATTTTCACGCTTAAGTAGATCCTGTTCGTGATGCCAAAGTTGGAGCGCCCCCATGTGTAAGGGCAATGGGGCACTCGGTAACCCGGTCCGTGGCCCTTCTGAGGGGCGTCCAATTAAAGGGGTGTAGTTTGTACGGTGTTCATGACGCCACCTGTGGTATTCGGTCAGGGTGACCGACGCTGCTTAGGGGTCCGCTGGGGTGATGGAATGGCAGCTAGATGGTATACCTTCCCACAGGTGAAGTATGTCCCCAGGGTTTCCCAGATGTGTAGGTGGTGATGGTGGACGATGTAAGGCGCTATGAATAACGAGGACACAAAGGTTGCAGTCTCTTTACCTTTTACTGAAGACTTCAGGGTCCACAGTCCAGAGTACCGTTCACAGGGCAGGCAGAGTCCGGCCGGTCCGAAGGCACATCCAGAGTTCCCTTATCCAGGTGGAAATCAGTAACCTTCCTACTAGCGCCTGTGTGTTGTAGTACCTCCCTGCTGAGCACCACGGGATACTCCTCACAACTTTCGTGGATGTTTCTGATATTCTCTCTCTCTGTCCCCCAGATGGTATGGATAGGACAACCCTTATGACGGGGTAGGCCTGGAGCTTATTTATAGGGACCCTAGAGACGCCCCTCTCCCACAATTTGCCTCCGTGTCTTCTTAGGTATTTAGGTCGGGCAGCTAACTTGGAATTAACTGTCCTGCCAGTCTCTGAAGTAATACGTAGGGTCAATTACTCCCTCGGTGTTCCGGCCACCGGCTACACGCCTCACAAGGAGGCTGCCGATCTCGGGGCAGAACTCCTTCCGGTATTATCTCCTTGTGCTGTGACTTCGTTGCTCACTCTCCACAATATACTTCGCTTCGTGTCCTTTCTTAGGATGCTGCCGCAATGGAGTGCAGGCGCAGCTCTGTAACGTTCTGTCTCGTGCTTGACCTCTGTCTGCAGCTCAGATGTTCCTCCTCCTTCCCCTGTCTGCCTGACAGGTCCTCTCTGGGTCTAACCCAGGTAGCTTCCGACTAGATGTTATCGGGTCGAAGCCCAGTCTGCTTCTCTCTCTCTTCCTAATCCAACCCACCAGTTTTACCCGTGTGTGAGGAGTGCCCTAATAGATAGAAGCAATACTCCCCCTGGCGGACTGGAGTGTGAAGTGTAGTGTGTGACTTTGATACCTGGCAAGGTGAACTCCTTTAGCACCATCAGATGTAATATCACTCCCCCTGGTGGAAGGGCGACATTACTGCAACGACCAGGACTCTGGGGTGCTGCAAAGGGGTTTCTCTTCACCATGGAGATTATTCTGCGATCATCCACCACTGTTGTCTTCCATGGGCGCCCAGGTCTTTTTGCATTCAAGAGTTCACCAGTGCTTTCTTTCTTTCTCAGGATGTACCAAACTGTAGATTTTGCCACTCCTAATATTGTAGCAATTTCTCGGATGGGTTTTTTCTGTTTTCGCAGCTTAAGGATGGCTTGTTTCATTTGCATGGAAAGGTCCTTTGACCCCATGTTTACTTCAAAGCAAAACCTTCCAAATGCAAGCACCACACCTCAAATCAACTCCAGGCCTTTTATCTGCTTAATTGAGAATGACATAACGAAGGGATTGCCCACACCTGTCCATAAAATAGCCTTGGAGTCAATTGTCCAATTACTTTTGGTCCCTTTAAAAACAGGGTGGCACATGTTAAGGAGCTGAAACTCCTAAACCCTTCATCCAATTGTAATGTGGATACCCTCAAATGAAAGCTGAAAGTCTGAACTTCAACTGCATCTGAATTGTTTAGTTTAAAATTCTTTGTGGCAGTGTCTATAACCAAAATTAGAAAAATGTTGTCTCTGTCCAAATATATATGGACTTAACTGTATGTGTGCAGAGTTACTGGGCAACTATTAGTGTGCTAAATTATTATGCAGCTAAATGAAAATTGTAAATTTTCCCATCTCAGTTGTTTATTTTCATATGTTGAAGTGAGAATAATAATTATTATTATTATTATTATTTATTGTTATAGCGCCATTTATTCCATGGCGCTTTACAAGTGAGGAGGGGTATACATAATAAAAACAAGTACAATAGTCTTGAACAATACAAGTCATAACTGGTACAGGAGGAGTGAGGACCCTGCCCGCGAGGGCTCACAATCTACAAGGGATGGGTGAGAATACAGTAGGTGAGGATAGAGCTGATCGTGCAGCGGTTGGTTGATCGGTGGTTACTGCAGGTTGTAGGCTTGTCGGAAGAGGTGGGTCAATAATAACCAAACAACTCAAAATGTACAAAATTATATTTCTGACATTTCCATAAAAATATAATTGATCAATATAACACTTTTTTCAATAACAGTTGATGCATGCGATGGATCATTGTCCTGCATTTAAAAAACTGACAGTAGCTTTGGGAGTTAATTTTGACTTCATTTTCCATCTGAAAAGATATTATGGATAGGTTTTACCAGACTGTATTATGGACACTTTGCACCAGCCTGTATTACGGGCATGCTACTTCATCCTGTATTACGGTTACACTACACCAGGCTGTATTACGGACATGCTGCACCAGCCTGTATTACTGACATGCTACACCAGCCTGTATTACGGACACATTGCACCAGCCTGTATCACGGTTACACTATACCAGGCTGTATTACGGACATGCTGCAGCAGCCTGTATTACTGACACGCTATTCCAGCCAGTATTACGGACACATCGCACCAGGCTGTATTATGGACACTTTGCACCAGCCTGTATTACGGGCATGCTACACCAGCCTGTATTACGGTTACGCTACACCAGGCTGTATTACGGACATGCTGCACCAGCCTGTATTACTGACACGCTATACCAGCCTGTATTACGGACACATTGCACCAGGCTGTATTATGAATTTATAGATTGATAAAATAGATCAATTGATAGAATATAGATTGATAGAATAGATAGATTGATAGAATATATAGGATAGAATAGATAGAATAGATAGATTACCCGCAGTATCCTCTTCCCCGGCATTTTCCCACGGTCCAGAGGTTACATCAGGTCAGGCTGTGAGTGAGCGCAGGCTCTGTGACGTCACCGCTCGTTACTGAGCCTGCGCCCGCTCCGTCTCATTCATTCCCCAGTCGCTTACTGCCGGGAGCGGTCGCATTAGCAGTGCTCCCAGTTGTAAGCTTTATCTCCCCCAGATACTGCGTGGGACACTCGATATATCAGACTACAACGGATTATACTTTTGCTTTTTTATTTTATTTTTATTACAGAAGATCGAGGGCTTCGCTTTGGAATGGCAGAATAATAAAAATATGGTCAAAACTGTGTGGTGTTTTATTTAATTAAAAGACTTTTTCTGCATGTGTGTGTTTTTATTTAACCCTTTAATTAATATAGGATTAGTAATGGATAGGTGTCTTATTGACGCCTCTCCATTTCTAAGCCGGCTTAATGTCACCTTACAATAGCAAGGTGACAACCCCTTATTACCCCACTTGCCACCACTACAGGGCAAGTGGGAAGAGCCCGGCAAAGTGCCAGAATTGGCGCAACTAATATATGCGCCTTTTCTGTGCAGCTGCGGGCTGCTATTTTTAGGCTGGGGGGTCCTATATCAATGGCCCCTTACCAGCCTGAGAATACCAGCCCCCAGCTGTGAGCTTTAGCAAGGCTGGGTGTCAAAAATGGGGGGACCGCATGCCGTTTTAAATTAAAAAAACCAAAAGGGCCCCTTTATTCTTGATAACTAGCCTTTCTGAAGCTAACAGCTGAGGATTGCAGCCCCCAGCTGTGAATTTTGTCTGGTTATCAAAATTAGTGGGGAACCCACGCTGTTTTTTTTTTTTTTAATAATTTATTTATAGCGCAGGATGAAAACTCCCATCCGCCGCTCCTGCTCTCACTGTAATTACTAGCTGTAGGTGTCAGATGATGGGAGCAGTAGTCCCATCAGCTGACACCAGTGATCGGAGGTGAGTTTACACCTCCGATCACAGCTGAGCGCTCTCTGACCGGCGGGAAGGATCTCCCTGCCGATCAGAAGCGGTGTTTGCTGCGCTGTCATGCATATGACAGCATGTCAAACACTAATGTTGGACCCATCATTCAAGTGAATGGGGGTGTCCGCTGCTGGATGACAGGCTGCATGAACGCATCATGCAGCCTGCCATCTAGCAGAGCCAAGTGTGATATATCCGGCTCTCCTTGCGCATGTGCGTTTTTTCACCACCCATTCAAGTCAATGTGTGAAAAACGCAGCAAAAACCCTTAAAGTAGTGACATGCTCTATGTCAAAAAAACGCTGCAAAGCACAAAATACTGATCACACAAAAATTCTGATTCTGAAATCTCCTAGGCTTTGCTGGTACTGTAAAAAGCAGATGAAAATTAGAATAAAAAAACGCAGCAAAAACGCCCTGTGTGAACTTACCCTTAAAGAAGCACTCCTCCCATCAAAATTTGTATCCTCTTAATATATTGCAGTCATCAGATTATATAGCACTGTGTACTTACAACTGCTCATTTTACCTTTTTACATAGTTATTTCTTCTGTTTTCCATTAGCCCTGTGATATCACATGATTAAAAACAGACTAGCTTAATTATTCTAAGCTCTGCTGTTCATCCTTAGTAGTTGAAGATGACCATGACTTGGATTTAGAGAAGGACCAGTAGCTGTGGGTACCGAGGTGACTGAAGAGGCCAATCCAGGCCCTGAAGACTCACACACATACGTGACATAAGTAAGTAGATGTGCTCTCTTTCTCTTTGCCTCTAAGATTTTCCTATCTTCAGCTGCACATGCTATTGACGTGATGCAGCCTTGCCAAGCTAGAGAGTCCAGGGCAAGTTTCCTATTCATTGATGTTGACTTCCAGGTTTTTGAGATGCAAATTGCCTCTTCAGAGAAAAAGAGGACTTGAACTCTATAGCGCCACCTGTTGGAAGCAGCGATCCTACAAGTCACAATCAACTCTTTAACGAGTCTTGCAATATGACAGGATAAAAGCCAAATCAGTATCTCAATTCGCAGACACGGTGTTTCGGGCTGTTGGCCCTCTTCAGTGCAAAGCATGAGAACTGATTTGGCTAGGTGAGAGGCTCTGGACTGAGGTCTAAGGGGTAAGGTTTCTCTTTGTGGAGAGTGACATACCAGCTCTGGCTTGTCAAGGTAAGGAGGCTTATTCGCCGTGCAATGCTCCTCTGGGAAATTTAATATGCAAATTGCCTCTTCAGAGAAAAAGAGGACTTGAACTCTATAGCGCCACCTGTTGGAAGTAGCGATCCTACAAGTCACAATCAACCCTTTAACGAGTCGTGCAATATGACTTAGGATAAAAGCCAAATCAGTATCTCAATTCGCAGATAAGGTGTTTCGGGCTGTTGGCCCTCAGTGCGAAGCATGAGAACTGATTTGGCTAGGTGAGAGGCTTTTGAGAGACTCTCTAAGGCAGTCTTTGTAATGTTTCTTCCTTCCCCCAACTGCTCGGTTTTCCTGATACAGTTCTCTGTACTGCAGTTGTTTAGACAATCGACTGTCATTCTGACCACATATCCAGCCCACCTGGTTTGGGCTTTCAGCAGTGTAAATGCTGCAGCGCCCAGCTTGTTCCAGGATTGCCATGTCAGGGGCATTGTCTTGCCAACTGATGTGGAGATGTCTGCAGATACAGATCAGGTGAAAGTGATTGAGCTGTTTGGCATGTCGCTAATAGACAGTCCAGGTCTTGCTGCCTTAGGCCGGTTTCACACGTCAGTGGCTCCGGTACGTGAGGTGACAGTTTCCTCACGTACCGGAGACACTGACACACGTAGACCCATAAAAATCAATGCATCTGTTCAGATGTCATTGATTTTTTGCGGACCGTGTCTCCGTGTGCCAAACACGGAGACATGTCAGTGTTCGTGGGAGCGCACGTATTACACGGACCCAATAGAGTCAATGGGTCCGCGTAAAACACGGACCTCACACGGACATTCTCCGTCTGGGGTCCGTGTGGCGTGCCGGAGACAGCGCTACAGTAAGCGCTGTCCCCCCCACATGGTGCTGAAGCCGGTATTCATATCTTCCCTGTAGCAGCGTTTGCTATAGAGAAAATATGAAGAATAGTGTTAAAAATAAAGATCCATGTGTCCGCCGCCCCCCCACCCCCTGTGCGCCCCCCCGCTGGTCAGAAAATACTTACCCGCTCCCTCGCTCCTTCCTGGTCTGGCCGCGCCTCCTACTGTATGCGGTCACGTGGGGCCGATCATTTACAATCATGAATAGTCGGCTCCGCCCCTATGGGGGGTGGAGCCACATATTCATGACTGTAAATGATCGGCCCCACGTGACCGCATGCAGGAGAAGCCGCGGCCAGACCAGGAAGGAGCGACAGCCGACGGGGGACCCGGGTAAGTATTTTCTGACCAGCGGGGGGGCGCACAGGGGGTGGGGGGGCGGCGGACACCTAAATCTTTATTTTTAACACTATTCTTCATATTTTCTCTGCAGCAAACGCTACTGCAGAGAGGATATGAATCGCAGCTTCAGCAGCTTCAGCACCATGCAGAGTGGGTACCACACGCTCCGTGTGGTACCCACTCGCCATACGGGCGGCACACGTGTGCCGCACGTATGGCCTCCGTGAGTTCCCAGGCACACGGACACGGATAACTCCGGTACCGATTTATTCCGGTACCGGAATTATCTGGACGTGTGGGACAGCCCTTAGAGAAGTGTGGTAAGGACCACCACGAAGTAGACCTTCTATGCTCTACGTAGGAAGTCTATTTTCCCTGCATGACTCTGAGTAACTGAAAAAGCCCCCGCAAGGGGAGTGTGGAGCAGCTGGGTCAGGAGTTGAAGATTAGAATGATTTATGCAGGGAAGAGAGACTTCCTGTTTCTACATAAAGCAGAGAAATTAGAAGAATTAACTGGGTAGAATGGAAAAATTAGAAAATTAGCAATTGTCCCTGGTTGGGACTTCACTCTGAAGGTAGAACTGATCAGCAGACGATTATCCCTTCTGTTTTCAGCAGGATGTCTACAAGACTGATTCAGGGACATGGACATAATTCTTCATACTTAGGGCAGGTGCAGATGACTCTATTTTCGATATAAGTGTGATCTGACAAAATATTGGATAGCACTCGGACCAATGTTATTCTAAGTGGCCATGCACAAATTCTGAGGAAAAAAAATCACAAAATGCCTGAGTTAGATCCGATATTAGGATCTCACTCGGCCATACAAGGCAATGAGTGCATGGGGAATATTGGACTGCACTTCGGAGCACACTATGCTAACACTCTGATCAGAGTTTGATCGGAGTGTGATTAGCATAATCGACCCGATTCTCTCGGATGAGAGACTCTGTGGTCATCTGCACGGTCGTCTATTTTTGTGTAAAGGTATGCATTCATTTAGGCCATGTGCACACGCTGCGGATTCCAATGCGGAATTTTCCGCTGCGGATTTGATAAATCCGCAGTGAAAAACCGCTGCGGTTTTTACTGCGGATTTATCGTGGTTTCTTCTGCGGTTTCCTCTGCGGGTTTTCACCTGCAGATTCCTATTGGAGCAGGTGTAAACCCGCAGCGGATTCCGCAGAAAGAATTGACATGCTGCGGAAAATAAACCGCTGTGTTTCCGCGCGTTTTTTTCTGCATGTGCACTGCGGATTTTGTTTCCCATAGGTTTACATTGTACTGTAAACTCATGGGAAACTGCTGCGGATCCGCAGCTGCGGAAACGCTGCGGATCCGCAGCAAAATCCGCAGCGTGTGCACATAGCCTTCAGGTGTAATCTGCTGTTGTACATAGCCTATGTCAGATTATGTCCTGTTGATGAATCTGTGACTAATTAACATTAATCAAGGTGTAATGTAGCGTCGTTTATAGCCTTCGTCACATTGCGACCTCCTAAATGTAGTACAGTGCTGATCCAGAATATGAAACCTCACGTATTTCTGTTTGGTATCGTTACAGATATTTTCTGTTTCTAGTCTTTAGCTCCAATCATATTGTATGTTGTATACTATAGAGTCCGGTCTAGAGTGAAGTGGCCTCAGACTGTACATCTCATGGCAATTTAGCATGGACACATTACTCAAGCTAAACAGTTTAGCATTTTCTTTTCAAAAGCTTTGCACATCTGAGCTCTGTATTTCTCTGTGTCTGAGCTGTTGTTTACTCTGCCCGATATAATCTCCGAAAATGGCCCTCACTGTCTCCTCTTGTTTGATCATGTGTACAGCACATGTAAACTGACAGCAGAAAGTAATTAATTGGTCAAGCTAATCTAGCCATCCATTTCATTGAAGGGACTGTGTTTTAACCAGTTGCTAAAAACAAAACACTGTGTAATTTAACTCTCAGGCTAAAGGTACCGTCACATTAAAGGTACCGTCACACTAAACGATATCGCTAGCGATCCGTGACGTTGCAGCGTCCTCGCTAGCGATATCGTTTAGTTTGACACGCAGCAGCGATCAGGATCCTGCTGTGATGTCGCTGGTCGCTGAATAAAGTCCAGAACTTTATTTGGTCGTCCGATCGCCATGTATCGTTGTGTTTGACACCAAAAGCAACGATACCAGCGATGTTTTACACTGGTAACCAGGGTAAACATCGGGTTACTAAGCGCAGGGCCGCGCTTAGTAACCCGATGTTTACCCTGGTTACCAGCGTAAAAGTAAAAAAAACAAACAGTACATGCTCACCTGCGCGCCCCCAGCGTCTGCTTCCTGCTCTGACTGAGATCCGGCCCTAAAGTGAAAGTGAAAGCACAGCGGTGACGTCACCGCTGTGCTGTTATGGCCGGAGCTCAGTCAGTGTCAGGAAGCAGACGCTGGGGGCGCGCAGGTGAGTATGTACTGTTTGTTTTTTTTACTTTTACGCTGGTAACCAGGGTAAACATCGGGTTACTAAGCGCGGCCCTGCGCTTAGTAACCCGATGTTTACCCTGGTTACCCGGGGACCTCGGCATCGTTGGTCGCTGGAGAGCGGTCTGTGTGACAGCTCTCCAGCGATCAAACAGCGACGCTGCAGCGATCGGCATCGTTGTCGCTATCGCTGCAGCGTCGCTTAATGTGACGGTACCTTAAGCGACGCTGCAGCGATAGCGACAACGATGCCGATCGCTGCAGCGTCGCTGTTTGATCGCTGGAGAGCTGTCACACAGACCGCTCTCCAGCGACCAACGATGCCGAGGTCCCCGGGTAACCAGGGTAAACATCGGGTTGCTAAGCGCAGGGCTGCGCTTAGTAACCCGATGTTTACCCTGGTTACCAGCGTAAAAGTAAAAAAAACAAACAGTACATACTCACCCAGCGTCCCCCAGCTTCTGCTTCCTGACACTGACTGAGCTCCGGCCCTAACAGCACAGCGGCTTTCACTTTCACTTTAGGGCCGGCGCTCAGTCAGTGTCAGGAAGCAGACGCTGGGGGAGGTATGACGCTGGGTGAGTATGTACTGTTTGTTTTTTTTACTTTTACGCTGGTAACCAGGGTAAACATCGGGTTACTAAGCGCGGCCCTGCGCTTGGTAACCCGATGTTTACCCTGGTTACCAGTGTAAAACATCGCTGGTATCGTTGCTTTTGGTGTCAAACACAACGATACACGGCGATCGGACGACCAAATAAAGTTCTGGACTTTATTCAGCGACCAGCGACATCACAGCAGGATCCTGATCGCTGCTGCGTGTCAAATTAAACGATATCGCTAGCGAGGACGCTGCAACGTCACGGATCGCTAGCGATATCGTTAAAGCTACGTTCACATTTGCGGTCCTCGCCGCAGCGTCGGGCGCCGCAGCGGCGCCGCATGCGTCATGCGCCCCTATATTTAACATGGGGGCGCATGGACATGCGGCGCACTTGCGTTTTGCGCCGCATGCGTCGCTGCGGCGCCCGCGTCGGTGCGCAGAGGACGCAGAAAGTTGCATTTTTGCTGCGTCCAAATTCAATGAAAAAAACGACGCATGCGGCGCAAAACGCAGCGTTGTGCATGCGTTTTGCTGCGTTTTTATTTGCGTTGTGCGTTGCGGCGCCCGACGCTGCGGCGAGGACCGCAAATGTGAACGTAGCTTTAAGGGTACTGTCACACAGTGCCATTTTGATCGCTACGACGGCACGATCCGTGACGTCGCAGCGATCGTATGATCATCGCTCCAGCGTCGTAGACTGCGGTCACACGTTGCAATCACGGCGCTGGAGCGATGCCGAAGTCCCCGGGTAACCAGGGTAAACATCGGGTTACTAAGCGCAGGGCCGCGCTTAGTAACCCGATGTTTACCCTGGTTACCAGCGTAAACGTAAAAAAAACAAACAGTACATACTCACATTCCGGTGTCTGTCCCCCGGCGTCTCAGCTTCTCTGCACTGTGTAAGCACAGCGGCCGGAAAGCAGAGCGGTGACGTCAGACGTCACCGCTGTGCTCGCTTTCTGGCCGGCCGGCGCTCACAGTGCAGAGAAGCTGAGACGCCGGAGGACACACACCGGAATGTGAGTATGTACTGTTTGTTTTTTTTACGTTTACGCTGGTAACCACGGTAAACATCGGGTTACTAAGCGCGGCCCTGCGCTTAGTTACCCGATGTTTACCCTGGTTACAAGCGAACGCATCGTTGGATCGGTGTCACACACAACGATCCAGCGATGTCAGCGGGTGATCAAGCGACGAAAGAAAGTTCCAAACGATCTGCTACGACGTACGATTCTCAGCAGGGTCCCTGATCGCTGCTGCGTGTCAGACACTGCGATATCGTAACGATATCGCTAGAACGTCACGAATCGTACCGTCGTAGCGATGAAAATGGCACTGTGTGACAGTACCCTAAGTTTCTACGATGAGTATTTGGTGCGTATTTTCGCTGCACATAAAAAGGCAGTGTTACGGTTCCAGCAAAGTGGATGTGATATATAGAAATATCGTGCCCACTGTGCTTTTTCACTCAGCATAAACTGACTGTGGTGCATTTTGAAATCAGCAACTTGTCAGTTCTCTTGTGGCAAATATGTGTTTTATTTTTGGATTTTCCCCATTGACTTGAATGAGATGAGGAAAATCCGCAGGTAAAAACATACATACAGTATAGTTTTTCTCCTAAGTTATATTGCAAGGCTCGTGAAAGGGTCAATATTGACTTGTAGGATTGCTACTATCAATAGGTGGCACTTGAATTCAAGTCCTCTTCTTCTCTGAAGAAACAATTTGTATATTTGATTTCCCAGAGGAGCATGCAAGGCATGTAAGTCTCCTTATACTGGCATGCCATACATGGCATGTCATTCTCCACAAGGAAAAACCTTACCCTTTAGATTCAAAACTCATAAAAGCATGTCAGAGCTGCAGCTCAGTTCTGATTACTCACTTTGCTTCTCTCCTTGCTTCTCATAGCAGCCGAAAGAGGGTTGTACACACGTCTCTATAGCATGGAGTCAAGAGAAAATAGCTACAGTCATAGGGCTTGTTCACACACTGAGTTTTTGCTTCAATTTTTTTTTCTTGCGCATTTTTGCCATTGAAAAAATGAAATGCTTTACAGTGCCAGCAATGTGAATACAATTTCTAAAATCTCATAGACATACTCCTTATTTTTTCCTTGTGGATTTGAACTATCAAAGCTTTTTTTTTCTTTCAAATATGCAGTATGTTAATTATTTTATCATTTTTTTAACAATTCTATTGAATGGGTAAAAACATATCAAATTTCATACAAAATGTATAAATAATGCACATATTTTACACAACATTTTTGCAGCCAATACTCTGTTTTTTGCTGAAGAAAAATACTCAATACTCAACGTGTGTATGTAGCCTTAGGGAGGGCAGAAAAAAAATGGCTGGAGAAACTCTGCTTATATATCAGCTAAAAAAGACAGAAGAGGCCTGGATATACTGTGTGTAGGAAAGCCAAATAGGACTGGGTCAAACCCTAGTATTGCAGGTCTTGATTAGATGCATCTAGGAACTTTCACCGAAAAAAGATACAGCCTTAGGCCGGGGTCACACTTAGCGTAGGGAAATACAGTGCGTTTTTTACAGGCGTAATACGCAGATGTGATCCCAAAACAGTGATCTGTATGTCATCCGTAGGCAGGGTGTGGCTGCGTATTTTACACATGTCATCCTCCGTATGTAATCCATATATCATCCATAATGCGTTTTTTTCACGCAACCTTACAAAATGGACATTTTACGGTTTTGAGGCCTGAAATTAATTTACATCCTCATCAGCAACCCTATTTAAGGCCTCTACAACAGGTGGAACCCTCCCATCTGGCCAATTTGTTGCTGTGCTTGTGTAGGTGTTTTGGTGGTACTTTGGCAACATGTGTGACCTCCTGCATTTCACCCCAACTCAGCGGGTGTTATTTAACTGGGTGGTGACACGTCGCTTTGGCCAGCCACACCCCGTGATAGAGGATCTGCGAAGGAGAAGAATGTGGGTGCATCCACTTCTGAGGCAACGCCTCACTAAAGGGCATTTTCACAGGCTGTATACAGCTCTGCGGACCCATCCGGACAAATTCTTTCAGTACTGTCGCATGACAATACCCACATTTGACATCTTGTTGGAGACAGTACGTCCAGGAATAACGTATCAGGATACCAGGATGCGGAAATGCATGTCCGCAGAGGAGCGTCTTCTCCTTACCTTACGGTATGTATTCACCATCCTCACATACTGTATGTTGATAATTTTTTTTTTGTATTTCCTAGCAGCTGATTTAAATTATATTACTAAATTAAACCAAAATCACATACAAATATGTAGTTAATGTAAAATGTAAGTAGCCAGTGTACATTTTGGAAGGTACACTGATATCCTGCCTTTTTATATCCTCATATTACTTGTCTTTACTATGCTTTTTATCAAGTATTCTTACATTGCTAATATTTTTTTTTGTTGTGTGCTTTCAGCTTCCTGTCAACTAGATTGTCTTATGCCGGAATCCATCTGGAATTTCTAATATGGAGGTCCACTATTTCCGGCATGGTGCGGGATACATGTATTCAAATATGGGCAAAACTACACGAAGTTGTGGTGCCGGAGCCCAAAAGGGAGGATTGGCTGAAAATAGCCCGTGGATTTAAGGATTTTCCTCACTGTATTGGAGCCCTGGATGGGAAACATATCAGGGTGCGTAAGCCGCCGACCTCGGGCTCCCAATTCTACAATTATAAGCAGTTTTTCTCTGTAGTTCTGTTAGTTATAGTTGACAGTCACTACAGGTTTATAATTGTAGATATTGGGGCCTATCGGTGAACTTGAGACTCTGGAGTCTTCAATGCGTCCATTATGGGTCGGTGGCTACGTGAAAACCTGTTGGACCTCCCATCACCACAACTCCCAGACTCCAATGCTGAATCAGTGCCATATGTACTTGTGGCAGATGAGGCCTTCCAATTGACCAGGCATGTCATGAGGCCTTATCCCCGTCGCAACCTGGACCACTGGCGGAGGGTGTTTAATTTGAGACTTTCACGGGCACGGCGACTAGTGGAGTGCGCCTTTGGCATTCTGTGTGCCAAATGGCGGGTCCTCCAGTCTGCCATTCAGTTGAGTGAGGCAAATGTTAATGAAGTAATAAAAGCTTGTGTTGTTCTACACAACTTCACAAGAATTCATGAGTGCTCCTTAGCTGATAGTGGTGAAGACATGTTGGCCAATGTGGGTAGGCCTACACCACATGGCCTTCCTCAACGTCGTCCCCTTTCTGGAATCAAAGTGCGGGATATTTTTACTAATTTTTTTTATTTCACCTCAGGGTGCTACTCCCTGGCAAGATAATGCTGTCTCTATGTTGCGATTTGTTATTTTTTATCTATATATACATCCAAAAATATAAAATTATGTTAATTTACTGTGTGTTTTGATTTGACTTATTTTAGAGATGTTTAACAATTTATGAATTGTGTATGGTGTAATAATGATTGGTCAAACAGAAATTGGCTTGTTGATTAGTTTTTATAAATTATAGCATAAGCCAAATTTGGTATTTATAAGACCATATTGCCATGATATGGCTTTTGTGGCCATTTAAACTTGGCCAAAGTAAATTAAAGAACAAAACAAACATTGTTATCACAGAAGATTAACAATTTGTGGATATCCCACAAAATTTGCAACCAGAAAAAAAAACATTTTTAAAGATTACGATACGTTGGTGGAGGTGATGGCGGCAGTTTGGGTTGCTGCTCTTGTGGCCTTTGTTGGGCCAATTGTCCTTCACCCTGTTGGTGTGATCTCTGTTGGGTCTGCTCCAAAATCTGGCCATGCTCGGATTGCCCAGTTGAGTAGTGGCCATAAGGGTTGATACTATGGGCATCATGAGGAAAGTACAAGTCATGTGAGTCATAACCCCCACCAATATGGCCATGTCGTCCAAACCAGATTGGGACCAGCCTCCAACACTGGGTGTAGACAAGTGGCCATATTGGTAAGGTTGCTGGAAGTATGCCATTTGGTAAGGTGTAGGTGTAATAGTATGCAGGTACTAAGTGTGTCACCACGGAACAGACAGACCAACAGTGGAGGGGTTTATTAACAGGAATCAGGTTCTCCTCGCAGGGAGGAAGCAGAGGAATATAACTAACAATATAACAGTGCCAAAATATGGGAGTCAAACAGTGTAACAGTAGAAAACAGAATTTCTTGGGAAAAACACTTATCAGTCTGATGAGGACTTGTTTGAAGGGTCGTCTTCTCCAACGTAAGCGCCGAGATACAGTGGCACTTGTCGTCCCTCTGTTGTACGTGGGCTGAGTAGTCTGTAGGAACCCGCTGCCTGGGGTTTCAAGAGTTAATGTGATATACACAGGCTCTTAGTCTTCAACTTTTACAACACAGCCTATCCCGGGAAAACGATGGTCAATCTATTATTAAGTCTTTCAACAGGAATCAAGGGCTCTGCACTGGTACCGTGGGTACCAGGGGTCACAGTCTCTGCACGGGCCACTGTCTCCGCACGGGTGTCAAGGCGCCCCTCTCCAGTCACAGCAGAGTCTGCTTTATGTACTCACAAGATGCAGTCTTTGTGGGCGATCTCCCTGTATTTGTCCTCTGACCGGGAGCTCTCGCTTTTTCCCGGAGTGCAGCTGCATCCTGCTCTGACCACTGCTCATGCTGCTCTAACCGCTGCTCACGCTGCTCACGCTGCTCCGACCGCTGCTCTGACCGCTGCTCTGAACCTTGCGTGTGCGCCTTTCCCGCTCTCTGCCCAGCTTCCTTCCTGTCCCGGTCTCTAAGTCTGCCCCCTGGGGAACCTGTAGCACAGCTCAATGGTTCCAGGCACGGAGCCGAGAAGGTAACCGCCCCCGGACTCTTCTTGTGCTTTACCTGCTTACATAGGCATTGGTGGGTTTTGTTTGGGAAAGGGTTGAGGTGTAGGCAGACGTGCAGGAGGTGCTTCAGATCCCTCTTGAGCATGCACTTGTTGAGTTGTTTGCATACGCATGAGGTTACAGCTGCCACCTCTCAATGTACTCAAACAAATCATAAAGGCTATTTGGGGGGGTGCATGTATCAAGAAGGATTTGAAAGCACCCTCTCACACGTAGCCTCACCTCACAGGGTAGGGGACAGAGATACCGCTCCAGGCTACGCGAAAATGTTTCCTCACCCTCATCCTGAGCAGCCCTGGCCAAATAATTTAACACACCAGTATCCAAATTCCTTTAACTTTCAATTAGCTCTCTCCTTTTGCGGCCACGGCGTGAGGTCACAGCAGGCTGTGGTGAGGGCTCCAGCGGAACAGTGGGGCTGCTGCTGTGGCCAGGATCTTCGGGCATCACTGAAGCTGGTGCATCTGTGGGTGGGGCTGCAGCATCTGGCCCAGGTGGTTGTGGAACATGAGGGGCAGCCGAAGATGGATCCGGAGGGATACACATGGAAGGAGCCGTAGATGGGCCAGCCACCTCTTCTCCTTCCCCAACAGGATCTATCAATGGCTCGGATTCGGACCCTGTTGTCTCCCTCTCAGTGAGGTTGGATTGCGTTCTGTTATGAAAATGTAAAAATTAAATTTAAAAAATCATCTATGAGCATTCCAAACATATGTGTAATGTGGTGTGAGGTTTGTACTTACAGTCTGAGATCCATACTGGGATCCAGAAAGGACAGCCGGTCAAAATATATGTATTTGGGTTTGCCGGAGCAGATGACCCACTGCTGCCTTTCTCTCCGCTACTGGTCCCGAATGCTGCGCCAATGCCTCATAACATCTTCCACTGCAATGACAGAGAAGAAAATAATGTATAAGGCCATTGTGCACAGTGGTACCACAAGGTGTCAGTGATTTAACAGATTGTAATCTGCCCTAATAAGCTGCATTTCTTACTAAATATCTTCAGTAATAAAATTAAACACACAAATACCACAATATACCAAAAAAGGGGAACCCCATAGAATGTAAGTACACAGGGACAGGGTCCTCTCACCTTTATACCAGTCTGTCATTGTAAATTTGCTTACTGTAAGCGACATCTATAACTCTGTACATAACCCTGTCTCATGTCCAGCACCATGAAATAAATGGTGCGATATACATAAAAAATCAGAATAAGAAAAATACCCTATCACAGTGATGAAAATGAACCAATAAGAAACATTTCCTATTGTTGCTGGGTGCCGGCTGGCAGATCCCACCATTTTATCCTGGAAGAAGATGCCGGGAGAGTTGCAGGGACAACGGAGGTACCGTGGGGAATAGGGGGACCCTATTTCTCTTTTCTCTGATGTATGATCACATCAGAGAAGAGAGAAATTAACCCCTTCCCGACCCATGACGCCTATGTGGCGTCATGGAATGATCGCGTCCCTGCAGATCGGGTGAAGGGGTTAACTCCTATTTTACCCGATCTGCAGGGAGAGGGGGAGTGGTACTTCAGCCCAGGGGGGGTGGCTTCACCCCCCCCCCCCCGTGGCTACGATCGCTCTGATTGGCTGTTGAAAGTGAAACTGCCAATCAGAGCGATTTGTAATATTTCACCTAAAAAACTGGTGAAATATTACAATCCAGCCATGGCCGATGCTGCAATACCATCGGCCATGGCTGGAAAACCTGAAGTGACCCCCCACCCACCCCACCGATCGCCCCCCCAGTGCTCCGTTATGGGGTCCGGTCCCCTCCGTCCTGTGCTCCGCTCCCCCGTCCTCCTGCCCGCTCCCCCCCTGCTCCTATGTCACCCCCCGGTGCTCCGACGCCCCCCCGTGCCCCGATCTCCCCCCCCCCTTATACTTACCTAGGCTCCCGGTGTCGGTCCGTCTCCTCGCTGGGCGCCGCCATCTTCCAAAATGGCGGGCGCATGCTCAGTGCGCCCGCCGAATCAGCCGGCTGGCTGATTCATTACAGGTACATTTTGATCGCTGTGGTAGGTTCTAACACAGCGATCAAAATAAAAAAATAATAAATAAACCCCCCCCCCTTTATCACCCCCATAGGTAGGGACAATAATAAAATAAAGAAAATATTTTTTTTTCTTTTTCCACTAGGGTTAGGGTTAGAACTAGGGTTAGAACTAGGGGTAGGGTTAGGGTTACAGGTAGGGTTAGGGGTAGGGGTAGGGTTATGGCATGTGCACACAGAGCGGATTGGCCGCGGATCCGCAGCGGATTGGCCGCTGCGAATTCGAAGCAGTTTTCCATCAGGTTTACAGTACCATGTACACCTAAGGAAAACCAAATCCGCTGTGCCCATGGTGCGGAAAATTCCGTGCAGAAACGCTGCATTGTATTTTCCGCAGCATGTCAATTCTTTGTGCGGATTCCGCAGCGTTTTACACCTGTTCCTCAATAGGAATCCGCAGGTGAAATCCGCACAAAAAAACACTGGAAATCTGCTGTAAATCCGCAGGTAAAACGCAGTGCCTTTTACCTGCAGATTTTTCAAAAATCGTGCGGAAAGATCTCACACGAATCCGCAACGTGGGCACATAGCCTTAGGGTTAGGGTTGGAATTAGGGCTAGGGTTTGAAATAGGGTTAAGATTAGGCTTGTGGTTAGGGTTACGGATAGGGTTAGGGGTGTGTTGGGGTTACAGTTGTGGTTAGGGTTGGGATTAGGGTTACGGTTGGGATTAGGGTTAGGATTAGGGTTGGAATTAGGGTTACGGGTGTTTTGCGGTTAGGGTTGTGGTTAGGGGTGTGTTGGGGTTAGGGTTGTGATTAGGGTTATGGCTACAGTTGGGATTAGGATTAGGGGTGTGTTGGGGTTAGTGTTGAGGGGTTTCCACTGTTTAGGCACATCAGGGGTCTCCAAACGCAACATGGCGCCACCATTGATTCCAGCCAATCTTGCGTTCAAAAAGTCAAATGGTGCTCCCGCCCTTCCAAGCCCCGACGTGCGCCCAAACAGTGGTTTACCCCCACATTTGGGGTACCAGCGTACTCAGGACAAACTGGGCAACAACTGTTGGGGTCCAATTTCTCCTGTTACCCTTGCAAAAATAAAAAATTACTTGCTAAAACATAATTTTTGAGGAAAGAACAATTATTTTTTATTTTCACGGCTCTGCGTTATAAACTTCTGTGAAGCACTTGGGGGTTGAAAGTGCTCACCACACATCTAGATAAGTTCCTTCGGGGGTCTAGTTTCCAAAATGGGGTCACTTGTGGGGTGTTTCTACTGTTTAGGCACATCAGGGGCTCTGCAAATGCAATGTGACGCCCGCAGACCATTCCATCAAAGTCTGCATTTCAAATGTCACTACTTCCCTTCCGAGCCCTGACGTGTGCCCAAACAGTGGTTTACCCCCACATATGGGGTATCAGCGTACTCAGGAGAAACTGGACAACAACTTTTGGGGTCCAATTTCTCCTGTTACTCTTGCAAAAATAAAAAATTCTGGGCTAAAAAAATATTTTTGAGGAAAGGAAACACATTTATTATTTTCACGGCTCTGCGTTATAAACTTCTGTGAAGCACTTGGGGGTGCAAAGTGCTCACCACACATCTAGATAAGTTCCCTTGGGGGTCTAGTTTCCAAAATGGAGTCACTTGTGGGGAGTTCCTACTGTTTAGGTACATCAGGGACTCTGCAAACGCAACCTGATGCACGCAGAGCATTCCATCAAAGTCTGCATTTCAAAACGTCACTACTTCCCTTCCGAACCCCGACGTGTGCCAAAACAGTGGTTTACCCCCACATATGGGGTATCAGCGTACTCAGGAGAAACTGGACAACAACTTTTGGGGTCCAATTTCTCCTGTTACCCTTGGGAAAAAAAAAATTATGGGCTAAAAAATCATTTTTGAGAAAAGAAAAATTATTTTTTATTTTCATGGCTCTGCGTTATAAACTTCTGTGAAGCACTTGGGGGTTCAAAGTGCTCACCACACATCTAGATTAGTTCCTTGGGAGGTCTAGTTTCCAAAATGGGTTCACTTGTGCGGGAGCTCCAATGTTTAGGCACACAGGGGCTCTCCAAACGCGACATGGTGTCCGCTAACGATTGGAGCTAATTTTCCATTCAAAAAGTCAAATGGCACGCCTCCCCTTCCAAGCCTTGCCGTGCACCCAAACAGTGGTTTACCCCCACATATGAGGTATCGGCATACTCAGGAGAAATTGCCCAACTAATTTTAGGATCCATTTTATCCTGTTGCCCATGTGAAAATGAAAGAATTGAGGCTAAAAGAAATTTTGTGTGAAAAAAAGTACTTTTTCATTTTTGCGGATCAATTTGTGAAGCACCTGGGGGTTTAAAGTGCTCACTATGCCTCTAGATGAGTTCCTTGGGGGGTCTAGTTTCCAAAATGGGATCACTTGTGGAGGAGCTCCAATGTTTAGGCACACAGGGGCTTTCCAAACGCGACATGGTGTCCGCTAACGATGGAGATAATTTTTCATTCAAAAAGTCAAATGGCGCTCCTTCCCTTCCGAGCCTTACCATGTGCCCAAACAGTGGTTTACCCCCACATGTGAGGTATCAGCGTACTCAGGACAAATTGGACAACAACGTCCGTGGTCCAGTTTCTCCTTTTACCCTTGGGAAAATAAAAAAATTGTTGCTAAAAGATCATTTTTGTGACTAAAAAGTTAAATGTTCATTTTTTACTTCCATGTTTCTTCTGCTGCTGTGAAACACCTGAAGGGTTAATAAACTTCTTGAATGTGGTTTTGAGCACCTTGAGGGGTGCAGTTTTTAGAATGGTGTCACTTTTGGGTATTTTCAGCCATATAGAACCCTCAAACTGACTTCAAATGTGAGGTGGTCCCTAAAAAAAATGGTTTTGTAAATTTTGTTGTAAAAATGAGAAATCACTGGTCAAATTTTAACCCTTATAACTTCCTAGCAAAAAAAAAATTTGTTTCCAAAATTGTGCTGATGTAAAGTAGACATGTGGGAAATGTTATTTATTAACTATTTTGTGTCACATAACTCTCTGGTTTAACAGAATAAAAATTCAAAATGTGAAAATTGCGAAATTTTCAAAATTTTTGCCAAATTTCCGCTTTTTTCACAAATAAACTCAGAAATTATCGACCTAAATTTACCACTATCATGAAGCCCAATATGTCACAAAAAAACAATCTCAGAATCGCTAGGATCCGTTGAAGCGTTCCTGAGTTATTACCTCATAAAGGGACACTGGTCAGAATTGCAAAAAACGGCAAGGTCATGAAGGGGTTAAATGGAAAATTGGACTTTTTTTTTGCGATCGCCGTTATACCGTTAATAACCGCAATCACAAAACCGGGGTTAGTAAAAAACGACCCGAATCATGTTGTCTGGGGTCTCAGCTACTGAGCCGAGAACCTGGAGAAATTCCGACTCTGGGGGGCGCTATACCCTTATTCCTGAGCACCGGTAAAAAGCGGCGCTATGCTTTAAGCACCCTTAACCCCTTCCCGACATGTGACGGTATAGTACGTCACATGTCGGGACCCCCGCTTTGATGTGCGCTCCGGCGGTGAGCGCACATCAAAGTCGCGACATGTCAGCTGTTTTTTACAGCTGACATGTGCGCGCAATAGCGGCGGGTGAAATCGCGATCACCCGCCGCTATTAACTAGTTAAATGCCGCTGTCAAGCGCAGACAGCGGCATTTAACTACCGCATCCGGCCGTGCGGCCGGATATGAGCGCATCGCCGACCCCCGTCACATGATCGGGGGTCGGCGATGTGTCAGGAAGGTAACCATAGAGGTCCTTGAGACCTCTATGGTTACTGATTGCCGGTGGCTGTGAGCGCCACCCTGTGGTCGGCGCTCACAGCACACCTGCAAATCTGCTGTGTAGCAGCGATCTTATGATCACTGCTGCATAGCAGAGCCGATCGGGCTGTGCCTGCTTCTAGCCTCCCATGGAGGCTATTGAAGCATGGCAAAAGTAAAAAAAAAAAGTTTTTAAAAATGTGAAAAAAATAAAAAAAATATAAAAGTTTAAATCACCCCCCTTTCGCCCCAATCAAAATAAATCAATAAAAAAAAAACCCAACCTACACATATTTGGTATCGCCGCGTTCAGAATCGCCCGATCTATCAATAAAAAAAAAGCATTAACCTGATCGCTAAATGGCGTAATGAGAAAAAAATTCGAAACGCCAGATTTACGTTTTTTTGGTCGCCACGACATTGCATTAAAATGCAATAACGGGCGATCAAAAGAACGTATCTACACCAAAATGCTATCATTAAAAACGCCAGCTCGGCACGCAAAAAATAAGCCCTCACCTGACCCCAGATCACGAAAAATGGAGACGCTACGAGTATCGGAAAATGGCGCAATTTTGTTTTGTTTTGTTTTTTGCAAAGTTTGGAATTTTTTTTCACCACTTAGGTGAAAAATAACCTAGTCATGTTAGGTGTCTATAAACTCGTAGTGACCTGGAGAATCATAATGGCAGGTCAGTTTTAGCATTTAGTGAACCTAGCAAAATAGGCAAGCAAAAAACAAGTGTGGGATTGCACTTTTTTTGCAATTTCACTGCACTTGGAATTTTTTTCCCGTTTTCTAGTACACGACATGCTAAAACCAATGATGTCGTTCAAAAGTACAACTCGTCCCGCAAAAAATAAGCCCTCACATGGCCAAATTGACGGAAAAATAAAAAAGTTATGGCTCTGGGAAGGAGGGTAGCGAAAAACGAAAATGGAAAAACGGAAAAAGCTCCGGGGGTGAAGGGGTTAACTGCCGCCGTTAAAAGGCATATCGGTGGTCATTAAGGGGTTAATACTACACAGCCACCCTCTCAATGAATTGGTAGGTTTATGTGTGGCTGTTTGTATCGGTATCTACACCTACCTGTGGTGCTCCCGCCTTTATCATGGGGGTCTGCTGCATCCTGCTAGTGCATTGGTAATCTGACCTGGTGTTGGTAAGGCTGTATCTTTTTTTTAATGTGATGTATTTTGAAGTTTTGATCTGTTAGGCTGGTTTCACACTTGCGTTTTGATCTGCAGCGTTTTTTAAAAAAACGCATGTGAAAAAACACATGTAAACGCGGCAAAACGCTGCGTTTTTTACACGCATGCGTTTTTGCGTGCAGAAAAAAAAACGCGGCATTTTGCGGCGTTTACATGCGTTTTTTCCTGCGTTTGCGTTTTTGAAACGCATGCTGAGAAGTGTGTGACAGCTGCTAATCATCAAAATCAACTAGAAAACCCACTATAAATAGAAATAGCTAGGGTTAGGGATAGGGTTAGGATCCCTAGGGTTAGGGGTAGCTTTCTATTAGAAGAATGTCCTGGTCACCAGGTCACTGATAAGCCACCCCCCACCATCAAGGTGATAAAGTGATCCAAACCCTAACCCTAACCCTGACAAGCCAACCCCCACCATCAAGGTGATAAAGGGATCCAAACCCTAACCCTAACCCTGACAAGCCACCCCCCACCATCAAGGTGATAAAGGCATCCAAACCCTAACCCTACCCCTAACCCTGACAAGCCACCCCCCACCATCAAGGTGATAAAAGCATCCAAACCCTAACCCTACCCCAAAGCCTAACCCTAACCCTGACAAGCCACCCCCCACCATCAAGGTGATAAAGGCATCCAAACCCTAACACTAACCCTGACAAGCCACCCCCCACCATCAAGGTGATAAAGGCATCCAAACCCTAACCCTACCCCTAACCCTAGGGATCCTAGGGATCCATAGGAATTGGCTATTATGTTGACCTGGTGACCAGGACATTCTTCTAATAAAAAGCTTTGTTCAATGTGGACACCCCAAGATATACGGTATTGCTATAGAGTGCTAAAAATATAAACTCGTAGAGTATTGACTGTCATATAGGGTTAGGGTTAGGGTTTGGATCCCTTTATCACCTTGATGGTGGGGGGTGGCTTGTCAGGGTTAGGGGTAGGGGTAGGGTTAGGGGTAGGGTTTTCTTGTTTTTTCTTGTGTTTAGGGTTAGGGTTAGGGTTTTCTTGTTTTTTCTTGTGTTTTCTTGTGTTTTTCTATAAAAACGCATGCGTTTTTAACGCAAGCAAACGCATGTGCTTAAAAACGCATGCGTTTGCATAGACAGCAATGCGTTTTTTTGCCGCGAATAAACGCATGCGTTTTTAGGTTGCATTTCTGCAACTGAACGCATGCGTCAAAAAACGCATGCGTTGCCGAAAACGCATCAAAACGCATGCTAAAAAACGCATGCGGTTTTAATGTTAAGTATAGGGAAAAAACGCATGCGTTTTTTAGCGCTAAAACGCTGCGGATCAAAACGCAAGTGTGAAACCAGCCTTAGCCATGTACCTAGGAACTGACCTCTTCTGTGTGTAAAGTTTGCTCTGAGAGAAAGGACTGTATTCTGTGCCGTCACTAACATATACAGTCATGGCAGAAAGTGTTGGCACCCTTGAAATTGTTTAAAAAAAACAAAGTATTTCTTCTGGAAAATTATTACAATTGCACATGTTTTGTTATACATGTTTATTTCTTTGTGTATTGGACCAAAAAAAAAAAGAAAAATTGGACATGATTATATACAAAACCTCAAAAATGGGCCAGACAAACTTACTGGCACCTTTCCAAAACTGTGGGTAAACAACTTTGTTTCAAGCATCTGATGCTCGTTCAAACTCACCTGTTGCAAGTAACATGTGTGGGAAATCACACCTGCTAAAAAGGGGAGAAGTTTATTTATTTATTTTACTCACTTATATAACACGATTTCATCCACAGTGCTTTACAAACATTAAGTTGACTCAATATTTGCATTGTATGTCTGTGCATGCTACACTAAGCATGGAGAACAGAAAGAGGAGAAGAGAACTGTCTGAGGACTTCAGAACCAAAATTGTTGAACAGTATCAACAATCTCAAGGTTACAAGTCCATCTTCAGAGATTTTGATGTTCATTTGTCCAAGATGCACAACGTAATTAAGAAGTATGCAACCCATGGCGCTGTAGCTAATCTCCCTGGATGTGGATGGCAGAAAAATTGGTGAAGATTGCAACGTAGGATAGTCCGGATGGTGGATAAGAAGCCCCAATCAAGTTCCAAAGAAATTTAAGCTGTCCTGTGGGCTAGAGTGCATCATTGTCAGCGCAAACTATCTGTCAACATCTGAATTAAATGAAACGCTGTGGCAGGAGAGCCAGGAGGACCCCTTTGCTGACACAGACATAAAAAGCTAGACTGCAGTTTACCAAAATGTATGTGAGTAAGCATTAATCTTTCTAGGAAAGTGTCTTGTGGACAGATGAGACCAAGATAGAGCTGTTTGCTAAAGCACATTATTCTACTGTTTACCTAAAATGGAATGAAGCCTACAAAGAACACAGTACCTACAGTCAAATATGGTGAAAGTTCAAAGATGTTTGGGGGTTGTTTTGCTGCCTCTGGAACTGGATACCTTGACTATGTGCAAGGCTGTTGTGAATTTGCTTTTTGCTCCCTCTAGTGGTTACTAGTTTTTTGACTCTGGTTTTTCTGTCATTCCTTTTATCCGCACCTGGGTCGTTAGTTAGGGGTGTTGCTATATAAGCTCCCTGGACCTTCAGTTCAATGCCTGGCAACGTAGTTATCAGAGCTAGTCTGCTGTGCTCTTGTCTACTGATCCTGGTTCCAGTTATCTCAGCTAAGTCTGCCTTTTGCTTTTTGCTATTTGTTTTGGTTTTGTATTTTTGTCCAGCTTGTTCCAAATCTATATCCTGACCTTTGCTGGAAGCTCTAGGGGGCTGGTGTTCTCCCCCCGGACCGTTAGACGGTTCGGGGGTTCTTGAATTTCCAGTGTGGATTTTGATAGGGTTTTTGTTGACCATATAAGTTACCTTTCTTTATTCTGCTATCAGTAAGCGGGCCTCTCTGTGCTAAACCTGGTTCATTTCTGTGTTTGTCATTTCCTCTTACCTCACCGTCATTATTTGTGGGGGGCTTCTATCCAGCTTTGGGGTCCCCTTCTCTGGAGGCAAGAAAGGTCTTTGTTTTCCTCTACTAGGGGTAGCTAGATTCTCCGGCTGGCGCGTGTCATCTAGAATCAACGTAGGAATGATCCCCGGCTACTTCTAGTGTTGGCGTTAGGAGTAGATATATGGTCAACCCAGTTACCACTGCCCTATGAGCTGGATTTTTGTATTCTGCAGACTTCCACGTTCCTCTGAGACCCTCGCCATTGGGGTCATAACAGTTTGCCAGGCCAGTATTAAATGTTTAATGCATTGCAGAAGAGGGATTATAAGAAAGAAGATTCTGAGTTTTTTTTTTTCTCCTTCCCCTTTACCTCAGAGTGGCTATGCTTGCTGCAGACATGAATGTCCAGACCTTGATTACAAGTGTGGACCAGCTGGCTACTCGTGTGCAGGGCATACAAGACTATGTTATCAGAAATCCTAGGTCAGAACCTAAAATACCGATTCCTGAACTGTTTTCCGGAGACAGGTTTAAGTTTAGGAATTTCGTGAATAATTGTAAATTGTTTTTGTCCCTGAGACCCTGTTCATCTGGAGATTCTGCTCAGCAAGTTAAAATTGTGATTTCGTTCTTACGGGGCGACCCTCAGGATTGGGCTTTTTCGCTGGCGCCAGGAGATCCGGCATTGGCTGATCTTGATGCGTTTTTTCTGGCGCTCGGTTTACTTTATGAGGAACCCAATCTTGAGATTCAGGCAGAAAAGGCCTTGCTGGCTATGTCTCAGGGGCAGGACGAGGCTGAAGTGTATTGCCAAAAATTTCGGAAATGGTCCGTGCTGACACATTGGAACGAGTGTGCACTGGCCGCTAATTTTAGAAATGGCCTTTCTGAAGCCATTAAGAATGTTATGGTGGGTTTTCCCATTCCCACAGGTCTGAATGATACTATGGCACTGGCTATTCAAATTGACCGGCGGTTGCGGGAGCGCAAAACCGCAAATTCCCTCATGGTGTTGTCTGAACAGACACCTAATTCGGTGCAATGTGATAGAAAAACCGCAAATTCCCTCATGATGTTGTCTGAACAGACACCTGATTTAATGCAATGTGATAGAATCCTGACTAGAAATGAGCGGAAAATTCATAGACGCCGGAATGGCTTGTGCTACTACTGTGGTGATTCTACACATGTTATCTCAGCATGCTCTAAACGTATAGCTAAGGTTGTTAGTCCTGTCACCGTTGGTAATTTGCAACCTAAATTTATTCTGTCTGTAACTTTGATTTGCTCACTGTCATCTTATCCTGTCATGGCGTTTGTAGATTCAGGTGCTGCCCTGAGTCTCATGGATCTCTCATTTGCTAAGCGCTGTGGATTTACTCTTGAACCATTAGAAAATCCTATTCCTCTTAGGGGTATTGATGCTACACCATTGGCAGCAAATAAACCGCAGTATTGGACTCAGGTTACCATGTGCATGACTCCTGAACACCGCGAGGTGATACGTTTCCTGGTTTTACATAAAATGCATGATTTGGTTGTTTTAGGGCTGCCATGGTTACAGACCCATAATCCAGTCCTGGACTGGAAGGCTATGTCAGTCTCAAGTTGGGGCTGTCGTGGTATTCATGAGGATTCCCTGCCTGTGTCTATTGCTTCTTCTACGCCTTCGGAAGTTCCGGAGTATTTGTCTGATTATCAGGATGTCTTCAGTGAGTCTGAGTCCAGTGCACTGCCTCCTCATAGGGACTGTGACTGTGCTATAGATTTGATCCCAGGCAGTAAATTTCCTAAGGGAAGACTGTTTAATCTGTCGGTACCTGAACATACCGCTATGCGTTCATATATCAAGGAGTCTCTGGAAAAAGGACATATTCGTCCGTCTTCTTCCCCTCTTGGTGCGGGATTCTTTTTTGTGGCAAAAAAGGACGGATCTTTGAGACCTTGTATTGATTATCGGCTTTTGAATAAGATCACTGTCAAATTTCAGTATCCTTTACCGCTGTTGTCTGACTTGTTTGCCCGGATTAAGGGTGCCAAGTGGTTCACCAAGATAGACCTTCGTGGTGCGTACAACCTTGTGCGCATTAAGCAAGGTGATGAATGGAAAACCGCATTCAATACGCCCGAAGGTCATTTTGAGTACTTGGTGATGCCTTTTGGGCTCTCCAATGCGCCTTCAGTTTTTCAGTCCTTTATGCATGACATTTTCCGGAAGTATCTGGATAAATTTTTGATTGTTTATCTGGATGATATTTTGGTTTTTTCTGATAATTGGGATTCGCATGTGGAGCAGGTCAGGTTGGTCTTTAAAATTTTGCGTGAAAATTCTTTGTTTGTCAAGGGCTCAAAGTGTCTCTTTGGTGTACAGAAGGTTCCCTTTTTGGGGTTCATTTTTTCCCCTTCTGCTGTGGAGATGGACCCAGTCAAGGTCCGAGCTATTCTTGATTGGACTCAGCCCTCGTCAGTTAAGAGTCTTCAGAAGTTCTTGGGCTTCGCTAACTTCTACCGTCGTTTTATCGCTAATTTTTCTAGCATTGTGAAACCTTTGACGGATATGACCAAGAAGGGCTCCGATGTAGCTAACTGGGCTCCTGCTGCCGTGGAGGCTTTCCAGGAGTTGAAACGCCGGTTTACTTCGGCGCCTGTTTTGTGCCAGCCTGACGTCTCACTTCCCTTTCAGGTTGAGGTGGATGCTTCGGAGATTGGGGCAGGGGCCGTTTTGTCGCAGAGAGGCCCTGGTTGCTCTGTTATGAAACCTTGTGCCTTTTTCTCTAGGAAGTTTTCGCCTGCCGAGCGAAATTATGATGTGGGCAATCGGGAGTTGTTGGCCATGAAGTGGGCATTTGAGGAGTGGCGTCATTGGCTCGAGGGTGCTAAGCATCGTGTGGTGGTCTTGACTGATCACAAAAATCTGATGTATCTCGAGTCTGCTAAACGCCTTAATCCGAGACAGGCCCGCTGGTCATTGTTTTTCTCCCGCTTTGATTTTGTTGTCTCGTATTTACCAGGTTCAAAGAATGTGAAGGCCGATGCTCTTTCTAGGAGCTTTGTGCCTGATGCTCCTGGAGTCGCTGATCCTGTTGGTATTCTTAAAGATGGAGTTATCTTGTCAGCTATTTCTCCGGATCTGCGACGTGTGTTGCAGAGATTTCAGGCTGATAGGCCTGAGTCTTGTCCACCTGACAGACTGTTTGTCCCGGATAAGTGGACCAGCAGAGTCATTTCCGAGGTTCATTCCTCGGTGTTGGCAGGTCACCCGGGAATTTTTGGCACCAGAGATCTGGTGGCCAGGTCCTTTTGGTGGCCTTCCTTGTCAAAGGATGTGCGGTCATTTGTGCAGTCCTGTGGGACTTGTGCTCGAGCTAAGCCTTGCTGTTCTCGTGCCAGCGGTTTGCTCTTGCCCTTGCCTGTCCCGAAGAGACCTTGGACACATATCTCCATGGATTTCATTTCTGATCTTCCGCTATCTCAGGGCATGTCCGTTATCTGGGTGATATGTGATCGCTTCTCCAAGATGGTCCATTTGGTTCCTTTGCCTAAGCTGCCTTCTTCTTCCGATCTGGTTCCTGTGTTTTTCCAGAACGTGGTTCGTTTGCACGGCATCCCTGAGAATATTGTGTCAGACAGAGGATCCCAGTTCGTTTCCAGGTTCTGGCGATCCTTTTGTAGTAGGATGGGCATTGATTTGTCGTTTTCGTCTGCTTTCCATCCTCAGACTAATGGACAGACGGAGCGAACCAATCAGACTTTGGAGGCTTATTTGAGGTGTTTTGTCTCTGCTGATCAGGACGATTGGGTGACATTCTTGCCGTTGGCTGAGTTTGCCCTTAATAATCGGGCTAGTTCCGCCACCTTGGTTTCGCCTTTTTTCTGCAACTCTGGTTTCCATCCTCGCTTTTCTTCGGGTCATGTGGAGCCTTCTGACTGTCCTGGGGTGGATTCTGTGGTGGATAGGTTGCAGCAGATCTGGAATCATGTGGTGGACAACTTGAAGTTGTCACAGGAGAAGGCTCAGCGCTTTGCCAACCGCCGCCGCGGTGTGGGTCCCCGACTACGCGTTGGGGATTTGGTGTGGCTTTCTTCCCGCTTTGTTCCTATGAAGGTCTCCTCTCCCAAATTTAAACCTCGTTTTATTGGGCCTTACAAGATATTGGAAATCCTTAATCCTGTATCTTTTCGTCTGGATCTTCCTGTGTCGTTTGCTATTCACAATGTATTTCATAGGTCCTTGTTGCGGCGGTACATTGTGCCTGTAGTTCCTTCTGCTGAGCCTCCTGCTCCGGTGTTGGTTGAGGGCGAGTTGGAGTACGTGGTGGAGAAGATCTTGGATTCTCGCCTCTCCAGGCGGAGGCTTCAGTACCTGGTCAAGTGGAAGGGCTATGGTCAGGAGGATAATTCCTGGGTGGTCGCCTCTGATGTTCATGCGGCCGATTTAGTTCGTGCCTTTCATGCCGCTCATCCTGATCGCCCTGGTGGTCGTGGTGAGGGTTCGGTGACCCCTCACTAAGGGGGGGGTACTGTTGTGAATTTGCTTTTTGCTCCCTCTAGTGGTTACTAGTTTTTTGACTCTGGTTTTTCTGTCATTCCTTTTATCCGCACCTGGGTCGTTAGTTAGGGGTGTTGCTATATAAGCTCCCTGGACCTTCAGTTCAATGCCTGGCAACGTAGTTATCAGAGCTAGTCTGCTGTGCTCTTGTCTACTGATCCTGGTTCCAGTTATCTCAGCTAAGTCTGCCTTTTGCTTTTTGCTATTTGTTTTGGTTTTGTATTTTTGTCCAGCTTGTTCCAAATCTATATCCTGACCTTTGCTGGAAGCTCTAGGGGGCTGGTGTTCTCCCCCCGGACCGTTAGACGGTTCGGGGGTTCTTGAATTTCCAGTGTGGATTTTGATAGGGTTTTTGTTGACCATATAAGTTACCTTTCTTTATTCTGCTATCAGTAAGCGGGCCTCTCTGTGCTAAACCTGGTTCATTTCTGTGTTTGTCATTTCCTCTTACCTCACCGTCATTATTTGTGGGGGGCTTCTATCCAGCTTTGGGGTCCCCTTCTCTGGAGGCAAGAAAGGTCTTTGTTTTCCTCTACTAGGGGTAGCTAGATTCTCCGGCTGGCGCGTGTCATCTAGAATCAACGTAGGAATGATCCCCGGCTACTTCTAGTGTTGGCGTTAGGAGTAGATATATGGTCAACCCAGTTACCACTGCCCTATGAGCTGGATTTTTGTATTCTGCAGACTTCCACGTTCCTCTGAGACCCTCGCCATTGGGGTCATAACACAAGGCATCATGAAGTCTGAAGATTACTAAAGGATTTTGGCTCATAATGTAGTGCCCAGTGAGAGAAAGCTGGGTTTGCATCCCAGGTCATGCATCATCCAGCAGGACAATGGCCCAAAAAATACTTCAAGGAGCAGCCAGAAATGGATGGAAACAAAGCACTAGTGAGTCCTGAAGTGGCCAGTAATGTGTCCGGATCTAAATCCCATTGAACACCTGTGGAGAGATTTTAAAATTGCTGTTGGTAAAAGATACCCTTCAAAAATGAGAGACCTGGAGCAGTTTTCAATAATAGAGTGGTCCAAAATTCCACTTGAGAGGTGTAAGTGGATCGCCCCCATGAGGCCGTGGGGTACTCGGTGCCGGGTCCTACGGTTCTCAAGGGGGATGTCATGGTGGCCCTAGGGACGTCCGTGTAAAAGGGAAAGGTCTTTAAAGGGGAATGTTCATGACACCACCTGTGGTATTCGGTCAGGGTGACCGACGCTGCTTTAAGGGGTCCACTGGGGTGATGTTATGGCAGCTAGATGGTATACCTTCCTACAGGTGAAGTGTATCCCCAGGGCTTCCCAGTGTGTAGATGGTGGATGGTGAGAGGCACAGTGAAGAACGAGAATACAAAGTTGCAGTCTCTTTACCTTTTTACTGTAGACTTCAGCATCCACAGTCCAGAGCACCAAACCACAGGGTTGGCAGAGTCTGGCCGGTTTGGAGGCAAATCCAGAGTCCCCTTATCCAGGTGGAAATCAGTAGCTTTCCAGTGTTGTAGTGCCTTACTGCTAAGCTTCTCATAAGGTCCTCACAGATGTTATAGATGTTATGTCTCTCTCTCTCTCTGTCCCCCGGATAAGGGTACCGTCACACAGTGCAATTTTGATCGCTACGACGGCACGATCCGTGACGTCGCAGCGATCGTATGATTATCGCTCCAGCGTCGTAGACTGCGGTCACACGTTGCAATCACGGCGCTGGAGCGATGCCGAAGTCCCCGGGTAACCAGGGTAAACATCGGGTTACTAAGCGCAGGGCCGCGCTTAGTAACCCGATGTTTACCGTGGTTACCAGCGTAAAAGTAAAAAAAAACAAACAGTACATGCTCACCATCTGATGTCCGTCCGGTCCCTTGCCGTCCGCTTCCTGCTCTGACAGATCCGGCCGTACAGTGAGAGCAGAGTGCAGCGGTGACGTCACCGCTGTGATCTGCTCTCACTTTCCGGCCGGCAGACAGTCAGAGCGGGAAACGGACGGCAAGGGACCGGACGGACATCAGATGGTGAACATGTACGGTTTTTTTTTTTTTTACTTTTACGCTGGTAACCACGGTAAACATCGGGTTACTAAGCGCGGCCCTGCGCTTAGTTACCCCATGTTTACCCTGGTTACCAGCGAACGCATCGCTGGATCGCTGTCACACACAACGATCCAGCGATGTCAGCGGGTGATCAAGCGACGAAAGAAAGTTCCAAACGATCTGCTACGACGTACGATTCTCAGCAGGATCCCTGATCGCTGCTGCGTGTCAGACACTGCGATATCGTAACGATATCGCTAGAACGTCACGAATCGTACCGTCGTAGCGATCAAAATTGCACTGTGTGACGGTACCCTAAGATAGGACAAACCCGTATGACTGGTGGCTTGAGGTGTTATGATCCTAGTGGCAAGGATCACAAGTAGGACTAGCTAAGTAACTAAACCGACTACAAACTCAGGGGAAGTGGTAACTGAATTGACCGCAACCTGATCCTATCCGCAAACAACTATAGGCAGCCGTGGAACGTTACCTGAAAATCCTAGACGTCTCTTCACGGCCTGAGAAACTGACTATTCCTAGAGGGAACGAAAGTCCTTACTAGCCTCAGTGAAATGACCCCAAAGATATAGAATAGCCCCCCACAAATATTAACGGTGAGTTAAGGGGAAAGCACAAACGCAGAGATGAAATTAGATTTAGCAAATGAGGCCCGCTAATACTAGAAAGCAGAAAATAGAAAGGGAACTGTGCGGTCAATTAAAAACCCTATTCAAAATATCCACGCAGAGATCGCTCGAGCCCCCGCACCAACTAACGGTGCGGGGGAAGCAACTCTGTACCCCAGAGCAAACCAGCAGAAGAAATCACATATTAGCAAGCTGGACTAAACTCATCATACACAGAAATCATATTGCAGACTGATGAGCAAAAAATAATTAAACAGAACTTAGCTTCTCCTGAAGAGACTGAAACCGAAGATAATCAGGAGTAATCAGAATAGCACTGAGTACATTGACAGCCGGCAACAAGTGGAAGTGAAACAGAGCTAAATAGGAAACTCCCAAGTGAATGACGAGGCAGCTGATCAGCCACAGACCCGCAGGATAACAAACAAAGCCACCAGGGGGAGCCCAAAACAAAAGTCACACAATACCACCTGTGACCACAAGAGGGAGCCTGAAAACAGAGTTCACAACATTGAGGCTGTTTGTAGGGACTCTAGCACTCCCCGGCCTCTGAGGGGTGCCACCGTGCCTCCTGGGTGTAGGTGCGGACAGGTAACTTGCAATTAGCTGTCCTGCCAGTCTCTGAAGTAAAGCGTAGAGATCCTTACTCCCTCGGTATTCTGGCTACCGGATTTCTGCACCTCAGAAGGAAGCAGCCTGCTCCTGGCTGATCTCCCTCTGATATCCTCTCTTTTGCTTTACTTTCCTTCCCGCTTGCTGCAATATGTTCTGCTTTCTATGTCTCTTCCCAGGAGCTGTAGCACTTCAGGCCACACGGCTCCTATGCGTCCTTTCCCTCTGTCTTCCTGACAGGAACTGAAGCCTTTCCCTCCAGATCAGGATGTTCTTATAGGGGAGTTCACCATTATCAGGCTTAGAGCTCCCCCTTCTGGTCTGGAGTGTGAACATGTTGCATGCATTGTGTTACCTGACAAAGTTCTCCTTCATTGCCTCCATACGTAATATCACTCTCCCCGAGAGGAAAGCAATACCACTGCGACGACCAGGACCCTGGGGCGCCGCATAAGAAGGTTGTTGAAGGTTATAGGAAGTGATTGATTGCAGGTATTTTTTCCAAAGGGTGTGCAACCAAATAGTAAGCTGAGGGTGCCAACAATTTTGTCCAGCCCATTTTGGGGATTTTGGATGAAATTATGTCCAATTTGGCTTTTATTTTTTTGTTGTTTTTTTTGTTGTTCCTATACACACAAAGGAAATAAATATGTGTATAAAAAAACATGTGTAATTGCAATAATTTTCAGGGAGAAATACTTCACTTTCTGGAAAAATTTTAAGGGTGCCAACACTTTCGATCATGACTGTGTGTGCCTGCTGAATGAACTGTTTATTTGCTGTTATACCTTTGTACTCAGTAGAGACAGTTTTGGTTATGAATCTCTAGGGGTTTTATAAAAGCAATAAAACTACATGTTTGGACCAAACCACTTTGCCTGTGTGAACGCTACCTACTGCTGAGCGTGAATCCCTACAAATATTAAAGGTGTCCACAGTTTTACACATTTACGTCATATGTAGGGTTGAGCGACCTTTACTTTTATAGGATCGGGTCGGGTTTCACGAAACCCGACTTTTTCAAAAGTCGGGTCGAGTGAAATCGGCCGATCCTATAAAAAAGTCGGGGTCGGGGTCGGCCGAAACTCGAAACCCAATGCAGTGCATTGGGTTTCCAATGGTTCCCAGGGTCTGAAGGAGCGGAAACTCTCCTTCAGGCCCTGGGATCCATATTTAAATGTAAAATACAGAATTAAAATAAAAAATATCGCTATACTTACACTCTGACGGGCCCTGGTACTAAGCGGGAACCTTCCTTCCTTAGAATCAGCCTTCCATGACCTTGCGGTGACTGTTGTGAATTTGGATTCTGGGCTCCCCCGGTGGCTACTGGTGGACTTGAACTGGTGTCTTCATCTTCTCTGTTCACCTGTTCCCATCAAGATGTGGGAGTCGCTATATAACCTTGCTGCTCTGTTAGTTGCTTGCCGGTCAACAATGTTATCAGAAGCCTCTCTGTGCTTGTTCCTGCTCCTAGACAACTACTAGATAAGTTGGACTCTTGTCCATGTTTGTTTTTGCATTTTTGTTCCAGTTCACAGCTGTAGTTTCGTTACTGTGTCTGGAAAGCTCTTGTGAACAGGAATTGCCACTCTGGTGTTATGAGTTAATGCCAGAGTTTTAAAGTAATTTCTGGATGGTGTTTTTGATAGGGTTTTCAGCTGACCATGAAAGTGTCCTTTCTGTCTTCTGCTATGTAGTAAGTGGACCTCAAATTTGCTAAACCTATTTTCATACTCCGTTTGTTATTTCATCTCAACTCACCGCCAATACATGTGGGGGGCCTCTGTCTCCTTTCGGGGTATTTCTCTAGAGGTGAGCTAGGACTAATATTTTCCTCTGCTAGCTTTATTTAGTCCTCCGGCTGGTGCTGGGCATCTAGAATCAACGTAGGCATGCTACCCGGCCACTGCTAGTTGTGCGTTAGGTTTAGTTCATGGTCAGCTCAGTTCCCATCTTCCAAGAGCTAGTTCCTATATATGCTTATGCTATGTTCTCTTGCCATTGAGATCATGACAGTTTGACCGGCCCTTAAAGTGTTAATTGTTTGGGCTGAAGCAGGAGAAAAAGAAGTGTTGAAGGGAAATTTTTTTTTTTTTTTTTTTCCCCTCAGAGTTTTGCTGCCTAGCCCTTAATTGCTGTCTAGCTGCTTCTTACCTCCTCTTAACCCTTGAATGGCTCTGTGTCCACCTGTTTGTAATGGATCTTCAGAGTGTAACTGCAGGTTTGAATAATCTCGCCACGAAGGTACAAAATTTGCAAGATTTTGTTTGTCATGCACCTGTATCTGAGCCGAGAATTCCTTTGCCGGAATTTTTCTCGGGGAATAGATCCGGGTTTCAGAATTTTCGAAATAATTGCAAATTATTTTTGTCCCTGAAATCTCGCTCTGCCGGAGACCCTGCACAGCAGGTCAGGATTGTGATTTCCTTGCTCCGGGGCGACCCTCAAGACTGGGCTTTTTCATTGACACCAGGGGATCCTGCGTTGCTCAATGTGGATGCGTTTTTTCTGGCCTTGGGGTTGCTTTATGACGAACCTCATTTGGAGCTTCAGGCAGAAAAAACTTTGATGTCCCTATCTCAGGGGCAAGATGAAGCGGAAATTTACTGCCAAAGATTCCGTAAATGGTCTGTGCTTACTCAGTGGAATGAGTGCGCCCTGGCGGCGACTTTCAGAGAGGGTCTCTCTGATGCCATTAAGGATGTTATGGTGGGGTTCCCTGTGCCTGCGGGTCTGAATGAGTCCATGACAATGGCTATTCAGATCGATAGGCGTTTGCGGGAGCGCAAACCAGTGCACCATCTGGCGGTGTCCACTGAGAAGTCGCCAGAGAGTATGCAGTGTGATAGAATTCTGTCCCGAAGCGAGCGGCAGAATTTTAGACGGAAAAATGGGTTGTGTTTCTATTGTGGTGATTCTACTCATGTTATATCAGCATGCTCTAAGCGCACTAAAAAGCTTGGTAAATCTGTTTCCATTTGCACCTTACCGTCTAAATTTATTCTATCTGTGACCCTGATTTGCTCTTTGTCATCTATTACCACGGACGCCTATGTCGACTCTGGCGCCGCTTTGAGTCTTATGGATTGGTCCTTTGCCAAACGCTGTGGGTATGATTTAGAGCCTTTGGAGACTCCTATTCCTCTGAAGGGGATTGACTCCACCCCATTGGCTAATAATAAACCACAATACTGGACACAAGTAACTATGCGTATTAATCCGGATCACCAGGAGATTATTCGCTTTCTGGTGCTGTATAATCTACATGATGATTTGGTGCTAGGATTGCCTTGGCTGCAATCTCACAACCCAGTCCTCGACTGGAGAGCTATGTCTGTGTTGAGCTGGGGATGTAAGGGGGCTCATGGGGATGTACCTGTGGTTTCCATTTCATCATCCATTCCCTCTGAAATTCCTGAGTTCCTGTCTGACTATCGTGACGTCTTTGAAGAATCCAAGCTTGGTTCGTTACCTCCGCACCGAGAGTGCGATTGTGCCATAGATTTAATCCCGGGTAGTAAATACCCAAAGGGTCGTTTATTTAATCTGTCTGTGCCTGAACATGCTGCTATGCGAGAATATATAAAGGAGTCCTTGGAAAAGGGACATATTCGTCCATCGTCATCTCCCTTAGGAGCCGGTTTTTTCTTTGTGTCAAAAAAAGACGGCTCTTTGAGACCATGTATTGATTATCGGCTTTTGAATAAAATCACTGTTAAATATCAATACCCATTGCCGTTGCTGACTGATTTGTTTGCTCGCATAAAGGGGGCCAAGTGGTTCTCTAAGATTGACCTTCGTGGGGCGTATAATTTGGTGCGAATCAGGCAGGGGGATGAGTGGAAAACCGCATTTAATACGCCCGAGGGCCACTTTGAGTATTTAGTGATGCCTTTTGGTCTTTCTAATGCTCCGTCAGTTTTCCAGTCCTTTATGCATGATATTTTTCGCGATTATTTGGATAAATTTATGATTGTGTATCTGGATGATATTCTGATTTTTTCGGATGACTGGGACTCTCATGTCCAGCAAGTCAGGAGGGTTTTTCAGGTTTTGCGGTCTAATTCTTTGTGTGTGAAGGGTTCTAAGTGTGTTTTTGGGGTACAGAGGATTTCCTTTTTGGGATATATTTTTTCCCCCTCTTCCATTGAAATGGATCCTGTCAAGGTTCAAGCTATTTGTGATTGGACGCAGCCCTCTTCTCTTAAGAGTCTTCAGAAATTTTTGGGCTTTGCTAACTTTTATCGTCGATTTATTGCTGGTTTTTCGGATATTGCTAAGCCATTGACCGATTTGACTAAGAAGGGTGCTGATGTTGCTGATTGGTCCCCTGATGCTGTGGAGGCCTTTCGGGAGCTTAAGCGCCGTTTTTCCTCTGCCCCTGTGTTGCGTCAGCCTGATGTTGCTCTACCTTTTCAGGTTGAGGTCGACGCTTCTGAGATCGGAGCTGGGGCAGTGTTGTCGCAGAAAAGTTCTGACTGCTCCGTGATGAGGCCTTGTGCCTTCTTTTCCCGTAAATTTTCACCCGCTGAGCGGAATTATGATGTTGGGAATCGGGAGCTTTTGGCCATGAAGTGGGCTTTTGAGGAGTGGCGCCATTGGCTTGAGGGGGCCAGACATCAGGTGGTGGTATTGACTGACCACAAAAATTTGATTTATCTTGAGACCGCCAGGCGCCTGAATCCTAGACAGGCGCGCTGGTCATTATTTTTCTCTCGGTTTAATTTTGTGGTGTCATACCTACCGGGTTCTAAGAATGTTAAGGCGGATGCCCTTTCTAGGAGTTTTGAGCCTGACTCGCCTGGTAACTCTGAGCCCACAGGTATCCTTAAGGATGGAGTGGTATTGTCAGCCGTTTCTCCAGACCTGCGGCGGGCCTTGCAGGAGTTTCAGGCGGATAGACCTGATCGTTGCCCACCTGATAAACTGTTTGTTCCTGATGATTGGACCAGTAGAGTTATCTCTGAGGTTCATTCTTCTGCGTTGGCAGGTCATCCTGGCATTTTTGGTACCAGGGATTTGGTGGCAAGGTCCTTCTGGTGGCCTTCCCTGTCACGAGATGTGCGAGGCTTTGTGCAGTCTTGTGACGTTTGTGCTCGGGCCAAGCCTTGTTGTTCTCGGGCTAGTGGATTATTGTTGCCCTTGCCTATTCCTAAGAGGCCTTGGACGCACATCTCGATGGATTTTATTTCAGATCTGCCTGTTTCTCAGAAGATGTCTGTCATCTGGGTGGTGTGTGACCGTTTTTCTAAGATGGTCCATTTGGTTCCTCTGCCCAAGTTACCTTCTTCTTCCGAGTTGGTTCCTCTGTTTTTTCAAAATGTTGTTCGTTTGCATGGTATTCCTGAGAATATCGTTTCTGACAGAGGGACCCAATTCGTGTCTAGATTTTGGCGGGCATTCTGTGCTAGGATGGGCATAGATTTATCTTTTTCGTCCGCTTTCCATCCTCAGACGAATGGCCAGACCGAGCGGATTAATCAGACCCTGGAGACATATCTGAGGTGTTTTGTGTCTGCTGACCAGGATGATTGGGTTGCTTTTTTGCCATTGGCGGAGTTCGCTCTCAATAATCGGGCCAGCTCTGCCACTTTGGTGTCCCCGTTTTTCTGTAATTCGGGGTTTCATCCTCGATTTTCCTCTGGTCAGGTGGAATCTTCGGATTGTCCTGGAGTGGATGCTGTGGTGGAGAGATTGCATCAGATCTGGGGGCAGGTGGTGGACAATTTGAGGTTGTCCCAGGAGAAGACTCAGCTTTTTGCCAACCGCCACCGTCGTGTTGGTCCTCGGCTTTCTGTTGGGGATTTGGTGTGGTTGTCTTCTCGTTTTGTCCCTATGAGGGTCTCTTCTCCTAAGTTTAAGCCTCGGTTTATCGGCCCGTATAAGATATTGGAGATTCTTAACCCTGTTTCCTTCCGTTTGGACCTCCCTGCATCCTTTTCTATTCATAACGTTTTTCATCGGTCATTATTGCGCAGGTATGAGGTACCGGTTGTGCCTTCCGTTGAGCCTCCTGCTCCGGTGTTGGTTGAGGGTGAGTTGGAGTACGTTGTGGAGAAAATCTTAGACTCTCGTGTTTCCAGACGGAGACTCCAGTATCTGGTCAAGTGGAAGGGATACGGCCAGGAGGATAATTCTTGGGTGAATGCATCTGATGTTCATGCCTCCGATCTGGTTCGTGCCTTTCATAGGGCCCATCCTGATCGCCCTGGTGGTTCTGGTGAGGGTTCGGTGCCCCCTCCTTGAGGGGGGGGTACTGTTGTGAATTTGGATTCTGGGCTCCCCCGGTGGCTACTGGTGGAATTGAACTGGTGTCTTCATCTTCTCTGTTCACCTGTTCCCATCAAGATGTGGGAGTCGCTATATAACCTTGCTGCTCTGTTAGTTGCTTGCCGGTCAACAATGTTATCAGAAGCCTCTCTGTGCTTGTTCCTGCTCCTAGACAACTACTAGATAAGTTGGACTCTTGTCCATGTTTGTTTTTGCATTTTGGTTCCAGTTCACAGCTGTAGTTTCGTTACTGTGTCTGGAAAGCTCTTGTGAACAGGAATTGCCACTCTGGTGTTATGAGTTAATGCCAGAGTTTTAAAGTAATTTCTGGATGGTGTTTTTGATAGGGTTTTCAGCTGACCATGAAAGTGTCCTTTCTGTCTTCTGCTATGTAGTAAGTGGACCTCAAATTTGCTAAACCTATTTTCATACTACGTTTGTTATTTCATCTCAACTCACCGCCAATACATGTGGGGGGCCTCTGTCTCCTTTCGGGGTATTTCTCTAGAGGTGAGCTAGGACTAATATTTTCCTCTGCTAGCTTTATTTAGTCCTCCGGCTGGTGCTGGGCATCTAGAATCAACGTAGGCATGCTACCCGGCCACTGCTAGTTGTGCGTTAGGTTTAGTTCATGGTCAGCTCAGTTCCCATCTTCCAAGAGCTAGTTCCTATATATGCTTATGCTATGTTCTCTTGCCATTGAGATCATGACAGGTGACGTCACGGTGACGTCGCGGCTTGTGATTGGTCCGAGGCCGCCCATGTGACCGCTCGCGCGAGCGGTCACATGGGTGGCCGCGGACCAATCACAAGCCGCGACGTCACCGTGACGTCACCGAAGGTCCTTGAAGGGCTGATTCTTAGGAAGGAAGGCTGCCGGAAAGAAGCAGGGCATGTCCGAGGGTGAGTATATACCTAATAGGAATATACTCACCCTCGGCTTCTTTCTGGCAGCCTTCCTTCCTAAGAATCAGCCCTTCAAGGACCTTCGGTGACGTCACGGTGACGTCGCGGCTTGTGATTGGTCCGCGGCCACCCATGTGACCGGTCACATGGGCGGCCTCGGACCAATCACAAGCCGCGACGTCACCGTGACGTCACCGCAAGGTCATGGAAGGCTGATTCTAAGGAAGGAAGGTTCCCGGTTAGTACCAGGGCCCGTCAGAGGGTAAGTATAGCGATATTTTTTATTTTAATTCTTTATTTTACACTTAAATCTGAATTCCGATACCAATTCCCGATATCTTAAACATATCGGGAATCGGTATCGGAATTCCGATTCCAGATTCAGAAGATCGCCGACTTCATGGCCGACCCCACACAGGGGTCGGGTCGGGTTTCATGAAACCCGACTTTGCCAAAAGTCGGCGACTTCTGAAAATTGCCGACCCGTTTCGCTCAACCCTAGTCATATGTACAGGATATACTATGAATGACTAATATCATCTGATAGAAGTAATGTCTATAAATAATAATAAAATTATAAAGGAAAGGGGATTGGACAGCAGGGAAGAGAACAGACAGGAAAACGTTGGACCGAGCTCTATAACAAGTGTTTTACCTCACATCAGAGGTTGGCTCAGATCATGTGACCAGAGCTGTCCATCAGTCTTGTCCAATTGAAAACCTCACATGACAATACTTCTTTTCTATTGGATGAGGCTGATGGACATGTCAGGTCACATGCTCCTCCACCAGCAGCCATTTTATGGACCAGAGAGCTGTACAGTCTGAGAGGAAAGCTGAACTAACAAGAGCAGGACAACCTGTCATACCTATATAGTAGTAAGTGCCACAAAATCATGTCCCCAACATATTTAATAAAATAAGGATAATGTGGCGGATCCAGTTACCTCATTCTGCAGCTGGCAATAAACTGAGTAATACAGCTGCAGCAGGAAGCAAACAATGCAACATTTTTAATGAACCAATTGCAAAAATTATTTTTAGCCCTAATTTAAGTAAGGAACAAAATATCCTCAAAGGTGGACAACCCCTTTAAGATAGGCAGAACTATAATATCCGTTTTATTCAAGCTAACTTGGCTGCACATTCCAGCCCTGATCAAATTCTTCCTCAGGCCCAGTAGCGTAGCTACAGAGGGGGCCTTCGCCCCAGGCCCTGTCACATGAAGGGGCCCACTGGGAGCCGGCACTGCCACTTCCGTGATGAGGCACAATACAGCACAGGAGGAGAGCAGTAAAATGTCTGCTCCCCTGCCTGACGGAGACTCTGCATGCTGGTCGGACAGTGGCCAGTTGCACATCTCCCTTCTGCACTGTATTGTGCTGATGCTGACCGACCTCAGGAGCTTCTCCCAGGCTGCAGGTTTCTTCCCTCTGTGTGCAGGCTGGGATTGGCTTAGGGCAGGCACGCTGGGTCCTAGTGCCCACCTGCATTTCACTCAGATACTTCCTGGTCCTGCTGCAAATGTCATTGGTAACTAGATGGGTATTTCCTGAAGGAACTACAGATAGTGCTTTGGAATGGTGCACGGGCTGCCCCTGCAAGACTATCACACTTGGGTGCCCCTCAGGCGGTCTGGTTTGGTGGGTTGGGTCAATCTGGGTCTGATTTTGTGGGCGCGGTCACTCTGGGTCCGATTCGGTGGGCGGGGTCACTCTGGGTCCGATTCGGTGGGCGGGGCACCTCAGGGACCGATTTGGTGGGCTGGGCACCTCAGGGTCCGATTTGGTGGGTGGGGCCACTCGGGGTCCGATTTGGTGGGTGGGGCCACTCGGGGTCCGAATTGGTGAGCGGGGTAATCTACTATATAATTGCCTAAGGGCACTTCCGTCTTTCTGTCACCGTTATTCGTTCGCTGATTGGTCTCGGCAGCTGCCTGTCATAGCTGCCGCGACCAATCAGCGACGCGCACAGTACGGAAGAAAATGGCCGCTCCTTACTCCCCGCACTCACTGCCCGGCGCCCGCATACTCCCCCCCGGTCAGCGCTCACACAGGGTTAATGGCAGCGTTGACCGCGGTGTAACGCACTCAGTTAACGCTGCTATTAACCCTGTGTGACCACCTTTTTACTATTGATGCTGCTTATGCAGCATGAATAGTAAAAATATCTAATGTTAAAAATAATTTAAAAAAATAAAAAATAGTTACATACTCATCCTCCGGTGGACCCTCCGGATCAGGAACCGGCTTTTCCCGCTCCGCGCGACGCCCCGGTCACCGCTGCATGCATTGCGGTCTCGCGAGATGATGACGTGTGGTCTCACGACACCGCTACGTCATCATCTCGTGAGACCGCAATGCACTCTTGGGACCGGAGCGAGCAACAAACATCGGGTACCGGCCGCTCCAGGAGGTGCAACAAGCATCGTGTACCGGCCGCTCTAGGAGGTGCAACAAGCATCAGGTACCGGCCGCTCCAGGAGGTGAGTATGTAACTATTTTTTATTTTAATTCTTTTTTTTTTTAACAGGGATATGCAGTATACTATGTGACTGGACAATATACTACGTGACTGGGCAGTATAACTACGTGGCTCTGCGCTGTATACTGCGTGGCTCTGCGCTGTATACTGCGTGGCTCTGCGCTGTATACTGCTTGGCTCTGCGCTGTATAATGCGCGGCTCTGCGCTGTATGCTGCGCGGCTCTGCGCTGTATGCTGCGGGGCTCTGCGCTGTATGCTGCGGTGCTCTGCGCTGTATACTCTGCGGCTCTGCGCTGTATACTGCGCGGCTCTGCGCTGTATACTGGGCGGCTCTGCGATGTATACTGGGCGGCTCTGCGCTGTATAATGCGCGGCTCTGCGCTGTATGCTGCGTGGCTCTGCGCTGTATGCTGCGCGGCTCTGCGCTGTATGCTGCGCGGCTCTGCGCTGTATGCTGCGCGGCTCTGCGCTGTAAGCTGCGCGGCTCTGCGCTGTATGCTGCGCGGCTCTGCGCTGTATGCTACGCGGCTCTGCGCTGTATGCTGCGCGGCTCTGCGCTGTATGCTACACGGCTCTGCGCTGTATGCTGCGCGGCTCTGCGCTGTATGCTACGTGGCTCTGCGCTGTATGCTGCGCGGCTCTGCGCTGTAGCGTGGCTCTGCGCTGTATGCTGCACGACTCTGCGCTGTATGCTGCGCGGCTCCGCGCTGTATACTATGTGGCTGTGCAATATACTACGTGGACATGCATATTCTAAAATACCCGATGAGTTAGAATCGGGCCACCATCTAGTAATAATAATAAGACTACAGAGAGTGCTTTGGAATTGTGCTGTCACTTTAAGAGCTGATATTATCTGACAAAACTGTGTCTTGGTACAGTTCGTAGGCGTTGGCATAGTAACTGTGTCTGACTGCGCATATCAATGAGCTAATCAGCCAGGTGCCAGGTGGCAGTTATTTTTAGAAATTGCCTCAGAAACCAGCCCATTATAAACGTATGGGGAAATTTCCCTATTGAAATGCATTGAGACACTTTTTTCAAACGCAAGTTGCGCCAAAACTACAAATCCGATCGACACGAAAAATACTTAGCACACCTCTTGGGGACGCTGGCTTCGAAATGACACCTCACTGGAGTCTGTGAGTGAAGCGGTTCGGGCCGCATTAACTGCGGACTGAATAATAATAATAAGAAGTTTACCACGATGGAATAACAATATAGTGCTTTGTGCCAAAGCACTATAATAAAAGGTATTAAATTGATAGGCATGTCAGTCACTGGGGGGTAAATGTGAGAGGATGGGGGTATTGTGGGGGCTTAGGTGGGGGAGGGGGACAGGGCACTGGGGGGTGAATGTGAGAAGATAAGAGTATTGTGAGGTCTGAGGTGGGTGAGGCGCAACAACACTGGGGGGCTGATTTTTATACGGTTTTGTTAAGAGACTATATGCAATCCATCACATGTAATAGTTGTTCTCTGGGAAGGGGAGGTAGGGGGCATATTATACTTACCAGCTGGGTAAGCCATGAGCTGCATCAAATTTAAAGCATCACTGCAGCATTTTTTGTTATTTCACCGCTGGAGTGGCGCTTTAAGGCTATGTGCACACATTGCAGATCCGCAGCGGATTTCCATCAGGTTTACAGTACCATGTAAACCTATGGAAGACAAAATCCGCAGTGCACATGCTGCGAAATATACAGCGCAGAAACGCTGCGTTGTATTTTTCGCAGCATATAAAATTCCACAGGTGTAAAAACGCAGGCGAAATCTGCACAAAATCCACAGTAAATCCGCTGGGAATCCGCAGGTAAAACGCAGGGTGTTTTTACCTGCGGATTTTGCAGAATCCGAACGGAAAAGTTCGCAATGTTATCCGCAACGTGTGCACATACCCTAAGAGGCGCAGTTACAGCTGCTGTGACTGAAACCGTATCCGCGCCGCTCCCTAGGCTGCAGTGAGGAATGAAGTTAATTTCCTCCTGGCATCATGACTCTCAGTGCAGGCAACGCATGGTGTCAGAACACTATTAACTATTAGGCCGGCCTCACACTAGCGTGTTTTACGGACGTAAGAGAGGTGCTGAAAATACGGATTGCATACGGTACAATGCTTCTCTATGCCCCAGCTCCTATCAGCCGTATTTTACTGATCCGTATTATACGGCTTTCTACGGCCGTACAAAATCGCAGCATGCTGCGTTTGTCACCGTATTGCGCAAAAAATACGCCAATGAAAGTCTATGGGGGCGAGAAAAATACGGATTACACACAGGCCATCAGTGTGACTTGCGAGAAATACGCAGCGGTGTTCTATAGGAAAGCCGGTAATTCAGTGCGGTGTACAGTAAAATTACACTGACAGGTTAGAATAGAATAGCTAAAATAAATGTCTACACATAGTATAGGGGTTGTGATGCAGTGACCCCTGTAACAGGTAGGGGGCGCTGCATGGTCTCCCCGGTATGTGCACGGAGTTGTATTGAGGCCGTGAGAATAGATCTGCAGTGATGTCAGGATCACGTGACCAGCCATGTGATCCATTACTGTGGGTGTGGTTACAGGTACATAACGTGACCAGGGTGTGGGTCACATGTTCCTGTGTGGTTCCAGTGAGTGGACCTGAGTGGTGAAGGTCCTGAGGGCCCTGTGTATGGTCCTGTGTATGGTTCCTGTGGGCCTGTGTGTGCTCCTGTGTTGGAAGACCTGGGAGGAGGCTTCCTGGAGAGCACCTGCTGGCGTGGGAGGTCCTGGGAGGAGGACCGGATCCCTGAGCAGGACACAGTGGAACCTGGGGAAGCTACCGGCCTTCGGTGGCTCTGGACTGACTGATGTGTGCCGGCCAGGCAAGTTAGTGAACCCCGTAAGGCAGTTTCCCCAGGAGGAGTGGACTGACAAGGAGTCAGCAGGTGGAGCAGGAGCTCCCGTCAGGTACTATACAGACTGTTAGTGCTTGTGAAGTTCTATGAACTGTGTGGTCACCCACGGCAACTGAACGGAGTGAGGTTCAGCGTGTGTAGAGACCACGACCCGGAGTCACATGTGCGGTTTGTGACTTGGGACATTGGTGAACTGTTCGGCATACGGACACCCATGATAACTGGACGAAGTGAGAGATCCAGCAGGTTTGGTGTCCGTGAGTCAAAGCCGTAAATGAAGTGTTTAAAGCTGCAAGTTAATAGCACCAGTTGGTGCCTGTTGTGTTTCATGAAATGTACATAAGGAACTGTGCATAGCCCGGTTTATGACACCGTAATAAACCGTATGGACTGTTTTGTTTTTTTAAAACCCGTGCCCGTGTGCTGAATATCGCGGCCAAGCGAGTGTCCCCCAACACACTCAGTAGGAATAGTCTTACATTTGGTGCTCGAATGCGGGCAGCGATCCCGAAGGCACACGTGGAGTTAATTGCTGTGGCTCGGCGGGGCCACGAAGAGTGCGTCTGGCTGTAACTCGGCGGGGTTACGAAGCTGACAAGCGTCTGGCTGTAACTCGGCGGGGTTACGAAGCTGACAAGTGTCTGGCTGTAACTCGGCGGGGTTACGAAGGGGACAAGCGGCGTCCTGTCGGTTGGCGGGTCCACGAAGTCGGCGGTAGAGCCCTTGTGGAGCGTAGCTGCAGTGGCAGCAAGAGGTTCCACAGCAGGCGGAGCTGCGGTGGCTTGTGGTTGGCAGCCGGAGGTGTCGGTTGTATGTGACTGCAGCGGGAGCTGTGGCAGTACCAGCAGGAGCTGGTGAAGTGACATATAAAAGAAGAAAAAAAAAATAATAATTTTTTTTTTTTTCTCTCCCTTTTTTCCAAGTTGTGCTGACTCTTAAAGGGCCAGTACAAGCCCAGAGACAAAGGGGTGTACTGTGCGAACTGGGGCCTGAGTGCCGTGGGGAAGTCCACGGGGTGTATCCCAGGGTGGGGAGTATCCCTAATAGTGAGCGGTGACCCCAAATGGAGATGGTTGCCCAAAAGGGGGCGGAGACCCAAAAAGGGGCAGTAACCCGAACAGGGGTAATGGCCCAAAAAGGGGTGGAATCCTGAAGGGGGGCTGAATCCCGGACAGGGGTGGTGTCAAAAAGCACAGCACTTGCCCCAAAAGGGGGCGGAGCCAAAAAGGGGCGACAATCAGTGAGGAGTCATGACTGTGTCCTTTTTGGCTGGATGGAGAGTGTGTGCGGGGATTGATAGACCCGGGCAGAGAAGCGTCTTTGCTGAGAACCCTTCCAGGGAGTTCTGTGTCACCTGGGGACACTAAACGTCTTCAGGTAGCCACTCTCTACGTTGTCGCAGCTGGGGTTTCCACATACCATGAGGTGGCTGTAGTCTCGGACTTGCCGTGTCCTATGGTAATAGGACAAGATTTGGAAGCATTCTGGGAAAAGGGTGACGTGTTTGTGGATATAATGTGGATGGGAGGTAGTAATGTTGAGAATGCGCCCCCTAGAGTTGATAGTCCTAAGGTAGGCCTGACCAAGGGATATGGTGAACGGGCCCAACCTAGTGACACAACGTTAGCATTAGTTCCTCCCAAAGTTGTAAGGTCAGACATGTTGGTGACCAGAGGTAAAGGTGCGTCTGCCCAACTAACTGACCTGACGTCACCTGAAGTGTGCCACAATACGACTGGTAGTGGTCTGGTGGATAAAACAAGTGGAGCTGACACCCAGACAGAGAGTGACTTACGGGGTCATCGTACTGTGGAGTGTGACACAGACTCTGGGGGTGACTGTGACAAGTTATGGCCAGTAACAAGCGCATGTGCCATGGTGACGGGTGGAGGACGGGGTCCAGGACCTGTGGTGACGGGTGGAGGACGGGGTCCAGGACCTGTGGTGACGGGTGGAGGACGGGGTCCAGGACCTGTGGTGACGGGTGGAGGACGGGGTCCAGGACCTGTGGTGACGGGTGGAGGACGGGGTCCAGGACCTGTGGTGACGGGTGGAGGACGGGGTCCAGGACCTGTGGTGACGGGTGGAGGACGGGGTCCAGGACCTGTGGTGACGGATGGTGGTGACTCCCATTCAGACGGTGATGCCAGTGGAAAAGAGTGTAATAAGGTTGACTCAGGCAATTCTTCCTCCCGGCGCCGGAGACGTAAAAGAGCCAAAGGGGCTGAACCGGTTGTTCCGTGTGAGGAATTGACGGAAGATGCTGAGGACCTGGGGTGTATGAAGTACTCTGAAGTCCCAGGGAAAAGGGATGAACCTAATGATGTCACCGCTGAGACCCAAGAGAGGGCCGACCCTGACAGTGCAGAGTCGGAGGGTGCAGAAGTGGAGGAGGACACCAAGGAAATGGTGCCGGAAGTAAATACCTCCTCAAGTGATGGATGTTTCACCAATCCAGAGGATGGGAGAAGCGAAATAGAATTGGTTATATAGACGGTGAACGACCATGTCGAACGAGAAAGGGTCCTGAGACAAGCGGCTGAGCGCAGAGTGGATGAGCTGGAGAAGGAAGTATCTGAGCTCAGAGGTCACCTGTTCAGATGGCAAAGTGTGTATCAGACCCTAAAGGAAGACATTGTAGTGCTTAGAGAAGCACTAAAAGGCCCTCTACAAGGAAAAGAGGTGGTGGTCGCAGACTTCTCGTGCCAGTACCAGAGTGGTAATGAGGGTAAAGCTGAAGAGGAGTTGGCGCTAAAAGCAGAACAAGATGGTCACCCGGTTGTGACAGGTGTCTTGATGGAAAGGTCCATGGCAAGGCAGGAGCCATCTGTTCTTGAAGAAAGTGAGACTCCGCTCTTCAAGTGTGTGATAGATGTACCCGTAGAGGCGCAAGATGCATGTACCCGCGAGGGTGTGCCTGAGGCCTTTAAAAAGGCAGTGTAAGCGTGTAGTGGGCACTGGGCACTGGAGACGAAACAGTTGGTGATACTGTCTACTAAGGAAGTCACAGTGAAGAGGGTGGCTGTCCTGAGGGACATGCACCTACAGTGCCTCCACACGAAGCAGATGATCCTGTTGAGGAATGGTGAGGCCACTCTACGTTTGGAGCAAGCCAGGAAAGCTCAAAGTCGTCTGGGCTTGGTAGAGGACACAGTCCAAGTGCCCAAAGCTCTAGTAGCGAAGCTCATTGGCAGATTTGGGAAAGTGATGCAGGAGATGGTGGATATATCCGGTGTGAAGAGACTGAGGATTCCGGCTGATGACGAGGCCCAGGTGGGTGAAGATGGGATGGTGTCATTCCTGGTTGTCGGGTCCAAGGAGAGTCTAGGGAATATCCGGATGCTCCTGAGATATCGCGTGGCATACCTGAGAGAAATAGAGCAGCTAAGACTGTACAGACGGCAGGTCAATAAACAGCTGCAGAACATGAGGTGGCGGCCGCCTTCTTCCCAAGGAAAAGGGAACAGAAGGGACCCTCCAAATAATGAAATGACAGGTAGCCGGAGACTTTCAGCAAGGCAAGAACGTCGAGAATCTGCAAGTAGTAGTTCCTGTCGTGTACTAAGTGGGTCCGACTCAGACCAGACAGTCGGCTTGACCGTCAGTGGGACTCATGACCGCACCAACCGTGGGTGCCGGCCGTGGAGAGGAAAGTCGGGTGACGGGGCGTACAGGAAAAATGTGGTGACCAAAGGTCTGTTGACACAAATAGATGGTGGCTTGAGGACAAACTCAAAACATACACATTGACCGCTGGGGGCGGGGTAAACTCAACAACTGGACGATTGTATGTGATGCCCAAAACCGACTGAGACGGTTCCCTCGACTGATAGGGCAAGGTAACGCGCGTGACATGTCTCGTGACCCCACGTGTATGACAGGTGTTCAACCCCACAAGTTTGAACAGAGGGGGGGGATATGTGATGCAGTGACCCCTGTAACAGGTAGGGGGCGCTGCATGGTCTCCCCGGTATGTGCACGGAGTTGTATTGAGGCCGTGAGAATAGACCTGCAGTGATGTCAGGATCACGTGACCATCCATGTGATCCATTACTGTGGGTGTGGTTACAGGTACATAACGTGACCAGGGTGTGGGTCACATGTTCCTGTGTGGTTCCAGTGAGTGGACCTGAGTGGTGAAGGTCCCGAGGGCCCTGTGTATGGTCCTGTGTATGGTTCCTGTGGGCCTGTGTGTGCTCCTGTGTTGGAAGACCTGGGAGGAGGCTTCCTGGAGAGCACCTGCTGGCGTGGGAGGTCCTGGGAGGAGGACCGGATCCCTGAGCAGGACACAGTGGAACCTGGGGAAGCTACCAGCCTTCGGTGGCTCTGGACTGACTGATGTGTGCCGGCCAGGCAAGTTGGTGAACCCCGTAAGGCAGTTTCCCCAGGAGGAGTGGACTGACAAGGAGTCAGCAGGTGGAGCAGGAGCTCCCGTCAGGTACTATACAGACTGTTAGTGCTTGTGAAGTTCTATGAACTGTGTGGTCACCCACGGCAACTGAACGGAGTGAGGTTCAGCGTGTGTAGAGACCACGACCCGGAGTCACATGTGCGGTTTGTGACTTGGGACATTGGTGAACTGTTCGGCGTACGGACACCCATGATAACTGGACGAAGTGAGAGATCCAGCAGGTTTGGTGTCCGTGAGTCAAAGCCGTAAATGAAGTGTTTAAAGCTGCAAGTTAATAGCACCAGTTGGTGCCTGTTGTGTTTCATGAAATGTACATAAGGAACTGTGCATAGCCCGGTTTATGACACCGTAATAAACCGTATGGACTGTTTTGTTTTTTAAAACCCGTGCCCGTGTGCTGAATATCGCGGCCAAGCGAGTGTCCCCCAACACCCCCCAACTCAGTAAGAATAGTCTTACAGGGTATATATATATATATATATATATATATATATATATATATATATATATATATACATACATAATGTCAGTGAGACACATATATGTATATATATATATATATATATATATATATATATATATATATATAAAAAGAACCAGCTATGTAGAAATGTAAATAAATATACGTATACTAGTATACTAACTCAATTATGGCATATTTAAATATAGGAGAAACTAGAGTTTTTCATATAAAAATATCGTTTATTAAGTAAAAAACATCGACAAAAGGATTTCATTACTTATATCATATAGATTATATATTTGCATGAAAGAATAGAAAGGAATAATAGTGTGATCCTGATGTTATCAACGCAAAGAAGTCGTTATCATGGACTAGAATGGGCAGCAAAAAGCAATTTTTACTTACAAGTGGCTATAATTGTGGACATGAAACAAAAGGAACTCCTAATTACGCATGTGCTAGAAAGAGGAAGGAATATCCTCCTTATAACGATTCAATTGGTTTCAGCCAACTAAAAAATGCCACACATAACATGTAAGCAAGAGCTGCCCATGAAGATAGTAAAGTAAACGGTTAATTACCCATAGTGTGTTAGGATCAGTCCAGGAAACGACCTCTCTCCCCGACGGGCATTTCGCGAGAATAAATCTCGCTTCCTCAAGGGGGCGTGTATATATGTATATATATTAATATTTCATACAGCGCTAGATAGCTTAAAAGCCAGTAATTCAATTGCCGGCTTTTGCTATCTCCTTCCTAAACCCGACATGATATGAGACATGGTTTACATACAGTAAACCATCTCATATCCCTTTTTTTGCATATTCCACACTACTAATGTTAGTAGTGTGTATGTGCAAAATTTGGGCGCTCTAGCTATTAAATTTAAGGGTTAAATCGCGGAAAAAATTGGTGTGGGCTCCCGTGCAATTTTCTCTGCCAGAATGGTAAAGCCAGTGACTGAGGGCAGATATTAATAGCCTGGAGAGGGTCCATGGTTATTGGCCCCCCTGGCTACAAACATCTGCCCCCAGCCTCATATGAACTCGAGCCTGGGAACTTTTCAGAATATTTTCCCAGGCTCGAGTTCATATGAGGACATCCAGCAGAGGGCGCATCACCACGACTGAAGGTAACTACAGGTCATTGACCTACATTCCATTCATTCCCCGGGGTTTTACAGACAGGAGCACAGCTGCATTATAGCAGAGCTCCTGGCTGTAAAATGTTTTAACCCCTTCAGATGGATTTACATCGTGGGACATTACAGATCATCGGAAGGTATGGGATATTGTTGTTTTTTTTATTTTACCTTTTTTACAGAACGAGGGTCTTCAGGTGGATTACCAGTATAATAAAATATTACAACAACCTGTGTATTTATTTCATTAAAATACTTTGTAATAATGTGTGTGTGTGTGTGTGTGTGTGTGTGTTTTTTAACCATTTCATACTATTGGATTAATAATGGATAGGTGTCATAATTGACGCCTCTCCATTATTAATCTGGCTTAATGTCACCTTACAATAGCAAGGTGACATTAACCCTTCATTACCCCATATCCCACCGCTACACGGGAGTGGGAAGAGAGTGGCCAAGTGCCAGAATAGGCGCACCTTCCAGATGTGCCTTTTCTGGGGTGGCTGGGGGCAGATGTTTTTAGCCGGGGGGGGGCAATAACCATGGACCCTCTCCAGGCTATTAATATCTGCCCTCAGTTACTGGCTTTACCATTCTGGCGGAGGAAATTGCGCGGGAGCCCACGCCAATTTTTTCCGCGATTTAACCCTTACATTTAATAGCTAGAGCGCCCAAATTTTGCACATACACACTACTAACAGTAGTGTGGAATATGCAAAAAAAAAGAGGGATATGAGATGGTTTACTGTATGTAAACCATGTCTCATATCATGTCGGGTTTAGGAAGGAGATAGCAAAAGCCGACAATTGAATTACCGGCTTTTAAGCTATCTAGCGCTGTATGAAATATTAATATATATATATATATATATATATATATATATATATATATATATATATATATATATATAACAGTACATATGTTTTTATGATTTTTTGAGCACATGGATCCATTGTATGTCCGTATGTCGGTATGTCGGTTTTGCAAGCCTGCGAGAAAATATCGCAGTACGGATGCCATACGGATTACATACGGAGGATGCCATGCGCAAAATACGCTGCCACACCCTGCCTACGGAGTACTTACGGATAACCATTTTTTTACTTTTGTGGCGTATTACGGCCGTAAAATACAGACCGTATTTTTATACGCTGAGTGTGACGCCGGCCTTATACTGTGTTTTGTATAGGGGAGCTGTGGGGGCATTATACTGTGTATAGCGAAGCTGTGGGATCATCATATTGTGTATAGGGAAGCTGTGGGATCATAATATTGTCTATAGGGGAGCTGTGGGGGCATTATGCTGTATATAGAAAAGCTGTGGGCTCATCATACTGTGTATAGGGGAGCAGTGGGGACATCATACTGTGCATAGGGAAGCTGTGGAATCATTGTGTATAGGGGAGCTGTAGGGGCATTATACTGTGTATAGGAAAGCTGTGGGCCCACCATACTGTGTATAGTCAAGCTGTACATGGAGGCTACTTAGGGGACATTATTAAATGTTAAGTGGGCACTTAAACATGATTGTTATTGGGGCACTCAGAGCACTGAGACCATCAAAATTTCATATGTGGTATTATTACTTTTTAGGGACAAAATGTGGAGGGCACTAGCACAGGGCATTAGTGTTTTCTAGGGGTGAATTTTATTATCTAGAGAGCATAAAGGAGTCATTATTACTGTGTAAGGGGCTCAGTGGTGGCATTATTATGTGGGGTGGCACCATTATTGTACTACACAGCAGGTGCAGTAATAGGGACACATACGGCAGCAGCGGCTCAGTATTGGGATATCAGGGGCAGTAATAGGGACACATATGGCAGCAGTGGCTCACTATTGGGGTATCAGGTGCAGTAATAGGGACACATACGGCAGCAGCGGCTTAGTATTGGGGTATCCGGGGCAGTAAAAGGGACACATACGGCAGCAGGGGCTCAGTATTGGGGTATCAGGTGCAGTAATAGGGACACATATGGCAGCAGCGGCTCAGTATTGGGGTATCAGCAGGATGATTAGCTTGTGCAGGTTGGGAATAGATATGGACGGTGCTGGAAATGTGAGACATATGATGTGTCTTTGTTGTAATCTCTGCAGACAAGTCCTGGCTGGAGAAGTTCTTACGTTGCTCTGGGCCAGATGGAAAAGATGGGAAAAGTGAACAACTCCATAAGAAAGACCATCAGCTGTAAGTCACCATCTAAAACTGTCCAGTGATCTTTTATATGGTCTGCAAGACTGGTATCTACCACTACATGGTCTCCATATAGTAATATCAGTGTTTGTTTTTGTCTATAGATGGTTTTTTCAGTCAGAGTGCGGTCATCTGCTGATGTTCCTCTATGCTCACAATTAGGGTGCACCACATAGCTGTAGTCAGGGGTACCTGGTTAGGGGCCCACTCAGATTTTTCACACCCCTAAGCTAAAACCCTAGCTACGCCTCTGCTCAGGCCATACAGTATTACAGTAACAAATAGAAATTTCTATACATGATAGCACTGGCGGACGCAGACAGAAAAGGGCCCCTGTGCAAGAACAATATATAGGTCCTCTACAGCCCAATAGCTCCTAAAAATGCTAAATTGCACCTGCTTTGGATAGTCTTTGGCTATGTCTCCACTGTCAGGATGGCCGGCGGTATCGCCGCAGCGGCGAAGCCGCTCGGCGCTAAGCCCCGCCCCCTTTCTGGGACGCGATGGTGCCGGATGTGTACAGTACACATCCGGGATCATCGCACCCCTCGCCATAGGGCCCTGTGATATGCCTTGCGGGGACGCTGCGTCCCCGCAAGGTGTACGGACATGCTGCGATCTGAAAAGACGCGCAGCATGTCCGGAGTCGCAGGGCCGCCGCGTGCGGGTTTCCACGCATAGTGGAGACGGGATTTCATTAAATCCCCTCCACTATGCTGGAACATCTGGACGCTGCTTGTTTGACGCTGCAGCGTCAAACAAGCAGCGTTTACTTACCGTGGAAACATACCCTTACATCTTGGGCTCCGCTGCAGCTGCACAGGTTCCACCAATGATATGTGAGTCCTTATATGATAGAATAGGAAAACTAAATTACATTGTAGGTTTGGGTCAAAGGTCAAAACACAACAGATGAAAAATAAATCTGTATAAAATATCCACATGTTCTATGAATACAACACGTACCCATTATAATAAAGGATTGTTAAGAAATACCTGTGGATAATCAGAATGCAGGTATACAGAATGACAGCTAATGAATAAATGCAATAAAAGAAGAAATAATGGTAAAAAAATCTTGAAAGTAAGGAAGTAAACTATAAACATAATAAAACAAATAAATACATACAAGACAAGACAAGACACACTAAATAACACAAAATACCAAGTCAGGCAACACACAAATGTTATTGGTGTGCAGTCTATGTGCTCTTTGTGATTAATCTTGTAACATATACTGTAGGAGAAGCTTTCAAATTTATTTATTTATTGATCTACAGTGGGTACGGAAAGTATTCAGACACCTTTAAATTTTTTACTCTGTTTCATTGCAGCCATTTGTTAAATTAAAAAATGTTCATTTTTTTCACATTAATGTACACTCTGCAACGCATCTGTAATGTCCCTGCCGGCATCGCTGCATGGCTTTCCATCTCCCATCAGGCAGATACACCATCTTACTTACCCCTCCGGGCAATGCTGTGAGTTCTGTCCTCTGCCGGCTCCATGCTCTGGGCCTCATGTCCTTGCTTGTTGCATGCTTCTTGGCTGTATGCTTAGGGTGGTGGCCCCGGCACTTCCTGTTTGTTTCTTATAGTGACTGTGTGCACCTTCCTAAGGTGTCCATAACCAATTGCCAAGAGGCCTCAGGTACTTAAGGCTTCCCCACCCCTAGGGGGACATCTGAGCATGTACTTTCTCAGTTAGTGTCTTGCTGCTGAGTTGCCAGGTCCTGTGTTGCTGTATCCTGTGTCTCTCGTTTCTGCCATCTAGGGGGCTTCGTACCCTTGTCCATACCTGTATCCGGTGTCTCTCGTTTCTGCCTCCCAGGGGGCTGCATACACTGGTCTGAATCCATGTTTCTGTACTTTGTCCCATACCTGATCCTGTCTGAACTAAGTCCTATAACTGTATCCGTTTGTATCCTTGTCTGTAGTCCTTCCTATCTTGCTGTGTGTTTCCTTGTGATCACTCTTTCTGCTCTTTGCTCTGCAACCTGCGGCTCTGCTCTTTGCTCAGCAACATGTGGCTCTGCTCTTTGCTCCGCAACCTGTGGCTCTGCTCTTTGCACTGCAACCTGCGGTTTTGCTCTGCTCCGAAACCTGCTGTTCTGCTCTTTGCTTCGCAACCTGCGGTTCTGCTCTTTGCTCCGCCACCTGCGGTTCTGCTCTTTGCTTCGCAAATCTGTGGTTCTGCTCTGCTGGGCACTTTGCAGTTCTGTTCTGCTGCACATCCTGCGACGCTGCTTTGCTCCACTTCCTGTGGTTCTGCTCTACTCCCTCTCTGCTCCCTGCACTTCCTGCCCCTTTAGTTTGTACTGGCTTTTACCAGTTCCTGTCCCTCCAGTCTGACCTCGTACCTACCTGTTCCCTTTTCCTACTCGTACCTGCCTATGTTCCTGTCCTACTCAAACCAGTTTCAGTCCCGCTAGCCGTGCCCGTCTGCCTGCCTAGAGTGTCAGCCATGCCCACCTGTCTAGAGTGCCAGCCGTGCCCGCCTGCCAAGTGTCAAGAGTGCCAGCCGTGCCTGCCTGTCTGCCTAGAGTGCCAGCCGTGCCCGCCTGCCTGCCAGAGTGCTAGCCGTGCCCGCCTGCCAGAGTGCCAGCCGAGCCCGCCTGCCAGTGCCAGCCGAGCCCGCCTGCCAGAGTGCCAGCCGTGCCTGCCAGAGTACCAGTCGTGCTCGTCCGTACTTGCTCGCACCTGTTAATAGTGTTCAGTCCCTCAGTGGGATCAGCTGCCACAGCTAGACACTGCCCTGGAGTGGTACCTAGCAGCTACCTGCCAAACAAGCCTGACCTCACCATCAGAGGCTCCAGTGAACACCAAGGTAGCTGCTTATGGAGCGCCCCCTACCACAGGGCCACCGAGTCCTAAGTACCGGGTCTCCCTTCTGGCTCTGGCGATGTCACGGTGGCTAGACCCCGGCCTGTGACCCTGTTAAGGGGGATCCAATAAAGGAATAACAGTTCGATGTGTGGGTGGTGGTGATGATGTGGTGCAGTGCCGGTCGCAGTAATTAACGAGGACACCAGGTTGCAGTCTCTTTACCTCTTTACTGAAGGCTCAGGATCCTCATTCTGGAATACGGTTAACCGGGCGGTGAGAGTCCGGCTGGCCCGATGGCACCTCCAGAGCTCCCTTTGCAGGTGGAAATCTGTGCCTACCTTCTAGCGCTTGTGTGTTGCGGTCCTCCCCTGCGGTGCTTACGGGATAGTCCCCACAACTGTTGTGTCTGTTTCTGAAGTTCCCTCACAACTCGATCAAGATGTTCTGCTTCGTCCCCCAGATTATATGGCTAGGACGCACCCGTACGATGGGTAGGCTCGGAGTTCTTCCGGGACCCTAGAGTCGCCCCTCTCCAAATGTTGCCCCCTATGTCTTCTTAGGTGATTAGGGTGAGACAGCCCGCCTATAACTGACTGTCCTGCCGTAGGTTTGAAGTTAGGCCTGGAGCTCTATACTTCCTTGGCGTTTCCGGCCACCGGCTGCGCGCCTCAGTAGGATGTTGCCTCGTTCTTACAGCACGACTCCTACTGGCGTTTCTCCTTGTTGCGTTGATCTCGTTTCTCACCCTCCTCAATACACCTCGCTTCTTATCCTTTCTCCGGGCACCGCCGCAAGGAAGTGCAGGCGCGGTCCCTTTACATTCTCTCTAGTTCGCTAGGTCTCTGCCAGGATCCCACTCCTGACAAGGACCCCCCTGAGTCTCTCCCCGCAACACCCTCTGCCACAGGATGTTGCCTGTTCGATTCCCAGTCAGCTTCTATCTAACTTCCTATCTAACCCCCAGTTTTACCAGACTGTGAGGAGTGGCCTAATACATAGCGCCCTTAGCTCCCCCTGGAGACCAGACTGTGAAGTGCATTGGTGTCTGTGATACCTGGTCAGGTGAACTCCTTCAGTGCCATCAGACGTACCATCACTCCCCTTAATGGCGGAGCATCAGTACTGCAACGACCAGGACTCTGGGGTGCTGCACTCCCCCCCGGTTAAATCCAGTACTCCCGGACTGGGAAGAAACAACAATACATGTCAGCAAAAAGACATACAATTTTTGAAATGCAATAAACAAGTAAACTTTTAACAGAGCTTCCCTTTAGGGGAGGTGAGGACACTTGAACGTTGCAAACATGGTTAAATACTTTAAATAACATACTATAAATAACTTTTCTGACCCAACCGGGTATTCTACTAAGTGCAAATTTTTGAACAATAATTTAACGTCGCCTTTAAGGACGTATACGCTGAATCCACTAAAGACCTTCTTATAAAACACTATAAGGCTACTTTTCTTCATTTTCCATCTTTACATCTGCAGGACCGCCTGTCTATCTGTCCCAGGCCTGCTGCCTCTCGCTCTGTTGCAGGACCGCCCCTTTCTGCCCGGGCCTTCTGCCTTTCTGCTACTATACACAGTATAGACCGTACCATGCATCTCTCAGTTCAGGATCACCGAGCCATCTCTGTCTGGCTCCTAGGAGGACTCACCAACTAACCCCGTACGGGTTCACTTCCTGTCCTCATTCTCTAACACATTATTAAACATTCCTTACAATTAACTAGCTAACTACATATAACGGCTACATGTCAGCATTATTACTTCTTCTGTTAAAGTATCATCATTCTCTAAGTGCTATTGATGTACGTCCCCTTTAAGAAGGGACCAAGTCTCTATGAGGTAGTGCAACTTCTCAAGCTGCAAGTCCGTATGCAGCAAGGACTCCGATACTGCTTCCAGGAACAGTTTCTTCGCAAAGAGTCATTTTCTTTGTAAAACCAGTAGAGGGCACCTTTAAGAAGGTGCAAACTATTTACAATAAGTTTGTAATCATGCAGTGTTCATGATCCAGCAGTTCTTTTCAACAATGATGAACGAGAAACAAAAGCAAAAAGGCAAAATAGGGATCCCGGGTAAACTAAGGGATCCCTTTAAGAGTTAACCCTAGTCGGGTTGTAGCAGCAAAACAGCCAAACAGACGAACAGTTAATTATTTACATATCCATTGCATCGAGGTTTACTCTCGCTCTGGCGGCCGTAGCTCCGCATAGACCTCGCTCGGAAAGGTGATCGGCGAGATCGGGGCCTTTAAGAAGTGCTCCATACCCGTGTCCCGATCCCAGGGTGTGAGGCGCCGGAGTCTATAGGTCCCAGGGAGAGGGGGTACCGCGACGGGGCCTATCAGCAAGTCCTCTGCTGGCGTGGCAGGGTCATTCTTCATACCTGCTTCAGATGCGGTCCCTCCGGTGCCGATCTGCTCCGTCTCCGCTGGGGTCTGGAACGCTAGTTGCAGGGCCTTGCACTGTGGCGTTGTCATCTCCGTTTGCAGCACCTCGCTTTCCGTCAGGGCCTTGCTTTCTGGCTTCGGAGCGCTGGAACTTCTTTCCTGCTCCGGACCAGACGAGGCTGCCAACAGACGTCTGATGAGGCTCCTGATAAAGGTCTTCTTCCACCCGGCCTCAGTGCTCAGCTGCATCCGCCGGAGTTGGTCGCCGAGCTCATCCACTCCGGCCTGCAGGAAATCAATATCAGCGGTGGAGGCCTGGTTGCGGTGCCCCTCCGGGTAGCTGGGGGAGTCCTCTGCTCCTACCCCACGCTCCGGCTCCGGGTGGCTCGCCATGGCGTCCTCCATGTCGCTGACTTCTTCTTCCTGGTCCTTTTCCCACTCTCTCCTTCGTGGGCGGTTTCGCTTTCTTTGTCTCTGCCCACCATTGAGGATCAGGAGGCGGATCTCAGCTGCTGACGGACACGTCCTCAAAGGGCCGAAATATTTAGACTTGGCGGCCATTGTCTTTCGCGCTCTTCAGCTTGTCTACGCCCATTCCACGCCCCTCTTCTTCTCCTGCGCTCTCCTCAGCGCTGTAATGGCGGCGGTTTTGGCGGGAACTTCTGGCGGCAAGTGGCAATACACAGTCTTTGCAATAAGTCACAGTCCAAGCACAATAAATCACAGCTCCAAGGCACACATGACCTGATTCTTCAGGCTTAAGTAGATCCTGTTCGTGACGCCAAGTTGGAGCGCCCCCTACCACAGGGCCACCGAGTCCTAAGTACCGGGTCTCCCTTCTGGCTCTGGCGATGTCACGGTGGCTAGACCCCGGCCTGTGACCCTGTTAAGGGGGATCCAATAAAGGAATAACAGTTCGATGTGTGGGTGGTGGTGATGATGTGGTGCAGTGCCGGTCGCAGTAATTAACGAGCACACCAAGTTGCAGTCTCTTTACTGAAGGCTCAGGATCCTCAGTCTGGAATACGGTTAACCGGGCGGTGAGAGTCCGGCTGGTCTGATGGCACCTCCAGAGCTCCCTTTGCAGGTGGAAATCTGTGCCTACCTTCTAGCGCTTGTGTGTTGCGGTCCTCCCCTGCGGTGCTTACGGGATAGTCCCCACAACTGTTGTGTCTGTTTCTGAAGTTCCCTCACAACTCGATCAAGATGTTCTGCTTCGTCCCCCAGATTATATGGCTAGGACGCACCCGTATGACGGGTAGGCTCGGAGTTCTTCCGGGAACCTAGAGTCGCCCCTCTCCAAATGTTGCCCCTTATGTCTTGTTAGGTGATTAGGGTGAGACAGCCCGCCTATAACTGACTGTCCTGCCGTAGGTTTGAAGTTAGGCCTGGAGCTCTATACTTCCTCGGCGTTTCCGGCCACCGGCTGCGCGCCTCAGTAGGATGTTGCCTCGGTCTTACAGCACGACTCCTACTGGCGTTTCTCCTTGTTGCGTTGATCTCGTTTCTCACCCTCCTCAATACACCTCGCTTCTTATCCTTTCTCCGGGCACCGCCGCAAGGAAGTGCAGGCGCGGTCCCTTTACGTTCTCTCTAGTTCGCTAGGTCTCTGCCAGGATCCCACTCCTGACAAGGACCCCCCTGAGTCTCTCCCCGCAACACCCTCTGCCACAGGATGTTGCCTGTTCGATTCCCAGTCAGCTTCTTTCTAACTTCCTATCTAACCCCCAGTTTTACCAGACTGTGAGGAGTGGCCTAATACATAGCGCCCTTAGCTCCCCCTGGAGACCAGACTGTGAAGTGCATTGGTGTCTGTGATACCTGGTCAGGTGAACTCCTTCAGTGCCATCAGACGTACCATCACTCCCCTTAATGGCGGAGCCATCAGTACTGCAACGACCAGGACTCTGGGGCGCTGCACTTAGCCACGCCCCTTACAGGGTAGTCTGGTTTGTGGCACAGTGAGGCCACAATCCCCTCGCTCACGCCACCCAGTCAGGGCGCGGGCGTTACAGCATCTTGACTGAAAAAAACAGAAATGAATACATTTTTGCAAATTTAATAAAAAAGAAAAACTAAAATTTCACATGGTCATAAGTATTCAGACCCTTTGCTCAGACAATTATATTTAAGTCACATTTCCTTGTGATCCTCCTTGAGATGGTTCTACTCTTTCATTGGAGTCCAGCTGTGTTTAATTAAACTGATAGGACTTGATTTGGAAAGGCACACAACTGACTATATATAAGATCTCACAGCTCACAGTGCATGTCAGACCAAATGAGAATCATGAGGTCAAAGGAACTGGCCAAGGAGCTCAGAGACAGAATTGTAACAAGGCACAGATCTGGCCAAGGTTACAACAGAATTTATGCAGTACTCAAGGTTCCTAAGAGCACAGTGGCCTCCATAATCCTTAAAGGGAACCTGTCACCACGTTTTTGGAAGATGGGATAAAAATAGCGTTAAATAGGGGCAGAGGTGGGCGTTACATTAGTGTGTTTGTTATGCGTTTATTACCCACCTAAGTTGCCGAAATACCTTTGCAAAGTCTCCGTTTTCGCCTGTCAATCAGGCTGGTCTGGTCAAAAGGGCGTTGTCTTCCCCCAGATTTTGCGTAGTTTTCCGTTGGTGGCGTAGTGGTGTGCGCATGCCCAAGGTCCCGAATCCTCTGCCAGGGGATTTAAAAGAGCGCGCTGTTCGTTATTTCATTGGTGATCGGTGGGCGCGGCCATCTTCCTTTGGCCGCGCGTGCGCAGAAGCGGCGCTCTGCTGGCCGCGGCTTCAGGAAAATGGCCGCCGCGATCTCCATCTGCGCACGCGCGGCATCCCGCGGCCATTTTCCTGAAGCCGCAGCCAGCAGAGCGCCGCTTCTGCGCACGCGCGGCCAAAGGAAGATGGCCGCGCCCACCGATCACCAATGAAATAACGAACAGCGCGCTCTTTTAAATCCCCTGGCAGAGGATTCGGGACCTTGGGCATGCGCACACCACTACGCCACCAACGGAAAACTACGCAAAATCTGGGGGAAGACAACGCCCTTTTGACCAGACCAGCCTGATTGACAGGCGAAAACGGAGACTTTGCAAAGCTATTTCGGCAACTTAGGTGGGTAATAAACGCATAACAAACACACTAATGTAACGCCCACCTCTGCCCCTATTTAACGCTATTTTTATCCCATCTTCCAAAAACGTGGTGACAGGTTCCCTTTAAATGGAAGAAGTTTGGGACCACCAGAAGTCTTCCCAGACCTGGCTGTCCAGCCAAACTGAGCAATCGTGGGAGAAGAGCCTTGGTGTGAGAGGTAAAGAAGGACCCCAAGATCACTGTGGCTGAGCTCCAGAGATGCAGTAGGGAGATGGGAGAATCCACAAAGTTAACTATCACTGCAGAGTGGCCCGATAGAAGCATCTCCTCAGTGCAAGACATATGAAAGCCTGCATAGAGTTTCCTAAAAACACGTGAAAGACTCCCAGACTATGAGAAATAAGATTCTCTGGTCGGATGAGACAAAGATAGAGCTTTATGGTGATAATTCTAAGCGGTATGTGTGGAGAAAACCAGGCACTGCTCATTACCTGCCCAATACAATTCCATCAGTGAAACATGGTGGTGGCAGCATCATGCTATCGGGGTGTTTTACAGCTGCAGGGACAGGTCGACTGGTTGTCATTGAAGGAAACATGAATGTGGTCAAGTACAGAGATATCCTGGATGAAAACCTCTTCCAGAGTGCTCTGGACCTCAGACTTGGCCGAAGGTTCACCTTCCAACAAGACAATGACCCTAAGCACACAGCTAAAATAACAAGTGAATGGCTTCAGAACAACTCTGTGACCATTCTTGACTGGCCCAGCCAGAGCCCTGACCTAAACCCAATTGAGCATCTCTGGAGAGACCTGAAAATGGTGGTCCACCAACATTCACCATCCAACTTGATGGAACTGGAGAGGCTCTGCAAGGAAGAATGGCAGAGGATCCCCATATCCAGGTGTGTAAAAACTTGTTGCATCATTCCCAAGATGACTCATGGCTGTACTGCCTCAAAAGGGTACTTCTACTCAATACTGAGCAAAGGGTCTGAATACTTATGACCATGTGATATTTCAATTTTTCTTGTTCAATAACTTTGCAAAAATTACTAAATTTTTTTTCAGTCAAGATGGGGTGCGAAGTGTACATTAATGAGAAAAAAAGTGAACGTTTTTGAATTTACCAAATGGCTGCAATGAAACAAAGAGTGAAAAATTTAAAGAAGTATGAATACTTTCCGTACCCACTGTATATGTGAAAATCACTGATGAAATACTGATAGTAAAAACTGACATGGACTAAACATTGATGAAACTCAGATCCATAACACTGATGCCCACGATCTGGAAGCACGTTCGCTGTGTCCAAAGCGCTGCTGTCTATTGAATGTAGGTGAATCCTCATGTGTTCACTGAACCGTGCGGATTCACCGCCTTCAATAGATTCTATTGGTGAAATTTCTTTTGCGGAGACTGGTGTCTCCGCAAGATAAATTGACGTGCTGCAGTCTAGACAGACATGCCACATGTCCATCTCCGCGGGTGAGCCACGGGCATCTGTGGACGCATAGACATGGGATTTCTTGAAGGCCCATCAACTATGCTGTAACATCTGGCCGCTGCGGGTTTGATGCTGCACAAGTACTGAGTGTCTAACTCGCAGTGATTACTGACCGTGGGAATGTACCCTCATACTGTGTCAGTCAGGCTGCTGGGTAGCAGAGAACTGTGTATTTTCTCTGCTTCATTTAGCCACTCCAGATGATTGTGGCTAATCACTTGCAATTTTCAGACATGGTATAAAAGGGCAAAAAGTCCACAAGTTCATGGCTCCCTGTGTTCCTGGGAAAATGCTGCGAGTAAAGCAGTTGTTTGGTTTTCAGCTGAACACTAGGCCTAGTTCTTCTGAGTCAATATTTGCATGTGGATCGCCGCCACGTAAGGGCACTGGGGTACTTGGTACCGGATCCTTCAGTACTCGACGGTGATGTCACGGTGGCCCGACCCGGCCCGTGGCCCTATGAGGGGCGTCCAATAAACGGCAGAGTGTTTATATGGAAAATGTTCGTGACGCCACCTGTGGTATTCAGTCAGGGTGACGACGCTGCTTAGGGGTCCGCTGGGGTGATGGAATGGCAGCTAGATGGTATACCTTCCCACAGGTGAAGTGTATCCCCAGGGCTTCCCAGAGGTGTAGATGGTGATGGTGTAAGGCGCAGTGAATAACGAGGACACAAATGGTACAGTCTCTTTACCTTTTACTGAAGACTTCAGCATCCACAGTCCAGGGTACAGATCACAGGGCAGGCAGAGTCCGGCCAGTCCGAAGGCAAATCCAGAGTTCCCTTATCCAGGTGGAAATCAGTAGCCTTCCTACTAGCGCCTGGGTGTTGTAGTACCTCCCTGCTGAGCAACTCGGGATAATCCTCACAACCTTTGTAGATGTTATAGATGTTATTTCTTCCTCTCTGTCCCCCAGATGATATGGATAGGACAAACCCGTATGACGGATTGCCTGAGGCTTGTTTATAGGACCCTAGAGACACCCCGACCCCCACAATTTGCCACTGTGTCTTCTTAGGTATTAAGGTCGGGGAGCCAACTTGGAATTGACTGTCCTGCTGGTCTCTCAAGTAATGCGTAGAGTCAATTACTCCCTCAGTGTTCCGGGAACCGGCTATGTGCCTCAGAAGGAGGCAGCCTCTCTCAGGGCAGAACTCCTCCTGGTGTTGTCTCCTTGTGCTGTGACTTCGTTTCTCACTCTCCACAATACAATTCCTTTCTTGTCCTTTCTTAGGATGCTGCCGCACGTGAGGCAGGCGCAGCTCCGTGTCTTTCTGTCTCGTGCTAGGCCTCTGCCAGGATCCCACCCCTGACAGGGACCCTCTGTCTGCAGCTCAGATGTTCCTCCTTTCCCCCTGTCTGCCTGACAGGTGTTGCCTGGGCCGAGCCCAGTCAGCTTCTGACTCACTTCCTATCCAACCCACCAGTTTTACCCTAATGTGAGGAGTGCCCTAATAGATAGGAGCAAGTCTCCCACTGGTGGACTGGAGTGTGAAGTGTAGTGTGTGTTTTGTGATACCTGGTAAGGTGAACTCCTTTAGTGCCATCAGACGTAATATCACTCCCCCTGGTGGAAGAATGACATTACTGCAACGACCAGGACTCTGGGGCGCTGCACATGCCTAATTAATGGCCAGTCAATCGAAGATGTATTTTTAATCCTTTGAATTTCCTTTTGCTCTTATATATTAAACCAATAAAACTGGTAGTGACCAGTAGTATCAAACTTGTCTGATGTGTTTTGGAGTAAGAAAATCCTTATCCATGAATATGGACTGAATTGCCGTCTGAAACATGTAGAAAAGTCACAAATTATTACTTGGATGTACTTGAGGATGTTGTTTTTTAACCTTTTGGAATGAAAATTTAGATTTTAATTGAAACCTCCAGCTTGAGGATTTTCTTACTTGGATTTACCTGGTGCCTTATTGAGCGGGAGTGGATTCCTCCGTTCCCAGAACTATTCTTCTTTAGATGCTACCACCTCCCTTGTTAACATAAAAATGTCCACAAATTTTCCCTACATTATCTTTTTAGCCCTTGATGCAAATGAGGTATGTATGAAATAGTATACATGCATATGTTGTCACCTTCTTAACTGGCTGACTTCCTCCACTTGATTTCTCCCCCTTTTGTTATAAACTCTTTCAGAAATTTTCTAAGTACCTTAAACACGACTCAGCTGTTGGGTGACCCGGGACCAACCCAACAAACAAGGGGGTAACTCAAAATACCATGCATACAAATATTCATTCACATATAATAGAGGAATGCTCTGGGGAGTGGAGGATGGGGAAAACCAAAGTAAGTGGAGGGAAGGGAATTACCACACTTACAAACCAGTCACAGATAACTCCTCCAAAACTCCTCATATGAACACCTCTCCTCCTAAGTCATGCAACAAATGCTAGCTCTGACATCGGTTTGAATCAGGACCCAGTTTATAAAGGGGATGGGAGTGGCTAACTGAGCTCAGCAGAGATCAGAGTTTCCAACATGGCCGATTAATCCCTATTCTGCCAAAATAAATAAACACCATTAATCCCTTTCTGACCTCGGACGGGATAGTACGTCTGAGGTAAGAACCCCCGCTTTGATGCGGGCTCCGGCGGTGAGCCCGCATCAAAGCTGGGACATGTCAGCTGTTTTGAACAGCTGACATGTGCCCGCAATAGCGACGGGTGGAATCGCGATCCACCCACCACTATTAACTAGTTAAATGCCGCTGTCAAGCGCTGACAGCAGCATTTAACCGGCGCTTCCGGCCATCAGGCCGGAAATGAGCGCATCACTGACCCCCGTCACATGATCGGGGTCAGCGATGCGTCTGCATAGTAACCATAGAGGTCCTTGAGACCTCTATGGTTACTGATGCTGGTTTGCTGTGAGCGCCGCCCTGTGGTCGGCGCTCATAGCAAGCCTGCAATTCAGCTACATAGCAGCGATCTGATGATCGCTGATGTGTAGCTGAGCCGATCAAGTTGTGCCAGCTTCTAGCCTCCCATGGAGGCTATTGAAGCATGGCACAAGTTAAAAAAAAGTTTAAAAAAAAAGTGAAAAAAATATAAAAGTTTAAATCACCCCCCTTCGCCCCATTCAAGATAATACAATACAAAAAAAAATCAAACCTACACATATTTAGTATCGCCGCGTTCAGAATCGCCCGATCTATCAATAAAAAAAAGTATTCGCCTGATCGCTAAACAGCGTAGCGAGAAAAAAATTTGAAAAACCAGAATTACGTTTTTTTGGTCACCACGACATTGCATTAAAATGCAATGACGGGCGATCAAAAGAACGTATCTGCACCAAAATGGTATCATTAAAAACGCCAGCTCTGCACGCAAAAAATAAGCCCTCAACCGACCCCAGATCATGAAAAATGGAGACGCTACGGGTATCTGAAAATGGCGCAATATTTTTTTTTTTAGCAAAGTTTGGAATTTTTTTTCACCACTTAGATAAAAGAGAACCTAGACATGTTGGGTGTCTATGAACTCGTAATGACCAGGAGAATCATAATGGGAGGTCAGTTTTAGCATTTAGTGAACTTAGTAAAAAAGCCAAACAAAAAACAAGTGTGGGATTGCACTTTTTTTGCAATTTCACTGCACTTGAAATTTAGTTTCCCATTTTCTAGTACACGACATGGTAAAACCAATGATGTAATTCAAAAGTACAACTCCTTTCGCAAAAAATAAGCACTCACATGGCCATATTGATGGAAAAATAAAAAAGTTATGGCTCTGGGAAGGAGGGGAGCGAAAAACGAACACGAAAAAACGGAAGATCCCAAGATCATGAAGGGGTTAGTGAACATACTGCATTTTTTACCGCAATGCTTTTTTTTCGGAAAAAAACCGCATCATGTGCACAAAAATTGCAGAATGCATTCTAAATAATGTGATGCATAATGTATGCGTTTTTTATGCGTTTTTATAGCGAAAAAAATGCAACTTGTGCACAAGGATGGTATCTGCTGCTTCCACAGTTAATACTTCCCTTGACATCTTCATTCAGTTCACTATTTAATTGCCTTTTTTCTTCATTTACTATATATTGCATGATTCCTTGCCCCTTCACCCTTGCTTGTATGCCAATTACTTTTTGAATATTGCCCTTTTTGTCGTGTTATTGCTCGTTGGCCAGTTATCATTTAAAAACTAGGGTAATAGTTCAACCCTGTCATGGCATTAGAATAAAATGTTGATTTCATCCATCCATTTTTCAATTGCTGCCCACTAGAGATTTTATGAAGCACACTTGCCCGATCATGGAGACCCATGCTACCATTATTATCTGTACTCGGCCAAGCCCTAGCATTCATATATTGAATTTAAGAAAAATCCTGGCTATTTTTTTTTTACTAATTACCAAAACTAGAAACATAAGTATATCAAGATGTAGTAGGCATATTTTTCTAGCAAGGATGCTTCGAACACTGCATGTGTCACTGGACATGGCACTGTCTGTGTGTCATATCTTTTGTGTGCCCCTGCAGAAATTTCTCCCTCACGTGTATGTGTGGATGGGGGAGGCCCTCCCTTTGATGAATCACTTTCCAGAACATCCCACCCTCTTCAGGCCAAAGCCACAGCATGTGACACAAGTACTGTCTCTCTTCATTGACAAGGGTGTGTTGCAGCTGCTATGCCGACAATTCAACATTACTTACACAGTCCTCCTGCTTTCTTCTCTACAATTATCTAGCACCAAAGCTTTCAAGTGGAAATTATTTTCAGATGCACCATCCTTCTGGAAACTGTCTCCCTATCCAGCAGGGGTCGGCACAGTCAGCTTGGGGCTCCTGTGCAGGAAATGTGTCTGGGTCCCCCTCCTTTTAAGGGTATGTTTCCACGTTCAGGAAACGCTGAGTTTTTGACGCAGCATTGAGCAGCATGCATAAAAAACGCAGCGTCCAGATGTTACAGCATAGTGGAGGGGATTTCATGAAATCCCATCTCCACTATGCAGTAAAAGACGCATGCGGCCCACCCGAGAAATCTCACATGCGGCGCATCTTTTAAGAACGCAGCATGTCCTTACATTGCAGAAAAACGCAGGTGACCTGCCAGTGACCTCAGGTGCAGATTTGGTCAGGATTTTACCTGCATAAAATCCTGACCAAATCCTGAAGCAATCCTGAACATGGACACATACCCTAAGGCCTTGTTCACACGATCCTTTTTTCGCTGCGGATTTTTCAGGTCCTGATTTGTGAAAACCGCAGTGCAAAACCTGCGGTGGTTTTCACTGCGGTTTTCAGTCCTTTTTTCTACTGCGGATTCCACTGCGGGTTTCCAACTGCACTTTCCTATTGGTGCTGTTGGAAAACAGGAGCGGAATCCGCAGAAAGAATAGACATGGTACTTCTTTTTTTCCGCAGAAAATCAGTGCGGATTTTCATGCCGAAAAAAGGAACGTCGGAACAGCGGATTTTGTTTTCCATAGGGTAACATTGTACTGTACCCTGCATGCAAATCCGCTGCGGATCCGCAGCGAAAAAAGGATCGTGTGAACATAGCCTAAGGGTACGTCTCCACGGTCCGTTTCGCCGGCGGGATCGCCGCAGCGGCGAAGCCGCTCGGCGCTAAGCCCCGCCCCCTTAATGGGACGCGATGGTGCCGGATGTGTACAGTACACATCCGGGATCATCGCACCCCTCGCCATAGGGCCCTGTGATATGCCTTGCGGGGACGCTGCGTCCCCGCAAGGTGTACGGACATGCTGCGATCTGAAAAGACGCGCAGCATGTCCGGAGTCGCAGGGCCGCCGCGTGCGGGTTTCCACGCATAGTGGAGACGGGATTTCATAAAATCCCCTCCACTATGCTGGAACATCTGGACGCTGCTTGTTTGACGCTGCAGCTCTGCGCAGCGTCAAACAAGCAGCGTTTACTGACCGTGGAAACATACCCTTAGGCGACAAAGCTATATATATATATATATATATATATATATATATATATATATATATATATATATATATATATATATATATATATATATATACTTATATAAATATATATATACACTAAGGGACTGTGCTATACATACAGTCATGGCCAAAATATTCACACCCCTGCAATTCTGTCAGATAATACGCAGTTTCTTCCTGAAAATGATTGCAAACACAAATTCTTTGGTATTATTATCTTCATTTAATTTGTCTTAAATGAAGAAAACACAAAAATAATTGTTCTAAAGCCAAATTGGACATAATTCCACACCAAACATAAAAAAGGGGGTGGACAAAAGTATTGGCACTGTCCGAAAAATCATGTGATGCTTCTCTAATTTGTGTAATTAACAGCGCCTGTGACTTACCTGTGGCACCTAACAGGTGTTGGCAATAACTAAATCACACTTGCAGCCATTTGACATGGATTAAAGTTAACTCAACCTCTGTCCTGTGTACTTGTGTGTACCACATTGAGCATGGAGAAAAGAAAGAAGACCAAAGAACTGTCTGAGGACTTGAGAAACCAAATTGTGAGGAAGCATGAGCAATCTCAAGGCTACAAGTCCATCTCCAATGACCTGAATGTTCCTGTGTCTACCGTGCGCAGTGTCATCAAGAAGTTTAAATCCCATGGCACTGTGGCTAACCTCCCTAGATGTGGACGGAAAATAAAAATTGACAAGAGATTTCAATGCAAGATTGTGCGGATGTTGGATAAAGAACCTCGACTAACATCCAAACAAGTTCAAGCTGCCCTGCAGTCTGAGGGTACAACAGTGTCAACCCTTACTATCCGTCGGCGTCTGAATGAAAAGGGACTGTATGGTAGGAGACCCAGGAAGACCCCACTTCTTACCCCGAGACATGAAAAAGCCAGGCTGGAGTTTGCCAAAACTTACCTGAAAAAGCCTATAATGTTTTGGAAGAATGTTCTCTGGTCAGATGAGACAATAGTAGAGCTTTTTGGGAAAAGGCATCAACATAGAGTTTACAGGAGAAAAAAAGAGGCATTCAAAGAAAAGAACACGGTCCCTACAGTCAAACATGGTGGAGGTTCCCTGATGTTTTGTGGTTGCTTTGCTGCCTCTGGCACAGGACTGCTTGACCGTGTGCATGGCATTATGAAGTCTGAAGACTACCAACAAATTTTGCAGCATAATGTAGGGCCCAGTGTGAGAATGCTGGGTCTCCCTCAGAGGTCATGGGTCTTCCAGCAGGACAATGACCCAAAACACACTTCAAAAAGCACTAGAAAATGGTTTGAGAGAAAGCACTGGAGACTTCTAAGGTGACCAGCAATGAGTCCAGACCTGAATCCCATAGAACACCTGTGGAGAGATCTAAAAATGGCAGTTTGGAGAAGGCACCCTTCAAATATCAGGGACCTGGAGCAGTTTGCCAAAGAAGAATGGCCTAAAATTCCAGCAGAGCATTGTAAGAAATTCATTGATGGTTACCGGAAGCGGTTGGTCGCAGTTATTTTGGCTAAAGGTTGTGCAACCAAGTATTAGGCTGAGGGTGCCAATTCTTTTGTCTGGCCCATTTTTGGAGTTTTGTGTCAAATGATCAATGTTTTGCTTTTTGCTTCATTCTCTTTTGTGTTTTTTCATTTAAGACAAATTAAATGAAGATAATAATACCAAAGAATTTGTGATTGCAATCATTTTCAGGAAGAAACTGAGCATTATCTGACAGAATTGCAGGGGTGTGAATACTTTTGGCCATGACTGTATATATACATAGAATATATATATATATATATATATACTGTACATGTCAGTAATACACATATATATATACACTCACCGGCCACTTTATTAGGTACACCATGCTAGTAACGGGTTGGACCCCCTTTTGCCTTCAGAACTGCCTCAATTCTTCGTGGCATAGATTCAACAAGGTGCTGGAAGCATTCCTCAGAGATTTTGGTCCATATTGACATGATGGCATCACACAGTTGCCGCAGATTTGTCGGCTGCACATCCCAAAGATGCTCCATACAAGGCAGGATGGATCCATGCTTTCATGTTGTTTACGCCAAATTCTGACCCTACCATCCGAATGTCGCAGCAGAAATCGAGACTCATCAGACCAAGCAACGTTTTTCCAATCTTCTACTGTCCAATTTCGATGAGCTTGTACAAATTGTAGCCTCAGTTTCCTGTTCTTAGCTGAAAGGAGTGGTACCCGGTGTGGTCTTCTGCTGCTGTAGCCCATCTGCCTCAAAGTTCGACGCACTGTGCGTTCAGAGATGCTCTTAGGCCTACCTTGGTTGTAACGGGTGGCGATTTGAGTCACTGTTGCCTTTCTATCAGCTCGAACCAGTCTGCCCATTCTCCTCTGACCTCTGGCATCAACAAGGCATTTCCGCCCACAGAACTGCCGCTCACTGGATTTTTTTTCTTTTTCGGACCATTCTCTGTAAACCCTAGAGATGGTTGTGCGTGAAAATCCCAGTAGATCAGCAGTTTCTGAAATACTCAGACCAGCCCTTCTGGCACCAACAACCATGCCACGTTCAAAGGCACTCAAATCACCTTTCTTCCCCATACTGATGCTCGGTTTGAACTGCAGGAGATTGTCTTGACCATGTCTACATGCCTAAATGCACTGAGTTGCCGCCATGTGATTGGCTGATTAGAAATTAAGTGTTAACAAGAAGTTGGACAGGTGTACCTAATAAAGTGGCCGGTGAGTGTATGTATTTATATTGAACTGAAAGATAGAATAAAAGCCGGCTTCTGTAAAATCACTGCAGGAGCCGACAAGATAGAAGAGATGGATTACATACAGTAAATACATATAGAATAGGTAGATATATAGATGTCAGTGACAAATACAATTAGTACAGTGTGTGTGCAAATTACTTGACATGTATTTAATTAATAAATGATTATTTATTGGAAAAAAATGGCATGGCCTCCAGCGCAATTTTCAAAACCAGCAGAGGGAAAGGCAGCGACTGGGGGCAGATATTTATAACCTGGGAAGGGGGTAATACCCATGGAGCTTCCTAGGCTATTAATATCAGCTCACAGCTGTATACTTAGCCTTTACTGGCTATTAAAATGGGGGACCCCCAAAAAATGTTGTGGGGTTCCCTATAATTAATAACCAGCAAAGGCTATGCAGACAGCTGTGGGCTGATATTAAAAGCCTAGGAAGGGGCCATGGATATTGGCCCCCCTTGGCTAAAAACATCAGCACTCAGCTGCCAAAGAAAAGGCGCATCCGCATCTCTAAGATGCGCCAATTCTGGCACTTAGCCTCGCTCTTCCCACTTGCCCTGTAGTGGTGGCAAGTGGGGTAATAGTTGTGGGGTTGATGTCACCTTTGTATTGATGTATTGGTGACATCAAGCCCGGCTTAGTAATGGAGAGGTGTCAATAAGACACCTATCCATTACTACTCCTATATTTGGTACATGTTATATAAAGACACAGCCAGAATAAAGTCTTTTAATGAAATAAAACACAACACAGTTTTGAGTATTGTATTGTTACTCCTAATCCATGCCACGCCCTCAATCTCCTGTAATAAAAATAAAATAATATACCTGTCATGATCCTTTCCAGGATTTAGTCCTGTCTGCTCTTTTTCCGGGCAGATCATGTCAAGGGTTAACTTTGCTCTTCCTCATTCTGGGCTCAGGTTTGCTATTTAGCTCCAAGGCATCCTGCTGGTGGTGTCAGCTATAGTTCTGTCTTCGGCGTGTGAACCTGACTCTGGTAACTCTTGATTTGTCCTGCTTTGATCCCTGACTTGTCCCGTGTCTGTTTTCTCCCTCTGTCAGCCATTTTTCCATCATTTCTCTGTTTATCTGCTTGATTCTCTGGTTCCTGACTTGGCTCGTATTCAGACTCGCTTCTGCCTTTGGTACTATTGTCTTCTCCGGTTCTGACCTCCTGGCTTGGCTGTTGAGTCCGTTACTGTTCGTCCCTATTGTACTGTATATTGCCCGTTCTGGTTTACTGATTTCTTGCTACGTCCTGACTATCTGTTCTGTCTAATCCTTTTGTACTGTTTGTGCTATCTCGTGCTTTGACTTGGCTTGTCTGACCACTCTCTCGCTACTAGGTGGCGTCTGTGCTGCTGCTCTGTGTGTTCAGTCTCACTTACCTCTCAAGCTCCCCCTGGTGGAGGTTGCGCTGTACTGCACTGCAGCAGTATGACATTATAGCTGACCAATGCATTTAAAGGGATTTGTGCATTTTTTTCTCTGCTCTGTTTTCTATGGATCCGCTCCATACCTTGGCGGATCAAATGGACAGTTTGACAGTTATGATACAAGACCTGTTTGTGGAACAGAGGGCCTTGTCCTCGTCTCATAACCACTTGCAAATGGAGCTTTCTGACACAGTTAAATCATTGCAGACTGACTGTAAGCACTCTAACACTGTTGATGTCTCATTGCACTCTCGTAAACCTACAGTCAAGCTCCCAGATACCTTCTCTGGGGATAGGGAGATATTCCATACATTTAAGGAGAGTTGCAAGCTTTTTTTTTCTCTTAGACCCCGATCTTCTGGAGATGAGAGCCAGCGGGTGGGGATAATCATTTCCTTGCTGCAGGAGGGACCTCAGTCGTGGGCTTTCTCTTTACCTGTTTCTGCCCCTGAAGGTGTGTCCGTGGACAGATTCTTTGAGGCTTTGGGACTGATTTATGATGAACCAGACTGGGTCAGGGTAGCAGAGGACATGATCATGAGTCTCTCCCAGAATGAACTTACTGCTGAACAGTATTGTTCTGAGTTTAGGAGGTGGTCTGTTGAGGTGTCTTGGGGTGACTCTGAGATGCCTGAGAGAGGACTTTCTGATCATGTCAAGAAGGACACGCTGGCCCTTCATACGCCACCCAGTTCCCTGGAGGAGTCCATGACCCAGGCCATTGGTATGGACCGGGGGTTACGGGAGAGAGGAATTATCCTGCGTGAGATTCCTGTATTGCCTGCCAAGTCTGAGGTGATGTCATTCAAGGAGACTATGGAAGTTGGTGCCACCAACTTCAAGGAGAAAGAGAGGAAACGACAACATGATGGGAAATTGTTTTTATTATGGAAATCCGGGACATTGGAAGAAGTACTGCCCCTCTTGTCCATCGAGTAACAAGCTGCCGAGTCTGGGTGATGATCTAGGAGGTCATCCAGACTCTCAGGTAGCATTTTCATCATTTCAAAAAGTTTTGATAGAGGTGGAACTGTGTTATGGAGGTGGGTTTGCATCCACTTCAGCGTTTGTGGACTGTGGATCTTGCATGAACTTCATTGACTCTAGTCTGGTGTCCAAGTTAAAGTTAGAGACAGTTAGGCTGGAGACTCCCATCTATGTCGCTGGCATTGATAAGGCACCGTTGGCTCAAAATGTCCTTAAATTTGTCTCTGAGGAGTTCTTCCTCAAGGTGTGTTCCTTGCACTAGGAATGAATTTCATGTTTTATTATGAATAATCTTCCTGCGGGACTGGTGCTGGGATTCCCATGGTTGCAGAGGCATAATCATAGTTATAGACTGTGGATCTCGTGATATTGTTAAATGGGGTCTTAATTGTTCCAATGGTTGTCTTTCTGCTGTTTTTGTGTCTGCCATTAGTCGGGAGGGTATTCCGGAGTACCTAAAGGACTTTGGGGACGTGTTCTCTGAAAAAGAGGCTGAGGTCTTACCACCCCATTGTCCTTATGATTGTACCATCAATCTTATTCCGGGTTCTAAATTGCCCAAAGCCCATTTGTACAATCTTTCTGGCCCGGAACTTACTGCTATGAAAAACTATATCTCTGATAGTCTACGCAAAGGTCACATTCATCCCTCTGTCTCACCTGTGGCCGTGGGATTTTTTTTGTCAAGAAAAATGATGGTGGTTTACGCCCATGCCTCTATTTCCGGGAACTAAATAAAATTACGGTGAGAAATGCCTACCCTCTCTTACTTATTCCTGATCTCTATAACCAATTTTCTGGGGCTAAGTGGTTTTCCAAACTTGATCTCAGGGGAGCATTTAACCTTATCCGCGTTCAGGAAGGGGATGAGTGGAAAACGGCATTTCTCACCTCCCAGGATCTGTTTGAAAATTTGGTCATGCCCTTCGGTCTCACGAATGCGCCCGTGGTGTTTCAGAACTTCATGAATGATGTTTTTTCTGATTTTATGGTTTATGGTTGTATACCTGGATGATATCCTTGTTTTCTCGCCTGACAAGGAATCCCACATTGGTCATTTACGTGCTGTTCTTCACAGGTTACGGGGAAATTCTCTGTTCGCTAAACCAGAGAAATGTTTGTTTTGTATCCAGGAGCTTTCTTTTCTAGGGATCATCCTTTATGCCAATGGGTTTCAGATGGATCCCGGAAAGGTACAGGCCATTGTTGATTGGGTGCAACCCAGAGACCTCAAGGGGTTGCAGCGTTTTCTGGGTTTCGCAAATTATTATCGAAAACTCATCAAGGGGTTTTCTCAGGTGGTCAAGCCACTCACCGATCTCACTCGCAAGGGGGCTGATTTCAAGGTTTGGTCACCCTTGGTGGTTGAATCATTTGTTACATTAAAAAAATATTTATGTCTGCTCCTGTATTGGTTCAGCCCGATCCATCTGAACCATTCATTGTTGAGGTGGATGCATCAGAGGTGGGAGTGGTGGCGGTGTTGTCTCAAGGACCTGTTATTTTGACCATTTTAAGACCATGTGTATTTTTCTCCATGAAGTTTTCCTTTGCAGAGAGGAACTATGATATTGGTAATTGGCAGTTATTGGCCATAAAATTGGCTTTTGAAGAATGGAGGCATTTTTGGAGGTGGCGGTTCATCGGATCACGGTGATTACGGACCACAAGAACTTGTCGTATATTGAAATGGTTAACTTCTAGACAGGCTAGGTGGTCGCTTTTTTTTCTCGTTTTCATTTTTCAATCACTTTTCGGCCTGGTTCCAAGAATGTCAAGGCGGATGCCTTATCTCGCCGTTTTGATACAAAATACCCCCCTGAACCTCCCTCTTCCATTCTTCAGCATGGGGTGGTTGTTGCGTTGCGGGGGTATCCTCTGAATTGGAGCAGGAGATTCGGAAGGCTCAGACTCTTGCCCCTCCCTCTTTGCCTGACAATAAGCTCTTTGTCCTGGTTCAGTACTGGTTGAGGGTTCTACGAGAGTTCCACGATTCTGCTCTCAGTGGACACCTGGGCAGGGGCTGGCTGGCAAATTTTAGCCTGGGGGGCAAGCACACAGCAGTGGCCCATGAGTCGCGGCCCATCCTTAAAGGGGTTGTCTGATCTTAAGCTACATGTCTACAGTCACTATGTGTGAATCCTCATATCGTGCGCACTGTGATGATTCTCTGGTGCCGGCACTGGGAACAGGTGGTCTTGTGGCTGAAAGCATGCGAATATATATATATATATATATATATATATATATATATTGACACACATACACAGTCCTACTGTATAGTGACAGTCACACACACAACCCCACTGTATAATGACAGGCACAGCCCCACTGTATAATGACACGCACAGCCTCACTGTATAATGACACGCACAGCCCCACTGTATAATGACACGCACAGCTCCACTGTATAATGACACGCACAGCCCCATTGTATAATGACACGCACAGCTCCACTGTATAATGACACGCACAGCCCCATTGTATAATGACACGCACAGCCCCACTGTATAATGATGCAGCGCCCCAGAGTCCTGGTCGTTGCAGTACTGTGGCTCCGCCACTATGGGGAGCTATGGTGCGTCCGATGGCACTGAAGGAGTTCATCTGATCAGGTATCACAGACACCAATACATTTCACAGCCGGGCCTCCGGGGGGAGCTAATGGTGCTATTCATTAGGCCACTCCCCACCATAGTGGGTAAACTGGGGGTCAGGCAGGAAGTTAGATCAGAAAGCTGACTGGGTTGGAACCAGGCAACACCTTGTGGCAGAGGGTGTTGTAGGGGAAGATACAGTAGGGTCTCTGTCAGGGGTGGGATCCTGACAGAGGCTTGGCAACGAGAACGAACGTAACGGGACCGTGCCTGCTCCGGGTAGCGGCGGTGCCCAAGAAAGGATTAGAAGAGAGATAGATTGTGCTGAGTGAGAAACGGGATCACGCAAAGGAGAAATACCAGTAGGAGTCGTGCTGTAAGACCGAAGCAACATCCTACTGAGGCGCAATACCGGTGGCCGGAACGCCGAGGGAGTAGAACAACATTCAGCTTCAAGCAATACTCCAAACAGCGGCAGGACAGTCAGTCTCAGGCGGGCTGTCTAACTCAAATCACCTATGAAGTCTTGGGAGGCAATTGTGGGAGAGGGGCGTCTCTAGGGTCCCGGAAGAACTCCAGGCCTACCCGTCAAACGGGTGCCGTTCCTACCCGAACCTCAGGGAGGGACGGAGGATTAGCAGAACATCATCTAGTCGAGTTGTGAGGGAACATCAGAAACAGACACAACAGTTGTGGGGTACTTTCCGTAAGCACAGCAGGGAAGGACTACAACACATAGCGCTAGGGGGAAGGCACAGATTTCCTCCTGTGAAGAGAACTCTGGAAGTGTCATTGGACCGGCCGGACTTGCGCAGCCTGGTGAGCCGTATTCTGGATTGAGGACCCAGAGATCTTCAGTAAAGAGGTAAAGAGACTGCAACCTGGTGTCCTCATTATTTATCGCGACCTGCACCCCACAACTGCACCGTTACAACACCACTTATTGCACCGGACGTCCCCCACTGACAGACAGGGCCACGGACCGGGTCTAGCCACCGTGACAACCCCAGGACTGAGATCCCAGAGGCCCGGCTCCGGGTACCCCTCGGCCCTGCGGCGGTGTGGGGGCGCTCCAATGACACGCACAGCCTCACTGTATAATCTCACGCACACAAACACTATAATCACACACACACAGGGCTGGACTGGGACAAAAAAAACAGCCCTGCCACACAAACCCCACCAGCCCACATACTATAACACTCCCCATCCCCGATCAGTGAATTTTGCTATACTTTGTCCAGCCCTTCAACACTCCTCTTAGGCGTTATTTGAAGAGCCACATGTGAATGGCGCTGCAGTGTGCATGATCGACCACAGGTCCATTTACATGGTGCCCTTTACACCGCAGGCAGGCGCCGGGGACACCCTGGGGATGAGGAGAGCCCAGAGGATGGCAGAGGACTGAGGGGGACAGCGCCCAGTGACCACTCTGCAGAGGAGTCACAGCAGAGGCGCCATCTCCCTCACAAGGGACCAGCGCTCCTCCTGCCGCCCAGCAGTCTCTGCTCCGGAGCCGGGCGCCGCCTCCTCTTCCTTCATTAGCATCCCCGATGCCTGCGCTGTAAGTTTGAAGGGCAGCGCAAACTGCACATGCCCGAAAAAAAACTTTCAGAGCAGGCGCCGGGGACGCTAATGAAGGAAGAGGAGGTGGCGCCCGGCGCGCAGAGTAATCAGTGATGGCTGGGAGGCGTTTGTGTCAGGGGGGAAAAGACAAGCCCCCCTGACAAACTACAGGTATGACAGGCAAATTCTAAAAATGATTATTTCAGCATTGGAAGGGACCCGAACTAAAAGAGCCACCTTCACAGAATGCAGCATTAGTGCTGCACAAGGTGGCTGTCACGATCCAATTTTGGATTTGTGGCAGATCTGGTTTACCTCAGTTTAAGACCTTTTTTCCTTTCTGGTCATCAGGGGTTAATGCAGTTTTCTCCCCCCGGTGGCCGCTGGTGTTATTGCATTGCTGCTGGGTCAGCTGATGTTTGTGGTGACCACTCCCTCCATCCTTTAAGAGGTCACCTGGTTCATCAGCTGACTGTCGGTGTTAGTTCATTCTAAAGCGACCAAGCTGGGAGTAGGAGCTTGCTGGGAGCTGTTGTTCTACTGCTGTGTCCAGTGAATCTGGTGTTACTTCTTGCTGTTCTGTGCCTTGCAGCATTAAGCTAAGTGTTGTTTACCTTTACCTTGTCTGTATTTCCTATATTTGTATTGTTTTGCCCTGTGCACATAATAGAGTTTTCCCTGTCTGTGCTTTCTGTAGGGGTTGGTGAGAGGTCTTATCACTGGGTGGTGGGTGGAGGTTTCAGCTTAGTACTGAAACAGGACTCAGGGTCAGGCCTGGCGGCCCAGACGTGCACACCTTCAGTGTAAACTCTGGGAGAGGGACAGACAGGGTTTCCCTAGTTTGAGGGATATTGCAGGGCCCCGGGTAATCAGCTGTAGTCTACCCAGTACCCCCGTGACATTAACACCGACCATCACATTTTTTCTGGTGAGCCATGGCTCAAATGCAGGCCTTTGTCCAACTGCTCCAGACTCTCACCACTGAGCTCAAGGATCTGCGTGGTGAGGTGGTGCAGCAGCTGCAGCAGTTGTTGAGGTTCTGGGCCTCGGCTCAGGTACAGGCTCTACCAGAACCCAAGATATCTCTCCCTAACAGGTTTTCCGGAGGGAGAGATACATTTTTGGTTTTTAAGGAGGCCTGCAAGTTATACTTCAGGCTCCGCCCTCGTTCATCAGGGAGTGAGGAACAACGGGTGGGAATCATCATTTCCCTTCTTAAAGGTGATCCACAATCCTGGGCCTTCTCCCTGCCGACCGCTTCACCATCTCTATGGTCAGTGGACGAGTTTTTTGCAGCTCTGGCGCTGGTATATGGTGACCCGGACGGCGTCTCTTTGGCGGAATCCCGACTCCGTAAGAACAAGCAGGGGGGCCGGCCGGCGGAGGACTACTGTTCAGAGTTTAGGAGGTGGGCCACTGACACAGTGGAATGACCCGGGCCCCTATGTTATGATCCCAGTGGCTGGGGATCACAGGAAATACTAGCTAAGTAACTAAACATAGACCCGAGCTCTAGGGAGGTGGTAACTGGACTGACCGCAAAACCTGATCCTATCCAAACACACTAAAGGTAGCCGGTGAATGTGCCTAAAATCCTGGACGTCTCGACGCAGCCTGAGAAACTGACTACCCCTAAAGAGAAAGCAAGACCTCACTTGCCTCAAGAGAAATAACCCCAAAGATATAGGAAGCCCCCAACAAATAATAACGGTGAGGTAAGGAGAAAAGACACACGTATGTAATGATCCCAGTGGCTTAGGATCACAAATCTAACCAGCTAAGTCAGAGATAATAGGACAAGCTCTGGGGATGTGGTAACTGGACTGACCGCAAACCTGATTCTAACCAAACACACTAAAGGTAGCCGTGGAACGTTTCCTGAAATCCTAGACGTCTCTTCACGGCCTGAGAAACTGACTACCCCTAAAGAGAAAGTAAGACCTCACTTGCCTCAGAGAAATACCCCAAAGATATAGAAGCCCCCCACAAATAATAACGGTGAGTTAAGAGGAAAAGACAAACGCAGAGATGAAACAGGTTAAGCAAATGAGGCCCGCTAACGCTAGATAGCAGAAAATAGCAAGGGATCTGTGCGGTCAGTAAAAAACCCTATGCAAAAATATCCACGCAGAGAATGCGAGAACCCCCACACCAACTAACGATGTGGGGGAAGCAACTGAGCACCCCAGAGCACCAGCAAGCAGGAAAATCACATATTAGCAAGCTGGACCAAAACACATCATATACTAGGACACATCTTGAACACAGATGAGCAAAAATAAGCAAACAAAACTTAGCTTCTCTTGGAGAGACTGATAACGGATGTAGACAGCAGCAATCAGAATAGCACTGAATACAACGACAGCAGGCAACCACTGAGAGTCCAGCTGAACTAAATAGGAACCAGCTAACAGATAACGAGACAGCTGATCCAACCTCAGACCTGAAGAATGACACAAAGAGCCACCAGAGGGAGCCTAAAGAAAACACTCACACAGTACCACTTGTGACCACAAGAGGGAGCCCAAAAACAGAGTTCACAACACACGTAGGAATGAAAACCGATTCAGCAAATGAGGCCCGCTAATACTAGATAGCAGAAGACAGATAGCGAACTGTGCGGTCAGTAAAAAACCCTACCAAAATATCCACGCTGAGAATTCAAGAACCCCCACACCAACTAACGGTGTGGGGGGAGAAACTCAGCCCCCCAGAGCTACCAGCAAGCTGGGAAATCACATATTAGCAAGCTGGACAAGAAACATATAGAACACTGATGATCAAAAAATGAACAAAACGGAAACTTAGCTTCTCTTGAAGAGACTGGGAGCAAGGTAGTCAGAAGGAATCAGAATAGCACTGAATACATTGACAGCAGGCATAGACTGAGAGTCCAAGTGAGCTTAAATAGAAAACCAGCCCACAGATAACGAGACAGCTGATGCCAGTCACAAACCTGCAGAAAGACAGCACTCACACAGTACCACTTGTGACCACAAGAGGGAGCCCAGAAATAGAGTTCACAACAGTACCCCCTGTTGTGGATTCTGTTTGTGGGCTCCCTCTGGTGGTTACTGCTGGTACTGGGTGACTTTGGTGGGTTGCGGCCTTTGGTTTCCACCTGTCCATCAGAGGCTGGGTGTTTCCTATTTTACCTGGCCTTTCTGTCATTCCCTTGCTGGCTATCAATGTATTCAGATGTGCTCTGTTTGGTTCCTGCCTACCTGCTCCCAGATCTTTCAGGATAAGCTAAGTGCTGATTTTCAGTTGTTTGGTTTTTTGTCCAGCTTGCTTAGAATGTCTCTTTGTTAGCTGGTAGCTCTAGTGGACTGAGGTTCTCCCCATGTGCCATGACTTGGCACATGGGTTCTTGTAATCTCAGGATGGTTTTTTTATTAGGGTTTTTTGCTGACCGCTCAGACCCCTTTTGTATCGTTCTGCTTTCTAGTTTACAGCGGGCCTCAATTTGCTGAACCTATATATATCATCTCTATGTGTGTGCCTTCCTCTCATTTCACCGTCAATACATGTGGGGGGCAACTATACCTTTTGGGGTTCATTCCTCTGGAGGCAAGTGAGGTCTTTATTTTCTCTGCAGTACTAGTTAGCTCTTAGGCTGGTGCGTGGCGTCTAGAACCAACGTAGGCACGCTCCCTGGCTATCTCTAGTTGCGTTTGTCAGGCGTAGGGCAGCGGTCAGCCCAGGTTCCATCACCCTAGAGCTCGTCCGATATTTTGTATTACTTTGCTTGTCCCTTGCTATCCCTAGCCATTGGGATTCATGACAGTATAGCCGGCCCACAAAGTGTTAATTGTTTGGGCTGAAGCAGGAGAAAAAGAAGTGTTTAAGGGAAATTTATTTATTTATTTATTTATTTATTTTTTTTCCTTCAGAGTTTTGCTGCCTAGCCCTTAATTGCTGTCTAGCTGCTTCTTACCTCCTCTTAACCCTTGAATGGCTCTGATATTAGCTGTTTAACATGGATGTCCAGAGTTTGGCTTCCAGCCTGAGTAATCTCGCGGCAAAAGTTCAAAACATACAGGATTTTGTTGTTCACACTCCCATGTCTGAACCTAGAATTCCTATTCCAGAGTTCTTTTCTGGAGATAGATCTACCTTCCTGAATTTCAGGAACAATTGTAAATTGTTTCTTTCTTTAAAATCTCGCTCCTCTGGAGACCCTGCTCAACAGGTCAAGATTGTAATATCTTTCCTGCGAGGCGACCCTCAGAATTGGGCATTTGCATTGGCACCAGGGGATCCTGCATTGCTCAATGTGGATGCGTTTTTTCTGGCATTGGGATTGCTCTATGAGGAACCCAACCTGGAGATTCAGGCTGAAAAGGCTTTATTAGCCCTCTCTCAGGGGTATGATGAAGCGGAAATATATTGTCAAAAATTTCGGAAATGGTCGGTGCTTACTCAGTGGAATGAGTGCGCCCTGGCTGCAAACTTCAGAAATGGTCTTTCCGAGGCCATTAAGGATATTATGGTGGGGTTCCCTACGCCTACAGGTCTGAATGAGTCGATGGCTATGGCCATTCAGATTGATCGGCGTTTACGGGAGCGCAAACCCGTGCACCAGTTGGCGGTGTCTTTTGAACAGGCACCTGAGACTATGCAATGTGATAGAATTCAGTCCAGAAGTGAACGGCAAAATTATAGGCGGAAAAATGGATTGTGTTTTTATTGTGGTGATTCAGCTCATGTTATATCAGCATGCTCTAAACGCACAAAAAGGGTTGATAAATCTTTTGCCATTGGTACTCTGCAGCCTAAGTTCATTTTGTCTGTGACTCTGATTTTTTCACTGTCTTCCATTTCCGTCGATGCCTATGTGGATTCGGGCGCTGCCCTGAGTCTTATGGATTGGTCATTTGCTAAACGCTGCGGTTTTAGTCTGGAACCTCTGGAAGTTCCTATTCCTCTGAAGGGAATTGACTCTACACCATTGGCTATGAATAAACCGCAGTATTGGACACAAGTGACCATGCGCATGACTCCCGTTCATCAGGAGGTGATTCGCTTCCTTGTACTGTATAATTTACATGATGTACTAGTGCTTGGTCTGCCATGGTTACAAACTCATAATCCTGTCCTGGACTGGAAAACAATGTCTGTGTTAAGCTGGGGATGTCAGGGGGTTCATGATTATGCACCTCCGATTTCAATCGCTTCATCTACTCCTTCTGAGATCCCTGCGTTTTTGTCTGACTATAGGGATGTTTTTGAGGAGCCTAAGCTCAATTCGCTCCCTCCGCATAGAGATTGTGACTGTGCTATAGAATTGATTCCTGGCAGTAAGTTCCCTAAGGGTCGTTTATTTAATCTGTCACTGCCAGAGCATACTGCTATGCGGAATTATATTAAGGAGTCCTTGGAAAAGGGACATATTCGTCCATCTTCGTCCCCTCTGGGAGCAGGTTTCTTTTTCGTGGCAAAAAAAGATGGTTCCCTGAGGCCTTGTATAGATTATCGCCTTCTGAATAAGATTACAGTCAAGTATCAGTATCCATTGCCATTATTGACTGATTTGTTTGCTCGCATTAAGGGGGCTAGGTGGTTCACTAAGATAGATCTTCGCGGTGCGTATAATCTGGTGCGGATAAAACAGGGTGATGAGTGGAAAACCGCATTTAATACGCCTGAGGGCCATTTTGAGTATTTGGTAATGCCTTTTGGACTCTCCAATGCTCCGTCAGTCTTTCAGTCCTTTATGCACAATATTTTCCGTGAATATCTGGATAAGTTTATGATTGTGTATTTGGATGATATTTTGGTGTTTTCTGATGACTGGGAGTCTCATGTTCTACAGGTCAGGAAGGTGTTTCAGGTTCTGCGGGCCAATTCTCTGTTTGTGAAGGGCTCAAAGTGTCTCTTCGGAGTCCAGAAGATTTCTTTTTTGGGGTACATTTTTTCTCCTTCTACTATTGAGATGGATCCCGTCAAGGTTCAGGCGATTTGTGACTGGACACAACCTACATCTGTTAAGAGCCTTCAGAAGTTCTTGGGGTTTGCTAATTTTTATCGTTGGTTCATTGCTAATTTTTCCAGTATTGTTAAACCTTTGACTGATTTGACTAAAAAGGGTGCTGATGTTGCTGATTGGTCTCCTGCGGCCGTGGAGGCCTTTCGGGAACTTAAGCGCCGGTTTTCTTCTGCTCCTGTGTTGTGTCAACCAGATGTTTCACTTCCTTTTCAGGTTGAGGTTGATGCTTCCGAGATTGGAGCGGGGGCGGTTTTGTCACAGAGAAGTTCTAATGGCTCGGTGATGAAGCCATGTGCATTCTTCTCTAGAAAATTCTCGCCCGCCGAGCGCAATTATGATGTGGGTAATCGGGAGCTTTTGGCCATGAAGTGGGCATTTGAGGAGTGGCGTCATTGGCTTGAGGGTGCTAAACATCGTGTGGTGGTCTTGACTGATCACAAGAATCTCATTTACCTTGAGTCTGCCAGGCGTTTGAATCCTAGACAGGCTCGTTGGTCGTTGTTTTTTTCTCGTTTCAATTTCGTGGTTTCATACCTGCCAGGTTCAAAGAATGTGAAGGCAGATGCTCTTTCCAGGAGTTTTGTGCCTGACTCTCCTGGAGACTCTGGGCCTACTGGTATCCTTAGGGATGGGGTAATATTGTCCGCCGTATCCCCAGACTTGCGACGTGCATTGCAGGAGTTTCAGGTGGATAAACCGGATCGTTGTCCACCAGAAAGACTGTTTGTTCCGGATGATTGGACCAGTAGAGTCATCTCCGAGGTCCATTCTTCTGTGTTGGCTGGTCATCCTGGAATATTTGGTACTAGAGACTTGGTGGCCAGGTCTTTTTGGTGGCCTTCCTTGTCTAGGGATGTGCGTACCTTTGTGCAGTCTTGTGAAGTGTGTGCTCGAGCTAAGCCTTGCTGTTCTCGGGCCAGTGGGTTGTTGTTATCCTTGCCCATCCCGAAGAGGCCTTGGACGCACATTTCCATGGATTTTATTTCTGATCTCCCGGTTTCACAGAAAATGTCCGTTATCTGGGTTGTGTGTGACCGCTTTTCTAAGATGGTTCATTTGGTGCCCTTGCCTAAGTTGCCTTCCTCCTCTGAGTTGGTCCCTTTATTTTTTCAGAACGTGGTTCGTTTGCATGGGATTCCGGAGAATATCGTTTCTGACAGGGGATCCCAGTTTGTGTCTAGATTTTGGCGGACGTTTTGTGCCAAGATGGGCATTGATTTGTCTTTCTCGTCTGCATTCCATCCTCAGACGAATGGCCAGACGGAGCGAACTAATCAGACCTTGGAAACTTATTTGAGGTGTTTTGTTTCTGCTGATCAAGATGACTGGGTTGCTTTTTTTGCCACTGGCCGAATTTGCTCTTAATAATCGGGCTAGTTCTGCCACGTTGGTCTCTCCTTTTTTTTGTAATTCGGGGTTTCATCCTCGTTTTTCCTCTGGTCAGGTGGAGTCTTCGGATTGTCCTGGAGTGGACGTGGTGGTGGACAGGCTGCATCAGATTTGGAACCAGGTGGTGGACAATTTGAAGTTATCTCAGGAGAAGACTCAGCAGTTTGCTAATCGCCGTCGCCGCGTGGGTCCCCGACTTCTTGTTGGGGATTTGGTGTGGTTGTCTTCTCGTTTTGTCCCTATGAAGGTCTCTTCTCCTAAGTTCAAGCCTCGGTTCATCGGTCCTTATAGGATCTCGGAGATTCTTAACCCCGTATCTTTTCGTTTGGATCTCCCAGCATCGTTTGCTATTCATAATGTGTTCCATCGGTCGTTGTTGCGGAGGTATGAGGTGCCCGTTGTTCCTTCGGTTGAGCCTCCTGCTCCGGTGCTGGTGGAGGGAGAATTGGAGTATGTTGTTGAGAAGATCTTGGATTCTCGTGTTTCCAGACGCAAACTCCAGTATTTGGTTAAGTGGAAGGGTTATGGTCAGGAGGATAATTCCTGGGTGGTCGCCTCCGATGTTCATGCGACTGATTTGGTCCGCGCCTTCCATAGAGCTCACCCTGATCGCCCTGGGGGTTCTCGTGAGGGTTCGGTGACCCCTCCTCAAGGGGGGGGTACTGTTGTGGATTCTGTTTGTGGGCTCCCTCTGGTGGTTACTGCTGGTACTGGGTGACTTTGGTGGGTTGCGGCCTTTGGTTTCCACCTGTCCATCAGAGGCTGGGTGTTTCCTATTTTACCTGGCCTTTCTGTCATTCCCTTGCCGGCTATCAATGTATTCAGATGTGCTCTGTTTGGTTCCTGCCTACCTGCTCCCAGATCTTTCAGGATAAGCTAAGTGCTGATTTTCAGTTGTTGTTTTTTTTGTCCAGCTTGCTTATTATGTCTCTATGCTAGCTGGTAGCTCTAGTGGACTGAGGTTCTCCCCATGTGCCATGAGTTGGCACATGGGTTCTTGTAAGTTTTTTGCTGACCGCTCAGACCCCTTTTGTATCGTTCTGCTTTCTAGTTTACAGCGGGCCTCAATTTGCTGAACCTATATATATCATCTCTATGTGTGTGCCTTCCTCTCATTTCACCGTCAATACATGTGGGGGGCAACTATACCTTTTGGGGTTCATTCCTCTGGAGGCAAGTGAGGTCTTTATTTTCTCTGCAGTACTAGTTAGCTCTTAGGCTGGTGCGTGGCGTCTAGAACCAACGTAGGCACGCTCCCTGGCTATCTCTAGTTGCGTTTGTCAGGCGTAGGGCAGCGGTCAGCCCAGGTTCCATCACCCTAGAGCTCGTCCGATATTTTGTATTACTTTGCTTGTCCCTTGCTATCCCTAGCCATTGGGATTCATGACAACCCCCCCCTTGAGGAGGGGTCACCGAACCCTCATCAAGACCCCCAGGGCGATCAGGATGAGCCACATGGAAGGCATGAACCAAATCGGCCGCATGAACATCAGAGGCGACAACCCAGGAATTATCCTCCTGACCATAGCCCTTCCACTTAACCAAATACTGAAGCCTCCGTCTCGAAATACGAGAATCCAAGATCTTCTCCACCACGTACTCCAATTCGCCCTCAACCAGCACCGGAGCAGGAGGCTCAACAGAAGGAACCACAGGCACCACATACCTCCGCAACAAAGACCTATGGAACACATTATGAATGGCAAACGATGCTGGGAGGTCCAAACGAAAAGACACCGGGTTAAGGATTTCCAAAATCTTATAAGGACCGATGAAGCGAGGCTTGAATTTAGGAGAGGAAACCTTCATAGGAACATACCGAGAAGACAGCCATACCAAATCCCCAACACGAAGTCGGGGACCAACACCGCGACGGCGGTTGGCAAAGCGCTGAGCCTTCTCCTGTGACAACTTCAAATTGTCCACCACATGGTTCCAAATCTGCTGCAACCTATCCACCACAGAATCCACCCCCGGACAGTCAGAAGGCTCAACCTGACCCGAGGAAAAACGAGGATGAAAACCAGAATTGCAGAAAAAAGGCGAAACCAAAGTAGCAGAACTAGCCCGATTATTAAGGGCAAACTCGGCCAATGGCAAAAAAGTCACCCAATCATCCTGATCAGCAGAAACAAAACATCTTAAATAAGTTTCCAACGTCTGATTAGTTCGCTCGGTTTGACTATTCGTCTGAGGATGGAAGGCCGACGAAAAAGACAAATCAATGCCCATCTTAGCACAAAAAATCTGCCAAAATCTGTACACAAACTGGGATCCTCTGTCAGACACAATATTTTCAGGGATGCCGTGCAAGCGAACCACATTCTGAAAAAATAAAGAAACCAAATCGGAGGAGGAAGGCAACTTAGGCAAGGGCACCAAATGGACCATTTTGGAAAAACGATCACACACCACCCAGATGACAGACATTCTCTGAGATACTGGAAGATCTGAAATAAAATCCATGGAAATGTGCGTCCAAGGCCTCTTCGGGACAGGCAAAAGCAAAAGCAAACCGCTGGCACGAGAACAGCAAGGCTTAGCCCGAGCACAAATCCCACAGGACTGCACAAAGGAACGCACATCCCGCGACAAGGAAGGCCACCAGAAGGACCTAGCCACCAAATCTCTGGTACCAAAAATCCCAGGATGACCTGCCAACACCGAAGAATGAACCTCGGAAATAACTCTGCTGGTCCATCTATCTGGGACAAACAGTCTCTCTGGTGGGCAACGGTCAGGTCTATCAGCCTGAAATTTCTGCAGCACTCGTCGCAAATCTGGGGAAATGGCAGACAAAATCACTCCCTCTTTGAGGATACCAGCCGGCTCTGAAACTCCCGGAGAGTCAGGCACAAAACTCCTAGAAAGGGCATCAGCCTTCACGTTCTTCGAACCAGGCAGGTACGAGACCACGAAATCGAAACGGGAGAAAAACAACGACCAACGAGCCTGTCTAGGATTCAGGCGCTTGGCAGACTCGAGATAAATCAGATTTTTGTGATCAGTCAAGACCACCACACGATGCCTAGCTCCCTCGAGCCAATGTCGCCACTCCTCAAATGCCCACTTCATAGCCAACAACTCCCGATTACCAACATCATAATTCCGCTCGGCAGGCAAAAACTTTCTTGAAAAGAAGGCACAAGGCTTCATCACAGAGCCATCAGAGCTTCTCTGCGACAAAACAGCCCCTGCTCCAATCTCAGAAGCATCCACCTCGACCTGGAAAGGAAGAGAGACATCAGGCTGACATAAGACTGGAGCTGAAGAAAACCGGCGCTTCAGCTCCCGAAAGGCTTCCACTGCCGCAGGAGACCAATTAGTCACATCAGAACCTTTCTTGGTCAAATCCGTCAAGGGCTTAACTGTTGTGAATTAGACTTTTTGGCTCCCTCTTGTGGTCACTAGTGATATGACTCTGGGATTGTCTTTCTTCACTTTGGCACTCACCTGGGCCGTTAGTCCAGGGGTGTTGCTATATTAACTTCCTGGATCCTTAGTCCAGTGCCTGGCATCGTTGTAATCAGATCCTTCTGTTGCTCCTGTCTGCTGGTCTCGGTTCTTGCAAAATTTAAGCTAAGTCCTGCTTCTTTGTTTTTTGGTTATTTGCTTTGCTTCTTTTTTTGTCCAGCTTGTACTAAATGTGATTTCTGACCTTTGCTGGAAGCTCTAGGGGGCTGGTGTTCTCCTCCCGGCCGTTAGACGGTTCGGGGGTTCTTGAATATCCAGCGTGGATATTTTAATAGGGTTTTTTGCTGACCATATAAGTCATCTTACTTTTTTCTGCTATTAGCTAGTGGGCCTCTCTTTGCTAAATACCTAGCTCATTCTTATGTTTGTCTTTTCCTCTTACCTCACCGTTATTATTTGTTGGGGGCTTGTATCCAACTTTCGGGGTCTTTTCTCTGGAGGCAAGAAAGGTCTTTCTTTTCCCTTCTAGGGTTAGTTAGTTCTCCGGCTGGCGCGAGACGTCTAGAACCAACGTAGGCACGTTCCCCGGCTACTTCTATTTGTGGTGCTAGGATTAGATATATGGTCAGCCCAGTTACCACTGCCCTATGAGCTGGTTTTTTTGTGTGTGCAGACTTAGTATTTATTCCTGAGACCCTCTGCCATTGGGGTCATAACACTTAATCACGCCAGAAAAATTAGCGATGAAGCGACGGTAAAAATTAGCAAAACCCAAGAACTTCTGAAGACTCTTAACAGATGTAGGCTGAGTCCAGTCATGAATAGCCTGGACCTTGACTGGGTCCATCTCAATAGTAGAAGGAGAAAAAATAAAACCCAAAAAGGAAACCTTCTGTACTCCGAAGAGACATTTTGAGCCCTTCACAAATAAAGCATTAGCACGCAGGACCTGAAACACCATCCTGACCTGCTTCACATGGGACTCCCAATCATTAGAAAAGACCAAAATGTCATCCAGATACACAATCATAAATTTATCCAGATATTCTCGGAAAATGTCATGCATAAAGGACTGAAACACAGAAGGAGCATTAGAGAGTCCAAAAGGCATCACCAAGTACTCAAAATGGCCTTCGGGCGTATTAAATGCTGTTTTCCATTCGTCCCCCAGCTTGATACGCACAAGGTTATACGCACCACGAAGATCTATCTTGGTGAACCAACTGGATCCCTTAATCCGAGCAAACAGATCAGACAATAATGGCAAAGGATACTGAAATTTGACCGTGATTTTATTTAGAAGGCGATAATCTATACAAGGTCTCAGAGAACCATCCTTCTTGGCCACAAAAAAGAATCCTGCTCCAAGAGGGGAGGAGGATGGGCGAATATGTCCCTTCGCCAAAGACTCCTTTATATAACTCCGCATCGCGGCATGTTCTGGTATAGACAAATTAAAAAGTCGTCCCTTAGGGAACTTACTGCCAGGAATCAAATTTATAGCACAATCACAATCCCTATGAGGAGGCAGGGCACCGGATCTGGGCTCATCAAATACATCCTGGTAGTCTGACAAAAACTCAGGGACCTCAGAAGGAGTGGAAGAAGCAATTGACACCAAAGGGACATCGCCATGAATCCCCTGACAACCCCAACTTGACACAGACATAGCTTTCCAATCCAGAACTGGATTATGGGCCTGCAGCCATGGCAGACCCAAAACTACAACATCATGCAAATTATGCAGCACAAGAAAGCGAATCACCTCCTGATGTACAGGAGTCATGCACATGGTCACTTGAGTCCAATACTGAGGCTTATTCTCAGCCAATGGCGTAGCATCTATTCCCCTCAGTGGAATAGGAAATTCCAAAGGCTCCAGAACAAAACCACAGCGCTTGGCAAACGACAAATCCATAAGATTCAGGGTAGCACCTGAATCCACAAAAGCCATAACCGAGTAGGATGACAAAGAACAGATTAAAGTAACAGACAAAATGAACTTAGGCTGTATAGTACCAATGGTGACAGGTTTAGCGATTTTTTTTTAAGCACTTAGAGCATGCTGAGATAACATGAGTAGAATCACCACAGTAAAAGCACAACCCATTTTGACGTCTATGACTTTGTCGCTCAATTCTAGTCAGAATTCTGTCACATTGCATAGACTCAGGTCTCTGTTCAGAGAACACCGCCAGAAGATGCGCAGATTTGCGCTCCCGCAAACGCCGATCAATCTGAATGGCCAAAGCCATTGAATCACTCAGACTTGCAGGCATGGGGAACCCCACCATAACATTCTTAATGGCTTCAGAAAGACCCTCTCTGAAATTTGCAGCCAGGGCACACTCATTCCATTGAGTAAGCACTGACCATTTCCGAAATTTTTGACAGTACACCTCAGCTTCATCCTGACCTTGAGAGATAGCCAGCAAAGCCTTTTCTGCCTGGTTCTCAAGATTAGGTTCCTCATAAAGCAGTCCAAGCGCCAGAAAAAACGCATCCACATTCAGCAATGCAGGATCTCCTGGCGCCAGAGAGAAAGCCCAATCTTGAGGGTCGCCGCGTAACAAGGAGATAACAATTTTAACTTGCTGAGCGGAATCACCAGAGGAACGAGGTCTCAAAGATAGAAACAATTTACAATTATTCCTAAAATTCAGAAACCAAGATCTATCTCCAGAAAACAACTCAGGAATAGGTATCTTTGGCTCAGACATAGGGCTATGAACAACAAAATCCTGAATATTTTGCACCTTTGCAGCAAGATGATCCACACTAGAAGTCAGACTCTGAATACCTATGTCTGCAGCTGAGCTCAAAACCACCCAGAGATTAAGGGGATGAGAGAAGCTAGACAGACTGCAGCAAAGGAGGAAAAAAAAATTGTACTCAGGACTTCTTTTATCCCAGTTCATGCGATGCATTAAACACTTTTTTTGGCCTGCTGTACTGTTATGATCCCAGTGGCTGGGGATCACAGGAAATACTAGCTAAGTAACTAAACATAGACACGAGCTCTAGGGAGGTGGTAACTGGACTGACCGCAAAACCTGATCCTATCCAAACACACTAAAGGTAGCCGGTGAACGTGCCTAAAATCCTGGACATCTCGACGCAGCCTGAGAAACTGACTACCCCTAAAGAGAAAGCAAGACCTCACTTGCCTCAAGAGAAATAACCCCAAAGATATAGGAAGCCCCCAACAAATAATAACGGTGAGGTAAGGAGAAAAGACACACGTAGGAATGAAAACAGATTCAGCAAATGAGGCCCGCTAATACTAGATAGCAGAAGACAGATAGCGAACTGTGCGGTCAGTAAAAAACCCTACCAAAATATCCACGCTGAGAATTCAAGAACCCCCACACCAACTAACGGTGTGGGGGGAGAAACTCAGCCCCCCAGAGCTACCAGCAAGCTGGGAAATCACATATTAGCAAGCTGGACAAGAAACATATAGAACACTGATGATCAAAAAATGAACAAAACGGAAACTTAGCTTCTCTTGAAGAGACTGGGAGCAAGGTAGTCAGAAGGAATCAGAATAGCACTGAATACATTGACAGCAGGTATAGACTGAGAGTCCAAGTGAGCTTAAATAGAAAACCAGTCCACAGATAACGAGACAGCTGATGCCAGTCACAAACCTGCAGAAAGACAGCACTCACACAGTACCACTTGTGACCACAAGAGGGAGCCCAGAAATAGAGTTCACAACACCCCTAGCAAGGACTACAGGGGGCACATTTGGTGTATGCCTCTCCCTCAAGCGTCTATCCACCCTGATAGCCAGGGACATGGCCTCTCACCAACCCCTACAGAAAGTACAGACAGGGAAAACTCTATTATGTGCACAGGGCAAAACAATACAAATATAGGAAATCCAGACAAGGTAAAGGTAAACAACACTTAGCTTAATGCTGCAAGGCACAGAACAGCAAGAAGTAACATCAGATTCACTGGACACAACAGTAGAACAACAGTCCCAGCAAGCTCCTACTCCCAGCTTGGTCGCTGAAGAATGAACTAACACCGACAGTCAGCTGATGAACCAGGTGACCTCTTAAAGGATGGAGGGAGTGGTCACCACAAACATCAGCTGACCCAGCAGCAATGCAATAGCACCAGCGGCCACCGGGGGGAGAAAACTGCATTAACCCCCGATGACCAGAAAGGAAAAAAGGTCTTAAACTGAGTTAAACCAGAACTGTCACGATCCAATTTTGGATTTGTGGCAGATCTGGTTTACCTCAGTTTAAGACCTTTTTTCCTTTCTGGTTATCAGGTGTCAGCCATTGTCAGTCCGAAGACTTACCAGTTGGAGTTACCCTCAGTAATGCCCATGCACAACTCATTCCACAGGTCGGCGCTCTGGAGATTTGTGCCGCCTACGTTGTTATCTCCATCGTGCTGTGTCCACCGTAAACCTGAGGGTCAGGTAACTGAGGAGGTGAACTCTGATGAATCGAGACGTTCTCACTGTAGGTTTTTTACTGGTGAGGACCAGTGTTGAGGGTCCAGGGGCCTCTCATTGAAAGGGGGGTACTGTCACGATCCAATTTTGGATTTGTGGCAGATCTGGTTTACCTCAGTTTAAGACCTTTTTTCCTTTCTGGTCATTGGGGGTTAATGCAGTTTTCTCCCCCCGGTGGCTGCTGGTGTTATTGCATTGCTGCTGGGTCAGCTGATGTTTGTGGTGACCACTCCCTCCATCCTTTAAGAGGTCACCTGGTTCATCAGCTGACTGTCGGTGTTAGTTCATTCTAAAGCGACCAAGCTGGGAGAAGGAGCTTGCTGGGAATAGTTGTTCTGCTGCTGTGTCCAGTGAATCTGGTGTTACTTCTTGCTGTTCTGTGCCTTCCAGCATTAAGCTAAGTGTTGTTTACCTTTACCTTGTCTGTATTTCCTATATTTGTATTGTTTTGCCCTGTGCACATAATAGAGTTTTCCCTGTCTGTGCTTTCTGTAGGGGTTGGTGAGAGGTCTTAAGGTACCGTTACACTAAACGATTTACCAACGATCACGACCAGCGATACGACCTGGCCGTGATCGTTGGTAAGTCGTTGTGTGGTCGCTGGAGAGCTGTCACACAGACAGCTCTCCAGCGACCAACGATGCCGAAGTCCCCAGGTAACCAGGGTAAACATTGGGTTACTAAGCGCAGGGCCGCGCTTAGTAACCTGATGTTTACCCTGGTTACCATTGTAAATGTAAAAAAAAAAAAACACTACATACTTACATTCCGGTCTCTGTCACGTCCCTCGTCGTCAGCTTCCCGCACTGACTGTGTCAGTGCCGGCCGTAAAGCACAGCACAGCGGTGACGTCACCGCTGTGCTCTGCTTTTACTTTACGGCCGGCGCTCACAGTCAGTGCGGGAAGCTGACGGTGAGAGACGTGACAGACACCGGAATGTAAGTATGTAGTGGTTTTTTTTTTTACATTTACAATGGTAACTGTTATGACCTGGTGGTTAAAAGGCCACACTGATATGACCTGGTGGCTAAAACGCAACATGGGACGAGCTCTGAGGAGGTGGTATCTCTACTGACCGCAATCCCTAATCCTAACAACAACACTAGTAATAGCCGTGGGATGTTCCTGACTCTCCCTAGACACCTCTTCACAGCCTAAGAATTAACTACCCCTAAAGAAGGAAATAGAAAGCTATCTTGCCTCAGAGAAAACCCCCAAAGGAAAGATAGCCCCCCACAAATATTGACTGTGAGTGAAGAGGGAAATGACATACACAGAAATGAAATCAGTTTTCAGCAAAGGAGGCCAATACTAAACTTGATAGACAGAGAGAAAAGGATACTGTGCGGTCAGTATTAAAAACTACAAAAATCCACGCAGAGTTTACAAAAATGAACTCCACACTCCACTCCACACTCCACTCCACTCCGCATGATGTAAGTTGTGCTGCTGTGATACCATAATTTCCCACGGGATCAATAAAGTGTATCGTATTGTATCGTATCGTACACCGACTCACGGTGTGGAGGGGCAAATCTGCTTCCCAGAGCTTCCAGCTAGCCTAAATATGACATAGTGCAAGCTGGACAAAAAGAGACATATTTGCAAAACAATAAGTCCAAAGCAAATGGACAAACAAGAACTAGCAGAAACTTATCTTTTGCTGACAAGGACAGGCCATATGAGAAATCCAAGGAGAGAACAAAATCCAACCTAAGACATTGACAGCTGGCATGAACTAAAGCCCAGAGCAGGTTTAAATAACAAACCCAGGCAAGGCGATCAGTGATGGCAGCTGCTACAGCTACCTAAAGGAGCAGCAGTTCCACTCGAAACCACCAGAGGGAGCCCAAGGGCAGAACTCCCAAAAATACCATTAGCAACCACAGGAGGGATCTCCAGAACGGAATTCACAACAGATAACCAGGGTAAACATCGGGTTACTAAGCGCGGCCCTGCACTTAGTAACCCGATGTTTACCCTGGTTACAAGTGAACACATCGCTGGATCGGTGTCACACATACTGATCCAGCAATGACAGCGGGTGATCCAACGACGAAATAAGGTGCTGGCCTTCTAGCTCCGACCAACGATTTCACAGCGGGATCCAGATCGCTGCTGCGTGTCAAACACAACAACATCGCTATCCAGGATGCTGCAACATCACGGATCGTTGTCGTTCTCGTTGGAAAGTTGTTCAGTGTGAAGGTACCTTTATCACTGGGTGGCGGGTGGAGGTTTCAGCTTAGTACTGAAACAGGACTCAGGGTCAGGCCTGGCGGCCCAGACATGCACACCTTCAGTGTAAACTCTGGGAGAGGGACAGACAGGGTTTCCCTAGTTTGAGGGATATTGCAGGGGCCCGGGTAATCAGCTGTAGTGCCCCCGTGACAGTGGCTCTTTTAGTTAAAAACGCCTGGGGGGTGACAGGTTCCCTTTAATACAGGTGCTCATTAGGGTGGAATCACAGTAGCATATGGCATTGGATGTGATCTGCCAATGAAACTTGGCTCTTGCTCTGCTGTGAGCTTGAGCCAAGTGTCCGTGCTCCAATGCTCTCGCAGCACAGGTGTGGAGGAGACGGAGAAATTAATTTCTCCATCTCCTCAGTGGTCTGACTCGCTGTGTATCAGACTGCAACATCTGCTGAGAAAAAAAAACGACTGCACACGGACAGCAAGTGAGAAGAGAATCGTACCACTTTCGTGGAAGAAAATGGAACCGATTTTTTTTTTATACCCTTTATTAGTACATGTGGCAAGTGGCAACATTTCACTTCCATATCAGAGAAATGTGCAGTTATGGATCCGAAACGTTGCCACATGGGCCAATAAAGAGTACGCTACTTTTCTCACAATTAATCGGAGTGATAGACAGATACACACACACATACATAATAAGAATAGATACTGAGAATTACACCATTTATGCAGGACAGTAGAAGTATACACAGCTCCACAATATACCGTATATACTTGAGTATAAGTTGACCCAAGTATATGCCGAGGCACCTAATTTTTCCATAAAAAACTGGGAAAGCTTATTGAGTCGAGTATAAGCCAGGTGTGCATTGCCCCCACATCCCTGTCCTTGTATGCATGGCTCCTTATCCCCGTCCTTGTATGCATGGGCCTCTTATTCCCATTTTTGTATGCATGGCTCCTTATCCCCATCCTTGTATGCATGGGCCTCTTATTCCCATTCTTGTATGCATGGCTCCTTATCCCCATCCTTGTATGCATGGCTCCTTCATTGTTCATGTATGCATGGGTCCGATAAAAAAAAAAACCCACACACATCCTACTTACCTTCCCTGCATGCCCTTGCAGCATCTCGTTCTGGTGCCAGCAGCTCCTGTGACCGGGTGATCACGTGTCCCCCACTCATTAAGGTATTGAATATTTACCCACGCCTATGGGAGTGGAGAGGGGTGAATACTCATTACCTTAATGAGTGGAAGACACATGATCGCTCGGCCTGAAGAGCTGCTGGCGCCGGAATGAGATGCAGCGAGGGTCCGCAAGGAAGGTAAGTGGGATGTATGCTGGAAGCCGGCGGCTGTGGCTGTGAACGCTATAAGAGAAATTAATATTCACTGCCAGCGCAGTGAATATTCATTTCTCCTTAGCAGCGGCACAGGCTTTTGCCACAGCCGCTGGCTCCTGCCTCTGTGACCCGCTGCTCCCCCTCCGTTTTTTTGGGACGACTCGTGTATAAGCCGAGGGGGGTGTTTTCAGCACAAAAAAAATATGCTGAAAAACTTGGCTTATATACGAGTTTATACGGTATACTACAATCTATTATATACACAGCGGCATATTATGTAACGTGTTAAGGAATATAGAGCGGTGTATATATTATATAGTGTAGAGATGTGGCAGCAGTGTATATATAGTGTGAATTCCACACTATATACATAGTGCCATACTATATAAACATCTCTACACTATGCAAACATCTCTACACTCTCTCTCTCTCTCTCTCTATATATATATATATATATATATATATATATATATATTGTAGGGATTCACTCGCTCAGGTGCAACGGCTGACACGCAGGAGACACGTTCCTTTTAAAGTTCACAGGTTTATTTCTCCATAAACCACATAACAGCTTGAACAACAGGTAAACAAATAGCCTTTAGCTCAGGTCAGGAAATGAAAACACAAATGTCCAGTCCTTCAGGCTCAGTCCTGTGGAGGCTTTCTCCTCCACCCACACAGACTCCTGTCTGTAGTGTCCCGCCTGGACACAGGGATCTCTGTCCACCATGACAGACTCCCACACTCTCTCAGGAGGTTAGCATTAGGCTTTCCTTAATAGGTCTATCCACACCCAGAACCCATCACATGATCAGACATGTGGTTGTGACCTCACCACAGGTCCTGCAACAAACATAGACAGGCATGGTTATGCCCCTTACCCAGGGGTGAGGTATATGGGTAGCCAGACCCTCCCATCTCTCATAGCTACCCGTAACCCGGACCCAAATATACTAAGCAACTCCTTATTGCTTTATGTGCAAACAGAAAACACTCCGGGTCACATCACAGCGACAAGCCTTCTCTGTGATACATACCTCCCGTCGATTAGACACCCTTTAGCCATGCTACAATATATATACACATCTCTACAATATACGGTAATTAGGACAGCATTATACTATATTATGATGCATACATCACATAGGAGACACCGAGGCTGATGTACATAGGAGACACCGCGACTGCTGAATATATATCACATTGAAACTACTGTATATACAATATATAGTTGATACTGCGACTGATGTGTATAGTTGTAGTATCACCTATATATTGTATGTCATACTGTGACTGGTGTACACACATTATATAGATGAAACTGAGAAAAAAAAAATATATATATACTGTCACGATATGGTATGAAATATCATAAGTTTAGTTTCTCTGGTCAGCCCAGGATGTGGGCTAAGAAACCCCCCTTGTCTTTTACTTCAGAGTTGAGCTTGCCGTGCCAATGTATATGAGAGGGGAGTTTTATTGAAGAAAGGAATTTATGACCGGCATTTCCTGCCGGGTAAGCTCTTGTCCAGCATCACTGGAATGGAAACTTCTAGAACACATGGAAGTTCTTTGTTCCATTTTTGTAAGATATTAGGCGAACGATTTAAAATACGAACACCAAAATATATCGTCATAATCACACTCGGAGGATCTACGCATCACTCTAACTACGGGCGTCTAACTCCATCTAAAAAAGAAGTAGTGATTGCTCTGTACATAATAGGACATATTTGATCTCATTAGAAAGCCCACGATAATCTGAGATGAATGCTGGGTATGATATGATTCTGACATGTCCTGTAGCGAAGATACCAGCATTAGATATCTTTAGGGGACATTTAGTTACACTGAAGAAAGAGGCGGGCGATCTCAACACAGCCCTTTCTGTGAGGTCACAGGCTGTAGGTTATAAAGTTGCTGGCAGGCTTCCAGAGGGGAGTTGTGAGTTTTTACCTGAAGCGACCAGACTGCGAGTGCAAATGCACTGGGATAGATGGAAAGCTCTCCTAGCCTGTTGCCTGCAAATGCAATGATCTGAGAATATGTGAGTGTTACCTTTTCTTCATTTAATCCTTTTATTTTTATAATTACCTGGTACATATTTGCAATTGTCTCATTTGTAACATCTTTGTAAAATATTTTGATAAACACTGCATAAACTTTATGGGTATATTATTTCATGCCAGTTATTTCTCCATGCTCTAAAAACGTACCCTGTCTCTTGAAGGGAAAGTACGCTACTGTTTTGGGGTTTGCTTCGTACCCGTTTAATCGAGGCTGGTGGCAGTGATACCGTGTACTGTGCAGGCCTTTGGGTTTCACTGTAGCGACTGCGGCTTGATAATTATTGTTCCTGCCTGAGTGGGAGTAGTTATCGCGTCGCTGCAGCGTGCCCAATAGCCAGTACATAGCAGGCAGCCTTTCTGGCGACTAATTACCCTAGGTGCAGTACCTAATCTGACCTGACGGTAAGGGGGGCGCCAGAGAGCTGCAAGGTTCAAGTGGAACTGTAAGCGGGATACACAAATCCCTGCAGTTCATGGTATATTGAAGAGCAGTGGGATACCTAAAATAAGCCCCTGCTGTAAACTAAGAGGTCAATAGCCTCGTGTGTGTTTTTTTCATCACATTGAGGCAGTGGAGGGATAACTAAGATAAGCCCCCTGCACATATGATAGCCGTCTGTTGGTTTAAAGTCACCCCAATCCGTGACATATTGTGGGCAGCGGCTAAGGGATTTTGACAGTCACGGTGTGAATCGTGACATATACATAGATAGATAGGCACAGATAGATAGTGCGACTATACACAGCAGTATCACCTATACAACGTATATGCAGTAGTCTATACATTATACAGGTGATACTGCAAATGTTGGATACACATTATATAGGCGATACTGCTACTGCTGTATATAATGATAGTATCACCTATATATCATGTATACAGCAGTCTATATACATTATATAGGCAATACTGCTACCGATGTGTATATACGTTATGTATAGGTGATACTGTTGTGTATATATATACGTGTTTGTGTGTATATACATGACATTAGGGTATCCGTGAGTCAAAAGTAGCTTAGATGTTAGTTAACCTACTCCCCATCCATCCACCATACCCACCTCTTTCACCGAACCCTTGCCCAAATACCTGATGCAGTGACCATTGCCGAATAAAAACTTTACACTGAAATTGGATTAAATGGCCACAGCAGCCTTTTATTAACATTTAATAAAACGATTTAACAATAAAGTCCAAAGAGGGGGTGTGGTCCTCGAAGCCCCAAAACCTAATCTTAAGTATCCACAGCCCACCATGGCCCCAGGTCAAGTCTTACCCCCAGCCGCTATGCACCAGCTCGGGGGCAGATGATAACCAACCTGTCCGAACCACTAAACAATTGACGGGTCCCTTGATTAACCCTTCCATAGGATTGAACAGACCCTGTCCAACCGAAATTCCTTGGGGGAGTCCAGTACCTCGTGAGATCCCCCCCTACCAATCCACCATTTCCATTTCCACCAACTTCGAGGACCTCTTCCCCCACGCCACGCTGCCATGACATGATATTAAAATTTACAAACAAAAAGTAAACAACCACCCCAATAATCTTTGACATCTCGACCCCATATAAGCATGACATAAACACCAACTAAATTACAGGGAGGGTGGGTGAGAGCTTCTTCTAACAGGTGGGTACCTGACTGTTTGTCCCACCAATATGGCTGCACTATTTATAAACCCGCCTTTTTTGAATCCCTCTGCCCCACCCAAACAGTGATCTCATCACCTCAGCATTCCCATTAACCCTTTATTTACTTTTAAAACCAAAACGCTCCTTATCATCCCACGTCTCCTTGTCATGCCGGCCTCCCTTTAAAGGGCCGGTGGCCCAGTACAGCCTCACTCACACACCAGTATCGCCTATATAACGACATATATACACAGCAGTATCACCTATATACACATCAGTAGCGGTATTGCCTATATAATGTGTATAGACTACTATATATACATTATATAGGTGATACTGATGTATATAATCTCTATACCACCTATATAATGTATGTATAGCAGTCTACATCTTATATAGGTGACACTGCTACTGATGTGTATATACGTTATATAGGTGATACTGCTGTGTATACATGTAAATATGTGTATACATACGTGTGTGTATATATATATATATTTATATATATATACACACACACACACACTGCAGTGTCACCTATATAAGGTATATACACATCAGTAGCAGTGTCACCTATATAAGATATAGACTGCTATACATACATTATAGTGATTATATACAGCGGTATCACCTATATGATGTATATATAGCAGTCTATACACATTATATAGGTGCAACTGCTGTATATACATTAAAAAAAATCATCTTGGGACTTACCCAGGTCCCTGAGATTAGGGAGGAGGTCGGGAGGATGAAGAGCTGAGGTGGGTCGGGTCCTGTCCAGCGTCGGCGGTAGAGGATCCCAGGCATTGGTGAGCAGTCTTCTCTGACGCTGGTGCAGGCCGGCCAGCGTCAGACACAGTCAGATGGAGGCGCCCTATGCGCGCCGGCCTTTCCAAATAATTCCATGTGCGCGCGTGGTCTCCTGCTTGCCCGCACAGGCAGCAGTCGAGCACGCGCAGGAACTAGGGCCGCGGCCATGCTCGCGCACTAGCGTGGGCCGCCGCGGCACTTATCAGCGCGGGCAACGCACGCACACAGGACCTGGCTAAGTTTTAAAGGGTCGGCTGGAGGGATTCGGTGCGCTATGTATTAAAATCGCTGCCAGTCCTCCAGCGGCCCTGTGCAGCTGCTCAGGCACCGGCCCGGGGGCATATGCATTCCTGCCACCTGGCTCAGTCCGCCCCTGCACCTGGGGATATCTGCCACCCGGAAAGCCATTGATAGGCTGTTTTGGTGGCCCTCCATGACCTCTGATATCACTGTGTTTGTGTCTGCTTGTGATACCTGTGCACGTGCTAAGAGCTCCCATTACCGGCCGGCCGGGGAAATGGTGCCATTGCCATTGCCAATCCCTCCTTCTAATGGCAAAACTGTTGTGAAATTGGATTTTGGGCTCCCCCGGTGGCCACTGGTGGAATTGAACTTGTGTGCATCATCCCCTCTGTTCACCTGTTCCCATCAGGATATGGGAGTCGCTATTTAACCTTGCTCCTCTGTCACTTCCATGCCGGTCAACATTGTAATCAGAAGCCTTTCTGTGCATGTTCCTGCTTCTAGACAACTCCCAGCTAAGTGGACTTTTGTCCTTGTTTGTTTTTTGCATTTTGTTCCAGTTCACAGCTTCAGTTTCGTTTCTGTGTCTGGAAAGCTCTTGTGATCTGAAATTGCCACTCTGATGTTATGAGTTAATACTAGAGTCTTAAAGTAATTTCAGGATGTGTTTTGATAGGGTTTTTAGCTGACCATGAAAGTGCCCTTTCTGTCTTCCTGCTATCTAGTAAGCGGACCTCGATTTTGCTAAACCTATTTTCATACTACGTTTGTCATTTTCATCTAAATCACCGCCAATATATGTGGGGGCCTCTGTCTGCCTTTCGGGGAAATTTCTCTAGAGGTGAGCCAGGACTGTATTTTCCTCTGCCAGGATTAGTTAGTCCTCCGGCTGGCGCTGGGCGTCTAGGGATAAAACGCAGGCTACGCTACCCGGCTACTGTTAGTTGTGCGGCAGGTTTAGTTCATGGTCAGTTTAGTTTCCATCCTTCCAAGAGCTAGTTCTTATGTTTGCGGGGCTATGTTCTCTTGCCATTGAGAACCATAACAGTTTGACCGGCCCGCAAAGGGTTAAATTAATTGGCAGAGAAAGGAGAGAAAAAAGAAGTCTGCTGAAGATTTTTTTTTTTTTTTTGCTTCCAATTGAATCACTTGCAAGTCTGCCTATATTGCAGCCTTCCTCTCTCTCTCTCCTTCTAATCCTGGAATGGCTCTGTGTTCACCTGTTTAAAATGGATATTCAGAGTTTAGCTGCAGGTTTGAATAATCTCACCACGAAAGTTCAAAATTTACAAGATTTTGTTGTTCAGGTTCCTATATCTGAACCTAGAATTCCTTTGCCTGAATTTTTCTCGGGGAATAGATCTTGCTTTCAAAATTTCAAAAATAATTGCAAGTTGTTTTTGTCCCTGAAATCTCGCTCTGCTGGAGATCCTGCTCAGCAGGTCAGGATTGTGATTTCCTTGCTCCGGGGCGACCCTCAAGATTGGGCTTTTGCATTGGCTCCAGGGGATCCTGCGTTGCTCAATGTGGATGCGTTTTTTCTGGCCTTGGGGTTGCTTTATGAGGAACCTCATTTAGAGCTTCAGGCGGAAAAAGCCTTGATGTCCCTATCTCAGGGGCAAGATGAAGTTGAAATATATTGCCAAAAATTCCATAAATGGTCTGTGCTTACTCAGTGGAATGAGTGCGCCCTGGCGGCGAATTTCAGAGAGGGTCTCTCTGATGCCATTAAGGATGTTATGGTGGGGTTCCCTGTGCCTGCGGGTCTGAATGAGTCCATGACAATGGCTATCCAGATCGATAGACGTCTGCGGGAGCGCAAACCTGTGCACCAGTTGGCGGTGTCTACTGAGAAGACGCCAGAGAATATGCAATGTGATAGAATTCTGTCCAGAAGCGAACGGCAGAATTTTAGACGAAAAAATGGGTTGTGCTTTTATTGTGGTGATTCAACTCATGTTATATCAGCATGCTCTAAGCGTACTAAGAAGCTTGATAAGTCAGTTTCAATTGGCACTTTTCAGTCTAAGTTTATTCTATCTGTGACCCTGATTTGTTCTTTATCATCTATTACCGCGGACGCCTATGTCGACTCTGGCGCCGCTTTGAGTCTTATGGATTGGTCCTTTGCCAAACGCTGTGGGTATGATTTAGAGCCTCTTGAAACTCCTATACCTCTGAAGGGGATTGACTCCACCCCATTGGCTACTAATAAACCACAATACTGGACACAAGTAACTATGCGAATTAATCCGGATCATCAGGAGATTATTCGCTTTCCTGTGCTGTATAACCTACATGATGTGTTGGTGCTTGGATTGCCATGGCTGCAATCTCATAACCCAGTCCTCGACTGGAAAGCTATGTCTGTGTTAAGCTGGGGATGTAAGGGGATGCATGGGGACGTACCTTTGGTTTCCATTTCATCATCTATTCCCTCTGAGATTCCTGAATTCTTGTCTGACTATCGTGATGTTTTTGAAGAACCTAAGCTTGGTTCATTACCTCCGCACCGGGAGTGCGATTGTGCCATAGATTTGATTCCGGGTAGTAAATACCCTAAGGGTCGTTTATTTAATCTGTCTGTGCCTGAACATGCTGCTATGCGAGAATATATAAAGGAGTCCTTGGAAAAGGGACATATTCGTCCTTCGTCATCTCCCTTAGGAGCCGGTTTTTTCTTTGTGTCTAAGAAAGATGGCTCTTTGAGGCCGTGTATTGATTATCGGCTTTTGAATAAAATCACGGTTAAATATCAATATCCGTTGCCACTGCTGACTGATTTGTTTGCTCGCATAAAGGGGGCCAAGTGGTTCTCTAAGATAGATCTCCGTGGGGCGTATAATTTGGTGCGAATTAAGCAGGGGGATGAGTGGAAAACCGCATTTAATACGCCCGAGGGCCACTTTGAGTATTTGGTGATGCCTTTTGGCCTTTCAAATGCCCCTTCAGTCTTTCAGTCCTTTATGCATGACATTTTCCGTGATTATTTGGATAAATTTATGATTGTGTATCTGGATGATATTCTGATTTTTTCGGATGACTGGGACTCTCATGTCCAGCAGGTCAGGAGGGTTTTTCAGGTTTTGCGGTCTAATTCCTTGTGTGTGAAGGGTTCTAAGTGCGTTTTTGGGGTGCAAAAGATTTCCTTCTTGGGATACATTTTTTCCCCCTCTTCCATCGAGATGGATCTTGTCAAGGTTCAGGCTATTTGTGATTGGACGCAACCCTCTTCTCTTAAGAGTCTTCAGAAATTTTTGGGCTTTGCTAACTTTTATCGTCGATTTATTGCTGGTTTTTCTGATGTTGTTAAACCATTGACTGATTTGACTAAGAAGGGTGCTGATGTTGCTGATTGGTCCCCTGCTGCTGTGGAGGCCTTTCGGGAGCTTAAGCGCCGCTTTTCTTCCGCCCCTGTGTTGCGTCAGCCTGATGTTGCTCTTCCTTTTCAGGTTGAGGTCGACGCTTCTGAAATCGGAGCTGGGGCGGTTTTGTCGCAGAGAAGTTCCGACTGCTCCGTGATGAAACCTTGTGCTTTTTTTTTCTCGTAAATTTTCGCCCGCCGAGCGGAATTATGATATTGGGAATCGGGAGCTTTTGGCCATGAAGTGGGCTTTTGAGGAGTGGCGTCATTGGCTTGAGGGGGCTAGACATCAGGTGGTGGTATTGACCGACCACAAAAATTTAATTTATCTTGAGTCCGCCAGACGCCTGAATCCTAGACAGGCGCGCTGGTCGTTGTTTTTCTCTCGGTTTAATTTTGTGGTGTCATACCTACCGGGTTCTAAGAATGTTAAGGCGGATGCCCTTTCTAGGAGTTTTGAGCCTGACTCCCCTGGTAATTCAGAACCTACAGGTATCCTTAAGGATGGAGTGATATTGTCTGCCGTTTCTCCAGACCTGCGGCGGGCCTTGCAGGAGTTTCAGGCGGATAGACCTGATCGTTGCCCACCTGGTAGACTGTTTGTTCCTGATGATTGGACCAGTAAAGTCATTTCTGAGGTTCATTCTTCTGCGTTGGCAGGTCATCCTGGAATCTTTGGTACCAGGGATTTGGTGGCAAGGTCCTTCTGGTGGCCTTCCCTGTCACGAGATGTACGAGGCTTTGTGCAGTCTTGTGACGTTTGTGCTCGGGCCAAGCCTTGTTGTTCTCGGGCTAGTGGATTGTTGTTGCCCTTGCCTATCCCGAAGAGGCCTTGGACGCACATCTCGATGGATTTTATTTCAGATCTTCCTGTTTCTCAGAAGATGTCTGTCATCTGGGTGGTGTGCGACCGTTTCTCTAAGATGGTCCATTTGGTTCCCCTGCCTAAGTTGTCCTCTTCTTCCGAGTTGGTTCCTCTGTTTTTTCAAAATGTGGTTCGTTTGCATGGTATTCCGGAGAATATCGTTTCTGACAGAGGAACCCAATTCGTGTCTAGATTTTGGCGGGCATTCTGTGCTAGGATGGGCATAGATTTGTCTTTCTCGTCTGCTTTCCATCCTCAGACTAATGGCCAGACCGAGCGGACGAATCAGACCTTGGAGACATATTTGAGGTGTTTTGTGTCTGCAGATCAGGATGATTGGGTTGCTTTTTTGCCTTTAGCGGAGTTTGCCCTCAATAATCGGGCCAGCTCTGCCACCTTGGTGTCTCCTTTTTTCTGTAATTCGGGGTTTCATCCTCGATTTTCCTCCGGTCAGGTGGAATCTTCGGATTGTCCTGGAGTGGATGCTGTGGTGGAGAGGTTGCATCAGATTTGGGGGCAGGTAGTGGACAATTTGAAGTTGTCCCAGGAGAAGACTCAGCTTTTTGCCAACCGCCGGCGTCGGGTTGGTCCTCGGCTTTGTGTCGGGGACTTGGTGTGGTTGTCTTCTCGTTTTGTCCCTATGAGGGTTTCTTCTCCTAAGTTTAAGCCTCGGTTCATCGGCCCGTACAAGATATTGGAGATTCTTAACCCTGTGTCCTTCCGTTTGGACCTCCCTGCATCTTTTTCTATTCATAATGTTTTTCATCGGTCATTATTGCGCAGGTATGAGGTACCGGTTGTGCCTTCCGTTGAGCCTCCTGCTCCGGTGTTGGTTGAGGGCGAGTTGGAGTACGTTGTGGAAAAAATCTTGGACTCCCGTATTTCCAGACGGAAACTCCAGTATCTGGTCAAATGGAAGGGATACGGTCAGGAGGATAATTCTTGGGTGACTGCCTCTGATGTTCATGCCTCCGATCTGGTCCGTGCCTTTCATAGGGCTCATCCTGATCGCCCTGGTGGTTCTGGTGAGGGTTCGGTGCCCCCTCCTTGAGGGGGGGATACTGTTGTGAAATTGGATTTTGGGCTCCCCCGGTGGCCACTGGTGGAATTGAACTTGTGTGCATCATCCCCTCTGTTCACCTGTTCCCATCAGGATGTGGGAGTCGCTATTTAACCTTGCTCCTCTGTCACTTCCATGCCGGTCAACATTGTAATCAGAAGCCTTTCTGTGCATGTTCCTGCTTCTAGACAACTCCCAGCTAAGTGGACTTTTGTCCTTGTTTGTTTTTTGCATTTTGTTCCAGTTCACAGCTTCAGTTTCGTTTCTGTGTCTGGAAAGCTCTTGTGATCTGAAATTGCCACTCTGATGTTATGAGTTAATACTAGAGTCTTAAAGTAATTTCAGGATGTGTTTTGATAGGGTTTTTAGCTGACCATGAAAGTGCCCTTTCTGTCTTCCTGCTATCTAGTAAGCGGACCTCGATTTTGCTAAACCTATTTTCATACTACGTTTGTCATTTTCATCTAAATCACCGCCAATATATGTGGGGGCCTCTGTCTGCCTTTCGGGGAAATTTCTCTAGAGGTGAGCCAGGACTGTATTTTCCTCTGCCAGGATTAGTTAGTCCTCCGGCTGGCGCTGGGCGTCTAGGGATAAAACGCAGGCTACGCTACCCGGCTACTGTTAGTTGTGCGGCAGGTTTAGTTCATGGTCAGTTTAGTTTCCATCCTTCCAAGAGCTAGTTCTTATGTTTGCGGGGCTATGTTCTCTTGCCATTGAGAACCATAACACAAAACTGTAATCTGGGTAGTTGTTGACAGATTCAGTAAACAAGTGCATTTTGTACCTCTGGTGGGATTGCCTAATGCTGAAACATTATCTAAGCTGTTTGTTGAGCATGTTGTACGGCTGCATGGCGTGCCTTTGAATGTTGTTTCTGATAGAGGGGTACAATTTGTGTCCAAATTTTGGAGGCCATTTTGTAAAAGATTGGGTGTTTGCTTGATCTTCTCCTCTGCTTACCATCCTGAGACCAACGGTCAGACGGAGAGGACCAATCAGTCACTTGAACAGATTTTGAGGTGTCTTGCTACGTCTCAGCAGGATGATTGGTGTTCTTCGTTGCCCGTGGCTGAGTTTGCATTTAACAATCGCATTAACCAGTCCATGGGCACATCTCCATTCTTCTGTAACTATGGTTTTCACCCCCATTTTGGTGAATTTTTTAGGCTGGATTCAAGATGTCCAGGGGCTGATATAGCAGTGCAACGATTGGGGGAGGTGTGGAGGGAGGTCTAGAAGAACATTGGGGAGGCTCAGGGCAAACGTAAACTTTTTGTGGATAAGCGGCGGTCTGTAGGACCTATATTCCTGGTAGGAGATAAAGTGTGGTTGTTTACCAGGAACATTCGTCTTAAAGTTCCTTCTGCTAAGCTAGGTCCCAGGTTTATTGGTCCTTACGAGATCATCGAAGTGGTCAATCCAGTTGCCTTTTGCTTACTGCTTCCTCCGTCGCTTCGGATGGCCAATGTGTTCCATAAGTCCCTTCTTAAGTCATTTGTACCATCCTCTGCTGGACCTCCATCCCCCCTGCCTCCTGTCTCTGTGGATGGTCAGACCGAGTTTGAAATGGAACGGATTGTTGATTCTCGCATGATCCATAGTTCACTTCAGTATTTGGTCCATTGGGGGGGTCATGGTCCTGAGAATCGATCTTGGGTCCCGGCGCGATCTGTCTATGCTGATCGATTGGTCCAGACATTTCATGCACGTTATCCTGGGAAACCTGGGGGTCCGGTGGCCCCCCTTGATAGGAGGGTACTGTCATGATCCGTTCCAGGGTTTAGTCCTGTCTGCTCTTTTTCCGGGCAGATCATGTCAAGGGTTAACTTTGCTCTGCCTCATTCTGGGCTCAGGTTTGCTATTTAGCTCCCAGGCATCCTTCTGGTGGTGTCAGCTATAGTTCAGTCTTCGGCGTGTGATCCTGACTCTGGTAACTCTTGATTTGTCCTGCTGTGATCCCTGACTTGTCCAGTGTCTGTTTACTCCCTCTGTCTGCCCTTTTTCCATCGTTTCTCTGTTTATCTGCTTGATTCTCTGGTTCCTGACTTGGCTCGTATTCGGACTCACTTCTGCCTTTGGTACTATTGTCTTCTCCGGTTCTGACCTCCTGGCTTGGCTATTGACTCCGTTACTGTTTGTCCCTATTGTACCGTATATTGCCCGTTCTGGTTTACTGATCTCTTGCTACGTCCTGACTATCCGTTCTGTCTAATCCTTTTGTACTGTCATGCTATGTCGTGCTTTAACTTGGCTTATCTGACCACTCTCTCGCCACTAGGTGGTGTCTGTGCCTCTTCCCTCTCAAGCTCCCCCTGGTGGAGATTGCGCTGTACTGCATTGCAGCAGCATGACAATACCCATGCCTGTCCATCATTTTGTCTATATCTGGAGTATATACATATCTGGGGATGACCTCTGGAGCATGGGAAAATGAAAGTCAGGCTGTGAGGGAGCACAGCTTCACTGACGGTGCAGCGCCCCTGAGTCCTGGTCGTTGCAGTATTGTCGCTCTTCCACCAGGGGGAGTGATGGTATGTCTGATGGTACTAAAGGAGTTCACCTGACCAGGTATCACAGTCACACACTACACTTCACACTCCGGCCACCAGGGGGAGCAAAAGGTTCTATCTATTAGGCCACTCCTCACACTCGGGTAAAACTGGGGGTTGGATAGGAAGTTAGTGAGAGAAGCTACCTGGGTTCGACCCAGAGAAGACCTGTCAGGCAGACAGAGGGAGAAGGAGGAACATCTGAGCTGCAGACAGAGGTCCCTGTCAGGGGTGGGATCCTGACAGAGACATAGCAAGAGATAGAACGTTACGGAGCTGCGCCTGCACCTCATTGCGGCAGCATCCTAAGAAAGGACAAGAAGCGAAGTATATTGTGGAGAAGTGAGAAACGAGATCACAGCACAAGGAGATAACACCAGGAGGAGTCCTGCCTTAAGATTGGCAACATCCTTCTGAGGCGCGTAGCCGGTGGCCGGAACACCGAGGGAGTAATAGGCTCTACGCATTACTTCAAACTACGGCAGGACAGTTAATTCCAAGTTGGCTGCCCAACCTTTAACCTAATGAAGACAACGGAGGCAAATTGTGGGAGAGGGGCGTCTCTAGGGTCCCTATAAAATAGCTCCAGGCCTACCCCGTCATACGGGTCGTCCTATCCATACCATCTGGGGGACGGAGAGAGAGAATATCAGAAACATACACGACAGTTGTGAGGACTATCCCGTGGTGCTCAGCAGTGAAGTACTACAACACACAGGCGCTAGTAGGAAGGCTACTGATTTCCACATTTCCACCTGCAAAGGGAACTCTGGATGTGCCTTTGGACCGGCCGGATTCAGCCAGCCCTGTTAGCAGTGCTCTGGATGGTGGACGCTGAAGTCTACAGTAAAAAGTAAAGAGACTGCAACCCTGTGTCCTCGTTATTTACTGCGACCTACACCATCATCATCTACCTTACTGGGAAGCTCTGGGGACATACTTCACCTGTGGGAAGGTATTCCATCTAGCTGCCATAACATCACCCCAGCGGACCCCTAAGCAGCGTCGGTCACCCTGACCGAACACCACAGGTGGCGTCACGAACACTTGACAAACTATATCCTTTAATTGGGCGCCCCTTAGCAGGGCCACGGACCAGGTCGGGCCACCGTGACATCTCCAGAACCAAGACAGAGGGACCCGGTACCGAGTACCCCACTGCCCTGCGCCTGGGGGCGATCCAACTTCATCGCTAGTCACTGAAGATCGGCTCCCAGCATCTCTTCACCAGTAGTTTTCAGCCGGGGCAGTCGCATCTTGGCATCGTCCTGGTTGAAAACTGTATATAGCACGGTGGCTCAGTGGTTAGCACTGCAGCCTTGCACCGCTGGAGTCCTGGGTTCAAATCCCACCAAGGACAATATCTGCAAGGAGTTTGTATGTTCTCCCCGTGTTTGCGTGGGTTTCCTCCTGGTACTCTGGCTTCCTCCCACATTCCAAACACATACTGATAGGGAATTTAGATTATGAGCCCCATCGGGGACAGCGATGATAATGTGTGCAAACTGTAAAGCGCTGCAGAATATGTTAGCGCTATATAAAAAAAAAAAAAGATTATATACCTCAGATATGGATTACAGCGTGGGACAAAACGAGGGACCGTTATGCGTTCTTCGGCTGATCCATTCTTTACTGCAAGTGTAATTGGACATCATGTGCCAAGGTTAATGTGTCAAACAGTGTCTATACAAACAATCAGAAGGCATTTCCATGACATTGGGCTACGAACCAGATGTCCAGTTCCATTGACCTCATCATCTCTCAGAGGTCATCATGGTGCAGAGTAAGACAGTAATGAAGGCTGGAATAGAGGTCTATCCTTTTCTGCGATGAGTCCAGTCTTTTGTCTTGGACGCAGTGATAACCAAAGATTGGTCTTAAGACCATGTGGGCAAAGCCATAAGGCAGTCAAGAAGGAAGGTTATACATTTTTTTTTTAAGGAATTATGTTTTGGGGTGGCATAATATACATTAGCTGGATTCCTCAGGTCTTGAATATAGGTACACTATCTACTCCACATTCTGTTGTTTTGGTTGTGCAATCAATGATATGGTCATTTCTCCAAAGTGTCCCACGAGCTATTTTTTAACACAACAATGCCAGGCTACATGTTGCTTGCGCTATTGTGAGCAAATTGCATGGCCTAAATGTGCTCCTATGGCCTGCATTTCTGAACTTGTTCCCCATCAAGCATGTCTGGGACGTCATCGGTTGGCAATTGTAAAGGGAGCTGCCAGAAGCAGGTCTTGATGATTTGCGTGTCCGAGTGCATTCAGCATGGAAGTACGTTCCTCAGACAACTATTAAATAGCTCACTGACAGCACAGCAAGGCGTGTAATGGTATCTATTTCTGCACGTGGCGATCAAATTTAATACTGAATAAGTGGAAATGTTTTTAAAAATTTGTTTCCATTTTTCCATCATTTGCATAACACTAAGGCTACTTTCACACATCAGGTTTTTGCCGTCAGGCACCAACCGGCGAGTTTTGAAAAAAAAACAGATCAGTTTTTTTTTCCACCAAATCCGTTTTTTTCTCATAGTTTTATTAGCGCCCGATTGTGCCTGATGGCTACACGTTCCATCCGTTTTTTGGCGGATGCGGCAAAAAAGCTGACGGAGAAAACGTACAGAGGAACATTTTTTCTGTCCGGCAAAAAAACGCCCAGCAACTGATCCGGTGAAAAACGTATGAAACTGAGATGTGGAATTATGAAACTGGCATCCGAATCTGGTTTTCATGTATTTCTCCATTCAAATCATGCACATTTTCCGTTCTGGTCTCTCTCGCTCTCTCTCTCTCCAACAGGAAGTCCAAACTCTATCCCTGGGTTAATAAAAAAAAACGGATCCAGCAAAAAAACTGATCCGTTGCATCAGTTTTTCACAATTTGCAACGGATCCGTTTTTTAAAAAAATTTGCTGGATCCTGCCTGACAGCAAAAAACTGATGTGTGAAAGTCTATCCATCCTGTGATTTCCATAATTTCACTACTTTTCCTTCTTGGTGTTACAATTTCAATGTTTACTATAAAGGGCGAAGAATCAAAGATCCAGCACCATATTTGAAATCGGTTATCACATTGTATGTATGCTGTACTTTTTAGTAAATATGCCAATGGTGTGCATGACTGAAAAAAAAAACCTGTATCCTTAGACGTCAACATGATATTTGTAGTTTAAAAGACATTTTCCAAGGTTTAAGTAAGTCGTGTTATGGCCTGATGTTTGGAAAGGCTTCTACTCTGGAACTCTTCCAAAAGGATTTTGCACTTTGAGATGGCATCTGACAAGATTGAACTAAGGCTACTTTCACACTTCTGTCTTTTTGCCTCCGTCGCAATCCGTCATTATGCCAAAAAAACGGATCTTGCAAATGTGCCCACAGGATCCATTTTTTTGCCATACACTTTAGGCTACTTTCACACTTGCGTCGTGTGACGTACGTCGCAATGCGTCGTTTTGGAGAAAAAAACGGATCCTGCAAAGTTGCCCGCAGGATGCGTTTTTTCTCCGTAGACTTGCATTAGCGACACATTGTGATGGATTGCCATCGTCGTGCGATGGATGCGTCATGTTTTGGAGGACCGTCGGCACAAAAATGTTCCATGTAACGTTCTTTTGTGCGTCGCATCCGCCATTTTCGACCGCGCATGCGCGGCCGAAACTCCGCCCCCTCCTCCCCGGACTGCAGAATGGGCAGCGGATGCGTTGTAAAACTGCATCCGCTGCCCACGTCTTGCAGTTATTTCACAACGTCCGTCGGTACGTCGGCCCGACGCATTGCTACGGGCCCGTACCGACGGATTAGTGTGAAAGTAGCTTTAATGGACGACGGATTGCGATGGATGGCAACACGTCGCATCCGTCTTGCGATGGATGCGTCGTGTTTTAGCGGTCCGTCGTGACAAAAAAAGTTCAATGTAACGTTTTTTTGTCCGTCGGATCCGCCCCCTCCTTCCCGCTCATTACAATGGGCAGCGGATGCATTGTAAGACTGCATCCGCTGCCCACGTTGTTCTAAATTTAGCACAACGTCCGTCGGTACGTCAGGCCGGCGGTTTGCGATGGCCCCGTACCGACGGAAGTGTGAAAGTAGCCTAAACTGTACACTTCTGAAGTTGTTATTTTTTAGTTTGTCTTTGCTTCTCTTACCTTCCTCCTCATTCTCCATGGGGGCTGCATACTCATGAGTCCTCTTACAAGTGCTCAATGGTAATTTAAACTGATGGCTAACAATTCCTAATCTGTGCAGGGCCACAACCTTTTGTCTCATATGCTGACATCTCTTTGGTTTTACCCACATTAATGGATAACAAAGGGATTTTACATGTGCGTAACCCCATATGTATACTCCAGTAAAACGCTCATGGAGCCTAGAAGCTATATAAATAGACATTTTTCTTTTGCTCAAGCATACAATTTTCACTTTAATTTACATACAGTGGGTACGGAAAGTATTCAGACCCCTTTACATTTTTCACTCTTTGTTTCATTTCAGCCATTTGGTAAATTCAAAAAAGTTCATTTTTTTTCTCATTAATGTACACTCTGTTGTACATATCTTGTTTTTTGCAGGACAAGTTGTACTTTTGAATGACATCATTCATTTTATCCAATAGTGTACTGGGAAATGGAAAAAAGCATTCTAAGGGTACCGTCACACAGTGCCATTTTGATCGCTACGACGGCACGATCCGTGACGTCGCAGCGATCGTATGGTTATCGCTCCAGCGTCGTAGACTGCGGTCACACGTTGCAATCACGGCGCTGGAGCGATGCCGAAGTCCCCGGGTAACCAGGGTAAACATCGGGTTACTAAGCGCAGGGCCGCGCTTAGTAACCCGATGTTTACCCTGGTTACCAGCGTAAACGTAAAAAAAACAAACAGTACATACTTACATTCCGGTGTGTGTCCTCCGGCGTCTCAGCTTCTCTGCACTGTGTAAGCACAGCTGCCGGAAAGCACAGCGGTGACGTCAGACGTCACCGCTGTGCTCGCTTTCTGGCTGGCCGGCGCTCACAGTGCAGAGAAGCTGAGACGCCGGAGGACACACACCGGAATGTAAGTATGTACTGTTTGTTTTTTTTACTTTTACGCTGGTAACCACGGTAAACATCGGGTTACTAAGCGCGGCCCTGCGCTTAGTTACCCGATGTTTACCCTGGTTACAAGCGAACACATCGCTGGATCGCTGTCACACACAACGATCCAGCAATGTCAGCGGGTGATCAAGCGACGAAAGAAAGTTCCATACGATCTGCTACGACGTACGATTCTCAGCAGGATCCCTGATCGCTGCTGCGTGTCAGACACAGCGATATCGTATGGATATCGCTGGAACGTCACGGATCGTACCGTCGTAGCGATCAAAATGGCACTGTGTGACGGTACCCTAAGTGCGGTGACATTGGGATAAAACACATTTCTGACATTGGCTTTTGGGAACTGTTTGTACTACGTAAATTATATGGTAAAAATTACCTGGCATCATGATTGTCCAGGTCAGTACAATTACGGTAATAACAAAATTTGCTCAGTTTATTATTATTAATTTAATATTGAAATAAATTCGAAATTTGTAAAAAAAAATTTATTATTGATTATTCAATTGATGGAGCTGTGTGATGGGTAATATTTTGCTGGGTAAGCCACATTGTAGTGATTTTTGGGATAGATATGAAGTTTTGTTTGTTTTTTACTGCATTTTTATTGTTGTGGCGATCAAAAAATGCAATTTTGTAGTTTTAGATTTTTGTTTTCTATACGGAGTTTACCGATCAGGTTATTTAATTTTATATTTTGATCATAGTTTTTATGGACGCAGTGATACCACATATGTGTGGTTTTTTAGTTCTTTTTAAAGCTCCCCAAACCATCACTGAATGTGGAAACTTCACACTAGACCTTGGAGATCAAGGTCCCAGAGTCTGGAGGAAGAGTGGGGAGACAGACATTCCAAGCTGCTTGAGGTCTATTGTGAAGTTTCCACAATCAGTGATGGTTTGGGGAGCCATGTCATCTGCTGGTGTAGGTCCACTGTGTTTTATCAAGACTAAAGTCAGCGCAGCCGTCTACCAGGAAAATTTCGAGCACTTCATGCTTCCCTCTGTCGGCAAGCATTTTGGAGATGGAAATTTCATTCTACAGCATGACTTGGCATAGTCCACACTGCCAAAAGTACCAATATCAAACAACATTATCACTGTGCTTGATTGGCCAACAAACTTGCCTGACATTAACCCCATAGAGAATCTATGGGGTATTGTCAAGAGGAAGATGAGAGACACCAGACCCAACAATGCAGGGGAGCTGAAGGCTGCTATCAAAGCAACCTGGGCTTCCATAACACCTCAGCAGTGCCACAGGCTGATTGCCTGCATGCCACACTGCATTGATGCAGTAATTGATGCAAAAGGAGCCTCGACCAAATATTGAGTGTGTTTACTGAACATACATTTCAGTAGGCCAACATTTCGGATTTTAAAATCATTTTTCAAGCTGGTGTTATAAAGTATTCTAATTTACTGAGATAATGACTTTTGTGTTTTCATTGGCTTTAAGCCATAATCATCAACATTAACAAATAAACACTTGAAATGCATCACTCTCTTTGTAATGACTCTATATACTTTTTGTATTGAAGAACTGAAATAAACTTTTTGATGATATTCTAATTTTGTGAGAAGCACCTGTATCTACCAGGATGAAGGGGGAATATATATATATATATATATATATATATATATATATATATATATATATATATATATACATTTATTCAAGATGGGGGCCATCAGACTCTAGTTACGTCACTGCCTGCCTACATGGGACCTTAGAAATAATTGTATTTATTGCTACCTTTTCTAGTACTCATGCGCCATTATATCACAATGGGGTATTTTTCCTCTAGAAGCAATGCTTCTAGTTGAAAATATCTCCATAAATACTGATAGATAGAATCATACAGAAACAAAAACCTCTGTCTGCCTCTGTAGTAAAGGTCCAATGTACGACGTAATAAGTACAATAAAGAGGCGAAATTCGGACATGCATTTTATTTTCTTTTTGCATAAAGAAGCAGATGCAACTTGTTAGATGCAGATCTACTTCCCACTGATAATGGAAATGATCCTAGTTTATTCCCTGCGTGTTTGTAGAAAATGTAATTATATTTTGTTTCACGCAGACTTTTGTGTTCCTACATAATAGCTGCCCATCGCTGTCTATTCCTTGTACTTCTGTCTCGCTCTGCCTGTGTGTCTCTCGTTCCAGCCCCCTGTGTATATACAGGCTGTCTGTGTGTCACTGGGTGTGTTTAATCCCATCTCTCTTTAAAGGATTGTTTTGTGTAATCCCTTTAACACTTCATTCTGCTAATTATCCGGAGAATGAGGTGCAGGATAGGGAGTGGGGAGGACAGGCACCATTACATCATGGCGAGGGGGGGAAGGTAGTCAGTGTGACCCCAGCATCACCGCACTAACACAACAATGGATGCAACGCCTGTCACTAACGCACTGTGACAGGAGGATTAGGGGTGGATTCATACAGTGACAGACATACACCTAACACACTCAGTGACAGGCATCACACCCCACAGGTACACCATACAAGCAAGAAGCTATCCTGACCACATGTTTCCTCTGCTATATATCCTAAATACGGGCTTTTGGTTTTTATATATGATATGTTGAATTGTGTATATAGACAGTGAGGAAAATAAGTATTTGATGCATTGACGATTTTGCAAGTTTTCCCACCTTCAAAGAATGGAGAGGTCTAATTTTTATCGTAGGCGCACTTCAGCTGTGAGAGACAGAATCTAAAACTAAAAAACAGAAAATCACATTGTATGATTTTTATTTATTTGATTTTATTACATGAAATAAGTAATTCATCACCTACCAACCAGCAATAGTTTTAACTCTTATAGACCTGTTAGTTTTTCATTAAGAAGTCCACCTACTCTGCACTCATTACCTGTATTAACCTCTTCTCGACATGCGCCGTACATGTACTGCTCTGTGGGAGCTGCGTTCCCGCAAACAGTAATACTGTACATGTATGACGGCACAATCGCGCAGCCTCACACAGAGCGCCGCCACAATCAGGTGTGGGTGTCCGCTCTGTGTGAGAGCTGACACCCGCAGCATCGCCTACGATCGGTGCTAGCACCAATTGAGGGCATTTAACCCATCTGAGCATTGCGCAGGGAATAAGTACCCTGCGTGCTTCCATCAAGACAACGCTCCTGTGTTGCAGTGGGGCTCTGGTGCTGCAGGGGTGTCTCCGGTGCTGTAAGGGTGTTTCCGGTGCTGCGGGGGGCTCTGCCGACATTTTGTGAAAGGCCAGTTTTGTGTATTTCTGAAAAGGAGGTCAATGCTGAACAGAGGCAAGATGGAGTCCAAAGTAATTCTGCTGCCTCATGACCGCGTATAGCCAATAAAGGATCCTTTCCGTAAGAAATCCTCCACCCCAACTACCTTGCTCCCTTTTTTAACCATTCCGTTTAAAAACACTTAATAAATCCACACGAACACATTAAATCTCTTTTGGATAATTTGGCCACAGCGGCCATTTTATTAACAAACAAATACATGAACAATAACATGTAAACATTGTAAATGTAAAAAACCCCGAGGGGAGGGTTCTTGGAGCTAAGAAAAAATCTGGCTCATAATAGGCAGAAAGCCTACCACAGAATTTAACCAAAAACCCGTATTTACCCTCAGCCGTAACCACCAGCTCGAGGGCACCATGTAACCCATTTTGGGCAAACCAACCACAAAGCTCCCGAGGTAAACACCCCGTCCAGAGCCCGTAACAAAAGCCAGATCAACCCTATAAGCATCATCACCAACTCCAAGAACCCCACCCCCCGCCACACACGAACAGCCCTGACCACCTCAGGTCTGTGAGTGCCCCACCAACGCCAACGCTCTTTCTACTCCCTCCTGTAGACCGAGCGCCCATAAATCCATACCTATCTCATTGAGATGCACTCCATCATCCCTCCAGAAATTCCCGACCCCAGCCTCCAGCTCAAAATGTCTCACGGCAATACCCCCGTTCCGAGACACAAAACTCGCCACCGCCCTATTCAATTTTACCCTGGCCCTGTTAATCCCTTTATGGGAACGGGCCTCCCGCCACCTCAGGCGAGGCACAATGTCCGAGCACACCGTCAGAATACCAGGAAATGAAACCCACAGTCTCAAAAAATCGAAAAAGGATATCCCGAATCAATTCCCTCACTGGTTTTGCCCCCAAATCGTTACCTCCCAAGTGAACCACCAAGATGTCCGGGGGGCGATCCAAGCGGGTGGCACGGGAAAATTCCGACAACAAGCTACGCCACAACATACCACGACGACCCATCCAACGAATGACCACTGCCTCCCGACCAAAACCCAGTTGCCTACCATTCAACCTAGCGTCAGCCCGGAGGGCACCCCAGTAAACGAAAGAGTATCCGACAATCCAAGCCAAGGAGGGGGGCCGACCTGTAAAACATAACCACAATTAACAAACGCCAAAAAACACACCCCAGCATTGCCGAATCAATGTCGCACATAAGACAGGTAACGATTAGAACTCCACCTGCCTATTTTTTTAATCACATCCGGCCCCAGGCCCAAACCATCGGCCTCGGAGGCGGCCCCAATCCGAAAAGAGTGCGAACCGAAATTTCCGGGGTTAACACCCAGATATTCCAAGCCCCTCTTCAAAATAGCTACAAACTGGAAACGTGACAGAAAATCCCCTCCTTGGTGTTGTAACAAAGGACCAGACCTGACCAGGCACAAACTCCAATATGCCTCCAAACAGAGTTGCGAGCACATCCCGCTACCATCCACCCTTCCTAAAACTACCTTCTTTCCCCTGCCCAGCTGATCCGTCTTTGATCGCCTTATCCAGAAAGCGATACCACCATCCCAAAAAACCATATCTTCCGCCAAAAGACCACCTGACCTGTCCCTGCACGGGGAAACCAATTCCCCCAAACGCAAGGCACCAAAAAACGCTAAAGAAAAGGCCAAACGAAACAGTACCACCTCAAACTGAGAAGAACAAATGAAAACTAAAGCCTCGCCTAACCGCTGCAACATTCCAAAAGAAATGGGCCTACGCTTATCAAAAGTTACATTACCCTTACGAAAACCCTTCAACGCCTGCCGTATTACAAAGTCTTTCGTAACGTCCCTTAACCCTTGCAGCTGAAAACCCAAAACCAAATCTGCAATAAACTTATTCAACCTGGACACAGACCAACCCCATTCCACCTCCTTACCTATCAGGGCCAATAATGCCATTGTCCTATCGCCATCAGATTCAGTTGGGCCACATTGAGCCAACCAACCTTCCCACATAGCCCAGGATGCCGTGTAATCTAACCAAGTCCTATTTGACACTAAAGCTTGAATCAGTCGGCCTCCCCTTCCGTAACAACCTGCCACAGATGCAAAGGACATGCCGCTCCTGTCGCCTCCGAATCTGGAGCCAATTCCCGGAAAAGCTCCCACTGCAAACGAGACAAAGCGTCAGCTAATTTGTTTTGAACGCCCGGAACGTGCACCGCCGAAATCCATGCATTCAACTCCAAGCATTTCAACACCAATTCCCTGACCAGCCTGATTACTGGGGGGAAGAAGAAGATAAGCTGTTAATCACAGACACCACACTTGAGTTATTGCAATGAAAACGGACGCGCCGGACCCTAAAATTGTCGCCCCAAATAAACACCCACACCACAATTGGGAACAGTTCCAACAACGTCAAATTCTTGGTAAGCCCCCTCTTTTTCCAATCCTCAGGCCACACACCCACACTCCATTTGCCTCCACAATAGGCACCATAACCAACTCCACCCGCTGCATCCGTGTAGATCTCGCAGTCAAAGGCATTGACATCTTCCCGCTGAATAAGCGACCTGCCGTTATAGCTTTCCAAAAAACGTTGCCAAACAAGAAGGTCATCCTTATGCTCTCTACCCAAACGGATAAAATGATGGGCTGACCGAACTCCAGCAGTCGCCCTGGACAACCTGCGGCAAAAAATCCTGCCCATCGGCATAATACGGCAAGCGAAATTCAGGCGGCCCAGCAACGACTGCAACTCCTTCAAAGTTGCCTTCCGCAATTTACTGATCCTGCCCACCTCCAGCTTAAGCAACAGCAATTTATCGTCAGGCAACCTACATTCCATTTTTTCGGAATCAATGAGAATCCCTAGAAAACTCAAAACCTTGCAGGGGCCCTCCGTTTTATCCTGCGCCAAAGGAACACCAAACTGTCCGGCCACCCATTCCATGGTGGCAAGTAGATGACCACACACCGCAGAATCCGGTGGACCAACAAACAAAAAATCATCCAAGTAGTGGATGACCGAAGGAACAGCCGAAACATCTCTCACTACCCATTCCAAAAAGGTACTGAAAGTCTCAAACAATGCACACGAAATCGAGCATCCCATGGGCAAACACCTATCCAAGTAAAAAACCCCTTCCCAACAACAACCTAACAAAGGAATGCTCTGCGGGTGCACCGGCAAGAGCCGAAAAGCCGACTCGATGTCTGTTTTTGCCAACAAGGCCCCGGGCCCGTACCTGCGCACCCACTTAACAGCCGCATCAAAAGAGGTGTAAACAACAGAACACAACTCTTCCGCAATCCCGTCATTAACCGACGAACCCTTGGGATAGGACAGGTGCTGAATTAGCCGGAACTTATTCGGCTCCTTCTTAGGCACCACCCCAAGCGGGGAAACAATTACGTCAGCCATAGGCAGCGCACTAAACGGACCGCCATTCTTCCCAATTCGACCTCTTTTGCCAGCTTAGCCGAAACAACCTCCGAATGCAAACTAGCCGATCTCAAGTTTTTTGTAGAAAAAGGGACAACATGCGTCGGGTGAGGGATCTTAAACCCCTCAAGAAAACCTTCTCTAATAACCTCAGCCTTGAGAGAATCCGGGTATCTATTTAGATAGGGGGCCATCTTTTGAAGCCTCACCGGAGTCTCCCCCTTGACCGCCACCCACGAATGGCTTGCCCCGCGATATCTTGAAACACTTAGCGGCCCCATGTGAGGCCCCGCTGCAGTGGGAGCACACATGTTTAAACTTACAGGTGGCGCCATACTTACACTGGCCATCGTTAAACTGCCAGCATGTCCCCGTCCTTTCCTTTGCCTGTGACCCCTGTCCTCCTCCACCTTGTCCTGACTGCTGACTGCTACCCCCCCCCCCCGCCCTCCTGAAAGGACTGCCCGTAATGCACCGGTGCCATAACCTTCAACCACAATCCGATGTCCTTTTGATCCCATCTTATCTCGGGCCTCACCGCCTTGCGCTGCCTGAACTGTTCATCGTATCGCAGCCAAGCCTGGCCCCCATAGGTACGATGCGCTTCACCAATAGCCTCCAAGTAACAGAAAAGGCCCGAACAATTCTCTGGGGCTTTCTCCCCTATAACGCTCACCAGAATGTTAAATGCCTGCTGACAGTTAACGAACGTCTGAGGAATAAGGCGCCAACGCCTCTTTTCCTCCTCCTCCTTTTTACTATCATCTTTCTTTCCTTTATCCAAATTAAATTTTTCTAAAGGAAGGAGAGAGAAAATCTCTACGTATTCATCTTTCCAAATCTTTTCCTTCACCTCCTTCTTCAAATGGGCCCCCAGCGGGCCCTCAAAACACACAAAAACCTCACCTTTTGCCCTATCATCTAGCTTGACGGTATCACCCTTCCCCGTTTCGGTTTGTACCGACACCGACACACTGGCCGCTGAGGACGGCGGCCCACTACCAGAACTTGCAAACTCACTCGAACCCCCGACTCCACAACCGGCAACCGACACCCAAGCCCCAGCGGGCGACGCTCGCGCACTATCCGCAACCCCGCCATCCAATCTTCTCAAGATCTGTGACATCCCTGCCAAAAGCTCTCTAACACCCGGAACCTCACCACTACCCCCACTCTGCGCAACTGACCCCGAAACACCCGCCACCGGAAAAAAACTAGACATATACTCACGGGGCTGCGCAGGTGCTGTGTCCCCACCAGCCGTGCCTCCTGAAGCCTGCCGCTCACTCTCGTCACGATGCTCGCTCCCTGAGTCGTCGCTGCCGCTCATCTGCCCCAGGCCCGCGCCCCTGGCCTCCACGTCACCAGGGGGGACCGAGACTGGCGAAGTCGACCGTTCCCTCGAACTCCTGCTGGATCTGGACCTGGCAGACTCCATGGGTCCTCTGTGTGCTGCAGCCGGACTGGCCCCTCTGGCTGCTGCTCCCGCGGCCCGACCCGCTCCCTGTCGTCGTGTTGGCGCCGTCCTGCCAGACATCCTGTTCTGCCGACCCATGCTCGAGCCAGGTGCACCGGGCGGCTGTGGAACCGGTGCACCCGCCGCTGTCCTGTCCAGCTCCTGGCTCCTGGATGATGCAGCCGCCGCTGGGCTCCTCCCTCGCCCAGTCCCTGGTACCACCGCCGAGTCCCGGCTCCTAGGTGGTGCAGCTGCCGCTGCGCTCCTCCCTCGAGCCGTCGCTGAAGCCGCCGCCGCTGAAGCTGCTCCCCGGCGGGTATTGCCCGAAGATCCCGGCGCTGCAGCGCCTCGGCGCCCAGTGCTAGGCCGCACTGGAAGTGCGGCCCTGTCTTCCTGTGCAGCGCCGGCGCTCGGCCGCGCCTGCACCGCTCTCACCGTGCCTCGTCGTCGCGCGCCGGCAGGTGGATTCCTGCCGGAGGAGGGGGCGGGCAGGGTGGCTGTGCCGCGTCCCACAGCCCCCGCAGGGTCCCTGGAGGGGCTCCGCAGCCTGCGCCTGCCGCGCGGAATAACATCGGGTGACAGCCTCTCCGGCGGCCTGGTCCTCCTGGTCCGCCTGCCCTGGCTCCCGCTGTCCCCGAGCAGCCCGGTGAGCTGCTCTTCAAGCCAGCCTGCCCTCCTGGACCGTGCCTCCCTGCGAAGCTGAGCGACCAAGCTGTCCACTGTGGCCATGGTAAGTGACGCTGTGGCAGCAGGTCCACTCACTTCGCTTGTCTCAAATGCAATGATCCCCTTCCCGCACTTTCTTTAGCCCCTCCCCTCCATTCCCACAAAATCCCTGCCCCCATTCTCATCCCAACCAATCCCTGGACCCCCTGTTTAATTCCTTCTTTTAAAAAAAAAATAAAAATACTGCACTGCTCCATGGCAACGCAGTCATGTGGGGGCTTTCTTTTAGCTGCGCCCCATACAGCCCCCCCTCTTTATAGTGAATGGATATATCGGGGGTTTCATCTGTTATGTCACTCAGAGATTTAGATGTAAACCCTGATGTAAGTGCTCAGCGTAGAGCGCCGGATAAATGTGATCATAAATGTTATGTAAAATGTTCCCAATAAAAGCTTCAACTCAATCCACAAACACGCAAGCCCTCACTCAGGTCTGTCATCTGTTAACAGAAATATAGGGGGCTTCCACATTACTGGTAGTACATAGGCTCTGGAAAAGTGAAATGGCTCCTCGCCCCCCAAAAGAAATTCAGCATATTGTCCGCTGCCAAATCCAAATGCCCCTCCTCCCTTATGAGCCCCAGTGTGCCTAAACCACATTTAAAGCCCACATATCTGGCATTTCTGTAGTGATGAGAGCCCACCTAGCTTACAGATGCGTGTCTCCAGAAGCATGAGCTGGGCATAATGTACTCGTCACTACAACGGCAGTTTGCAATTTTCACTCAGTAACATCCACTGCTGCCTGTTTCTGGAAAACACCCATGGAGTCAAAAACGTCACTACACCTGTAGATAATTTCCCAAAGGGTTATAATTCCCTAAATGGGGTCACTTGAGGGGGTATTCTGCTCTTCTAGCTCTTAGGTTCTCAGTGCAGCAAAATATGCACTGTAACATGGCGCTCCTTCCCTTCTGAGCTTTGCACTGTGCCTCAAAAGTAGTTATTGACCACATATGGGGTATTGGTGAACTCAGAGAAATTGCAGAACAATTTTTCGGGTCCATTTTCTCCTGTTACCCTTGTGATAATAATACGAAAAAAGTTGATTCAGCTCACACATTAGAAGTTAAATCGCTGTGGTGGTATCATCCGAGCACGGAAATTACATATCTGAAAAAATGTAGGAATCCAGCTCCAGGATGTAAAATATCAAAAAATACTTTATTCAAACATTTAAAAATTGGAACAAGGGCTTACAAATGACCAGCAAAATGGTTAGGGAGCAGCCATGGACGACTGAACGCGTTTCAAACAACTGCTGTGTTCTTAGTCTTTAGTACAAAAGTGGAAAATCCACGCCTTCTTTAAAGCTGTGCCCAACAGATAATTAGCAGAGCACACGTGAAAATTACTAAAAAAACAACAAATCAAATAAACACAGAATGTGAAAAAAACAAACAAAAAAAAAACAATACAAACACAGATAGAATAAATCTACACATGAAGGAGAGAAATAACAATATAACTATAATTAATAATATAGCATCATTTCTTTTCTGAGATTCAATCCCAAAGGTGCCCTGGTATTAAGACAAAGGATCCAAAAGGCTTCTCTATCACGCAGTTTCCTCTCTCTATCCCCTCTAACATCTATCGTATGTTTTTATAAATTTGTTCTATTGCAAAAACTCTCAAAGATGAGGTTTGTCTATTATGAACTTTTATAAAATGATTGGAAGCGTTAGACACATGTCTGATGGTGGGTTGTACAATGTCATACAAATGTTCACGAAATCTGTCCTTGAGTTTTCTTATGGTAGAACCAACATAAAGCAGTTCACAATCTACACACTCAATGATGTAAACCACATAATCTAAATTGCAGTTTAAAAAACTTTTTATAAATTTTTTTTTTTTTTGCTTTTTAACACATGAAAAAGCTGCTGTTTTTTTTGTATAAGAACAGGCTTTGCAGGGATATGATCCACACTTGAAAAAACCTTTTGTAGATAACCAATTTGAAAAACTCTTAGATGTATTGGATTGTAAAAAACTTGGAGAAAGTGAGTTGCCCAAAGTGGGCGCTCTCCTAGAGACTATTTTCACACCATTTTCAAGAATTGAATCCATAACCGAGTCATCTCGCAAAATATTTAGATTGCGAAGGATAATTTCCGATATGGATTTGAAATGAGTGCTGTAAGTGTAACACCCCTTTAGGGCTACCACGGTACACTGGGTGTTATGGGGGGTCTCACCTCTCCAGGGCGCAGTGCCTCCACCCGAATCTTGATTGGAGCTCTCTCTGGGACTGCAGAAGGACTATTATCTTCTGCCAGGGGCTGACTCAGGAAGCCCCTGCCACACTCAGTACACACTCACAGGGATCAGGAGTAAAACAGTTTAACAGGTTTATTGCTATGCAGCATAAATGAGATGGATTTAAAAGAATAACATGCAATACAAATAACTGTGCTCTGTCAAAGTCATATACACATCACACTCTAATTCTACTTCAACCCTGCAAGTATAATGTAGCAGGTTTTTTTTGTTCTGGTTTAACTCAGTCCAAACGTTGGGGCCCAGTTGCCGCGGATTGTTGGCGCGCAAATTAGAACAGTTGGTGCACTTACATGAATATTAATGGCAATAGTCTGGGCTGTAGTGTACTCACTGTAAATAGCGCTGGAAGGACCACAAGTCTCAGAAGGGCACTCACTGCACGTCTCCAATGGTCGGATGGTTCTCTGGACACCAGCTGGGGGCGGCCGGATTCAGTCCTTTATATGGAGGGAGTGCCGGCAGAACTGTCCAAGTTCTTGATGTAACTTGCTTCAGAGGGTAAAAGAAAGCCGCGCTCTCTCCAGGAGTGCGGGTATATCCGAGGGAGCAACAACACTGCAGCGTAGAGGGATGCAAATCCGCCGTGCTCAATCTCTCACAGCAAGTTGCTACGCTCACCTCTTTCTCTGCACTCTTGCTTTCACTTTCTGCCTAGCTCCTCCCTCCAAGTCCCTCCTCATCCAATCCAGGCTGTGTCATCTGACTGAAACAAGGGTCCCTGGGAAATGTAGTCCACTGCAGCTCAGGGGAAAATCTGCTAATGTCTGTAGATCCCTGTTTGACAGCAGCTGCAAAGCTCTTCTTAGTGTCAGTACGTCCCAGTATACCAGTAGCTGCCCTGACAGTTCCCAGTGCAGGTGTTACATAAGTTAGTACTAGAGCAGGTTATTCACCCTTGTGATAATACAAAATGGGAGCTAAAAAAGATTTTTGCGGGAAAATGTGATTTTGTTTTTTATTTTCACAGCTTAACGTTGTAAACTTCTGTGAAGCACCTGGGGTTTCAAGGTGTTCAATACACCTCTAGATAAGTTCCCAAAGGAGTCTAGTTTCCAAAATGGTGTCACTTGTGGGGGGTTTCCACTGTTTAGGCACACAGGGGCTCTCCAAACGCGACATAGCGTCCACTAATTATTCCAGTAAATTTTACATTCATAAAGTGAAATGGCGCTCCTTCCCTTCAGAGCCCTGCTGTGTGTCCAAACAGTAGATTACTCCCACACATGGAGTATTGGCATGCTTAGAATAAATTGCACAACAAATTATATGGTCCATTTTCTCCTGTTACACTTGCAAAAGTAAGTCTAAAGAAAAATTTTTGTGAAAGAAAAGTAAATGTTTATTTTTTCCTTCCACATTCCAAAATTTCATGTGAAGTACCTGAAGGGTTAACAAAACTTATTGAATGTGGTTTTGATTACCTTGAGGGGTGCAGTTTTTAGAATTATGTCACTTTGGGGTATTTTCTGTCATATAGGACTCTCAAAGTCACTTCAAATGTGAGGTGGTTCCTTAAAAAAATGGTTTTGCAAATTTTCTTATAAAAATGAGAAATCACTGGTCATCTTTTAACCCTTATAACTTCCTAATAAAAAAATGTGGTTTAAAAAAGTGTGCTGATGTAAAGTAGACATGTGGGAAATGTTATTTATTGACTATTTTGTGCAATATGATTCTCTGATTTAAGAGCATAAAAAAATTAAATATTTCAAAAATTGCGAAATTTTCAAATTTTTTGCCAAATTTCCATTTTTTTCACAAATAAATGCAAGTCATATCAAAGAAATTTTACTACTATCATGAAATACAGTATGTCACGAGAAAACATTCTCAGAATCAGTGGGATCCATTGAAGTGTTCCAGAGTTATGACCTCATAAATTGACAGTGGTCAGGATTGTAAAAATTGGCCTGGTCAGGAAGGTGAAAACAGGCTTCGGGTGAAGGGGTTAATAGCATCTGATTGAACTCATTACCTGTATAAAAGACACCTGTCCACACACTCAATCACCCTCCAACCTCTCTGCCATGGCCAAGACCAAAGAGCTGTCTAAGGGCTGTCCCACACGTCCAGATAATTCCGGTACCGGAATAAATCGGTACCGGAGTTATCCGTGTCCGTGTGCCTGGGAACTCACGGAGGCCATACGTGCGGCACACGTGTGCCGCCCGTATGGCGAGTGGGTACCACACGGAGCGTGTGGTACCCACTCTGCATGGTGCTGAAGCTGCTGAAGCTGCGATTCATATCCTCTCTGCAGTAGCGTTTGCTGCAGAGAAAATATGAAGAATAGTGTTAAAAATAAAGATTTAGGTGTCCGCCGCCCTCCCACCCCCTGTGCGCCCCCCCGCTGGTCAGAAAATACTTACCCGGGTCCCCCGTCGGCTGTCGCTCCTTCCTGGTCTGGCCGCGGCTTCTCCTGCATGCGGTCACGTGGGGCCGATCATTTACAGTCATGAATATGTGGCTCCACCTCCCATAGGGGCGGAGCCGACTATTCATGATTGTAAATGATCGGCCCCACGTGACCGCATACAGTAAGCCGCGGCCAGACCAGGAAGGAGCGAGGGAGCGGGTAAGTATTTTCTGACCAGCGGGGGGGCGCACAGGGGGTGGGGGGCGGCGGACACATGGATCTTTATTTTTAACACTATTCTTCATATTTTCTCTATAGCAAACGCTGCTACAGGGAAGATATGAATACCGGCTTCAGCACCATGTGGGGGGGACAGCGCTTACTGTAGCGCTGTCTCCTGCACGCACACGGACCCCAGACGGAGAATGTCCGTGTGAGGTCCGTGTTTTACGCGGACCCTTTGACTCTATTGGGTCCGTGTAATACGTGCGCTCCCACGAACACTGACATGTCTCCGTGTTTGGCACACGGAGACACGGTCCGCAAAAAATCAATGACATCTGAACAGATGCATTGATTTTTATGGGTCTACGTGTGTCAGTGTCTCCGGTACGTGAGGAAACTGTCACCTCACGTACCGGAGCCACTGACGTGTGAAACCGGCCTAAGGGTACAAGGGATAAAATTGCAGATCTGCGCAAGGCTGGTATCGGCTACAGGACAAGAGGCAAGCAGTTTGGTGAGAATGCAACAAGTGATGGCACAATTATTAGAAAATGGAAGAAACACAAGATGACTGTCAGTCTTGCTCGGTCTAGGCTTCATGCAAAATCTCGCCTCGTGGGGTAAGGATGATTCTGAGAAAGGTCAGGAATCATCCCAGAACTACATAGTCTCAAATATTACTGTTAGTAACTACACTGTCATGGATTAAATCCTGCAGTGTACAGGTCCCCTGCTCACGCCAGCACATGTCCATGCACGCTTGAAGTTCATCTGGATTATCCAGAGGAGGCATGTGGTCAGATAGAGCAAAATAGAACTTTTTGGCATGAACTCCACTCACCGTGTTTGGAGGAAGAAGAAGAATTAGTACAACCCCGAGAACACCATCCCAACTGTGAAGCATGGTGGGAGAAACATCATACTTTGGGAACGCTTTTGTGCAAAGGGGACAGGACAACCTCTGTAATTGTAAACAAAGGTTTCTGTACCAAATATCAAGATATATTTTTCTATTGTATCAAATACTTATTTCATGCTGTAAAATACAAATTAATTATGTAAAAATCATACAATGTGATTTTCTGGATTTTTTTATTTTTATATTCTGTCTCTAATAGTTGAAGCATACCTACTACAAAAATTTACAGACCTTTCCATTCTTTATAGGTGGGAAAACTTGGAAAATCGGCAGTGTGTCAAATACTTATTTTCTCCACTGTATGCATATACACAGTACAGACCAACAGTTTGGACACACCTTCTCATTTAAAGATTTTTCTGTATTTTCATGACTATGAAAATTGTACATTCACACTGAAGGCATCAAAACTATGAATTAACACATGTGGAATTATATACTTAACAAAAAAGTGTGAAACAACTGAAAATATGTCTTATAGTCTAGGTTCTTCAAAGTAGCCACCTTTTGCTTTGATGACTGCTTTGCACACTCTTTGACTTCAATTTTGAATAAATCTCCAACAGTGTCACCAGCAAAGCACCCTCACACCATCACACCTCCTCCTCCATGCTTCACGGTGGGAACCAGGCATGTGGAGTCCATCCATTCACCTTTTCTGCATCACACAAAGACACGGTGGTTGGAACCAAAGATCTCAAATTTGGACTCATCAGACCAAAGCACAGATTTCCACTGGTCCAATGTCCATTCCTTGTGTTCTTTAGCCCAAACAAGTCTCTTCTGCTTGTTGCCTGTCCTTAGCAGTGGTTTCCTAGCAGCTATTTTACCATGAAGGCCTGCTGCACAAAGTCTCCTCTTAACAGTTGTTGTAGAGATGTGTCTGCTGCTAGAACTCTGTGTGGCATTGACCTGGTCTCTAATCTGAGCTGCTGATTACCTGCGATTTCTGAGGCTGGTGACTCAGATAAACTTATCCTCAGAAGCAGAGGTGACTCTTGGTCTTCCTTTCATGGGGCGGTCATCATGTGAGCCGGTTTCTTTGTAGCGCTTGATGGTTTTTGCAACTGCACTTGGGGACACTTTCAAAGTTTTCCCAATTTTTCAGACTGACTGACCTTCATTTCTTAAAGTAATGATTGCCACTCGTTTTTGTTTACTTAGCTGCTTTTTTCTTGCCATAATACAAATTCTAACAGTCTATTCAGTAGGACTATCAACTGTGTATCCACCAGACTTCTGCTCAACATAACTAATGGTCCCAACCCCATTTATAAGGCAAGAAATCCCACTTATTAAAACCTGACAGGGCACACCTGTGAAGTGAAGACCATTCCCGGTGACTACTTCTTGAAGCTCATCAAGAGAATGCCATGAGTGTGCAAAGCAGTCATCAAAGCAAAAGGTGGCTACTTTGAAGAACCTAGAATATAAGACACATTTTCAGTTGATTCACACTTTTTTGTTAAGTATATAATTCCACATGTGTTAATTCATAGTTTTGATACCTTTAGTGTGAATGTACAATTTTCATAATCATGAAAATACAGAAAAATCTTTAAATGAGAAGGTGTGTCCAAACTTTTGGTCTGTACTGTATATATAGTGGGTACGGAAAGTATTCAGATCCCTTTACATTTTTCACTCTTTATTTCATTGCAGCCATTTGGTAAATTCAAAAAAGTTCATTTTTTTCACATTAATGTCCACTCTGCACCCCATCTTGACTGAAAAAACAGAAATGTAGTAATTTTAGCAAATTTATTAAAAAAGAAAAACTGAAATATCACGTGGTTATAAGTATTCAGACCCTTTGCTCAGTATTGAGAAGACGCATCCTTTTGAGCTAGTACAGCCATGAGTCTTCTTGGGAAAGATGCAACACACCTGGTTTTTCACACCTGGATTTGGGGATCCTCTGCCATTCTTCCTTGCAGATCCTCTCCAGTTCCATCAGGTTGGATGGTGAATAGTGATGAGCGAGTGTACTCGTTGCTCGGGTTTTCCCGAGCACGCTCGGGTGATCTCCGAGTATTTATTACTGTTCGGAGATTAAGTTTTCATCGCCTCAGCTGAATGATTTACAGCTATTAGCCAGGCTGAGTACATGTGGGGGTTGCCTGGTTGCTAGGGAATTCTCACATGTAATCAAGCTGTCTAGTAGCTGTAAATCATTCGGCTGCGGAGATGAAAACTTAATCTCCGAACACTATCAAATACTCGGAGATCACCCGAGTGTGCTCGGGAAAACTTCTTCCATTTAAAGATTATGGATTCCACTGTGCTCTAAGGCAGAGGTGTCAAACTGCATTCCTCGAGGGCCGCCAACAGGTCATGTTTTCAGGATTTCCTTAGCATTCCACAAGGTGCTGGAATCATTCTGTGCAGGTGATTAAATTATCACCTGTGCAATACAAGGAAATCCTGAAAACATGACCTGTTGGCGGCCCTCGAGGAATGCAGTATGACACCTCTGCTCTAAGGAACCTTGAGTACTGCAGAAATTCTGTTGTAACCTTGGCCAGATCTTTGCCTTGCCACAGTTCTGTGTTTGAGCTCCTTGGCCAAGTTCTTTTGACCTAATGATTCTCATTTGGTCCGACATGCTCTGTGAGCTGTGAGATCTTATATAGACAGGTGTGTGCCTTTCCATATCAAGTCCTATCAGTATAATTAAACACAGATGGACACCAATGAAGGAGTAGAACCATCTCAAGGAGGTTGACAAGGAAATGAACAGCATGTGGCTTAAATATGAGTGTCTGAGCAAAGGGTCTGAATACTTATGACCATGTGATATTTCCATTTTTCTTTTTTTATTAAATTTGCAAAAATTTCTACATTTCTGTTTTTCCAGTCAAGATGGGGTGCAGAGTGTACACTAATGTGAAAAAATGAACTTTTTTGAATTTAGCAAAAGCTGCAATGAAACAAAGAGTGCAAAATTTAAAGTGGTCATAGGGTATAATGCACCCCCTCATAGGGTCTAATGCTGCCCCCTCATAAGGTATAATGCTGCCCCTTTCATAGTATATAATGCTGCCCCCTCATCGGATGTAGTGCTGCCCCCTCATAGGATATAATGCTGCCCCATCATAGGATATAATGCTGCCCCCTCATAGGGTATAATGCTGCCCCTCATAGGGTATAATGCTGCCCCCTCATAGGGTATAATACTGCCCCTCATAGGGTATAATGCTGCCCCCTAATACAGTATAATGCACCCCCCTCATAGGGTATAATGCTGCCCCTCATAGGGTATAATGTTGCCCCCTCATAGGGTATGATGCCAACCCCTCATAGGATATAATGCTGCCCCTCATAGGGTATAATGCTGCCCCCTCATAGGATATAATGCTGCCCCTTCATAGGATATAATGCTGCGCCCTCATAGGATATAATGCTGCCTGGTCATAGGGTATAACGCTGCCCCTTCATAGAATATAATGCTGCCCCTTCATAGGATATAATGCTGAGCCCTCATAGGATATAATGCTGCCTGGTCATAGGGTATAACGCTGCTCCTTCATAGAGTATAATGCTGAACCCTCATAGGATATAATGCTGCCCCCTCATAGGGTATAATGCTGCCCCTCATATGGTATAGTGCTGCCCCTCATATGGTATAATGCACCCCCTTCATAGGGTATAATGCTGCCCCCTCATACGGTATAATGCACCCCCTCATACGGTATAATGCAGCCCCCTCATAGGGTATAATGCTGCCCCTTCATAGGATATAATGCTGCGCCCTCTGTTATGACCCCAATGGCAGAGGGTCTCAGGAATAAATACCAAGTCTGCAAACACAAAAAACCAGCTCATAGGGCAGTGGTAACTGGGCTGACCATATATCTAATCCTAGCACCACAAATAGCAGTAGCCGGGGAACGTGCCTACGTTGGTTCTAGACGTCTCGCGCCAGCCGGAGAACTAACTAACCCTAGAAGGGAAAAGAAAGACCTTTCTTGCCTCCAGAGAATAGACCCCAAAAGTTGGATACAAGCCCCCAACAAATAATAACGGTGAGGTAAGAGGAAAAGACAAACATAAGAATGAGCTAGGTATTTAGCAAAGAGAGGCCCACTAGCTAATAGCAGAATATAGTAAGATGACTTATATGGTCAGCAAAAACCCTATTAAAATATCCACGCTGGATATTCAAGAACCCCCGAACCGACTAACGGCCGGGGGGAGAACACCAGCCCCCTAGAGCTTCCAGCAAGGTCAGAACTCACATTTAGTACAAGCTGGACAAAAATAGAAGCAAAGCAAATAACCCAAAAAACAAAGAAGCAAGACTTAGCTTAATTTTGCAAGAACCAGGACCAGCTGACAGGAGCAACAGAAGGATCTGATTACAACGATGCCAGGCACTGGACTAAGGATCCAGGAAGTTTATATAGCGACACCCCTGGACTAACGACCCAGGTGAGTGCCAAACTGAAGAAAGACAATCCCAGAGTCATATCACTAGTGACCACAAGAGGGAGCCAAAAAGTCTAATTCACAACAGCCCTCATAGGATATGCTGCCCGGTCATAGGGTATAACGCTGCCCCTTCATAGAGTATAATGCTGAACCCTCATAGAGTATAATGCTGCCCCTCATAGGGAATAATGCACCCCCCTCATAGGGTATAATGCTGCCCCTCATAGGGTATAATGCTGCCCCCTAATATGGTATAATGCACTCCCTCATAGGGTATAATGCTGCCCCCTCATATGGTATAATGCACCCCCTCATATGGTATAATGTTGCCCCCTCATAGTTTATAATGCACCCCCCTCATAGGGTATAATGCTGCCCCTTCATAGGGTATAATGCCACCCTCTCATATGATATAATGCAACCCCTTCATAGGTTATAATGCTGCCCCCTCAAAGGTTATAATGCACCCCCCTCATAGGGTATAATGCTGCCCTCTCATACGGTATAATGCACCCCCTCACAGGGTATAATGCTGCCCCCATAGGGTATAATGCTGCCCCCTCATAGATTATAATGCTGCCCTCTTATAGGGTATAATACTGCCCCATCATAGGGTATAATGCTGCCCCTCATAGGGTATAATGGACCCCCTCATAGGGTATAATGCTGCCCCCTAATACGGTATAATGCACCCCCTTCATAGGGTATAATGCTGCCCCCTCATACGGTATAATGCACCCCCTCATAGGGTATAATGCAGCCCCCTCATAGATTATAATGCGGCCCCCCTGTAGGGTTTAATACTGCACCCTCATAGGGTATAATGCTGCCCCCCTCATAGGGTATAATGCCACCCCCTCATACGGTATAATGCAACCCCTTCATAGGCTATAATGCTGCAACCCTCATAGGGTGTAATACTGCCCCCTCATAGGGTATAATCCTGCCCTTCATAGGGTATAATGCTGCCCCCTCATAGGGTACAATGCTGCCCCCTCATACAGTATAATGTTCCATAGTTACATAGTTATTAAGGTTGAAGGAAGACTGTAAGTCCATCTAGTTCAACCCATAGCCTAACCTAACATGCCCTAACATGTTGATCCAGGGGAAGGCAAAAAAACCCCATGTGGCAAAGAGTAACTCCACCATGGGGAAAAAAATTCCTTCCCAACTCCACATACGGCAATCAGACTAGTTCCCTGGATCAACGCCTTATCAAGGAATCTAGTGTATATACCCTGTAACATTATACTTTTCCAGAAAGGTATCCAGTCCCCTCTTAAATTTAATTAATGAATCACTCATTACAACATCATACGGCAGAGAGTTCCATAGTCTCACTGCTCTTACAGTAAAGAATCCGCGTCTGTTATTATGCTTAAACCTTCTTTCCTCCAGACGTAGAGGATGCCCCCTTGTCCCTGTCTCAGGTCTATGATTAAAAAGATCATGAGAAAGGTCTTTGTACTGTCCCCTCATATATTTATACATTAAAATAAGATCACCCCTTAGTCTTCGTTTTTCCAAACTAAATAGCCCCAAGTGTAATAACCTATCTTGGTATTGCAGACCCCCCAGTCCTCTAATAACCTTGGTCGCTCTTCTCTGCACCCGCTCCAGTTCAGCTATGTCTTTCTTATACACCGGAGACCAGAACTGTGCACAGTATTCTAAGTGTGGTCGAACTAGTGACTTGTATAGAGGTAAAATTATGTTCTCCTCATGAGCATCTATGCCTCTTTTAATACATCCCATTATTTTATTTTCCTTTGTAGCAGCTGCCTGACACTGGCCACTGAATATGAGTTTGTCATCCACCCATACACCCAGGTCTTTTTCATTGACGGTTTTGCCCAGAGTTTTAGAATTAAGCACATAGTTATACATCTTATTACTTCTACCCAAGTGCATGACCTTACATTTATCCCCATTAAAGCTCATTTGCCATTTATCAGCCCAAGCTTCTAGTTTACATAAATCATCCTGTAATATAAAATTGTCCTCCCCTGTATTGATTACCCTGCAGAGTTTAGTGTCATCTGCAAATATTGAAATTCTACTCTGAATGCCCCCTACAAGGTCATTAATAAATATGTTAAAAAGAAGAGGGCCCAATACTGACCCCTGTGGTACCCCACTGCTAACCGTGACCCAGTCCGAGTGTGCTCCATTAATAACCACCCTTTGTTTCCTATCCCTGAGCCAGCTCTCGACCCACTTACACATATTTTCCCCTATTCCCATTACTCTCATTTTATGTAACAACCTTTTGTGTGGCACCGTATCAAAAGCTTTGGAAAAGTCCATATATACTACGTCCACTGGGTTCCCTTGGTCCAGTCCGGAACTTACCTCTTCATAGAAGCTGATCAAATTAGTCTGACATGAACGGTCCCTAGTAAACCCGTGCTGATACTGGGTCATGAGGTTATTCCTCTTCAGATACTCCAGCATAGCATCCCTTAGAATGCCCTCCAGGATTTTACCCACAGTAGAGGTTAAGCTTACTGGCCTATAATTACCGAGTTCAGTTTTTGCCCCTTTTTTGAATATTGGCACCACATTTGCTATACGCCAGTCCTGTGGTACAGACCCTGTTATTATGGAGTCTTTAAAGATTAAAAATAATGGTCTATCAATGACTGTACTTAGTTCCTGCAGTACTCGGGGGTGTATGTACCCCCTTCATAGTTTATAATGCTGCCCCCTCAAAAGGTATGATGAACCCCTTCATAGGGTAGAATGCTGCCCCTCACATGGTGTAATGCACCCCTCATAGGGTATAATGCACCCCCCATAGGGTATAATGCTGCCCCCTCATAGGGTATAATGCTGCCCCCTCATAAGGTATAATGCTGCCCCTTTCATAGGATATAACGCTGCCCCTCTCATTGGGCATAATGCTGCCCCCTCATAGGGTATAATGCTGCCCCCCTCATAGGGTATAATGCTGCCCCCTCACAGGATATAATGCTGACCCCTCATAGGGTATAATGCTGCCCCCTCATAGGGTATAATGCTTCCCCTCATAGGGTATAATGCACCCCCTCATAGGGTATAATGCTGCCCCCTCATAGAGTATAATGAACCTCTTCATAGAGTATAATGCTCATAGGATATATGTCACGGGGAGACTAGGTAGGCTAAGGCTGGTTACCCGGGCCCTGCGATATCCCTCAGACTAGGGGAAACCCTGTCTGTCCCTCTCCCAGAATTTACACTAATGGTGTGCTTGTCTGGGCCACCAGGCCTGGCCCTGACTCCTGTTTCAGCCCTATGCTGAAACCGCCACCCAGTGAATAGACCACACACCAACCCCCACAGAAAGCACAGACAGGCAAAACTAAAAAAATGCACCACGCTGCAGACACACAGGAAAACACAATAATGTGCCCAGGGCAAAACAAATACAAATATAGGAAGGAGAAATATAACAAAGGATAATACACCACCAGATGCGATATTACTTCTCCAAGACCACCACTCCAGACCGGAATCACTAGGCACGAGGCACAAGCTATAATCGGCGACACCCAAAGTCCAGCAAAACCATTTAAGGGCCGTGGGCGTGACCCAGCCTCCAACCCGAGTACCAGCTAGATTAACCCTGGGCAACCTGGATAAAAATCTAGCCGGGGCCACTGAGTGTATAGTGGACGAATGTGGAATTACCGCTGTCTGTCAGATGCCCTAGTGTGAATAGCGTCCGACATGACAATATAATGCTGCCCCCTCATAGGGTATAATGCTGCCCTTCATAGGATATAATGAAGCCCCCTCATAGGGTATAATGCTGCCCCATCATATGGTGTAATGCTGCCCCATCATGGGGTATAATGCTGCCCCCTCATAGGGTATAATGCTGCCCCCTCATACAGTATAATGTACCCCCTTCATAGTTTATAATGCTGCCCCCTCAAAAGGTATAATGAACCCCTTCATAGAGTAGAATGTTGCCCCTCACATGGTATAATGCACCCCCTCATAGGGTATAATGCACCCCCCATAGGGTATAATGCTGCCCCCTCATAGATTATAATGCTACTCCCTTATAGAGTATAATGCTGCCCCCTCATAGTGTATAATGCTGTCCTTCATAAGGTATAATGCTGCCCCCTCATAGGGTATAATGCTGCCCCTTTCATAGGATATAACGCTGCACCCCTCATTGGGCATAATGCTGCCTCCCTCATAGGGTATAATGCTGTCCCCTCATAGGGTATAATGCTGCCCACTCATAGGATATAATGCTGCCCCCTCATAGGGCATAATGCTGCTCTGTCATAGGGTATAATGCTTCCCCTCATAGGGTATAATGCACCCCCTCTTAGGGTATAATGCTGCCCCCTCATAGGATATAATGCTGCCCCCTCATAAGGTATAATGCTGCCCTTCATAGGATATAATGAAGCCCCCTCATAGGGAATAATGCTGCCCCATCATATGGTATAATGCTGCCCCATCATGGGTATAATGCTGCCCCCTCATAGGGTATAATGCTGCCCCTCGTAGGGTATAATGCACCCCCCTCGTATGGTATAATGCTCCCCCTCATAGGGTATAATGCTGCCCCCTCATACAGTATAATGTACCCCCTTCATAGGGTAGACTGCTGCCCCTCACATGGTATAATGCACCCCCTCATAGGGTATAATGCTTCCCCCATAGGGTATAATGTTGCCCCCCTCATAGATTATAATGCTACCCCCTTACAGAGCATAATGCTGCCCCCTCATAGCGTATAATGCTGCCCTTCATAGGGTATAATGCTGCCCCCTCATAGGGTGTAATGCTGCCCCCTCATAGGGTATAATGTTGCCCCCCTCATAGGGTATAATGCTGCCCCTTTCATAGGATATAACTCTGCCCCCCTCATTGGGCATAATGCTGCCCCCTCATAGGGTATAATGCTGCCCCCTCATAGGGTATAATGCTGCCCTGTCATAGGGTATAATGCTGCCCCATCATATGGTATAATGCTGCACCATCATGGGGTATAATGCTGCCCCCTCAATGGGTATAATGCTTCCCCTTATAGGATATAATGAAGCCCCCTCATAGGGTATAATGCTGCCCCATCACATGGTATAATGCCACCCCATCATGGGGTATAATGCTGCCCCTCATAGGGTATAATGCTGCCTCTCATAGGGTATAATACACCCCCCTCGTTGGGTATAATGCTCCCCCTCATAGGGTATAATGCTGCCCCCTCATACGTTATAATACACCCCCTTCATAGGGTATAATGCTGCCCCCTCAAAGGGTATAATGCACCCCCCTCATAGGGTATAATGCTGCCCCCTCATAAATTATAATGCTGCCCCCTTATAGGGTGTAATGCTGCCCCCTCAGGGTATAATGCTGCCCCCGTCATAGGGTATAATGATGCCCCCTCATAGGGTATAATGCTGCCCCCTCATAGTGTATAATGCTGCACCCCTCATAGGGTATAATGCACCCCCCTCATAGGGTATAATGCTGCCCCCTTTATAGGATATAATGCTGCCAACTTAAGGGTATAATGCTGGCACCCTCATAAAGTATAATGCTGCCCCCTCATACGGTATAATGCTGTACCCTCATAGGGTATAATGCTGCCCACCTCATAGGATATAATGCTGCCCCCTCATAGGGTATAATGCTGCCCCCCATAGGGTATAATGCACCCCCTCATAGGGTATAATGCTGCCCCCTCATAGAGTATAATGCTGCCATTTCTAGAGTATAATGCAACCAGGACTCACTGATATATATATATAAAATAACAAACACAATTCTCACCTCTCCTCCTGCTCCGGTATCAGGAGCTGCGCTGCAGTCTGCCCCGCACAGATCTATCATCTATCTGTCTATCTATCTATCTATCTATCTATCTATCTATCTATCTATCTATCTATCCTGTCTGTCTGTACATCTATCAAGTTACTGGGCAGAACTCACAGTCTACATAGGTAAGGGTAATGCCAGACTTTCCAACTCTTAACACCACCATCACCCCTTACCTCGTACTTTCTGCCCCTCCTATCTATCTATCTATCTATCTATCTATCTATCTATCTATCTATCTATCTATCTATCTATCTATCTATCTATCTATCCTGTCTATCTGATTCTATGTTTATCTATCTCATATCTGTCTATCTCTCTCATCTCTCTCTCTCTCATCTATCTCTCCTATCTATCTATCTATCTATCTATCTATCTATCTATCTATCTATCTATCTATCTATCTATCTTTATCTATATCTCTATTATCTATCTATTTATCTATCTCTCAATTATCTATCTATCATCTATCTTTCTATCCCATATCTATCTATCTGTCTATTGTCTATCTATTTATCTATCTAATATCTATCTATCTATCTTTATCGATCTATCTTTATCTATCTATCTATTATCTATATATCATCTATCTTTATCTATCTATTCTATCTAACTTTATCTGTCTATATATCTATCTGTTTATCTATCCTGTCTGGCTATCTAATTCTAAATGTTTTTCTGTCTATACATCTATCTAGTTACTGGGCAGAACTCACAGTCTACAGATTTTCCAACTCTAACTCCACCACCCCTTACCTTGTACTTTCTGTCCTATCTATCTATCTATCTATCTATCTATCTATCTATCTATCTATCTATCTATCTATCTATCTATCTATCATCTATCTGTTTATCTATCCTGTCTATCTAATTCTATATGTTTGTCTATCTATCTATCTATCTATCTATCTATCTGATCTATTATCTATCTGTTTATCTATCCTGTCTATCTAATTCTATATGTTTGTCTATCTATACGTCTATCTAGTTACTGGGCAGAACTCACGGTCCACATAGGTAAGGGTAATGCCAGACTTTCCAACTCTAACACCACCACCACCCCTTACCTCGTAGTTTCTGCCCCTCCACCCTTTCTACTTATTGGAGAGCTTTAGCCCAGCTCTGACAGATGTAACACTCTGTGAATAATTTTCCAGCACACCCCCCTCCCCAGTGCCCTCTGCCCTCTCCCTCCCTATCTGTGCCCAGGCTTTTGCTATTGGAGAGTCCATAATGAGATAAGCGTGAGCTCACAGGCCCGCTATTTAACCCCTGCACCCAGGGCACAAGCAACAGATTAGGGGCAGGTAGGAGACACGAGGGTAGATAGATTGGCACCCAGGGCAGAGCAGGCTTTGCCCAGGAATTGCATGGGGATCTGTGGAAAGGGAGAGGACAGGAAGAGCTGACCAGTGTTGCACACTCAGAGTAAGTTAGACTCCTGTGTTCTCCTGTCTTGTGCACCTTGTACGTGTGGACTTTGTCACTTTGTGTGATTTGCTTTCTGCCACACTTTGGTGTGGTACAGGTGTGTTCTGTCTGACTTGTGCTGTCTCTCAACGGCTGACTGTCACATAATAACCTAAACAATTCAAAATAGTCTTGTCTGAGATAATTGTGCTCGTAAAGTCGTTTCCCCTCATTCATTAGGGCCGCAGTAAATCTTGGTATAGTCTAGAATTGCAAGGCCACACAAAAAGCAATCAATCATCTACTCATCATCAGCGTGTGGATCTTACGGTTAGATATTGATTGCAGCTGAATGTCTAATGGATGATGGGCATTGTTAATTAGTTATCTGATTACATGCACAGTACGTAAAGGCTATATATACTGTTTTAGATGGATGTTATCTATATACAATGTGATAAGGGATCTGAGATTAAATGGAAAAGCTCACTTGTATAAGTCGCAGTCAATCAGACTTGTACTTTATAGTCTGGCAGTGTGCCCAGTATGATGGTCGACATACTGGGCAGTGCAGGTTATAAGGAGAGTCAGGAGGACTGTCAATTATGCACAATTGCACATTCATTCTTTTGGTGGTCTTAAGGTTTGATCAGGTTGAGTGAAAGTTGTTTTCTTGCTTAACATTTATTAACTATTAGGTATGGTTAAGTTACTGATTTGTAATGAACTTCATTCTGATCATGTTGATTTGAGCTGGGGATGATGATACTTTCAGATCTATAATGTACAAATGACACTTTTTACCAATATATTGAATGTGATCCTTAGGGTTCCCATGTCACTTCCTTATATGCCCATACCTGCCCACTCCCTAACTAATTTCTGTGTCCACCTCTTTCCTCCCCTCGGCTTTTTTTGTTCCTACTTTTTCTAGATTTGACCTCTCCTAGATTGTCCAGAGCCATCTAAGCCATTTTTTAAGACTACAGAGACTGTGAATCCATCTCATCTATCTTTTCCATAACCTCTTTCCCCTCTTGATCTATGTCTTTCTTCAAACTTTTCTTATCTCCCACCTTAATTATACACCTCTGCTACATTAAGGCCTCCATATACATTGGATTAAAGTCGTCTAAACCCACTGATATCAGCAGGGTTGAATTATAGAGTAATTTGTATGGGGGCTTCCTGACTTTCCTCCTTACACATAGGTTCATAGTTTTTAAGGTTGATGGTAGACATAAGTCCATCAAATTCAACTATAACCCAATATGTTGATCAAGAGAACAGCAAAAAAAAAAACATTAGGCAGATGCTAATTGCCCCATTTTAGGGGGAAAATTCCTTCCCTACTCAATATGTGGCAATCAGATTAGAAACTCTTGATGTTGTCTGGGCAGAGAAGGATCGGGATGTTGAATTTCAACTGATCCTTTTGTTCTCCCTGAGCATAAGCCGCTGCCATAGGAGAGGAAGCAGCTTTCTCTTCGAGAACTCAAGAAGGTACCTGTGTATGAGGGAATGTAAAAAGATAACTGTTGATAGTTTAGTTTTAAAGAAGCAAGATCTCTTTTATCAAGATAAAATGACATTATTTTCTTTAAAATCCACATAGGTGGAACATTTTATATATAAAGCCTATGCGTTTCAAACTACCATAATGTTCTCGGGGATTAGTACCATGTTTGACTGCGGTTTCTGTTTATATAATGTTCAATGTATGAGGATTTTAAGCTGTTGAAAATAAAAAGGGTAACAAAGTATTATCCTGATATTTAGCCAGACATATTGCTTGTTTAAAACTGAATTACGAGCTGTCCGTTCCCAAGATGAAAAAAACATTTACTACGGTGAGCTGGGCAAAATTTACTTCTGGTACTTTGTGAGAAAAATGTGATCATTTTAAGAATATTGTGTCTGTGCTCGTTTTACCTAACTTCCCTATTGCCAAGCCGGGTCACTGTACCACTCTGCAACTTTTGTTTGATATTTTTATAAAGGGTATTCTTACTACACACATTTATATCATATGCACAGTAGTATGTGACACATAAGTCTGGTAGATGAGGTTATAACGCATAAAGGCCCTTAATTATTATACAATAGTTGTGTTTTGTACTTCAATATATCATAACTAACATCAAAATATATTACCAGAAGTAAATTAATACAGCAGTAAAAAGTACTAAATGTAAAAAGTAATATTTTATTAATATACAGATATAAAAATGTCTAAAAAGTACAAAAAGAAGAAAGGTGCTAGATACATTAAAAATAGGGACTTAATACCATGGAAAATCACGTGACAAAAAGTAATTTATATAGCATATCCAAATATGATATGACACTAATTAGTCACTGAGTGATCAATATCAGAGGGGGTCCAACCTGGGAAATCCCCCAAAAGCAAGAGGGGTATGTAGACAAATGTCTTGGAACATCAATATGTAGTTAAGTGAAATATTGGATATAACCAATATATAAACAAAAAAAACTCCAAACAAGAGTGACAAAATAAATCAAAAATAGTGCAAAGTGGATACACCAGTATTTTTAATGACTGCAAAAAATGTGCATGTACAACTAAAATAATGAGGTGACCACTAAGGCTGCTAAGAGCTCAATATGTCAGTTGCTTCTGTATTACCCATGGTGCTGCTGTGACAGTAAGTGTGTGTCAATAATAAACATGTTGGAGCTTATAACAATGTGCACGTCGATGTCCTTGGTGTCCCTCTGCCCCGACGCACGTTTCGCTCTGCTTCAAGTAGATGAGAGTATCGCTGACATGTCCAGATATTGTGCACCATGTGCAATCCAAGGCAGCCAACAGATAAGTCATAAATGTCTCTAGCTAAAGAAACTTTAATAAATCCCATGTAATTTTCTGTTGAAGCAGATATGGCAGAGTAGATTTTCATATCTGACCCGAAAATGTGATTCATTGCATCTCTCATGCAATTAGATAGCTGTCAACCAAACAATTTTGCTGCTGACAGCTTTCACACATCGGTTTTTGCCGTCAGTCACAATCCTTTGGCTCGACATATCCGTCGCAGATTGTGAAAAACTGATGCGACGGATTCGTTTTTTCGACGGATCCGACTAGCGGCTTTGGCTAATTGGATCCTAAATAAATCGGAGCATGCTCAGTTAAAAAACAGAATCCGTCGCCGGATTCCGTCATTTGACGGATCCGGCGCCCATAGGCTTCCATTCGAGCAAACGACGGACGGCGACGGATCCGACGCTGTCCGATTTTTCGACTTACACATAAAACATTACTTTGTCCGTCATCTCCGGCCACCGGACAAACAATTTTAGACAATTTTTACATATCTCCTAGCATAGATTACTGGAGTGAGACTGAAGTCCAAAACCTCCAGTATGCGAATTGCCTCTTCAGAGAGGAAGAGGACTTGAACTGTAGTGCCACTGATTGGAAATAGCAATCCTAAAAGTCAGAATTGACCCTTTAATGAGCCTTGCCACTTAACTTAGCATAAAAGCCAAACTAGAATCTTAATTCGCAGAAACATGTTGTGGGGTGTTGTCCCTCCACAGTGCAAAGCAGGAGATCTGACTTGTCTAATTATTGAGATTCTGGTTTGGCTTTTATCTTAAGTCATGTGGAAAGAATTGTTCAAAGGTCGATATTGACTTTTAGGATTGTTACTTCCAATATAAGGCTCTAGAGTTCAAGTCCTCTTCCTATCTGAAGAGGCAATTTGCATATTTAATTTCATAGTGGAAGAATGCATGGCCCATAAGTATCCTTACACTGGCATGTCAGGCATATCAATCTCCACAAGGAGAAATGTTAGCTCTTAACCTCCATTTTAACATTTTGGCCAAATGAAGCAAATATAGTTTAGATGAAAACAACAATGACCATTTATAAAAATATTTGCTATGTATATGTGCAAAATCAACAACATTAGAGAGATTGTCCACTGGTTTATCATTGATGACCTATCCTTAGGACAAGTCATCAATGTCTGATCGGTGGGGGTGCGACACTCCACACCCCCGCCTATCATATGTTCTTTGTGGTGGCGGGGTCCAGAGGTATTCAGTTATGGTGCAGCTCTGTCTACTAATAGTTGCCGAATACTACACCTCTTCCGTCTATTGATTTTAATAGGGGCGGATGTGCAGTATCTGGTGGCGGCCACTATCAGTAGATAGTAACTGAGTGCTGCCAGCATCGGGAACAGCTGTTTGGTGGGGATTCTTGGTGTCCCACCCCCACCGATCAGGCATTGATGACCTATCCTAAGCATAGTTAATCAATGTTAAAAGTTAAACCTCTTTAACCCCTTCCCGACCTGTGACACAGCGTATGCTGTTGTGAATTTGGATTCTGGGCTCCCCCGGTGGCTACTGGTGGAATTGAACTTGTGACATCATCTTCCCTGTTCACCTGTTCTGATTAGATCTGGGTGTCGCTATATAACCTGGCTTCTCTGTTAGATGCTTGCCGGTCAACAATGTTATCAGAAGCCTCTCTGTGCTTGTTCCTGCTCCCAGACATCTACTAGATAAGTTGGACATTCGTCCATGTTTTGTTTTTGTATTTTGGTTCCAGTTCACAGCTGCAGTTTCGTTACTGTGTCTGGAAAGCTCTTGTTGATCAGGAATTGCCACTCTGGTATTATGAGTTAATGCCAGAGTCCTAAAGTAATTTCTGGATGTGTTTTGTTAGGGTTTTCTACTGACCATGAAAGTATGCTTTCTGTCTTCTGCTATCTAGAAAGCGGACCTCAAATTTGCTAAAACTATTTTCCTGCTGCGTTTGTTGTTTCATCTCATATCACCGCCAATATATGTGGGGGGCTTCTGTCTCCTTTTTGGGCATTTCTCTAGAGGTGAGTCAGGTCTTATATTTCCCTCTGCTAGCATTATTTAGTTCTCCGGCCGGCGCTGGGCATATAGGGATAAAAAGTAGGACATGCTACCTGGCTACTTCTAGATGATGCGGTAGGTTTAGTTCATGGTCAGTACAGTTACATCTTCCAAGAGCTTGTTCCTATTGAGGCTTATGCTAGTTCTCTGGCCATGGAGATCATGACAGTTTGACCGGCCCACTAAAGGGTTAAAATCCTTGGCTGAGAAAGGAGAGAAATAAGAAGTCTGCTGAGAGTTTTTTTTTTTTTTTTTTTTTTCTCTGTGCTCTTAATTGGATCACTTGCCAGTCTGTCTATGCTGCAGTCTTTTTTTTTTTTTCTCTCTCCTTCTAATCTTTGAATGGCTCTATGTTCACCTGTCTATAATGGATCTACAGAGTGTAACTGCAGGTTTGAATAATCTCGCCACGAAAGTACAAAGTTTGCAAGATTTTGTTGTTCATGCTCCGGTATCAGAGCCGAGAATTCCTTTGCCGGAATTCTTCTCAGGGAATAGATCTAGCTTTCAGAATTTTAGAAATAATTGTAAGTTATTTTTGTCCCTGAAATCTCGTTCTGCTGGAGACCCTGCACAGCAGGTTGGGATTGTGATTTCCTTGCTCCGCGGCGACCCTCAAGATTGGGCTTTTGCATTGGCACCAGGGGATCCTGCGTTGCGCAATGTGGATGCGTTTTTTCTGGCCTTGGGCTTGCTTTATGAGGAACCTCATTTGGAACTTCAGGCAGAAAAAACTTTGATGTCCCTATCGCAGGGGCAAGATGAAGCTGAAATTTACTGCCAAAGATTCCGTAAATGGTCTGTGCTTACTCAGTGGAATGAGTGTGCCTTGGCGGCTACTTTCAGAGAGGGTCTTTCTGATGCCATTAAGGATGTTATGGTGGGGTTCCCTGTGCCTGCAAGTCTGAATGAGTCCATGACAATGGCCATTCAGATCGATAGGCGTCTGCGGGAGCGCAAACCAGTGCACCATCTGGCGGTGTCCACTGAGAAGACGCCAGAAAACATGCAGTGTGATAGAATTCTGTCCAGAAGCGAGCGGCAGAATTTTAGACGGAAAAATGGGTTGTGTTTCTATTGTGGGGATTCTACTCATGTTATATCAGCATGCTCTAAGCGTACTAAAAAGCTTGATAAATCCGTTCCCATTGGCACTTTACAGTCTAAATTTATTTTGTCTGTGACCCTGATTTGCTCTTTGTCATCTATTACTACGGACGCCTATATCGACTCTGGCGCCGCTTTGAGTCTTATGGATTGGTCCTTTGCCAATCGTTGTGGGTATGATTTAGAGCCTTTGGAGACTCTTATTCCTCTGAAGGGGATTGACTCCACCCCATTGGCTAATAATAAACCACAATACTGGACACAAGTGACTATGTGTATTAATCCGGATCACCAGGAGACTATTCGTTTTCTGGTGCTGTATAATCTACATGATGATTTGGTGCTAGGATTGCCATGGCTGCAGTCTCACAACCCAGTCCTTGACTGGAGAGCTATGTCTGTGTTGAGCTGGGGATGTAAGGGGACTCATGGGGACGTACCTTTGGTGTCCATTTCATCATCTATTCCCTCTGAAATCCCTGAGTTCCTGTCTGATTATCGTGACGTCTTTGAAGAACCCAAGCTGGGTTCGCTACCTCCGCACCGTGAGTGCGATTGTGCTATAGATTTAATTCCGGGTAGTAAATACCCAAAGGGTCGTTTATTTAATCTGTCTGTGCCTGAACATACTGCTATGCGAGAATATATAAAGGAGTCCTTGGAAAAGGGACATATTCGTCCATCGTCATCTCCCTTAGGAGCCGGTTTTTTCTTTGTGTCAAAAAAAGACGGCTCTTTGAGACCATGTATTGATTATCGGCTTTTGAATAAAATCACGGTTAAATATCAATACCCATTGCCGTTGCTGACTGATTTGTTTGCTCGCATAAAGGGGGCCAAGTGGTTCTCTAAGATTGATCTCCGTGGGGCGTATAATTTGGTGCGGATCAGGCAGGGGGATGAGTGGAAAACCGCATTTAATACGCCCGAGGGCCACTTTGAGTATTTGGTGATGCCTTTTGGTCTTTCTAATGCCCCTTCAGTCTTCCAGTCCTTTATGCATGATATTTTCCGCGATTTTTTGGATAAATTTATGATAGTGTATCTGGATGATATTCTGATTTTTTCGGATGATTGGGACTCTCATGTCCGGCAAGTTAAGAGGGTTTTTCAGGTTTTGCGGTCTAATTCTCTGTGTGTCAAGGGTTCTAAGTGCGTTTTTGGGGTTCAGAGAATTTCCTTTTTGGGATATATTTTTTCTCCCTCTACCATTGAGATGGATCCTGTCAAGGTTCAAGCTATTTGTGATTGGACGCAGCCCTCTTCTCTTAAAAGTCTTCAGAAATTTTTGGGCTTTGCCAACTTTTATCGTCGATTTATTTCTGGTTTTTCGGATGTCGTTAAGCCATTGACCGATTTGACTAGACAGGGTGCTGATGTTGCTAATTGGTCCCCTGATGCTGTGGAGGCCTTTCAGGAGCTTAAGCGCCGTTTTTCTTCTGCCCCTGTGTTGCGTCAGCCTGATGTGACTCTTCCTTTTCAGGTTGAGGTCGACGCTTCTGAGATCGGGGCTGGGGCAGTGTTGTCGCAGAAAAGTTCTGACTGCGCCGTGATGAGGCCTTGTGCCTTCTTTTCCCGTAAATTTTCGCCCGCTGAGCGGAATTATGATGTTGGGAATCGGGAGCTTTTGGCCATGAAGTGGGCGTTTGAGGAGTGGCGCCATTGGCTCGAGGGGGCCAGACATCAGGTGGTGGTATTGACTGACCACAAAAATTTGATCTATCTTGAGACCGCCAGGCGCCTGAATCCTAGACAGGCGCGCTGGTTATTATTTTTCTCTCGGTTTAATTTTGTGGTATCGTACCTACCGGGTTCTAAGAATGTTAAGGCGGATGCCCTTTCTAGGAGTTTTGAGCCTGATTCACCCGGCAACTCTGACCCCACAGGTATTCTTAGGGAGGGAGTTATCTTGTCAGCCGTTTCTCCAGACCTGCGGCGGGCCTTGCAGGAGTTTCAGGCGGATAGACCGGATCGTTGTCCGCCTGATAGGTTGTTTGTTCCTGATGATTGGACCAGTAGAGTCATCTCTGAGGTACATTCTTCTGCATTGGCAGGTCATCCTGGAATTTTTGGTACCAGGGATTTGGTGGCAAGAGCCTTCTGGTGGCCTTCCCTGTCACGAGATGTGCGAGGCTTTGTGCAGTCTTGTGACGTTTGTGCTCGGGCCAAGCCTTGTTGTTCTCGGGCTAGTGGATTATTGTTGCCCTTGCCTATTCCTAAGAGGCCTTGGACACACATCTCGATGGATTTTATTTCAGATCTGCCTGTTTCTCAGAAGATGTCTGTCATCTGGGTGGTGTGTGACCGTTTTTCTAAGATGGTCCATTTGGTTCCCCTGCCCAAATTGCCTTCTTCTTCCGAGTTGGTGCCCCTGTTTTTTCAAAATGTTGTTCGTTTGCATGGTATTCCTGAGAATATCGTTTCTGACAGAGGAACCCAATTTGTGTCTAGATTTTGGCGGGCATTCTGTGCTAGGATGGGCATAGATTTGTCTTTTTCGTCTGCTTTTCACCCTCAGACTAATGGCCAGACCGAGCGGACTAATCAGACCCTGGAGACATATCTGAGGTGTTTTGTGTCTGCTGACCAGGATGATTGGGTTGCTTTTTTGCCATTGGCGGAGTTCGCCCTCAATAATCGGGCCAGCTCTGCCACTTTGGTGTCCCCGTTTTTCTGTAATTCGGGGTTCCACCCTCGATTTTCCTCCGGTCAGATGGAATCCTCGGATTGTCCTGGAGTGGATGCGGTGGTGGAGAGATTGCATCATATCTGGGGGCAGGTGATGGACAATTTAAAGTTGTCCCAGGAGAAGACTCAGCTTTTTGCCAACCGTCACCGTCGTGTTGGTCCTCGGCTTTGTGTTGGAGATTTGGTGTGGTTGTCTTCTCGTTTTGTCCCTATGAGGGTCTCATCTCCTAAGTTTAAGCCTCGGTTCATCGGTCCGTATAAAATATTGGAGATTCTTAACCCTGTTTCCTTCCGTTTGGACCTCCCTGCATCCTTTTCTATTCATAACGTTTTTCATCGGTCGTTATTGCGCAGGTATGAGGCACCGGTTGTGCCTTCCGTTGAGCCTCCTGCTCCGGTGTTGGTTGAGGGTGAGTTGGAGTACGTTGTGGAAAAGATCCTAGACTCCCGTGTTTCCAGACGGAGACTCCAGTATCTGGTCAAGTGGAAGGGATACGGCCAGGAGGATAATTCTTGGGTCACTGCATCTGATGTTCATGCCTCTGATCTGGTTCGTGCCTTTCATAGGGCCCATCCTGATCGCCCTGGTGGTTCTGGTGAGGGTTCGGTGCCCCCTCCTTGAGGGGGGGGTACTGTTGTGAATTTGGATTCTGGGCTCCCCCGGTGGCTACTGGTGGAATTGAACTTGTGACATCATCTTCCCTGTTCACCTGTTCTGATTAGATCTGGGTGTCGCTATATAACCTGGCTTCTCTGTTAGATGCTTGCCGGTCAACAATGTTATCAGAAGCCTCTCTGTGCTTGTTCCTGCTCCCAGACATCTACTAGATAAGTTGGACATTCGTCCATGTTTTGTTTTTGTATTTTGGTTCCAGTTCACAGCTGCAGTTTCGTTACTGTGTCTGGAAAGCTCTTGTTGATCAGGAATTGCCACTCTGGTATTATGAGTTAATGCCAGAGTCCTAAAGTAATTTCTGGATGTGTTTTGTTAGGGTTTTCTACTGACCATGAAAGTATGCTTTCTGTCTTCTGCTATCTAGAAAGCGGACCTCAAATTTGCTAAAACTATTTTCCTGCTGCGTTTGTTGTTTCATCTCATATCACCGCCAATATATGTGGGGGGCTTCTGTCTCCTTTTTGGGCATTTCTCTAGAGGTGAGTCAGGTCTTATATTTCCCTCTGCTAGCATTATTTAGTTCTCCGGCCGGCGCTGGGCATATAGGGATAAAAAGTAGGACATGCTACCTGGCTACTTCTAGATGATGCGGTAGGTTTAGTTCATGGTCAGTACAGTTACATCTTCCAAGAGCTTGTTCCTATTGAGGCTTATGCTAGTTCTCTGGCCATGGAGATCATGACAGTATGCGTCATGAAAGTCGGTGCCAATCCGACCTGTGACGCATATGCTGTGTCACAGAATGATCGCGTCCCTGCAGATCGGCTGAAAGGGTTAACTCCCATTTTACCCGATCTGCAGGGACAGGGGGAGTGGTACTTCAGCCCAGGGGGGGTGGCTTCACCCCCCCCGTGGCTACGATCGCTCTGATTGGCTGTTGAAAGTGAAACTGCCAATCAGAGCGATTTGTAATATTTCACCTATGAAAATGGTGAAATATTACAATCCAGCCATGGCCGATGCTGCAATAGCATCTGCCATGGCTGGAGACCCCGATCTGCCCCCACCCCACCGATCGCCTCCCCAGTCGTCCTTTTTGCCCCGATCTCCGTTCTGCTCCCCTCCTCCCTCCTGTCGGCTTCCCCGGTCCTCCTGTCCGCTCCCCAGGTCCTCCGATCCCCCCCCCCCCCGTGTTCTGGTCCCACCCCCCCATACTTACCTAGCTCCGATGTCCCTCCCGGTGTCCGGCCATCTTCTTCATGGACGCCGCCATCTTGGAAAATGGCGGGCGCATGCGCAGTGCGCCCGCCGAATCTGCCAGCCGGCAGATTCGTTCCTGCACATTTTGGTCGCTGTGATAAGTTCTATCACAGCGATCAAAATAAAAAAAATAGTAAATAAATCCCCCCCTTTATCACCCCCATAGGTAGGGACAATAATAAAATACAGAAAATATAATTATTTTTGTTTTTCCATTAGGGTTAGGGTTAGGGGTACGGTTTGGGGTAGGGTTAGGGGTAGGGTTAGGGGTAGGGTTGCACTTAGGGTTGCACTTAGGGTTGCACTTAGGGCTAGGGTTGCACTTAGGGTTGCACTTAGGGTTGCACTTAGGGCTAGGGTTGCACTTAGGGTTGCACTTAGGGTTGCACTTAGGGTTGCACTTAGGGCTAGGGTTGCACTTAGGGTTGCACTTAGGGCTAGGGTTGCACTTAGGGTTGCACTTAGGGTTGCACTTAGGGCTAGGGTTAGAATTAGGGTTAGAATTAGGGTTAGGGTTGGAATTAGGGTTAGAATTAGGCTATGTGCACACGGTGCGGATTTGGCTGCGGATCCGCAGCGGATTGGTCGCTGCGGATTCGTATCAGTTTTCCATCACGTTTACAGTACCACGTAAACCTATGGAAAACCAAATCCGCTGTGCCCATGGTGCGGAAAATACAGCGCGGAAACGCTGCGTTGTATTTTCTGCAGCATGTCAATTCTTTGTGCAATTCCGCAGCGTTTTACACCTGCTCCATAATAGGAATCCGCAAGTGAAATCCACACAAAAAACACTGGAAATCCGCGGTAAATCCGCAGGTAAAGCGCAGTGCGTTTTACCTGCAGATTTTTCAAAAACTGCGGAAAAATCCACACAAATCCGCAACGTGAGCACATAGCCTTAGGGTTAGGGTTGGAATTAGGGGTAAGACTAGGGTTAGGGGTGTGTTGGGGTTAGGGTTGTGGTTAGGGTTGGGATTAGAGTTAGGGGTGTGTTGGGGTTAGTGTTGGATTTAGAATTGAGGGGTTTCCACTTTTTAGGCACATCAGGGGGTCTCCAAACGCGACATGGCGCCACCATTGATTCCAGCCAATCTTGCGTTGAAAAAGTAAAATGGTGCTCTCTCCCTTCCGAGCCCCGACGTGTGCCCAAACAGTGGTTTACCCTCACATATGGGGTACCAGGGTACTCAGGAGAAACTGATCAACAACTTTTGGGGTACAATTTCTCCTGTAACCCTTGGGAAAATAAAAAATTGCGGGCTAAAAAATGATTTTTGAGGAAAGAAAAATGATTTTTTATTTTCACGGCTCTGCGTTATAAACTTCTGTGAAGCACTTGGGGGTTCAAAGTGCTCACCACACATCTAGATAAGTTCCCTTGGGGGTTCAGTTTCCAAAATGGGGTCACTTATGGGGAAGCTCCAATGTTTAGGCACACAGGGGCTCTCCAAACGCGACATGGTGTCCGCTAATGATTGGAGCTAATTTTCCATTCAAAAAGCCAAATGGCGTGCCTTCCCTTCCAAGCCCTGCCGTGCACCCAAACAGTGGTTTACCCCCACATATGGGGTATCATCGTACTCAGGACAAACTGGACAACAACATTTGGGGTCCAATTTCTCCTGTTACCCTTGGGAAAATAAAAAATTCTGGGCTAAAAATCATTTTCACAACAACACATCTACATAAGTTCCTTGGGGGGTCTAGTTTCCAATATGGGGTCACTTGTCGGGGGTTTCTACTGTTTAGGTACATTAGGGGCTCTGCAAATGCAATGTGACGCCTGCAGACCAATATATCTAAGTCTGCATTCCAAATGATGCTCCTTCCCTTCCGAGCTCTGCCATGCGCTCAAATGGTGGTTCCCCCCACATATCGGGTATCAGCGTACTCAGGACAAATTGGACAACAACATTTAGGGTCCAATTTCTCCTGTTACCCTTGGAAAAATACAAAACTGGGGGCTAAAAAATAATTTTTGTGGAAAAAAAAATTATTTTTTATTTTCACGGCTCTGCGTTATAAACATCTGTGAAGAACTTGTTGGTTTAAAGTGCTCACTATGCATCTAGATAAGTTCCTTGGGGGGTCTAGTTTCCAAAATGGGGTCACTTGTGGGGAAGCTCCAATGTTTAGGCACACAGGGGCTCTCCAAACGCGACATGGTGTCCGCTAACGATGGAGATAAATTTTCATTCAAAAAGTCAAATGGCGCTCCTTCCCTTCCGAGACTTACCATGTGCCCAAACAGTGGTTTACCCCCACATGTGAGGTATCAGTGTACTCAGGAGAAATTGCCCAACAAATTTTAGGATCCATTTTATCCTGTCGCCCATGTGAAAATTAAAAAATTGAGGCTAAAATAATTTTTTTGTGAAAAAAAAGTACATTTTCATTTTTACGGTCAATTTGTGAAGCACCTGGGGGTTTAAAGTGCTCACTATGCATCTAGAGAAGTTCCTTGGGGCATCTAGTTTCCAAAATGGGGTCACTTGTGGGGGAGCTCCAATGTTTAGGCACACGGGGGCTCTCCAAACGCGACATGGTGTCCGCTAAAGATTGGAGCCAATTTTTCATTCAAAAAGTCAAATGGCGCTCCTTCCCTTCCGAGTTCTGCCGTGCGCCCAAACAGTGGTTTACCCCCACATATGGGGTATTAGCGTACTCAGAACAAATTGGACAACAACTTTCGTGGTCCAGTTTCTCCTTTTACCCTTGGGAAAATAAAAAAATTGTTGCTAAAAATCATTTTTGTGACTAAAAAGTTAAATGTTCATTTTTTCCTTCCATGTTGCTTCTGCTGCTGTGAAACACCTGAAGGGTTAATAAACTTCTTGAATGTGGTTTTGAGCACCTTGAGGGGTGCAGTTTTTAGAATGGTGTCACTTTTGGGTATTTTCAGCCATATAGAACCCTCAAATTGACTTCAAATGTGAGGTGGTCCCTAAAAAAAATGGTTTTGTAAATTTTGTTGTAAAAATGAGAAATCACTGGTCAAATTTTAACCCTTATAACTTCCTAGCAAAAAAAAATGTTGTTTCCAAAATTGTGCTGATGTAAAGTAGACATGTGGGAAATGTTATTTATTAACTATTTTGTGTCACATAACTCTCTGGTTTAACAAAATAAAAATTCAAAATGTGAAAATTGCAAAATTTTCAAAATTTTCGCCAAATTTCCATTTTTTTCACAAATAAACGCAGAAATTATTGACCTAAATTTACCACTAACATGAAGCCCAATATGTCACGAAAAAACAATCTCAGAATCTCTAGGATCCGTTGAAGCGTTCCTGAGTTATTACTTCATAAAGGGACACTGGTCAGAATTGCAAAAAACGGCAAGGTCATTAAGGCCAAAATAGGCTGGGTCATGAAGGGGTTAAGGATTGCCAATCAATTCTTGTAAATGGCTACTTATATAATCCTAAAGTTAGCATTTTCTTTAATTGCTGCCAGAGCAGTATTCCTGACGACCAGATGTTTAATCCCCCAAATATCAGGTGATTCTCTACAATCCCTGTAGATGTTAGATGGTCAACATTATCCCACATGAGAAAAGTAAATGATTAGATCAATGCTAGGACAATCATCATTGTCCTTTCCATCTCCTTACCTATAGACCTTTGTTTCCCCAACTCTAGCTCAGGGATGAGCAATATTCTGTGTCACATAAGATGAGCGATTAGAACTGTCAGACAGTATCACTCAAATCTGAACAGTAAATCCGAGATAAGACGCAGCTCAGAGATGGAATTATCCGCACGTTATGGGACAAGTGAGGTCTTGAGATATATATCCTACAGTGATCAGTGGATAACCTCAGGGTCTTGGAAGAATATAAAGGCTATAAACAGACATTGGTATACTGCAATTGTTCATGAATTGGGATGAATGTATCCTATTATTGTGTGTAGAGCACACTTATTCTACAAACTTAAATGGAACGTTAAAACAGATTGACTAATGAATTCCTGCAGTCTTTATGAATTTTCTCAATATATACAGCTAAGACATTCAGATGATATTCTCCAGCTATATTAATGGTCATGGTACGTTGCAGTTATGATACTACAATTCATCTGAACTTGTTTCTTTTTTAAGTGGTTGTCTCAATTGGACAAGAGAGGAGTTCCCCAAATAGGAACCCCACTCTGTGAGACACTCCAATGAGCTCCAGAAAAGAGTATCTCCTGCTATTGTGGACTTGGCATGACCATGTATTATACTGTATGGTTGACTATTTGTTTCAGTAGATAGCATGTAACCCAACAGTTCCAGAGTAGTGGCTGCTGCAGGGAACATATAAGCCCACCTGAAGTCTCCCCACAACTGATTGCTGGTGGTTTAAAGGTGTTGTCTGACCTTAGGCTACAACTCTGCAGTCACTCCATATCACTGGAGACTTGTGAATCTTCACAGCGCACGGGCACATGACCGCAAGTATGCAATTGGTATACATGGGGCCATGTGCTGACTAGACTCGGGTGGCTTGCATTGAGTGAGGCAGGACATTTGTAGTCAGAATGTGGCCTGAAGTATGCAAATTGCATGCTTGTGGTCACATAATCGCCCACTGTAGAATCATCACCGTACAGATTCACAAGTCTGCAGTCAGATAGACTGACTCTTCAAGGTCATCCGGTGATCCGATAGATGCTACTGGGCCTGGGCCGGCAGCGCCATCTTGGAGGAGGCAATTTCTTTTCTCTAGCAAGATGGCGCCGCCGGCACCTGCACAGTAGCAGCTATTGGCGATCCGATAGATGACACTGCGCAGGCGCCATCTTGGAGGAGTAAATTTTTTTTCTTTAGCAAGATGCCACTGCCTGCGCAGTAGCAGCGATCATATTGTAGAAGATGGATTTCATCAACCAAGGTATCATTTTAATCAGTATAACCGCACCGACCTGTCAGTGTCTGTAGGTTACTGTGCACAATCCTGCTGACAGGTTCCCTTTAAGCAAATGATTCAGAGCCCCTTAGATTAAAAAAAAAGGTTCACTAACAACCACGTTATGATATAAAGAGAAGAGATTTTATATATTATATACATATATATATACACATATGGAGAGGAGTCATTATAACATAACCAGAAATAAAATATTCAGCAATTTGTTCTAGATCTTCACAGCCCGTCTAGCCTTTCCTCCACTCACATACAAATACACACACATACATGTCAATGAGCCTTGCGTGTCCATGACCCTGTCACTGGTTCATTGATCCTATTGCGAACTGCACCACTCCAACCTCAAAGACAACAGGTACAAATAGACTGCAAGCAAACCAAACTTCTTTCTGCAGTTGTCTGTCAGAATGGTGGGCATGGATATAAAGGATTACATTTCACAATGTAGGCTTTTCACTGGTCAATAACTTGCTGAACTTGCTGGGTTTTATGTGCTTGTGAAAATAATTGTCTATTTTTGGTTGCAGGAAAAAATTACTGAAGTCATCCAATGATAATGTAACTATAAAAAATAATATTGGTGTTATGATCTTTAAAGGGAATCGGTCACCTCAGAAAATGCTATATACCTGAAGATAGAGGTTAATCTGCAGATAAATACCATGACAATGCTGCTGGGCTGCCTTCTAAAATTATTGATACTAAGAGAAAACGAAGTTATTTCCTTCTGGGAGCCACCAGCTTTCAGTCGTAAGGCCATGCACAGCATCCCTCTCCATATCGTGAGCAGCTGTTGTAAGCAAATGTGGCACCCCAGAGTCCGGTTGCCATGGTGACATTGCCTCCCTCTAAGGGGTGATGTCATGCCTGGAGGCAAGGGGGGGTCCCCATGCCAGGTAATACAGTGTACATGTCAATACCTGCTCCAGGCCAGAAAGGGGAGCTTCCTTATAAATTCTGGCCAGCAGGTGGGGTTAGTGAGTCAGAAAGAAGTCAGCTGAGAGAGTAACCAGGGGAGTTGTCATGGAAACAGGAGCCAGCTGGAGCTGGTGACAGGACAATGAGAGAGGAGAGTTGGCAGTTGGTCTGTGGAGAGGGAAGGGACAGGAGCAGAGACAAGAGCTCAGGGGAATAAAAATTGCGTACAGCTGACCCCAGAGCGGAGCGCTGATAAAAAGGGACGCCAGAGTCATTGGCTGGGCGAGTGCTGTACGCCATGACAGCCGAATCTGGAGGGCAGGGGACTGCAAGTTCCCTGGCCACACCGAACACCTGAAGGCACTGTAGCAGACCAAGGGCCCGGGGCTGACAGTGAAAAGGACAGTGCCCATGAAATAGGCTTACGCTGTCTGCCTTACAGGTTAGAAATCATCACGCAGGAGAGGGCCGCAGCTTAGCTACAAGCAGCAGGGACCCTAAAACAGAGCGCAGAAGGAGGGTCCCCAAACCCACCTGGCAGGGTGGATCCCCTGAAAGCCTCCAGGCATTGCCGAACACCACGGGTGGCTTCACGACCAAACACCACATAATTATCCTCCATTTTATGACACGGCCAGGGCCACGGAAGCGGATCACGGCTCCGTGACCTCCCCCATAGCACTGTCCGGTCCGATTCCAGGTACCCCATGGCCCTGGGGGGCGCATCACATGCTTTGTATCACACCAGGATATCAGAGCGGTATCACTGCATCTCACAGATTGAGAAACCTGCTCTAAAGCTAAGTACACATTAGCATTTCTGTGCACAGCATATCATCTGCATGTGCAAACGCATGCCCAAACCCATGGAAACGCATGCTTATGCTGTGGTTTTACTCCGCATCATCTTGCGCATGATGCACAAAAAAAACGCTGCATGTGCATGCGTTTGCGTTGTTTATGCGCATGGTGGAGGTGGTGAAATAATTTCTTGGACATACGCAGTCTGAAGTACGCATGCGCATTGAACCTATGCGTACGCATGTCCTTGCATACCCATGCGTTCCCATATACAGCAATGCATTGTTTTGATGCACTCATCCACATGTGCATGCCTGCGCATAATTGGTGCCTCCAAAAATGCAACATGTTGCATTCGCCGGACACCGCAAAAAGAACACAAGCGTACGCATCCACATGCGAACTGATGCAAACACATGTCCCTGCGTACACAATGTTAAATATATGTACGCAAGACGCATGCGGATCGGTACGCAGGTATACACATACGCATCCCCTAAGTGTTGCTACCTGCTTATGATTGGTCAGCAACATACAGGGAGAAGTACATGCCCCAGTGAAAACTCTGTTAACACCCACTTTTAGTTTAGAAAAGTTAACTCATTAGTTGCCAAATACTTTGATTGCTAATATGTCAGGACTCTGAACATTTTTTATTACCTTTTTGTGCATTGCTGCCCTTTTCCAAGATGGCGTCTTTGGTCTCATGTGCGCTGTGTCTACCTGCTATAAAACTCCACCCCAGCCTTCAGTCTGTGCTAGAGTATTCTGCCTTGCATCCAGCTCCTGACCTCTGGTGACTCCCTGGCTATATACCTGCTCCTGTGAACCTGTGGGGTTATCCTGCTACTCTGCTCTGAGTTCCTGCTGCATACACCAGTTCCAGTAATCCTCCTTCATCTGATGCTCTGCAAGAACCTGAGACTGTTACCCAGATCTCCCTGGTTGAGCTAAGATATTATTTGAACTGCCTTATAAGCATATCTATCTGTGTTTTGGACTAAGCAAGGACTTATTCGTGTCAAGTATCCTCAAGAATAATTGTGCTTCATAGACTTTCTGCGTGATTGCATTTTCCTCTGAAGTTTCCTATAGACTGCTGAGCTGCATTTGATATTTGCACCAAGTGATAATATAGACTTTACCACTTATAAAACTGTGTCCTGTAGTTGTCTTGTCTGAGGGGCGCCACACAGTAAGAATGGATCTACCTCTGGCAATACATTTTTGTCTCCCAAATCATAACATTATGGACATGAAATTACTTGTGTTAAAAGGTAGCTTCAAATCTAAGAGAGACAGAAGAGTATGGGAATATAAACTGATGATGACCTTTGACAGTCTCACTGCAGGAATGAATGTGTCGCATGGATTTATGTGTTTTTACATCAACTAAGGAACTTGCCCCTCAGACTATGAGCGGTCATCACAACAGAACCCCAATCAGAGGACAATAAAACAATCCTTATCTAAGAATTGGCCCAATATTTATGGACATAACTGTTTATCACTCATGGTAATTCTGCTTCATGTCACCTGTCTTATCCCTGGTTTTTTCTTTTTTTTTTTTTTTTTTTCTCGTGTGCTATGTTGTGCATAAATATGTGATTCTTCAGAATTTCTTTTAGTCTTTGCCTGATGAAGAGACCTGTGTAGTCTCGAAAGCTTGCAATTTGTTACCATCTTTTCAGTTAGCCATTAAAAGGTATCAACCACTGAGGACTCTCCATTCTAAATATTTTTCATGAATTAGTAGGGCAAGCTTGGTTACACCTCCTCTGACCCAAACTCCGGCCACTCTTCTAAACTATGGCAGAACATGTGTAAAAATGTCAAAACTTTTTTGTACAAATCTGAATTGTGCATATTTCAAGGTGTTTTACACCAAAGTTCTGGCGTTGATGAACTGGGCCCACAGTTTTTTCTCAAGTTTATATATTACTACACACTGCCAACGTTGAACTCAACAGTCCAAAATCATAAAAGTATACTTTTAGCTGCACTATACACATGGAAAGCTGTAACTCAACCACATAGAGACGAAGTGCAACAGACAATGTGTCAAGCACACAGAGGCAGACCAAACCTTACATGTTGGGTTATATAATTCAGCTGCACTGAAGCAGTGTTTTTGCTGCTTTTTTTTTCTGCAGCAAAACCTGATCTTGGCAGGAAAG